>NC_080593.1:55358431-56558431 GCF_027887145.1 Ammospiza caudacuta | reverse complement strand
AATCTTAGGAAAAATTTCTTCTCTTAAGGGATATTGAGGCATTGGAACAGACTGACTAGAAAAGTGGTGAAATTATCATCCCCGAAATATTTTTAAAATATGTGAATGTGATACTTGGGGACATAGTTTAGTGCTGAAGATGTCGGTGCTGGGTTAACTGTTGGAGATGATGATATTAAAGGCCTTTTATAAGCATAATTGTGGTATGACTCTATGACTGTGATGTGTTTTGAGATAATAGTTTCAGTAGCAATGATTCCTGAAATGTTTAAAATAACTACTCTAGAATATCTTTCCAATTTTTCTCTCACAGACCTAAGACAGGAATATATATATATATTTAGTATTTATATAGTTATATACACAAGCATATTTGTATTCTTTGTATGTCACATAATGATGATAAGGATCATCAGTCTTGATATAATTCTCTTTGATGTGAACAAAAAAACAAGCCATAGGTTCAATATCAAATTCAGAGAAGTGTGAGCAAACTAGTTTTCTACTGCAAATATCTTACCCTAACTTGTGATTGTAGTAACTTATGATAAATAAACAGTTTTTTTAAAAATTGTTTTCAAGCCATATCCAATGTCTCTTGCCAATTGCAGCTGTCCAAGCCCCAAATACTTCAATTCATTGTTCCAGATCTCCCTCATACTTCTCTTGCCAACATCTAGTTCTGCTGACATGCTTACCCATCCCTCACTTCCAAATCACTCTTATCAGCATATTCTCTACTTGCTTCCATGTTAGCTGGAATAACTTTGTCAGAGTGTTACTGTTCAATACTGCAAAGAAAATAATCTAGTATTTTACAAATGTGTAAGCATAAAATGAATAGTAATGTGGAAACATGTTTTTTACAAAACATGGAAAATTCTCCCATCTCATAAATAAATATTTAAATAAATAAAGATCTAAGCAAGTACAAAAATTTCACCTAGAAAAAGATGCTCCTTTTCCAACTTATATTGCACTTCAATGAATCAATTAGTATTGTCTCCACACAATATTTTGGGCCCCATCAGAAACAAAAACCTAATTGTGTCCAAATATTCATAAGAAGATGAGTCTAAAAAGAAGCTACTTAACATTAAACATATCCTCGTGAAAAGGTATTTTATTTTTGCTTTGGCTAATTGGCCAACAGCTGATAGAGATTGCAGTTGTGTCCTTTTAGAAGCTAGGTGAGGAAACCTGGTTCTTCCACAACTTGAAACTTATTGCTGTAGATTCTGTAAGAGGACCAAAGTTCTAAAAAGGCAATGAGAAGTAATGCAGTAATGGATTTTTATCTGTTTATTTCTTTTCTTACTCTTTCATTTGTATTTCTTTTCTTACTCTTTCATTTGTTTGTTTTTATGGATCACAAAAATTAATGTATTCTTCAGAACCATCATACATAGTATATACTAAAACTTCTTGAAAACAGGGAGGGAAGAGGTTAATACTTGCTGTTGAAGTATGTAAACCTGCTTCTGAGGAGGTCATCTTTCTGAAAAAATCATTGCATTTAATCAAACATTCCCCCTATCCTCCAGTTTTGATAAAATTTGTTCCTAGCCCACATAATAAATAGACTTGAATCATGAATGAATTCTAGGTATCTTTCCTGTATAACCTTTGAAATTTGAAAAACATGTTGATGTAAATTAGCTAAGAAAGTTCTTTTGCAATGTTGTTAGTTTGAATCATTGGGTGAAGCAGCAGGATGGCATTAAATGGGAGCAAAGAAGCAAAATTAGCACAAGGAAAAAAAAATTAGGACAGTGACAAGAAGAGACAAGCCTTTCCCAACAAGTCTTAAAATATCAATGTCATGTTTAACCAAACACAAAGGCAAACCAAACCAAACTCTCTTGCAAGTAATGCTTTTCTCAAACTTCTTTGTTAATGACTATTAGTCATTAGCAGTAGCAATCAAGTAAAAATGCTCCCATTTTGTGAAGTGCAGTGCCTGAGCATCAAATGGTTGTGATTTTACTGCAACAGATAGTAGTATGAGCAGATGCCAGACATGGAAATTTCAATCATATTTGCCACCAATGACCACAAGGGAACATACTGAGATAGCTACGTTTCTTATAATAATTCTTCTGTAGTTGCTAACTGGCTTATGCCATGGCATAAATTAATGATTCATTAATATGAATCAGTGTGAAAATAATAAATTAAAAGGAAAACCAGTAAACTTAAAGGTTGCTTATGCAGAGACAGTTAGCCTTGCAGACTTTCTCAGGGCCATAACGTACAGTTCAAATGCGCAAGTATTTGTGTAAAGGATAAAAAAAGAAATATAAGTTTGATATTACTGGAAAAAGGGAGAGTGGTGCTCTCTATATCCAGCTATATATCTTTTTCATTCAATAAACCATTTCAGAAGGCTCTGGCACAGCTCACTTTAAGTAGGATTACACACATCTATATCTGCTGAGAACCTAGTTCCACTGGCTCTGAGCCTGCATTTTTATAGAATTTTGCATGTGGTTTCTTTCAAAGAACTCATATTCATCTACAGAAGCAGCACTTTTCCAGCTCCCATCACCATCATTATTACTGTCCAACAATTTCCAAGGCTCTCTGAGATGTATTAGATGAGAAGGGACTGTAACATTGTGAAGTCTAACAGATCTGACCAGATCAGATTAAGTAAAACCCCTTAGAGAATGAGAAAGATCTACTGTGTAATTAAAGGAGCATGATGATCTTATCAGAAGCATAAAAGCAATGCCAGCATCTCTCTTGCAATTGGTTTTTCTCTCTAGGCCCTAAATATTGACAGAATTTCCCTCTTTATTTTATAGAGTGAGGCATAAAGAAATTACTTGTTCAACATCAGCCAGCAGACGAATGGTGCGGCCAAGACTTTGAGGGTCACAATCCTTGGTTCAGAGTGATCCCCAAGTGCATTCAGTGAAGAGTAGCTTTGAACAGAAGTGGAAAGAAAAGAGACAGACATACACATCAATACATATTCGTATGTATTTCCTACTCCTACATGCATTCCATCCATAGTCTTTGTGAAGTTTGTGTCTCACCCACACCTTAAATATATTTGCTCATACTTCTGGCAGTGGAGACAGACAATTTCCATTCAGGATTGTCATGAAAAAAAATCCCTCAGAAATTAATTCTTAAACTGAGATGACTTAATTTAGCTTACAGAAAAATATTGTCATGACTCAAGACTACTAAAAGTAGTATTTTTTATCACATATTTTACTTTTTGGTACTCACTGCATTTTGGAGGCAGGGAAGAGGATTCTAAGTGCAAAGACAAAAAGAGACTGTAGGACAATTCTTTTTCCAGTTAATGGCATACCTATGACATTTTCTCCTGTTTCTCCTACTAGAATAAGAAGAAATAACAAGAAGTCACTTGGCTGTCTCTTCCAAAACATTTCCATATAAGAAAGGAATTATTGTCCACAGAAAAAAATAGTTTTGGGTTGTTGTTGGTCTAGATCCCAAGGGGTCAGATCCTAGCATTTATTATTAGAATTATCTCATCTTAGTTGGTTCTATCTACCAAAACAAAAGAATGCTTGAAGATAATATTTCTTCAAATATAACCATGGAAAAGGACCCCTTTTCCTTCTTCTAAAATTCCCCTTCTTTCTCAAAAAGAAACAATAAAATCTTCATATTGATAGCAAAACCCATGCATTTTGTTGATCATTGCTAATCACAAGTTTGATTTCAGCAACTTGTGAAATCCCAAGTCAGGCAATTCCATATATTAGTAGTTAAAAAAATAATACTACTAATGATAAAAACCCCATCACAAATGGAAAACCCAACTAACCACACAAATACATACCCTACCACCAGCATACTGTTTGCAAACTTTTTGTTGCACATTAATCATGCTGCCTGTCTGAACTGTGGACAATTAAGACAGCAGCTCCTACTGTAAAGCAGATCAAATCCTCTTAAAGTTGCATATGGCCCTTTAATCTAAGTGCACTGTACAGAGGACTTAGTTCTAGGGCTCACCCCTTATGAATCAACTAGAACACTGTAACTGACCTCATTTGGCATCTGTCAGAAACTAAAAGCAACAGCACCCAGCTGTTCACTTTATTAAAACAAACAATTGCATAAATGAAATATAAAATTATAAATGTAACTCAAATATTTTGGAAACTCAATGCTACTCAGTGGTAAAAATTCAGTTGTTATTTTTTCTGTGATTTTTATACCTTCTGAACAAAACTTTTCCTGTGCCAATTCCTGGCCCCAAGATTTTCTGCTGTGTTTTCTCATTCTGTAATAAGATTCTGTCACGGCACAGAGGATTCTTTTTTACTCCTTCTTAGGGTGAAAAAGTATCAGACAAAGGAATTATTTATAACTCAATGTTGTTGGGATGTGAAAAAAAAAAGTAGTTCATCACTGAGAAAAGCATTCAACAAGCTCTTTACAAGTGATTAGAAAAGGGATTTTAGCTTTTTATAGCATTTCTTAAAAGTTGCAGTTTCTCTAACCTCCCTTGCTTCTTACCAAGAACAATTCTCATCTTCATTTATTACCTGAAGCAACAGTCAAAAAAGAAATTATATAAGTGTTTGCAATTATTTTCCTGCTACTGAGTAGCTCACCTTTAGAAGGAGTCTTCATAGTTTCAGCGAGTAGTCAGATATTTCCCTCTGTAAATAATGACAGTAGAATACATAATCAAAATTCAAATTTTGAAGCATCAGGAGATAGGACTTTATCACAAGAAAAGTAAATATTGGGGGGAACATAGAGAGGACTATAAAGATTATATAGGGGAAAAGAAAATGTAGAATCATTGAATATGCTGATGGAAGGCAATCATCAGGATCATCAAGTCCAGCTTGTGGCCAGGCACAGGACACCCCAAGAGTCAAACTGTGTGCCTGAGAGCACTGTCCAAAAGCTCCCTGAACTCTGTCATGCTTTGTGCTGTCACCACTTTCCTGGGGAGCCTGTTCTAGTGCCCAACAACACTCTGGGATGAAAATATCTATACGAAACTTCCCCTGGCTCATCATAACAGTATCTATACAAAACTTCCCCTGGCTCATCATAACAGTATGATTACTGGTGAAGCAAGTCTGGGCCTTTCTCTGTGATGACTGCACCTCACTGCTTCTGGCTGCAAAACAATTACCTCCGCTGGTACCCAGACAGATCCACAGAAGGAAGCCATGTATTTCTGACACTAGAAGAGGATGAAACATGTTGCACAGACAGGCTTGTGGTAAGAAGAGAAAAACAAGGAAATAGAGATGTGAGTTTATGAAGAGGAAGCTGCTAGTAAAAGGACAGGAGGGAGGTCACTGCTGCCAGGGGTCAGACACTAAGAGGGCAAGACAAATGGTACTGCAGGAAGCCAGTTACAAGGAACTGAGGTTTTAAAAGAGAAGGAGGAAAATTACCAAAGCCCTGAATGACAATTAAGAAGAAGAATAAGAATAATACACCAAGCCTACAAAGTTGACTTTGAAAGGTAGGTGGGATGAGGAGGCCAGTAGCAGGACAGAGGAAAGACTGAGGCAGAAAAGCCCTTGGCAAGAAATATCAGAACAACAAATTCTATCCTTAAAAAATCCTTTAAAAAAAAAAAAAAAATATATATATATAAAATTCATTATTCCCTCTTCAGTGCACACAAAAAAAAAAATCATAAATTCCTGCTTCGATCCACAGATGTCTCTGAAACCACTGGCAAAGTGTGCCATTTACTGTTGGTCCCTATAGAGTATTTCTGCTAGCTAGTAATAAACTCTTCATACTGAACACAAGTAGTAAAAAAAATTTGATTCAGTTCAAGGTGCCAAGTCTTCTGAAGAACCATGAAGAAAGAACTGGTCGGCAACATGTAATGGAGAAAGTGTATTGTTGGATTGCTTTTTTGCATTGTAGAAAATTGTATGCAACGAAAATTATGTACAAACAAGCATGCATTTTAAAGTACATTAAAAGACCACAACCACAAATGTAGAGAGAAATATTTTTGAAGACTCTAAAATCTCTGTTGGCATTATGTCAATACATATAATATTTTTGCACAACATTCCTGTCATTGTATTGGTTAAAATGGGCTCCCTGACTCTTTGGAGACTGCTGGAATATCTTTTCACATTTAAAAGGTGGTGTCTTATTTTTTTATTTATGTAAATGTAAACATTTTTTTTTGCTAATAAAGTAGTGCTATGGAAAAGTACAACATGATAAAACATTTTCTTTCCATATTGCAAGTTACATATACCTACAGTAGAAGCATCTTTGCAAGTAATTTCTGACATTGTATACAAGTTTTTATACTTTCCTTCAGTCCCATGGGCAAATATCAAACAAAATTTGGAATTAAATATGTGGGATTTATAGATTATTTCCCTGGATTTGAATAAAATCAAACATAGAATCAAATTTGCTTGTAACTAAATTAGGAATGTTTTAGTTGTGAAATCCCCTTAAAATAATGAAGATAAATTGACATATTTAGTTTAATTCTGTTTACCTGTCCTGTTTTGATGTGATATTTTTAATGATGATATACCTAACAAAATACAAAATATTCTGTTATACTTGCATTATCAAATGAATTTGCAAAGGAACAGAGACACTGTGAAAATAGATAACCACAGAGTTGTTTCCCTAGCAACAGGAAGAAGGAATGTGCTGACAATTTCCATACCTTCGTCAAATTACTGGTG
Organism: Ammospiza caudacuta; assembly: GCF_027887145.1. NCBI lineage: Eukaryota > Metazoa > Chordata > Aves > Passeriformes > Passerellidae > Ammospiza > Ammospiza caudacuta. The sequence continues at coordinate 56,551,742 of NC_080593.1, read as the reverse complement.
GCTCACCAACATGGTTCATATAGGAGATATCTATTGCACTTCAAAAATAGAATAATTTAAACTGTAGCTTATGTTTCTTTCCAGGCATATTTTCCTTCTCAAATCTTTGAAAAAACTTTCTTTGAGAAAAGTTGAATGTCTGGTTGAAGATGCTTCAAGAGGCAAAAGATATCAGAAAAATGCAGTGTTATTTGCAGAAAGTTGGACCTTGTCTAAACTTCCAATCTGGTGCTCAAAAAATATGGAATCACCATACATTTCTCACTGAGGTTCTTCATGGCAGAACATAGACAGATCTGAAAAGACTCCACTTTAGCCACAATGGAGAACAAATGCATTTATTGCACAGACCACGATGCCAAGACTAAAAAAGAAAGTATTGTTCTAATATCAAATTTATTTGCTTGTCGTCCGTGACCCTTAAGCCAGTCCCATAATTTTTAAATCCAGGCTGGCTTGCAAGACACCAGACAGGAGTAAGGAAGCCGTCTCACAAAGAAAATAGTTTTGGATTTCTAAGGATCTTTTTGAGTCATTACAATGAATTTTCCCCTCTCTTTATATATGTAAATCCAAAGGGGGAAACGCTTCCTTCTGTGTTGATCTATGGCTATTTGTTAATTTACCAGTGTTACCATCACTGTTCCATGGGATGCCTCTCAACATCTCTAGGATCTAGAGAAGTCTTAACCTAAAGAATCTACAGAATCAACACAAAATGGGTATAGAAGCAAAGTATTGATCAGAAACAGCCATCTATTGTCAAACAGATTTTAGCATTTTGTGCTAGGAATACACAAAACTGACCTGTTGCATCTGCCATGCATTCATATATATTACTGATTCTAAATGTGAAAAGCGAATTCCTTACAGCAGTATCATCTGAAAAAACTTCTGCTAATCACTCAAGGATCTTTCCCTGAAACACCAACTATCTGAGACCAAATTAACATGAGCTTTGATTTTGTAAAAACAGATAAAGTTTTGCTATTAGTTCATGAATTTGTTATCTTCTACTTGCTGTTATAAAAACAGTTCATTTTAAATTATCACAGATATAAAAGGGAGGAAAGAATGATGAAGAAAGACTGTTCCAAAACATGACGTATAGTTGTAAAGGTCACAGTCCCTCTCCCTGCATGGGCTAGGCACTCCAATCTGAATTTGCTCCACCTAGGCTCTGGCATTTAAATCAGAAATATTCCTTAGTTTCCTCTGCAATTGGTGGTAAGATGTGATATTCTGGTAATTTGAATTTTACATGGGCTGAATCATCTTCTGGAGAGGTCTTTCCCTTCAAACCATGAGCAATCTTAGAGAGTGCCTCATATAGGCATATAGGTTCAATAGTTGCCTCCACCATTTCATGCCTTTCTAAACCTCCACAGAGCTAGAAATTATGCAGCTCACACCATTTATGAAACTGGCAACTGTTGAATTGTTTGTGTTTGTGTCCTTTATTTGAGGGGCAGAAGAGAAAGTAATATAGGAGACAAGAGAACTGAGAATCCAGTTTCTGTGTTGGAATCCTAATTTAGATCTGGAATCTGTTACCTTCAAATTGGAAGCAGGTGGCATTAAAGGCAGTTATCCCATCAACATATTATGTGCTCTGATTTTGACAGGAACACAATGATGGCATTGCATTTGCAGAGCTGGTCTCATGATGATAGATGGCACCTCCATTGCATAGTAATGTCCCCAAAGAGACTTTAAAAACAACTGAGTAGTTTTCAAAGATAATGTTAAAGAATAAAATGAAGTGATTATTCATAGAATTTAGACAATGTCAAGCCACAGCCAATAGCAGTCAATATTCACTGGAGCTCAGTCTCCATCCCTAAAATCCCTGAGGAACACCTTCATTTTACAGTTGAATAACTGTGAGGAGCACTAGTATCAGTGCAGAAAATATGTGATGGAATAAGACCAGCAAATTAATATGTTTGCTCAGCCCCTTCTGCTCTCCAGGGAATCTGCACTGGCTGAAAGCCTTTTAAAATGTGTAGAAGCAGTGTAAAATACCTGACTCTAAAATTTCACCCACAAAAATACGGAGTATCTCCATCTTGTCTGAATAAATCCATGTATGGCAATTTGATAAATAAGATAAGAAAGATCCACTGAGACCCATCATGTTCAACAATTACTAATTGACAGAGTTGAAAAAAGCAATATGAAGGCCTTGTAAGGGATCACACATGCAAAACACATAAGACTAAGCATTCTGTCTTCCAATCCCATAGTACAGATCTGTGGTAAAATATTCAGTTGTAATAAATTCTACTTTTTTGATTGTTTTTTGGTAAAAATTCAGTGAAATTCTTATATTGTAATATTTTTTGAAACTGTGCTGCATATTTCCTATGATTCTGAACTGTTCCAGCATGATGCGCAACACTAATCCACTAAACACAGACAGATAGAGCAGTCCACGACTTTGGCACGCTTTTGAGTGAAATGAGCTAGCTGGTTATCTCTGGCAGTGATGTAAGTATTAGTACACCATGAATTACTTTTTTCACATCTCAACAACATTATAATGACTAATAAATAATTCCTTTGTCTGATAAATACATTTTTAGCATTTTTGTTTAAGAATATTCTCACCAGCATGAATTAGAGAATCACAATCTTATCTCTAAAAAATAAGTTGATTTCTCAGTGCTTTCATTCATTTCTAAATTGTGAGAAAGAAAGATCTAAAAGCAACTTATATCAAGAAAAGTAAAGATGAAGTAATATCTTTCTATTTTATCATCTCTTAATATTCAATAATTTTGGTATTTTAAGCTACATATTTCCTAAATAGCCAACAGGACTTCAATCAAGAAGCAACATTCTCATGTCAGCATCTACTCAGCAGACTTTTAAAGGGTTGGTATCTTTCAATATTGCTCCTCTAATGCTTCAGGAAAAAAAGCAAAACATAAGAAAAACTACTGGAGACACATATCTAAAAAATTATTCTTAATTTTTTAAAGGAATTTTAAAAAATGCTTAACTAAACCTCATTGATGCAGAGTATCTACCTCTTTACTAACCATCCATTCCTCTGTACATTCATGACTCTCCAGAATGAAATTGTCCCCCTTTTGTTCATTCATCTAAATGAGATCTCTTAATTAGAAATAGAGTCTGCTTTGATTCCCTTGACAGCTAGTGGTAAGAGATATGCCCTTTGGCTGATACTGGATTTCGTTATTAAAAAACTCCTCAAATTTAAAAATGTTTATCACAGCCCTGTCTAATATTATTTTCTTAATTTTAAAGTAGTACTGATAATTTAAACTAGTTCAAAGCAACTTCAAAGCATATAATCTGGATTTTATGGACAAAATCCTTCTGTCTTTCGGACCAGCAAGTAATGTTCAATGAGTGCAGCTTATACCCAACTCAGTAATGAAATGGAAAATTGGAAAAATTGGAGAACAATTGCATCAAGTTTCCAAATGAGGCACCAGGGAAGGAATTATAATTAAAAGCAATCTTTTTCATTGACTAAGGAAATGAAAAACCTAAGAACACACCTTAACTCATTCTTTATTTCCCCTCCTTTTTATCTTATTCTTACAAAACCTCACAAACATATCAACTGAACTCTCTGAGGTGCTTTAGCATCCTAATAGTCAATAAGTGATGTCAAAGCCATTCAGTTGAAAGTAGCAATAATCTAATGAAAATACATATTCCTTGGGACATTATAAAGTCCCATCCTAAAACTGACAAACTCCCAAGAGTCTGAAGGAGCTCAACTGAATAGGTAGCAGTGAGTACCTAATGAGACACTCACAGGAATGATGCTAAAAAGTATCACTATGGTTCCACAACCAGCTTTGATTTATACGAATATATAAAAATTTAAAAATCCCATTGCTTCATCTTAGGATGGTCCTACTTCTCATTGTATTTGACAATATTAATACTGAAAAAAACAGAATTGTGGAAAAGCATCAGAAAACGTAGCTGTGCTGTGTTGCTGTATTACTTGACTATTCTCTGCTGAAATTACTATGAAAGCTTGGTTGCTTTGAACCTCAGCAGATGGGTTCCACAAGCCGCCTAACATCCAGTAAAAATAAAATAGGACACATATCAGAGGAAGTGGATGGATGGATGGATGGATGGATGGATGGATGGATGGATGGATGGATGGATGGAGTGATAACCCCTATGTGTATGTATAACTTGCCCATATTCCAAACAACAGATGTTTCACCCAGAGCATCAAACTCATCTTTTCCCTAGGTTGAACATTCTGTATTTTTAGACCATGATGATTATTTCTTCCCCATCAACTAAATTGAATACATAGTGAATATACAAAATCCCATGTGGAGCTATAAAAATGAAATTTCATGTGCATATTGCTTTAATTCATAAGGTCCTGACACTACTATTTAAGTTCAGTGTACATGTAAATTAAAGGTACAAAAAGGATTTGTGAAGCAGATCAGAGTAGGCATCAAAAGAATCAGAGAAAATCAACTTATTTTCCCAGGCCACCTCATACCACAATCACAGCCTGACAAATAACTAGGAAGATGTACATAATTATGAGTAGTTAGTGGGATTTAGTGCAGGAGATGAAGACAAGAGGTTTATACAATATAATAAGAGCTGAAAATAAAAAATAAAATGCTGTAAAAAACCAATGGTGGTCTAAAGACAGACTTTTTGTTTATGCACCTTGCAAAAGCAGGAGTAACACAGACCAGAAGTGATGCTGTTCTCAATCTTTCTTTAAGTCTTTTCAGATTTTACTAAATTACAGAGAACACTTCCTATTAAAATACTGTGTAACCTTACTGCAATCAGTGGTGAACTGCTGCAGTCCAATAGAAACCACTGTGGAAATGGTGGTGCTAGTTTTGCTTAATATTAAAGAGTGGCTGGATATTTTCTTTATTCAGAAAGGATGTAAAGCAGAGTCATTATTTTTCATTTCAGTTTAAAGGAATGCTAACTGGCTGAGCAAGTATTTTTTAACATAGCATAAAACCTTCTTTCCTTCCTGCCTCTCTCTAAAATATTGCAAAGAGAATAGTGAAATACTCAAACAACAAATGTTGAAATAATTCCTTTTTAAGCCATCTTCATTGAGTTTAACAAAGATTTTTCTCTTTTAAAATTTGGACAGTGGCTCTACATTGAAAACTAATAAATTATTATTAATTAGGATATGCTATTTTAAGTCAAGCACAGGTGAAATGGCCGCTCTTACTTCTTTCTTTTAAGGTCTGCACAAGCATTTCTTTCCTGTCTTTTTTCTGGGCTACGAGTTTCCTTGTATTACAGGTTGCATGATGAAAATCTATAATACCTGAAAATCCATAACAACTGATTTTGCACCAAAGATTTTGCATGTACAAGAGAGAAACATGAAAATCAGCATATGGGGACCTTATCACATACTGTCTTTGTGGGATGTGCCAGGTGATGGACCTGCTGTATTTGTTTGCACAGTGTATTGGGAGTGAACTGTAAAATATCGTTATTCAAAACAATAGGGCTGAACATTCTCTTCTCTGAACAAGAGAGAAGATAGGTCTTTCTCAATGGTGTTTCAATAGAATGGGAAGAAAAAACGGATGGCACTTCATTAGAGAATGTACTCATTTGGGAGAAGCATCTACACAGCAGACTGGGGCAGGCAGAAATGGCACATACAGTTCATCCAGGATGAATGCAGCCTGCAACTTCTCTGAGAGGAACAGAGCTTAAGTCTATGAATGGACAGATATCTGAAACCCCCACCCGTGTTTTCACTTGGTGAAACGGAGCCCCACCACATGACATCACTGCAAGGCTTGGAGGAGCAGACAGAAGCACAGGTGGCAAGTTACAGTCCCTGGCACAGCTCTCTCTCTGTCTCCCTCATGCATAGTGAGTCCTCATTATGTGTGACCTAAATAATAGCCATATTGACCTGGTCTTTAGAAATTGGAGCTACTCCTCTCTTGCCATATAGCTGCAATAGCTTTTACAACCAAAGAATCCCAAAGCCCTTGAGAAACCTGCCAAGCAAGAAAGAAAAACATAACCTCTACAACGCATCCTTCCTGTCACTGATACCATGGCATGTACTAAAGGCATGGCATCCTTGGCAGGAAACTACCATAAAAAAATCCTCAAACCTCCTTGCACATTACATACAGCAGCCTTCCAAGATGTAAACAATCCCACAAATTATTTTAAGATGCTTAAATAGATAAATAGTTTAACTATTACCATGATCTTCCCTTATTTGTTACTCTGCTGCTACAAGGCATATGGAAAGACTCAGTAAACAAAGGAAAAGAACAACTCAAATATGTGTCTGATCATGTGCATATACACATTCTCTTTAGCATAGTCCCAATTTATCATACACAGCATGACTATTTAACTAGGCTTTTAGCAATTACAAGGAGTACAAAAAAAATTATGGTTCTTGAAAGTGCTTAACTTTTTGTCACACTGTAGACTCCTCAGATTTATCTGTAGAGTGGCAAAGTAAGTGGATTTTGGCAAAGTAAGTCAGAAGTAGAGGAAGAGACTGTATTGCTGCTTCATTGCTTTGAAGGGAGATGCAGAATCTACATGCTTCCACAAAACTGACCTCCGCGGTATATTTCAAATTAAAGACTAATGCATAAGTGGATACCAGACAGTCATTAACCAAAATTACAGGCATATCCTTAGAAAATGCATGGTGTTTTAGTGTGAATAAGGACTGCATTGTAGAAGGAAATCACCTAATTCCCCCTTACTGTGCTTTGTTTCATATGTCAACAGAAGCCCAGAGAGTGTGAATTAAACTGATTCCAGATGAAACCAAATCAGAGTGCATCTTATAATGCCAATGACAGGACATGCTTAGTCATTAGGGCCATATTTGAGTTAATGTGAAATCAAATCTTTAAAATACACATAATGTGGATGTCAGATCTACAAGACAAGCTACTCCACAAATTCATTCTAATTTTGCCTTACTCCTTGTAACTATGTGTCCTGGTTCAGGGCAAATTTTGGAGAGAATCCCCAAAGGAGATCCTCTAGGAAAGCAGATTCAATTGGCCCCTCCCCCCAACCGATCTGGGAGAAAATACTGCCTTGGAGAAAAGTAGAAAAAAGCTGTTTATTAAACAATAATAATCAATAAAACCCCTCGCTGCTCTAAAAGAGATGACAAACTCAAAATGTCCCCTCCCCGGGTTGCAGCTCAGCTCACTCAGTCTCTGATCAGTGCTGGAATTGTCGCAGGCCAGGCCCGGCCTGGTGGGCCACAGGTGCACCTGCCGGTGCTCTGCTGGGTGTTCAGTCCATGTTGTAATCACAGAGCAGGTTTAAACAGGTCCAAAGAAAAGGGAAAAATGAAAAAAAAACCACAGTCCAGGGAACTTCTTTGCCTCAGCTAGCTAAAACTAACTAAAAGCAAAGGAGAGCTCTGTCTTGCTGTCTGTTCATCCGCAGACAACATAGTCAAGGATCAGGAATGTGGAGGAGTGAAAGCAGTGTCTGAAAACAAACTGCACGCTTCTTCTCTCCCCCCCCACTTCACTCTCTGGAACACTCTTAAAGGTGCAAAACGTATTATTCAGCATAAACAGAACAGACAGTTGAGGACAAAAGCATCATAAAGTCAACCTAGGACACCATGACACAGCCACAGATCACAAAGCCAATGCTCATCTATGGGTGTCATGGACTCATTTATCCATCAGCCTCGGTAGGAGTAGATCAACTTACATTGTAAATTCTGTGGGAGGAGAAACAAATTTTCCAGTCATATTTCCTTGGTGCTCTAGACTTTGGCATCCTATAAGCCTTGATGAAATTGTAACAATGAACAAAGATAGCAAGGATGAGCAGCAATAGTGTTAAATCTCCCCAAATAAAATATAGACCTGTTTCAATACACTTCTTCAATAAGACTTTCAAAAGAGATTAAAAACATAAACATGAAAACATTCTTACTTTCCGGGTTGTCCATATTTCTTTAAAGTAGAATTATCTGAAAAAGGCAATGCTACTACATATTTTGGAGAATCTATGGGAAAAAGGTCAGAAGAACAAAAAATATGGAGTTTGTACACTACAATAACAGACTTGTCAATTTTCACTTCCAGAGAAACAACTAGAACAAATCAAAAGTCTGTAGCCATCTTATGGATTGCAAAATGATGAGCAGCAAATTTATATGACTTTGTCAAGTACAATATTTATCATTCCTCCTGTGATAGGAAAGCAATGTAACTCAAGCATCTTGCCTACTGTTATTGTTCTTAACTGATTCATAGTACTTTGCATGAACAAAATAATGGACTATTATAGAGCTTACAAAAGAGTACAAAAGTGGTTGCTAAACATTATTTACAATGATTACTAGTCTCTATTATGATATAAATCCCTAAACCTGGCATGCCTTACTATATCTGTTGAAAACTTTGATGATGAGAAAGACACTGTCTTTGTTAAAAGTGAATGGATGCTAAGCTAAGAAGTACTGTCAGGGACTTGAAGGACAGGGTCATAAAATTCCATTCATAAAGAGCAAAAATAAAAGTTGTGCAAAAGCTGTCTTCGTATTCTTAAAATAAAGAACCTATTTTATTGAAAAGAAAACAGTCAGGTAAAAAAGAGACAGGTGAGAGTTGTTCAGAGAAAATGGAAGATATTATTTTTAATTGGAAGCTGAATAAGAACTAATCAATAATATATTACAAAATATGCTACAGAGTAAGGACAGTGATAAGTATAAGGATAGCATTTAATTCTTGTCAGTTTCAAGGTGTTTAAGCCAGAGATTATTAAGGATGGGTTTGAAACTCCCTGTCAAATATGATAAAGATGTCTTAAGTGAGGGAAATAGTAGATGTTCAAAAGGCTTTTTGTTATAAAATTATTATTATATTTCTTGGTTTTCTCCATTACTTGGCTGTTATTGTAAAATAAAAAAACAAACTATGAATTTGAATTTTATTGATTTGAAAGCCATCTCTGATAGAAAATATTTTGTATTTTTAATTTGTAGATAGAATTTTTTCAGGAATTCATTTCAATATACTCATTCTATAACTCTCTTTTAACCAACAACCTTTTTAAAAATTGTTGTCAAACGTGTTTGGAAAATATCAAATTTATTTGATGTGGTTTCAAGTTATTTCAACTTTTTTTTTATTTTTTCATGTGACCATGTGTCTAGTATGGTGTTTTTTTTCCTGAGAAATATCAGATTTAGGATAAGCAGAAGCTTGATCCTGTCCTGGTATTTTTAAAGTACCATCTGATTTGGATCAGCAGTGATGACCAAAACAATTAGAAAGTTTCAAAACACTGAAAAATTCTAGTGGATTTTTTCCCCCTCTCTGCTCATATCTTGATTTTAATGTAAGAACACAAGTTTTTTCTGGATATTAAGTTCAACAGAACATTTTCTAGTGAATTCAATGGCATAGTACAAGATTCTACTTGTATCTTAATATGCAATACATCCTCTATGAGGAAATGAAATTAAACTAAAAATATACATGACTGACACAAACAATAACAGGCACAAATCATGAGGAAAGTTCTTAGTCAGAATGAAAGTGGAAAAGAAATTCTTTTTTAGAGAGAGCATGAGTCTCTGCTCTTGTAAGGTCAATGGAAAACCTTTAGCAGGCTTCAATCAGACCAGGATTAGCCATCCTTTTTATGTTTCTCAAAGGTGTTCTGAGTTCAGCTACCCTGAAGGTATCTTCTCCTCATTCATTGCAGAAAGAGAAATAGAGCTTTTACTTTTCTATTTTTAATAAACTGAAACCTAAACTTAAATATCTGTCACTCATAAACTTATATTCTGCTGAATATAAACATTCAAAACCTAAAATTTTTTCATTGTAGCTGTAGTTAGAAATAAACTCCCATAGTGATAAGATCACTGTGCAAAGCTTGAGTTCAGAGCCAATACTGGGTTATGGACTTCCTTGGGATAAAAGATTTTAAATGGACATGCCAACAAAACTTTAAACTACTCTATCATTGTGTAACTCTATTGCTATAATAAGGCTTCATTTGATTTTTCTTGAGAGGCATAATAAGATTAAGGCATAATCATCATTTCCCCTATGACAAAAGATAAACTACTTCTCATTGACCCCTCAGAAGCCAGGCCAATCTTTGGATATTAAATAGTCATTTGCAGCAACTATAGGTATATTATCATTCCAATAACACACTGTCAATGCCATTCTGATTTTCAGAGACACATACTGTAGTGGTCTCTTGAGAAGTCTGATTAAACTCCTGACCCAGACAATAGGGAATAAAAAGAATTAACCAGTTGCTTGAAGGATATTTTATGGAACTTGTTTTCATTTGTATTGATTTATGGAAACCCTCCCAACAGGCATACTGTTTTTTTTTTTTAAGTGGGTACCAAAGCTACATAGATTGGATTGAATGAGAACCTTGTTCTTTCTTCTTTTTTTCTTTTTTTCCCTATTGCTATTTGTGACATTTAGAGCAAGGTAAAAGTGCTTCAGAAGTCTTTTGTCATACCTTTCAATAAACTAATTAAATCCTTACTAATGCATTTACTGTACAGGCAGAGTATCTTTATAATTAGTTTAAAGGAAAGATGTATAGTTATTATTGAGTAGTATTGCTGAATATGTCTTTCCAAACTGCCCTTGTCAAATTGTTAGGATAATTTTTTATGTTTAGCTATTGCTATTAAAATTCCAGTGGTGCTATTGAGCACAAATATAAAAACATGCATTACTTGTCAACTCACAAGCCAAGCATCTTATAACTGGAATATTCAGGAAAACAGACAAGGGTATGAAAGAATTTCTGCCCCAGCTTGAGAAAAAAAATCACAGTAATTAGCAGGGGAAATGATCTAGAAGCAGTTGGTACAACGTCAGCTTTGACATTATTTGCAGTAATTTTTCATCTAAAACAACTTGCTAATGATCATACAGGAAGCTTAAGAAACCACCATAATTAACCACAAATTTTTAAATCTTCTGGCAGCACTGTAATGACAAGAACATCTTCCACTGTTCTATCAGATAAGACCATATTCCCATCATAACATCAACTGACTGAGTACAACACCAAGAAACATGTATAACTCTATGAGATTGCATTAAAATTTCAGTGTAACAAAATCATGTGTAATTTCATTACTGTAATTCCAAAATTGACCTGCAAAAAGGCAGCCCTGAAAAGACAAGATTTGTTGGATCCTGCAGCCTTTATGTATTCCGAAGATATTACATACCATAACTTGGTTAAGAAACAGTAGAGATCTGGCTTTTAAATGTCAAACATGATGTTAGTCTTCTCCAAAGCACTCCACATCTAAAATATACAAAACTCACTTTTGAAACTCGTTTCAAAGTGAAACTGCCCAGATGTATCAACTTGAAAAAAAAAAAAAAAGCCTTGATGCAATCAAAATAGCTACTAAGACTAGTAGTAAGTGAATTGTCTGCTAATGGAGAGAAAACACTATCCTAAACACTGTGTGCAAATTATTCTCTTACTTCTTAAGCAGGATTTATTTCTTAAGTCAGATATGAGTTCTCTTTAAAAATCTGTATGATGAGATCCACACAGGGAATTCTGTAACCTCTGTGAACCACATGTTCCAGCGCCTGACAAATCACACAGTACATTTTCCCCTTAGGTTTAAATGGAATTTTTTGCAATAGGTTTAAATGGAAATTTTTGCAATTCAAACTGTGCACATTGCCTCTTCCTCATCAACTGGGTACTTCCAAAAAGACCCTGCCTCTGCCTTCTTTACTTCCTCTCACCAGATATCAATCCACACTGATAAAATACCCCTTAAGCCTTCTCCTCTCCAGACTGAGAAGTCCCAGTTCTCTCAGTCTCTCCTCATATTTCAGGTATTCCAGTCCTTTAATAATTTTTGTGGCACTTCAGTCAACTTAGTCCTTTAAGTCCATGTATCTCTGGTACTGTGAAGCCCAGAACTGGGTACAGTGACTTAGATGTGATCTCACCTGAGCTGAGTAATGGGGAAGAATAGTTTTCTTTGGCCAATGTCCTAGGTTGACTATATGATGCTTTTATCCTCAATCGTCTGTTCTGTTTATGCTGGACAATAAGTTTTGCACCTTTAAGATTTGTTCCAGAGAGTGAATGGGGGAGACAAGCACGCAGTTTGTTTTCAGACACTGCACTCACTCCTCCACATTCCTGCTCCTAAGCTGTTGTTGTCTGCAGATGGACAGACAGCGAGACAGAGCTCTCCTTTGTTTTAGTTAGTTTTAGGTAGCTGAGGCAAAGTTCCCTAGACTGTAGGGTTTTTTCCCCTTTTCTTTGGACCTGTTTAAACCTGCTCTGGACTGAACGCCCAGAAGAGCACCAGCAGCTCACACCTGTAGCCCACTGTGTCAGTGGTCACTAGGCCGCGGTATTTCCAAGACCAAAAAGACTAATAAAAACTAAGTAGGACAAGCTACAACCCAAAAAGAAGACTTTTTCTAAGTTTATAATCTCTTCTAAAGTGACAAAAAGTTTTATTATTTAATATTTTTTAAGTTTTATTGTTTAATAAACGATTTTTTCCGCTTTTCTCCAAAAAAGTATTTTTCCTGAACCAATTTTTAAAAAAGCCAATTAAATCTGCTTTTCTAAAAAAAACCTCTTTAAAAGTTCTCTCCCAAATTTGCCCTAAATCAGGACAACCTTCTAGCAGCAGTTTTTAAAGCCCAAAAGACCACTGACCTTCATTGGTGCAAGGGCATATTGCTGGCGGATGTTAAACCTGACATTCGCTGAGATAGAGAGGGCCTTCTCTGTAAGGCTGCCTTGCAGCATGTTAGCCCCCAGTGTGTAGCAATCTGAAACTATTCTGCCTCAGATACAGAGCTTTGCATTGCCTTTTCTTGAACTTCATGAGGTTACCACTGGACCATTACTTCAGCCTGCTGTGGCTCCTCTGGATGGCTACACAATCAGTTGGCATATTGTAGTGTCACTTGATACATCCCCCCAGGCTGAAAACAACTTATAAACTTGTTCAGGATGCTGTCTCTCCCATCAACTAGGTCATTAATGAAAATGTTAAAACAGCAGAAGCCCCTTAATAACCCTGGGGTACACTGCTATTGACTGGCCTCCAGACAGCTTGTCACAACCCTTTGAGTCCATTTTTCTCGCCCCCTCTCTGCTTACTTACCTAGACAATGCTTTGTCTATGAGTATGCTATGGGATGCAGCATCAAAAGCCTTGCTAAAGTCAGGATAAACAATATCCAGTCCTCTTCCCTCATTCACCTAGGTAGTCATTTCCTCATAAAAGTGGCTTGAGTTGTCCAAGCACCATTTCACTAAAGCCACAATGACTATGCCCACTCACCTTCTTGTTCTTTATAAATTTGCAAAAGGTTTTTAGGTGTATTTGCTCTACCACTCCCCAGAATAAGGGGATTGACCAGCCTGTAGTTCCTCAAATCCTCCTTAGTCTTCTTCAAGATAGGAGTCATATTTACTTTCTTCAAGCCCTCAGAAACCTTTCTTGATTGCCATGACCTTTCAAAGACAAATGAAAATGACATTGACCAGCACTCTTCATAACTATAGGTACATAATATATGCGTCCCAAATGTCCAGTTTGTTTAAATTTTCCATAGCTTAATTTTCTTTTACCCAGGCTGTCATATTGTTGCAGGTGCCTTGTATTCCTGAAGACAAATCCTGCTGATAGAGACTGAGGCAAAGATAGCCTTGAGTTCCTCAGTCTTCTCCATATGCTCTGTCAGTAGGATTCCCATTGAGTTCAGTGCAGAAGCCATGTTTTCCCTAGTGTGCTTTTTGCTGTCTGTGTACTTGTTCAAGCACATCCTACGCTACATCCTGTTCCCCTCCAGATTCAATTCCAGACGTGTTTTGGCTATCTTCACCCTATCTCTTCACACTTGAACAATGTTTCTGCATTTCCTCTCTGCACATTTACCTGAAGCAACTTCAACCTGTGTGTTTCTTCTTCAGTCTGAGTTTGGTTAGGACCTATTTGCTCATCTACACAGGTCTTCTGCCATTCTACTGCATGTGAGGTTGGACAATTTTTTAATTTAGTAGAGGCTATCCTGAAAACCTACAAACTTTCTGAAACTCCTTTTTTCTTCCAGGATTGTCTCCCATGGCATACTTCCAAGTAGGTTCCTGGACAGACCAAAAGCTTCTCCCTTGAAGTCAAAGTTTGCAGTCCTGGTTTTTGCCTTGATACTTCACCTATGAGTCCTGAACTCCACTCCTGAACTCATAGTCTCTGCAGCCACGACTTTTCTCAGGCTTCACACCCCTGGTCAGTTCTTTTTTTTTTTTTTTCTGCAAGAATAAGATACATCACAGCATCTCCTGCACTACTTCTCAACTTCTTGGTCACATGTGTCAGGAATTTAGCAGCAATGATCTCCAGGAACATCCTGAAATTCTTGCGCTGCCCTTCCATAAGATAATACTTGCCTTTTTCTCCAAGAAAGGAAGTGATTCAAATCTTTCTCCCCACATCTTTTGTGGAGCTTTAAGGTAATTAATTATCTTGGAGGTATTTTTCACATCTTTCAAATTTTTTAAATTTCCCAAAGGCTTCATATTTTTAGGGCGAATTAAGGGGGTGACAGAAGTCTTACCTTCTTTTCCTTAAGAGATCAGATGAAAAATATTCTCAAACATGATCCTATTACCACCACAAAAAATGATTGCATGCATAGGGGGGTTTATCAGTCAGAATAGTATTTTTATTTTTGCTTCTATACCTATCAAAAGGAGGTGTCATTTTGCCCCTAAAGTGGTCATCAAAGCTTCTTCCACTTCTGGTCTGTAAGTTCAGACCTGAAAAAGTAGCCAGCAAAGTATTACCTGCCGTCAGCAATTCCTTTAACCAGGAAAAAGGTCCAATTTCACTGAATTATCATATTATTATCATAGTGTACTCTATTGAGGTTAAAGGTATGGAGTCCTGTAGCTCCTGCTGAAGTCTATCAGCACATGGTAGCCCAGTTGGCTACTGCTGATTAAAGCATCTTAAAATAATATTCCCATTTGTTGTTGAAGTTAAAGTCTGTTTCTCTGAACCGCTGTTGTTCTTTACATCTGAAAATTACAATGATTTTACTGATGGGAGAATCCTATTTTCTATCATACACTAAAAAACCCTAGAGACAAAGAACCAAAGGTAGGATATATACAAACACCTGCCAAAGGTACCAAACTTACCTACGTCATAAGGGGCCATCAAGAAGCTATTCTAAGGGAATCATGTCTTTCAGGAATTGTGGTCTTGTTTCAAAATGGCAAAAAACGAGTGTTCTGTACCCAAGACTGAATCTGTAGCAAAGACTGAGTAAGCATAACACGGACTTATGCTTAAGAATTATACTATACACTAGTCATTTTTTTCTTTAAGGTTTCCATGAAACAAAATATGCTTTCATAGGTTAAGAACCCAGACAATTTTTTTTTCTGTTTGTGTTAGTGGGAGCCACAAGAACATCTGAATATGTTCCCAAATTTGGAAAAATATTTCCAATATTTCCCAATATTTCCCTCTTATCTGCTCCTAAGGTCCCTGACAAAAGGGAATATGAGAGAAGGCTTCTGTAACACAAATATTGGAAACATGCCAGGGGCATAACAAATAACTGGAGAATCATCAAACTTCAAAGACTCAAATTATAATTGTGAGCAGTAATGGACTATCTCAAAATTAAGAAAGAATTTTCCGCCCCACCAAATATGTGAGATCTAATAGCTCATCATCTTATTTTAAGTAACACTCACTTTTCAAGTGTAATAAAAAAGGGAAGCACACAGTGTTTCTTCAGATTCTCACAGCTCTCATACCTAAGCTATATTTAAAGATAAGCAGAAAAGCAATTACATAGAAAAGTATGATAAAAAAATCAGACTAAAGTATCAGTTCATCTGGATGCCATGCAAGAGTACAAGAAGAATGGATCTTATGAAACACAATCAATACATATATTTACATTTACAACCTGATAGTTTAGAAATTTTTAATGTATTTTCCCAATGAAAAAAATCCCTGATATTCCTTATGATAGGCAGAGGATACATTTTTAAAGTTCTTCGTAATTGTTAAAAAAAAAGAGCTTTGGATTTGATAAATACGGATTCCCTGCTGTGTCTTACCTTGAGAGACATATTGGAAATAAACCAGGTTCTGCCATGCAAGGCACATCAATCACATTCTTTTTGCGTATAGAGCTAGAAGATGTTTTCTGTAGATTTGCCTTAATTTGGATTCAAAGCCACTGTTTTTCTTCAAGTCTCACTTAGAAAATATTAAGTAGTCCACTAACCACAGTTCACTTTAGTTCATTTATCTAAAGAAAAAAAATGTAAACAGCTCCAGTATGTGGCTGCATGAAGTAAACAATTGATTAAAAATACATTCTAATAAAATGTTTATCAAGATCTCTTCAGAGTTTTCAAGCAGCTTTCAAAGCAGTGGTGTGTGAGAGTTGATTAAATGCCTCTTAT
The DNA here is from genome assembly GCF_027887145.1 of Ammospiza caudacuta. NCBI lineage: Eukaryota > Metazoa > Chordata > Aves > Passeriformes > Passerellidae > Ammospiza > Ammospiza caudacuta. The sequence goes on along the minus strand of NC_080593.1, from coordinate 56,535,233 downwards.
GTGCCACATATCCGTAGTATTAAGGTCAATCGAATTCTCCTCAGCAAAAGCTGGCAACTCAGATGAAATTCAGTGGGATTTAAGCAGCAGCTATTCGGCCATTGAAAGCTTACCAAATTCGGGAAGCTTTTTCCCTTGCTACAGGGATGTATAAATAGCAAGACACAGTAAACAACCTGAACTAAAATCACCAAGCTTAACAGGCTTTAAACAGAAGGAGATGAATATGCAGGACCTATTCCTAAACAATACTTGGTAGGCTGAGATAACCAGTTAAAACCAACTGCATGGTACCAAAGAGAGGATGCAATTCAAGCCAATGCAGAAAGATAAATTCATGATAAAAAAAAATTAAAATCACTATACCCCAGCCTAGCAAGCTTTGTATCTGAGTGATTTTAGCAAGATTTTGCAGCTCTGTGCCATTAGCACTTTTTTCTGCTGCAGAACTCAGCAATGTCTTCTACCGCTCAGTCCCACCAGCCCTGTTGGTGCCAGCTGTCAGACTAGTTTCACTAGTCTCTGTGCTCAATACACACATCCAAGTTTAGTACTTCTCCTCCAAGGAAAGATTAGAAACACCAGCCTGATCCCTTTAAACAGCATAGATGAGACTCAGGCCAATAATGGGATTTTTACGTGATGAATACTCCTTCCAGCTTCAAAGGAAATGTCTGCTGAGGGGTTGCCAGAGTTTGTCACGATTTTTTCACCAATATAAGACAGACAGTAAGAGTACAAGTGAATTAAAAATCCACACTGACATCTTGTGGACACAGAGCCAGCAAAACCTTTCAAAACACTTTCAGCACACCCCATTGGGTGTGTTGTTTAATCTAATAGATGAAATTGAATGGTAGGGGAAAAGGGAGATGGTTTCCTGACACTTGTTAAACTGGACTGGTACTGCAATGTACCAAGCTTGTGCAGAATGGTGTTTCACACAATAAATATGAGAACCTGGATATTCATAAAAAATGTTCAAAACTTCATTTAATATTTTTATTCCCAAGGCTCAAGTTTAAAAATTAAACATAATTGAAAGGAAAAAAAAAAGTTAAAAACCCAAACAGCAAAATACTTTACAACATTTATGTAATTGTATTAGAATACAAGCAGTGATTTAGCTAGGAAGTCTATACTTATAGCAAAAAAGGAAAACTGATGAAGTTAGCATGTTAACAGTTGACATCTGCAAAGTTGTCTGTTACAGAAGCATTTTCAGAATAGCAGAAAAACACTGCTGGTCTGAAACAGGTCTATTATTACATTGTGTTTCTGTTCTGCCAATTTTTCTAGAAAAAACCCAAATAATCCTTGAAATATCTTGGGAAAATTTTGTCAACAGAAAGAAGAATTACAAATTTTTTTGAAATAAATATTCACAGGAATGTTTCCACAGACAACAGAGGAAAATATCTTCCTGCCTTTGGAAGGAACAACAAAAAAGGAAGCATTTTTAATCTCAGCCTTCAGGAAAAGAAATGGTAATTCTCCCATTTCTTCCAGGACTTCATTTTAAACAAGGTGTGCAGAGAATACAGAGATGAAAAGAAATCTTGAGCGCGATGTTTTGCATGACATGTCCTGAGAGATTTGCCTCAGAGAATTATTAACATAGACACCAGAATAAAGCTGCTAAAGGAAGGAAAACACACCTTGATATAGAATATACTTCCAAGATAATTTTTAATAGATGATGCCGAATATTGGGTCCAAAAAGTCCTCTAATATAACTCAGCCTCATAAAAACTGGCTTATTTGATGACTTTAGGGGCAAAAAGATTCTGAAGTAATTTTATGCAGGAGCACATTCCAAGGGGCAACAAATTTTCAGCATCACCAAAGGCTTCACTGCAAATGTTACAATTTAATTAACTGTAGTCAAAACATTTTGAAACAGTGTGGCTCCAGTAATATTCTTCTGAATCACATAAAATTGCTTTTTGCCGGATCTGTATCAAATATAGGACTTGCTTTTTCCTTTTAAAGACACTTTCTCTTTATCTGGGTATTGCTCAGGAGATCCAAAACTGAATCACTGCTCATTTGCACCATATTTGGACTATGTTAGTCCTGTGCTTTTCAGTTTCCTGCAACATTCAGAAAGGATTCCTCCTTACAATCTCCCTTCAATGCATAATTTTGAGAATTATGGGAGTTTGAAGAGACTTTTCTGTGGTGATCATTCACAGACAGAGAAAAGATTATAAATGATAGATCCATCAGAGACTTAATTGATAGATCAGCCTTATGATCCCAGTGTTGACCACATTTCATATCCAGAGTCTCCAATTTCCTTGCTATCCTATTGAAATCTGACCTTCCTTGTTCTATTTCTCTGGCATATTTCAAGGGTTGCTATTCTTTCTGTCTGCTTGATTTTAAGCATTCTGTAGCTGCATTGTGTGAGAATGTGAAGATGGAATGTTCTATGGATCCTTCTTTATTAAAGCTCTATTGCTGTTACCAGTGTTCAGCCAGAACTGGACTTCAGGTTCCTGTCAGCTCTTTGTGCCTACATTGATAAGCATCTCAGCTCTTCCCTCAATAAGCATCAGTTCACTTGGTGGACATTCCTGTTCACAGGTGGCTTCTGCTGAAAAAAAATGAAACCTCATTGAAAAAAACCCCAAACTCTGGGATTTCAAGCTGTCAAAAGGGAAGAATGAGAAAAGATTTAGCTATGGATTATTGAATAACTCATGGGGAAAATAAAATTTAACTATATTAAACATTGTAAACATTCACTGCACTGAGGAGAGATAATGTAGCTTTTGTCTTCCACATACACCAATTGCATGCAACAGGGATCTTCATTCTGTGTCACATAAAAGGACAGATATAGCTTGCATGTATAAAAAAACTACAAATTATTAATGAAGGTCCTAATTTATAAATTTATAAAATCACATTTTTGGTTTATAGCTATATAGAGAAAAATAAGAGAACTTAGTTCTGCTCATAGTGATGCTTCTCTACACTTTAAAATGCAATGAAACATATTTGAATTCAGCTTATCTCAGTTTTCAGTAACTTGAGACCTGTCCTGCAAATAATTAATCTTTTGTCTCAACAGTTTACATACATCAGTCTGGGCAATAATATGAACGATTTCAATGACTTTATGACTAAATCTTCAAATTAAAATATATATTAATATCACAGCTGGTTTTTCAGCCTCAAAAACACTTAGTAAGAGGTGCTGTGTTTCACATTTTTCGCTTTTGCATTCAAAATGCTACATTTAAATTTCTAAATTACTTACTGTCTAAGTGCCATCTTGATCCTCTTAAAACTGCACCATGCTTAAACTTACAGGACCCATCCCCATGGGGCTACTGCAGTGCCTACAGCTGGGTGTATGCTGACAAATATATACCTGAAAAATTAATGGAAATTATGGAAACTGAAAGTAGCAATATTGGAAGTTCCAGTTAAAACAAAATATTACTTTCAAAAGCTTATCAAAAAAAAGGGAAGACAGCACAAGGAAGATCCTCAGTATAATATTCCATCTTTCTTCTACTGAAGTTCACTTACAGCATTTCCCCCATTTGTTTCACCAGTACAGGCATTCTAATTGTTTTAGTTTTTAATTTCAAAGGTAATTGTAGAAATGAATAATCTGGTTTCACTTCAGTTTTTAAGCAATCTATTATTGAAAGATAAAATAATGTGTGGTGTCACCATTAGCTTTTTATGTGGGTTTAGGTTTTTTTTTTTGTAGTTCAATAAGGATAAACAGATGTATATACAAATTATATCAGAAATTTGGTGTTTCTCTAAATTGTCCTCTCTCCCAATTTTTAAATTTATTTCATAATTTTACATTTTATCCATATTAAAAGAACCTATCTCCCACAAAGTTCATATGCAAATACTAAAGCTTGAAATTGTTGCTTCACATGTTATAGAAAGTACAAATGTATATTTTCCAAGACCTGCATACACTGAGTGCACAGTACAATATCATATTTCTATATGCATACTTTGTTATCTATATGTAAAGAAATTCTGCTTCATTCAACCATGATAACTGTGTGAGAGCAGTAAAAGAACACTGTGTTTCAGGTTTCAGAAACGACCACCGACTGGCAGCCTCAGCCTTTCCCTAAACTTTAGTAGCTCTTTGGTCAAATTTCTTCCTTCACAAAAACCTTTGATTTTCTAAAGGTTAGACAAGGTTACAGGTTATATGATAACTTATTTTTTAAAAGCCCTTATTTTAAGGGGATGTAAATCGTCAGAAACAGAGGATGGTATATAAGAAGGTCATGTAAGAAACATCAAAAAAACTGGAGAAGTGGTAGGTTTCCTCTGGCATTTTCAGTGCTCCTCCATTAATAATTGGATATGAAGCATTTCCATTAGAAAGGATATCTGTAAGTGCATAGACTAAAAAGCCAGTTATATCATGTTGCTTCCTACATGCAGAGAAATCCTTTTTTGGCCTGCTGGTGGTGGCAAAACAGCACCAATGTGCTTCAGTTTGTGCATTTAAACTAAAATTCAGAAGTGATGGAGAGCCAGAAGAGGTGCACGGCATACCTGTAACCAAAGACACAAGACTGAGGCTTTCATTTGCTTAGTAAGAAAGACTTGCAGAAATAGAAATGAGACCAGCAGCACTGAACTACTTGCTTTTCCCCGTTTAAACATTATTTGAGATTTAATTAGCCTAAGGACCTTGGTCTTCTGAGACCCTCCATGCCAGCTTTGAAGGCACCCTGCAAATATACTGGCCTACTGTTCCAAAGGTAGCATTTCAAAAGATATCGAAACTTTCAAAAATTAGGTTTTCTTCAGTCATGCAGAACTCTGCATACAAGTGAGCAGGCATTTAGGCAGTGTTATCTCTTCTGCCAAGAAAAAACAACCTGTGAATTTCAATATACTTCACAGATTGTTACAAAAATGAATATGAATTATTTACAAAGAACCCCAGAAAGAGTTCTTGAACTCTTGAACTCAAAGAACACAAAGAAAGCTGGCAGATTTGCACAGCAAAGTGTGATTCGAGCATTACCTTTTCAGAGATGATGACATAAAATGCTAAGATGTGATGTAAGCTGGCCTAACACTAAATCACAAGTCTCTACCTGCTTTGACAAGCAATGCATTGAATTAAATACTGCTACAAGATCAGCCATATAATTTATACTGAATAAGTGGCAATTTAAGTAGTGGAAAATCTTCAGATACCCAAGTAAATATAAGTGAGCATATGAATACGTCTCATCTCAAAAACCATAGACACCAAGAGAAAAAAAAAAACAAACAGAAAACATGTAAGAAAGCACCTACAAATTTAAAAGTGAAAAAAATTGTATCTGAGGTGTTATTTTGAAAACACTGAAAAAATCAGATTGAATGAATATTTAACATTGGATTTGTGAGGAGAAGTAATGGGAAAACATAATTTGTAAGGAAAAACTATTTTTCGCATATGGCTTTTTTCAAAACTATGCTTTGGTGAGGAAAAGAAAATCGGTATCCTATTTTTTGATTTTTATATAGTTTAATTTGGTAAAATTGAAACTGAAATTGAAAAATACATGATGCAAGTCAGTCTCTCCTTTAACTTTAAAAGAGAACAGTATGTAGTAAAATTATTCCAATGAGTTTTTACAGCTTATTAAAAGGTTACAATGAACAGTAGAGGCTGATTAGACTGTGAAATAACACATTGATTTCTTTTAGAAAAATCTATGTCTTAAACCTTTCCTTTCCTAAAACATGTAAAATTTCACTTCAGTAACTTAAGGTAGTGAGAAGCCTTGACTGAGATTTTAACGAGCCCTTTTTTGATTTCAGCCTAATTCTAGTGTGTTTTATTTTTGACATATGCTAAGATATATTAAAGTCTCTCAGGAGTGAAATAGATATTAGCTACAAAAATACCAGGTTCAGCCTCCTGAGAAGAAATATTAAATTTTACATAAAAACATAAACACTATGAATTTTATTCTATTGCCTATGTTTAAACTATGTTCATAGTTTATTATTGCTGATATCCTCACTTCAAATGAGTCAGATATTAAAGAACTGTAGAAATAGAACCTACAGGGCACATCCAAATGTGACCATCAGAACACATGGGACAAATATTAATTTGAGACACATTTTCCAGCCTGTAAAATTATCCAGAGATTGATGTGGGCTAATGTCACTTGATTATTTCTGAAGGTATCTGTGCAAAACAATTTTAATACAATTTATTAATACTGAAGTTTTGGGCAGTGGAGTGTAAAACTCCTTCAATTAGAACATTTACATTCTCATGTCTTTCTGAGGCAAAGAGATGCCTAGTGATCTTAGGGACTCCCTTGCCAACTCAGAACACACAGCAGGGTTTGGTGATATGGATTTATCTCCAAATCACCACATTTTTCTTGGGCAATTTTTAAATGTCATGCACACAAAGAGATGAAGTCTTCTGGCTTGGCCTCCATTGGAGTGCCACTGTACCTTTTTTTTTGCCACAGCCTTGCCTGCTCTCTCTCTCATCCCATAAATGCTTTCCGCTGCAACTCTGGAAATCTGTCTGAAACTATCATAAGCCCTTTCCCTGATTTTCTCCCAGCTGCCCTTTGTCAGATCAGAAATTAAGCTCTTCTAATGCTAGTGTAATTTGCAGTAAGAATATCAGCCTTTCTCATATCTGTAAATAGCCCTTCTTATCCTGGATCCTTTGGTTTTATTGTTTCATCTCAGTACTTTACTACCAAGATGGAAACAGCGAGGAAAAGGAATTAGACTCTAGATCAACATAAACTCTTAAAATAAGATCCTACCAGACATCAAGGTCTTTACTGCAGGAGTATGATCTAAAACACCTTCAGCCACCAGTCATGTAACATACAGTTGGTCCCTCTCCCTCCCTGCCTTCTCTAAGAAAAGAAGGTATTAAGCATTTGTTTCAAGGCATAGCTTAGTAATACAGGAGGAAATTCTTGGGCACAGCTCATCATTTAAGAGTCTCTGTAACAGAGGCTTCCAAGACCAGTCTTGAATCAATGATATACAGCTACTCTGTGCAGGAAGAAAAAATTTCCAACAGGAAGTAAAAATCTCTTTAAATGTTTTCAAATTTAAGAAATAAACCAATCATTATTTTTAAAGCAGTCAAACAAGCAGTTATTATTATAATTATTTACTTTGGAAACCTGCATTGCAGTTTGCATGTGACATTAGCAGCCTTGGGGGTAGCACACATAACAAAATCTGTATGTTCTCATTGCTTAGATTAAAACACCTAAAGCTCTTTCACCATGGAAGAGGGGAGCCTAGACATCCACAGTGAAGAGATAGCTTCTTATCTCAGAGCCAAGCACCTATTTTGATCTCACGGGCAGCTTTTATAATATTTTTTGCTTTTACCTTCTTCCTCTGACAAGAGGCAATTTGGTCTTTGTTATATATTCTTTATATATAGAAGAATATATATTTTTATATATATATATATATATATATATATATTATAATATATATGGGGGACCAAAGTAGGAGGGGCAGGGGTTGGGAGGAAGGTCAGGAGGAGGGAGATCCTGGCAAAAGGAAAGTTTATGAAGGGTATTTAACTGATATCCTGTCCTTTATGAATGAAACTATCAGGGGCACATGCATGCACTCAAGTCTTTGAGACTGTTTTTGATGGAAGGGCATGACGTGTGATGCGGGTTATCCTACATTTCATGGGCTGTCTGATGGGGCAGAGTGTGATGCATTGTTATACATACCGTGAAAGCATAAAGAAAACATGCTGGGTGGGGAAGGGAGGTGGGGGAAGGAAAGGCATAGCTAGGCATTCCTGTAGTTAAATTTTGTAACAATGGCTTTTCAGGCCATAAATCTCAGAGAAAGGCCAGGTAGGAATTTATGATAGAATTTGTTTTATTTTTAGGGTTGTGTTGTGTTCTAGGGGGGTTGGCAGCTGCATCTAACCCCTCCCCTTACTACGGGGTGCTGGGGCTGGTTGTAGCAGCGGCTGCAGGGTGTGACTAGTAAGTTTAGGGGTCTCCTTTGTGTCTTTGGTGCTCGTTATGGTTTATTTAGGGGGTATGGGTAGTGTTTGTTTATTCAGTGTCTTTGGCGACGGACCCCTACCCAGAAGCCTGGGCTAATTGTTGTTATGGTCTTGGGATAAGGTTGGTCGTGGTGGTGGGGCTGTTATGTTGTGGTGTTGTTATGTTAAGTGGTGGTGTTATACGTTAAGCCTGGGGTGTTGTTGGTTATGGTCTTGGGATGAGGTTGGTTGTGGTGGTGGGGCTTGCCATAGGGGGTTTTATAGTTGAAGATATTTTTGTACAATTTTAATTTGTGTACCCGTTGAAAACCTCATAAGTCTGGACATAATCCCTTTAATAGATATTATAAAGTAATAATGCATTGCCCCAGTGACAGACATGTCCCTCTCTTTGAGCTCACGACCAGTCGTCTCAGAGCCAACACTTGCCTGGAGCCACAGGGCTCCAATTTTACTTCATTCACCAGAAGTTTTGTCAAGAGTTTCATTTTTGACAGGTCTGTGTTCCTGGACTTTATCTAATATTGAGACAAGTTTAAGGGATCTCAGAAGCTTTATCTTTGAATTTATGAATTATTTGTTATTCAGAGGCACTTGGCCTTACCTCATTATCCTTCACTCACTCATTACCATGCATTTAAGGTTTTACCTCTTCTTCAAATGAAATACTTTATCTGTGTTGAAGGAGGGTAAAATTAATCTAGTTTTACTTTACATTTTACAGAACAGGACTGTAAGCATGGCCACCTATAGGATCCAATAAGATGGCATCAAAATGCTGACTGAGAGATGATAACTAGCATATGTAAAATAATACTAATCATTTAGTATCAGATTAGATGCAGATACACACTAGATATATATATAGATAATTTATTATTTAGTAATCAGATGTAAAATGATCACTAATATTCACCTGGCCATGCCTTTATTGACTTTGATGGTACATGCACATTTATGCATGAGGCTTTTGTTCCTACAGATTAATAAATCATGTCTATGCATAAAATACTGCCTCAGTGTTAAAGCTGGACAAATTCCAAAATGAGGGGAGTAAGTAAATCTAGGAAAAATCTGAAAGTCAGTCCCATTGCAGATTAAGCAAGAAGATGATTGCAAAGAAGTTAGCATTTTGGTATAAGTCAATTACTCAGTTCTACAGGGAACAAAAAACAAATTTAAAAAAATGCTACACATTTAATTGTGTTATTTTAATTAACCACTACACATTTCATTAAAATAAATAGGAAAAGGAACACTTCCCTCCTGAGATAGAGGGAGAAGGCTGGAGGTGGGTATTCAAAATGTTCACAATATAGTTTACGCCAGCCTTGTAATTTAACACAAAAACAGACTTCAACAACTCAAGTAATAGAGCATAGAAACTCAAACACTTAGTTTTATTTATGGCTTACAAAAAAGAACACATAAATGAAATCACATACAATTGAAAGTATTCTTTGCAAAGTAAGGAGCTGCACTGCTGAGTGATATTCCCTACCATGTGCTTACACCCTCAGGAGTCTAAGACTCCTGAAGGCTGGTTTTCCCTATAAAGACTTCAGTCTTTCCAACATTAATGAAGTGTTCTTGTCCGACCATTTAGGAGCCACTCTGGGAATCAAAATCATACCACCTAAAAATTTCACTGATGGGACTCAAGCCATTTTGCAGTGGGCAGCTCCAGTGAGCGCATGGGTCCCCACTTGATTCCCACCAGACATCACATGCCCAGTCAGACAGGTTTCAAAAATATTTGCCTAGGAAAGCTTTCCTGCCCTTATGTCTAGCAATGTGAGATTCTCCATTTGAGCTGTACAGCCCAGGCTGTATTGCCAGGCAGTTGACAGTCAACGGTAAAAAATACACATTTTTAAATTGCAATATTCTGCATCAGGTTTTGAGACATAATATAGTCAGGTGAGATTAACTTCACCTGGAACCAAGTGGTATCCATTAGGCTTAATTAATGTGCATGGGCACTCTGAAAATGTCAAATCACACAATGAAAATCTGTTGGCATTTTCAAGCACCATTGCACCTGCTGACAAGATATTTTCAGTGAAAAATTACATCCTGACTAAGGCCAAGAAAGCACTCTAGAACTGCAGTGCAAAATCACTAATCAATTTAACTTCACAGTCTATTAACTTAAAGAAATGTCTTTATAAACTGAATCTGAAGAAGGAAATCTGCTCCATACTAGACACAACACAAGATTTCTGTACAGGAGGATGTTGCTACATCTACAAATAATGAACTAATCCTTGTAGATCCTGTCACCTGTAAGATAACCAAAACAAGAAAGATGGATGTTTCCTGAGGTTTATCTTCTGCATGAAGGTTACCACCGGATGCCAGTCTGACACCAGAGAAATAGTTACAAGAAGTTAACTTGGCCTTTTTTTTTTTCCAAAGTGGTAGATCTGAAAACAAGATAAACCAAATGTTGAATAAAAATCAGCAAATTATTCCAAAATATTTAAAGATTACTTCAAATGTGGGTTTGGGTTTTGGGTTTGTTTTTTTTTCCATTTTCTCTATTGCTATTACTCTGAAGGAAAATCTTTGTTAAAAATGCATTATTTCTTTTAGTGTGTGTTACTGAACAGAATAAGGATTTTGTGGTTTAATGGCAAGGCAATATCTTAATTTAATCACTGGAAAACTCAGAAGAGTTCCCAGTACTCACAAATCAAGTGGTCTGCCTGTGCTTCACAAGGCTTTCTCAAAGTCTCTTTGATTGAGCAGCTCTTGTTTATGCAAATTGAATGTCTAAATAGAAGGTATTAAAGATGTCTTCCATAAGATTCAGCCCCCCTTTAAATTTCGTCTCTATGGCTCTTAATTCCTTAAAGCTCCATTCTTATGGGTGACTTTAACAAGCTATGATTTATGAAGATTCCTCTTCAATACACCACCAGAAACACTTGTTTTATGCGTGTTCACAAAAATATACCATAATTTTTATCTGCTTTAAAACAATTTCTTAGTCTCTCCAAACAAATAAAATGTCACAATTTATTGCTTTTCAGTGCTGCAGAGGAGATATTAAAAGGGTCTAGACAGTATTAACAGTATTAACTAGTATTAAATCTGGAACAAGTGAAGATAAAGAGCCCAAAGTCTCTAATTTACATAATTGATTAAACTGCCAAAAATTAGGACATCAGATAAAAAAAAACCAAAACACTATTCAACATCCAACTAAACCTAAGTCTAAGTTAGTTCTTAGTCTAAGTTAGTTCTTCTAGATCTGCTGTACAGTCAGGGAAGAAAGGCACCTTGACAGTGTGTTTCTCTTCTAAAATGAAAGACTTAGAAGAGATACATCCCTGTGTGCACAGACACATTTTAGAATCATGGGGTCCTACAATTGTTTGGGTTGGAAGGGATCTTCAAAAACCATCTAGTCTAACACCCCTGCCATAGCCAGGGACAGTCTACATTAGATCAGGTTTCTCAAGGCCCCTTCTAAACCTCACCTTGATCACTTCCAAGGATGAATGACCCACAACTACTTGGGCAACCCGTGCCAGGCCACTGACCTCACAGAGAAAAAACTTGTTTCTTATATTCAATCTATACCTACTCACTGTTTAAAACCACTACCACTTGTTCTGTTAATACAAACCCTTGTAAAAGCCTTTCTCCATCTTTCTTATAGGTCCCTTTTTTATATGCTGAAATACCATCTCCCTGCAGCCTTCTCTTCTCCAGGCTGAGGAACCTTAGCTCTCTCAGGCTTTCCTAATAGAAAGACTTAGAAGAGATACATCACTGTGTGCACAGACACATTTTAGAATCACAGGGTCCTACAATTGTTTGGGTTGGAAGGGATCTTCTAAAACCAGTGCTCCAGATCCCTGATCATCTTCATGGCCCTCCTCTGGATTCAGTCCAAGAAGTGCATGTTCTTATAGGGTCCTAGAGATGGAAGCAGGTGCTGTCTCATGAGAGCAGAGGGAGAGAGCCATATCCCTCAACCTGCTGGCCACAGTTCTTTTTGATGCAGCCAGGGGTATAGTTGGCTTTCTGAGCTGCAAGTGCACATTGCCAGATTGTGTCCAATTTACTATTCACCAGCATCCTCAAATACTTCTCTGCAGGGCTGCTCTCAATCTATTCATCAACAAATATCATCACCTGTATTGATACTGAGGTTTATCCTGGTCTAGCTGCAGGATATTGCACTTCTCCTTGTTTAACTTCATGATGTTCATATGGAATCAGCCTGGCAAAGTCCCTCTGGATGTCATCCTTCCCTCCAGAGTATCAAGAAGACCACTCAGCTGGTGTTGCCTGCAAACTTGCTGAGCTGGCAATCCCACTGTCTATGTTGTTGATAAATCTGCTAAATAGTATTAGTTCCAGTACAGGGTCTTGAGGGATGCCACCCATTACTGTTTTTCCACTTGGACACTGAGCCATTGACTACTCCTCTTTGGCTGCAGCCATCCAACTAATTTTTTATCCACCGAATGGTCCATCCACCAAACTTGTATTTTCCTGATATAATAACAAGAATGTTATGGGACGCCATATCAAAAGACTTAGAGAACTCTGGGTAGAGGGCATTGAAGCACTTCACTTGTTGGCGGATGCAGTTGTTCCATCACAGAAGGTCACTGGGTTAATCAAGCATGATTTGTATTTAGTGATGCCACGTAGGCTGTCGCTAATCACCTTCCTGTCATACATGTATTTTGACATATATTTCAGGGTGATCTTTTCCATGACTGTTTCATTTTCCCTTCAATGATGACTGGAGAATTCTTGACATCCAGCCTTTAGGTTTGACATTTTACTTTTAGATGGCTAGAAATATACCGAATTATTTCAATCAAAGTGTTCATTTAATGCCATGGGCTGACAAGACACTGAACACAGCTTGCTCATCTGTCTAGATCTGAGGACTGAAACTGGTTTTACACAGCAAGAAACCTTTCCCAAATATGTTCACAGTGTTCCAAATACATCTGCTTATAATTTGTAGGACCAGATCTCTGCGACATGATTTTTCTTTTTTCTTCTGTAGAACAGGGGGAAATTTCTAGAAGCTAAAGAGGAACGAAAGGTGGTGTCTGGAAGGGATTTGTTCTTACAGACAGACCAGTGTGTATGAGGGGAAGTGGGGAAACTCTGGTGCCTTCTACATTTCGAGGCCCACCACTGTGTGGTTCCTCTGTTCACTGCAGCTGAACCAGCTGTGAGAGAAACCCAGCAAGGAGCTCCCCAGTGAGCCCACACCTGAGCTACCTGATTAACTTTTCTTAGTAATATTCTAACGCAGACAACACCTTTATGTGCATTTAAACAATTAATAGAATCAAGCCTACCTGAAATCTTAAAGCACTACATATGTCTAATGAATTTTTAAAGACACTTACTATTAGTTATCTAAATATAGATTTCAGTTAGAGACATACAAGAACAGAGCAGAATGTGATACTGGAAATTAACAGAACTGAGCTTTGCTTACAAAGTTGGATGTTTCCAACTTAGACTCCATATGCAGTCAAGAACTGCATAGTCAGTTTGTCTGGAAAGCATTGCTTTGCACCCAAGCTGGAGTCAGGCTTCCAAGCATTCTTTGAAGCAGTTTTCCTTTCCTGTTTTTGTTTTTTTTTTTTTTTTTTAATTTTTAAATTGTGCATAGAGTGCCCAGATGCCTCACTAAAAAACTTTTAAGTTATGTTTGTCAAATGAGGTAATTAATTTAATTTGAATGTGGCTAGAGCAGCCAAAGAAAGCTTGACAAACAGACTAGATATCAAGGGGTGGAATTCAACCACAACTCAATCTCCCTTACGAAGAGATCCATATTCTAGAAACCACTTTAAAAAACTTTCATAAATGAAACATGTAGATTACATATCAGCTAAATGCACTAAAACAGCTTTGTAATTGTAATACATTTCCTCCATGTTATTAAAAATCTCTTTGCTTTGTTAAAAAAATGAATGGTTTTTATGTAAAAAAAATTATACAGCTGATGTTGGACCCTGATTCATTAGTAAGTTTTGAAATAATCTCATTCAGCATAAAGAAACTGGCACAAAACATGCTGTGTTGTTAATCAGAAGAGTACTTTCACAACTTAGTTTTTGAACTATATATTTCCTGTGGATTAATTTATCTCCCTGGGAAATTTCATTTATTATTTTCAAAATTGAAAGAGGTTAAACAGATGTTTATCAGGTCTTTTGGTTTTATTTTTTCATTTAATATGAGAAATTATTTCAGTGAGTGAATTCAATTTTGGAGAAATTTCTAACTGAGAAATGGAATATGAAGGTGACTTGTGGAAAATGTTCATACAAGAATGTGTGTGGGCATAGCACATTTAGTGAAAACTTGTTTGAAAACAACTTGATAGTTAGGTGGTATTCTGTTAAATTACACAAAGATCAAATGGTATCCATTTTTCTTTCCTCATTAACAAAAGTCATTGTTCTTGTGCCAGTTTCTGCTCAGGGGTCTTTTTTATGCTAACTATATACAGCATAATTATGTGACACTACTATCAATCTAATTAAAATCAGATCTCATCAAACACACACACAAATAAGTCCCTCAGACCTAATCCTTTAGTTTTCATCAATCCAGTTGACTTATTCTAAGTTCCAAATTTTAATCACAATTTGCTAGTTCACTCTGTGATGGGAGAGAGACTGTTAGTGTTGTCATATTCCTGACTAGATATGCCTAGATATACATCTAAACAGTAATATATTTGAAACTCCTCCTTTCAGTACTAACTACTCAACTTGCATAAATTGACCTCTGAGATGTAACAGTGCATGTTTTAAGTGCTAAACCATAATTACAGAGGGAGAAAATAAATGCCCTCGATGAAGTAATATTTATGGACTTTTTTACCTAAAGTGCTGTTTGGCAGGCTAGCAGTTGTACTCTGTTCCTTTGTATTTTGAAATCACATGGTTATATTGCATGTGACAAGGTACAACACACAACCAATGAATCATAATATGAAAAATACATGCCATTTTGTCCAAAGCAATGTTGGATATTATTAAGTCATGAGTTACACTGAACAAAGCCAGGATATTTGGAGAAGATAGGGACAAAATTTTAATTCCTTAGTCTTTGATCAACATAACTAGCTGTGTTTTGTGATATGCCTAAATGTTTGCAAATTTAGTCATGTAACAATGCAGTACAGTGAACAGATTTCATGAATACACAGATTAATGTAAATATGGTCACATTCTGGGGATTAATTTGACATAGTTCCGGTTGGGGAACATGCCTTCAGTAGCCCAGACATTTAATTATTGCTCTGTTTTATGCCTTCTATATTTAGTGATATTTCCAGACACACCACAGAAGCAAAATTTTGTCCAAGCCAAAACCATTCATTTTGGATCACATGTACACACAAATTAAACATTCAAAAAATCTCTAAACATCTAAGCATTTTAACTGCACTTAGTATTTTCACCGAGCACTGGGACATTGTAGTATTCATAAAGCTCTAGAACATGCCACAGCTTAAGAACATTTCAAAAGTGGTTGGTGACAGAATTCCTATTGATTGCAGAGTAACCATCATAAATAAAGCAACAGCAATCAGCAATAAAATGGAAGCAATTAATTTTGCAATTTTGCAAAAAAGAAGAAACAGATACTAGAGGGAGGTATTGCAGTTTGCTTCCTCTTAGCTATAACAGGAAAAAAACAACCTCAAAAAACTTATTAAATAATAAAAATATCTCCTGCTGGGAAAAAAATTTAAGAATAGCAAAAAGTCTTGAGCCAATCTAAAGTCACATGCAATTATTCAGTTTATATTTTCATTGTTTGTTATTCCATTGTTCAAATTCAATTATTTAGTAGATGAAAATTTTGCTTTTAATGACCAGAAAGAAAAGAAAATTGCAACCCTTCTTATTGTGCATGTTAGAGTCAGCTGTAGCACAAGATAATTTCTTTCTTCTAAGCACTGGGGTGAATGGTGATAACTGATATATACGTGGTAATACCCTGAGCTCAGTTCATAATGTCTTGGGTGGCTTTATGTACATCAGTCCCTGCAGGAACTCACTCTCGCAGACATGTGAACTGAGTCAAACAAAGCTGCAGCAAGGGCTGGTGTTGTTGCAGCAGCAATGATCCTTCATCCAAAGAGGAACTTCCTTTGTCCTGCCTTTAAGCTTTCACCTTTCCTGTAATACAAATGTAGGTGCAAGACAACATGAAAGGCCACCATACATATTTCTTAGAATGCTAAAATTAGACCAAAAAGATGTAATACATGATATTCCACAATATTTGGCGAAGGCTTGTATCAGTCCTGAATCGTCCTGTCAAACTGAATGATCTAGCAGAGTGTTTTTTTCCCCATAGATACAGATATGCTGTATTTCTCCCACAGCACATATCTTTTATGATCTTTGATTTATCATTATGTATCTGTAAATTTACACCTACTATTTGACCTATGATTTAATTATTATGAGCACAATGAAAATAATACAAAATACTTAAATTAACTTCCCAGTATATAATATATAATTCATATATAGTGTCATATTTTTCTTTCATTCTTAGCTGCCAGGGAATATTTCTTCTTTTTTTATTTTTCTAGTAGAAATATTAAACATATAATCCTTTAATCCTGCATATCAATCTGCATTGTATAGGTGGACAACTCTCACAATTTGCCAATATTCAGATAACTAAAATACCCTGCTCTCATGTATATCTCATTCTTCAACATTCAAGCTGACAAACAATACCAGGAGCGATACATTAACCTTTCAGAAGGCAATTTGAAATTACTTAATTAGTGACCACCAGGATATTTCATTCTGAAAATCTAAAAACACATGATAGCTGCATGATGCCTAAAGCACGAGACATCATTTCTACTGAAAATGTTCATCCTATAATACATTGCTATGTTAGTTTTGGAGTGCTACTCTATCAGTTTCATTTACACCAAAAATACATTCTAATTGCAACTCTTCCTCATAAGCCCCTTGCTCTTGCATTATACAGAAATGTTGTGCAAGCCACAGGTCTAATTTTTAATTTTTTCTTTTTTAATTCTAATTTTTTAAATTACTTTGTTTCTATTAATGCAACTTATGTCCCTTTCAATTTTCCATATGTTACTGAGTGCATAATGGAATGAGATTTTATGGATGTCTAAATTTTGTATAATATGTCTGTTTTAACTTAGATCTTTGCTACATTTGAAGTTTTGAAAGAATTTACATACTCTAAACTTTTGGCTTTAGCAAAAAAGATATCTGGTACTCTGTCCAAATTTTAGGTGGAAGAACTTAAAATGTTAACTGGGAAAACACAATTCTAATATTTTCTGCACCATCTTGGAGTTGAATTGAAGACGTTTCAATGTAAGAGTTTTATCAAAGAAAACAAGTTCTGTTATAGCTGCCACATAATTCCTCGAGGTACAGATTTTAATAAGGTCTTTTCTTAAAGTTAGATAAATTGCATGTGTGGGGAAATCTACAAATCTCTTACATCACCTATCTCATTGTATGATGAAAGTTGAACAAGTCAGAGTCTGTGTAACAGCATTTTTCTCCCACAAATAAATATTGTCTCTCTCATTAAAATAACCCAACATACTGAGATTTTACTGGAAATCTGTCAGTCTTCTCAGAACTACTTAAAGGAAAATCACTGCTGAGGTTGCTGAAGAACTCATCACCATGTGACTCTGTCATCAGATTTATAATTGCCTCTTCAAATTGTAACACTGACAGGTCTGTGTCCTTTTCTCCTTATGGATGCTAGCTGGAGTCAGGCAGAGTGACCCAGAGCACCTCAGATACTACAGAATTTCTGAGTGAAAATAACAGACCAGAACACTTTCTGCTTCTATACCAGTACATACATTTGTAAGCCAAAATGTTATTAGCTTTCCTTTCATTACTTACTCATATTTATTAATGTCAATTTCATTTTCTTTTCAAGTAAGCTTACAAAAAATTAAAGAATCATGTCTCTTTCAAGTAATTTGGTTTATTGCAGCTATTACAAATCTCTTTCTTTTTCTTTTTTATTTTCATGTGTTACTTGTGAGGTCATTTGGGCTAAAAAATGTTGTGAGTTTTTGTTCCCTGACTTGTGAACATTTACAGTGTAAAAAAGGTAAACTGCTTCTTCTTTGCTTATAATTTCAATTTAATTAAGGTCATTGGCAACATATAAAGTCAAAGGAAAATTTTTCATCCTCTGCAACACAGAGAAAATATTCATTCTGTCTGATAATTTAAGAACAGATAAACGCTAGTTGGAGTGCAGTTGAAACATACTAATTATTACTTTTACAAACATTTAAGAATTAAAAGGAAAAATGCTAGGAGATGAAAATATTTGATGCCAGTTCATTTGCTAGTAAGTTTACAAATACAAAATACTGATATGAAACCCACTGAATATAGGTTTTCATATCGGTAAATTCTGCCCTCAGTCTCTTGCAAATTCTAATACTATGAACCTTGAGTTATGTAGTTGTACATAATTCAAGGTTCATAGTATTAGAAGTTGCAAGAGGCTGAGAGCAAAATTTGCCTAACATTAATTGATTTCATTCATAAAGATTATTTTTTTGTTCAGTAGATAGATCTGTTAATTCCTGTAGGATAGAGAAAAAGGAGTATTTCCCACAGAAGTCAAAAAGACTGCAGTTCCTTTACAAGGGCCATATTTATCAGCAAAGTCACTGCTATGAAAACTGCAGATTATTTTTTTCTGCGCTCTGCTAGAGAAAGAGGAGATTAAAGCAATCAGAAGGAGAAAATTGAGATTAATTATTTTGAAATAACGGTCACAGACACTAGGTGGGGATAGATGTCAAAACAAAAATATTGCTTCCAAATGCACTTTTGCTGCAAAGAATCTAGGTCATACTATATGCAAGGAATGAACTGGGGATGCTTCCTGTGATTTCCATTTTCTTTTTATATAAGTCTAGAAATTGTCTAATCTGGGCTGGTAAAAAACTACTTTTTTCCTCTTTTTTTTCAATTTACAGCCTCAGCTTCATTCATCTGACACACAAAAGAGGCTAAATATCACCAGCAATTCACCATCAAATTTAAACAGATGTCCTCCATTAGCCTTAGTTTTCTTTGCCTAGTACTGATACTTGAGGTTTTTCCTGCCTAGAGACAGCATTATTCCAGGCCATCTTTTACACTTGAAATTTGAAGAAGTAGCTTTAATGAAAGCAAACTAGAAAGTGATTATGGTGGCAGAATGAGAGGCTTGTCACATGAAGGTAGGTATCCATTTACCTCTTCTTTTGAGAAATTCAAAGGGTATTTAAGGAAGAGCTTTGAAACGTGGGAACAGGCCAGCTCCTGTGGTGGGGTTCTAGAGGCTTCTTTGCAGATGTTCTCCTTAGCCTCTCTGAAAATTTTCTCTTCACATTCTCACAAACAAACACAGCACATGACCCCAGAGTTTCCCATTGCCAATGCAGTTCCAGTTTCTGGGGAAAGCACTCATATGGCAGAGCTGCACGATAAAAATGAAAAGAGATGTCTCCCCATTTGGGAAAGGCCAAAGTGGAAAATTCAGGGGAAAAGCTCAGTAGAATCTTCCCTTCAGAAAAAAATCTGGACTTTGTGAACTGCAAAAAAAAACAAAAAAACTTTCCCCTCTGAAATCAAGTTTACATACACGCAGAGTAGATTGAGGAAACATCTTTAGAGCCATAGAACTTTGATTTCTCAGCACACATACTGCAGAAGTAACATCAAGAGCAGCTGATGTGGAAAAGTTATGCGAAACTCATCTCTAGGATAATTTTAGAATAGAAGACTATATCCAGGCAGGTAGGATAGCTATCATAACATTAACCATTTGAAATTTAAAGACAATTTTTTCCATACATTTATTGTGAACATGGTACTGACTAGCATTTGATGTCCAATAGTCTCAAACAAAAGCAATGAAGAGAAATGAGCTAATTATTTGGATAAATTAATTCCCTAGTCTGACGTTCAGGACATCAGTGACTGCAATGTTGCCAGTGAGTGCTGACACATCTCATACAGAAAACATTTTGTCTTTTATGGAATGAGAAAAGACAAGACTTGAAGCACGTTAATAATTGCCAGAGTGCTTATTGTCATCTGTGCAGCAGATATTTTTCAGGTTATTGTCTGAAATAAAAAATTCTTGGCAGTGGAAGCAGCCTGTGCAGCCTCTTCTCCCCCACACACCATCCATACTTCTCAGGTGTGACAAAAAGCCAAGGTTACACAGAGAAGCTTGTTTAGATTAAAAATCACCTTGAGAAATACCCAGAGATGTTGTATTGCATAAATTAGCACTGTGTTCAAAAAAGTCAACATTTATTAAAGTCTGTGGGAAAAACTCAGGCTATGCTGTTATAAAAGATGTCAAATGTAAACAAAGATCACTAAAAACTAAAAACGTTCTGGCACAACCACTTGAACAAAAAAAACCCAAAAACTCTTCAAATGTATTTTGTTGTTAAGAAGAGCAAAAAACCAGAAAAGCTGGCAGCTGCAGAGGTAGAAAAGCAGTTTGCCACAGCAGTATGGCTTAATTTTTCACACAGAAAATTGCAAGAGAGTGTTGACAAATGATTTGTCATAAACAGAGCACATCTAGATCATAGTGTGGCAAACCTGGCAAAAAAGGAGAGAAAGGAATTTCACTCTGTGATATGCCTTGTCACTCCCATAGCAGATTTCAACTTTTTTCTTATTTCATTTGGCTTGGTTTATTTTAAAGTTTACTTCTGCTTCCCAAGAAGAGATAAACCTCACAAAAGGTGAAATATGTAAATATAGACTTTAATGGAAAATTAATAATTAAATAAGAAAAATAATTAATTTAAAATAATATAAAAGAGAGTCAGTAGAAAGAGTACTCTTGTCTTAACTGCCTATATTAGAAAATGTTTTATTTTTCCTCTTCATAGTTCTATTCACATTGTCATTCTTCATATTGTTGCAGTCTAATATATTAATTAATGATTCAAATACATATGAATAGTATTTTTCCTGAATAGATTGATAGTGTTTTTTAAACCTGATAATTATTTTTTATTATTATTTTCTAAGGGAGATGGCATTCTCCATTGGCTGTTGTTAAAATTACATTTTAACCCTTTGTATATACATGCATTTATGGGGACAGAGGTTGTCAGTCTGTCTCTTAAAAGATGGAAAGAGCCAGCACAGAGAACTAATAAATCCTGTCTGAATCCTACTCCTGGAGAAAAACAGCTAGAATTGTGAATTTATGATCATTCAGCATGAAAAGACTAACTCTTGGAGAGTTTTTATATATAACACTTCAGTTTTTCACAGCTTTAAGCATCAACAAAGTAATTATGACCTCAAATTGAAAGACATGATTTTATATCAAAGAGGAGTTATTGCTTTCCTCAGAGCTATTTGCTTCTCCTCCCCATGGAGGTCAGGGTAACACTTGATTTTATGCTTAACAAATATTCCCTTTTGTTTGTATTTTCCAAAAGATGTTGGCAGCATTGCATCAAGCTGGAATGCACACTGGTAACCTCCAGTGACCACACATGGCTGGAAGCAGCCTGCCATACTTTCAAACTCGTGACTGATGTTGATTTAACATAGGTTCATTTCTCTGAGTTTACAGTTTTCTGAAATCTGTATTTAGGTATTTGCTGTTATTGCAAATGAATTAATTTTATCTCAAAAAATCAGACTGGTGTCTAAAACCTGCTCTTACATCCAAAGAACCAAGATATAACATGATTTCTTCCAGTTTCACAGATCTCATCTCATTTAGTCTTTCTTAAGAACAGCTGGCCAAGAAACTGTTTTCACATTTTGAAACTTGGAGATTACAATTGAAAGGAAAAAATCCATTCTATATTGAGACAATTTTGAAAACAGGGAAAAGAGACAAACCTAGGAAAATCAACCAACATAAGGATCCTTTTCTCTGGTTTTGAACAGTTTCTACTCTAGAGCCAAGAATCCTTTCCTGATGAATATTTATTTACAAGATGGGAAGTTGACTCTAAAGCATTAAGAATAAATTACAGTATGAAAGAGACTCATCAGAGAATTTGCTATCTCATTCTTCCTAAGGAACTAGGAATGTAGAAGTCATTCACTAGCAAATTTCTATTCTCAAATATGCTCACAGATGTCATTGCATCACTGATTTCCTGCCCTGCATTGAGAACCTGTGTTCCTTTGTCCCATAAGTTAATTATCATCACTGGCTGCAGCAGCTTCAACAGCTGAACATTAATCAGTGAACAATTTAAATCTTGAGCTAATTTTTTTGCATTGGTACTATTCTTTTCTCTGCTTATTTTCTGGACTCCATGGAATCTATGTGTCCATTACACTACATTATAAAATTCTAAATTTTTTTTTTTTACATTCAGATGATTTTTTTTATACATCCAGGTGACCTCTTGGGAAGATGAGCACTTATAAATTATCTGACATTTTTGCAACACCAAGTGCAGTGGTTGAAAGTATCGTTCAAAATGCCAAAAAAATCGAGGAAGATCATTTAAATGAGACAGTATGAACACGTCTATTTCTTTTTGTGGGCACAACAGTGGGAGTTGAGAGTAGTGGCAATGACACTCTGGCAGTTCATGTAAAACTAATGGACACTTGGCATCTTGATTTTTGGGTGGGAAAAAAACCCAATAAAGATATTTTGACTATTTTTTTCTAGACATTGTACAATGGTGTAACTCAGAGGAACAGCACTTCAGTAACAGATACAGACTGATTTGCATCTTGAGGATCTGGCTCAAATCACTCTGTGTAACACACTGCAATTTTAAGCATTTTGCAGCTGTACTTTTGCTCAGAAAAATCAGACATCAGCTGTTTTCCAGCAGCTTTGGCGTCTGCCCTTTACCATTTCCTCTGCCACTCAAGGCCAACTGCTCATAGTTCAAGGGAAAAACATTCAGGATCTAAAATTAGTGCATTTCTCCAAAGACAGCAGAGCCCTTTGAAATTATTTCCCCATAATAAGATGTGATGAAAAAATTAGCCCAATTTAATTTGCTCTTCAACATTCATAATATACCATCTGGTATTTACTGCAGGCCTTTGTAGAGTTCTTCACTGACTCCCCTGGTGTCTCAGCTATTTCCATGCCTCCTACCTAGGCTAAGAGATGACCACTGACTTTGCTGGCTCCAAATATAACTCCTAATGTAAATTAACAGCAGTTGAGTTACTCTGGGGAACTTCAGCTCTGTCTTTAACCAAAACAGACTATTACTGACGGCTATTTTCTCAAAAACCATGTGGACAATCTTTACTTCCAACATCTTTTTTTTTTTTTCCTTAAGAGGCTTCACAGGACTTAAAAAATGTATAGAAGCTGTGTGTGTGGGATATTATCCAGATAGACAGAGCATCACAGACACCATGTCTTCCTATCTAAAAGAGATTTTTCCTCCAGAATTTGCAAATCTAGAAGCCAGAAAATTATAAACCATAACCTATGAAGACTGCACCAACAAAAAATAATACTAATAAAAAAATCCTCTGATTTAAAATTGAACAGTATTATTGAAGACAGCAGAACTGCAGATGTTTAAGTGAAAGCAGAACATGAAGATTATAAATATTAAGAATTTTTGTGTGGAATTTTTTAACTGGGGTTTCTCTACATCGCATTTGATTAACTGGTATCACATTTTTGTGTACAATCCTTGCAGTGCTTCTATAGAGAGTGATAAGGGGTGCAGGTGCAGGTGTAGTATATGCATAATCCACTGTGTAAATTGGCACCAAGTTTTTGTAATATTACTACACCTGTTTTGCACATAACCATTTGCTTGTCTCAAGGGACATGCACCACTTTAAACCCAAGAGTTCATCTCCAAAACCCATTTAGTCACTATAAATCACACCCAATGTTGCCAATTGACTTGGGATTCATGCCCCACATCTCTTTCCAAGAGCCAGCCCCGTAGGACTTCCCCCTAATGAAGCCTCAGGTCTCTTCTTCACCCTGATCCCAGTGCTGTCCATGATGGGTCCTAAAGCAGGAGGAAAGCCAGAATTTCACACCATGGATGTGAAACAGGAGCCTAACATCAGAGGGCATCAGGTGTCAAAGCCAAGGGGACTGTGAAAGCAGCTGAGGATCCTTGTTCCTGCAGACCCCTCCTGCACATTCACAAACCTATTCCCTGCCTGCCAGATTGCTTCTCAGGATATAGGTCAAGCTGCATCAGCAGAAAGACTAAAAGACCACTTTAGTGCTGTGAATGATCTCTTTACAAAGGAATTGAGATGGTTTAGCGAGGCTCTGTGGGAAAGAAAAAACCTGTTGTTGCCTAGTGTCCCTATTCTGCAAATATATCTAAAACTTCAAAGTCTACTTCAGTTCCCTGGCGCTAAAGCAAGGAGATTTTTTTTTTTTTTTAATGAGCAAAACTCCAACCTTAGCAACGTTGCACTACAGAAAATATGATGTGAATGTGAGACCCACCCCTGGAAACTTATCAATTAACAGAACATTTAAATCTGTCTTGGTTAAAGCTGTGGCACACTTCCAAGGGCCTATTTAAATTTTTTTTTTTAAAAGCATCCAAACCCCTAAAAAACCTGAAAACAAAGGTGCCCCACCCAAAACCCAGATATTTTTCTTAAGCCTGATTCAAGCCATTTGTGTTTAAAAGTTCTAACAGATGTAAACACACATGCAGAGGCAATCTGGATACCACTGCTTTATGTGCAAGGTAAGGACTGGATATGTATATGCTCTTGGTAAGTGAGGGGGGATTATTTCTCTGTCTTTGGCCAGTTTCCCAAACACTTCATGCAGTCATAAGCATTGCCAGTGAGTTAAGAGCAAACTGTAGTTGATGAATTCCATGCAGTCCAGTAAGTTATACTGATTCATCTCTACTTGCACTCTATGGGCAATTTTTCACAGGAAGGGAAAGTGCCAGACTTTTTCACTCCCTCAAATGAAATGTTAAAATTTTCTCAATTAAATCATCAAAGCATTTCACAGATGCAGATAACATTTTTGTTAGCTTGTTTTTGTTAGAGTGGCTAATCTTGTCTGGTGTTTTTGTTAGGGGTTTTTTTATGACAACTTTACCAGGAGCCACAGTATGTCCCAATATGACCTGTTTCTTTTTCTTGGTGTTAAAAAGTAATATAAAGAATTCCATGACTTAAAGAATTAAAGATAGGTGTAGGCATGTGTTACTAAAAATTATTTTACTGCCTGTATATCTTAAATTATGGTTAAGCAGCAAGCTGCTATTAGAAAAGTAAGATTTTCAAATACCATCTATAAAAATATTGTTAAAAATCCTAGTCATGTTTATTAAAGAATATAAAGAAAAATCTTACTCATGATGGCTTCCAATTTTCCAGGGATAGTAAATTATAGAATGGTTATATTAACCTAAAACAATTAACTTTTTTTCTATTTGGACACTACACAGCATTTATGTACTTGCCAGGAACCAGATTTATAAATAGATTTTTTTTAAATCCTCAAAAAACTACAAGTACTTAAACTCCTTAGAGATATATTGAAATCAAAATACTTCTGGGAAAAATATGGAGAAGAGAAATGTAATTTTTTATTAATAGCAAGAAAAAGAGAAGCAAGAAAATATCCTTTCCACTGTATTATTTAGGTACAAATGCATAAGTATAAATTGACATGCTTTCTATTACAGTATTATATGTGACGTTGACACATTATTTAACTCCTTACAAAAGTAAAAAGAGTTTTCAAAGATTTTTTCCTATCTAGGCCACAAGATAGTAATGTGTATATATATTACTGTTCTGACACACACATAATATTTAGAAAGAGAAATATTTGAAATAATGATATTTGATGAGTTGGGAGTACAAAAATGTGTTTATATGTCAGGTTTTGTCTGAAGAAGATTCTTCCATGAAAGGGAGAAGTTGAGTTCAACCTTTGAAGAGTCATGCTGCAGTCAGGGCAAGTAGCTCTAAGCCCAGAAGAAACAAAGCAACAGCAGTAAGTACATGAATGACTGATATTATAATGATAGTCAAGAGTAAATCCAAAGCTGCTATACATCAGTACTCTTTCTTCATTACCTTCAAACTTATTGCCTACATTAGGAATGCAAGAAAATTAACCAAGTTGTAGATTATTCTTCAAGGCGAGTAAAAAAACTTATTAAACAAACAGGGTGAAAGATCAGCATATTATATTCAAAGGAGGCATTAAAAAGTCAGGTGTTTTAGTTCTGTTGTTCTTCTAGATCTTCTGATTCTAATAATCAGTTTGAAAAGAAAAAAACAATTCTCTTTTTTTCTGGAAGTTTCTATAAAAGCAAGCTATTCAGACTCCACTAAAATTATTTTCCAAGACTGTACAAAGAGTTGTTGCTGAATTCAGGCTGTACACTCAGGAACAGCAGGCTTATTGTGGTGAATCTAATTCAATAGGCTCAATTGTAAAAGTTTTTCTTCTTTAATCTTGTATTGCAAATCCTATGGACTCACTTAATTGTAGAAATTTACTTTCTAGCTCCCCTTTCAACTGTGTCAGCATTAAGAGTGGTCTAAAGACAACATTTATTGATTCTATCAGATGGAGAAAACAGTGTAATTTCACATTACTTAAAGTTTAAAAAAGTTGAAGTTGATTTACCCATGCTTTTCCAAAATATTTCTCTTTGGGAAAATACCGGATCACTTTAAAAATGTCTAATGACATAGTAATAGACCCCAACTGCAACATTTTAGAAGTAGGAGCCATAGCTGAAATTATGAATATTCATTACTAAATGAATCAAAAATTTTATTTTATGAACCCATGTGCTCAGAGATCCTTCTGCAAATTATTAAATCTGAAGAAAACAACATTTCAACATCAATAATAAGAAAATTGGACTGAGAAGAAAAATTAATTAAGTTATGGAGTTAGAAATGTAGTTGGGTATATGACCATGGTAAAAATTGTATTAATACATGCAAAATATTGCTTAGTGCTCAAGAACCCTAAAACATGCAAATAAGATGTACAATCTTGTGCTGTAGTTGTGTACTAAATATAAAAGTGAGATGGGAAATGTTGTTTTTTTTCTTTAAACACCTCTGCAGGAAATCTAGATGAAATGCAGCATTTTGGTCAAACGTCATTTAATATATGAAGAAAAAACCCAACACAACCCCCCCCCCCAAACTCCCTGCTAGATATTTTTGATTTCATTCATCCAGATACTTGTGTTTTAAATGAAGAGCATGTATTAAACAAACGTTGAGGTGTGTCTAGATTTCTCACCAGCAAGAACATAAACAGGAAGAATAAAAACACCAAGACATTAAATGTATTAATTTCTACTGAAAGATGACAGAGTATAAAAGCTACAAATGCCAACCCACTTCTTTTGAAGCATGGAGAAAAAGTAATAATACATATTAATTACCTTTAGGTAAAGTTTCAGAAGGCTGAAGCACATTCAAGTTCCAAGAATTGCCAAGATTTAAAAAATAATTGGAAACTTGCAATGAGCACATGTCCTGGTGTTTTCCACTTGGAATATGTGACAGCCTTTCATTTTGCTCTTCCATGCGATGCATGATACAACATGAGATTGCAAATACAACAAGTCAGTGTCCTCCACACTGGCTTATAACCTGGCTTGTGTTTCTCACAAGTCAGATATTCTTTTACTGGGGATAACAGTAGAATGCATTGCCACAGTACACTTATGGACTTAGGTGTTTTCTGAATTCCTCTGAGTGATCAAGTGTTTTAAGATATTAACATACTAAAATAATAATTATAACTCAAAATTCACTAAAACACCCAACACATAAGATAATCAAGGATAAAAATTAGGATTCAAATGTATTATTACAATTAATTTCACACTGCCAACGCTCAAAGACAGCAGCAATAAAAAAATCCAGCAATCCAATATCCCAGCCTAAGTATTAGAACATACATAGTGTTCCAAATAATCAACATACAGTACAAGAGGAGAGATTCTACCAGTGACAGTAGTGTCAGTGTGCTTTGTCTGACAGATTAGATAGTGCTATAAATGTCATTTAATGCAAAGCCACGTTACATTGTCAAGATAAAAGGAAAATTTTGTCACTACACAAAACAGGAATTATAATCATGCCTATGATGCACATTAATTTTCACAGCAAATAGTCAATAACCTAGTTCTCACTAATGTTTATTAAAATGATTGCTACTTCTCTATGCAGGAGCTGCTCTCTACACACAAAAATACACAGCATGTAGGAAAATACTACTAACAAACAAGTCTTTACTTTTCAAGTCAAGTAATGACAAAAAAGGTTCAAATTATATTTTCTGAACTATCCAGCTACCTGTGGAGAAAGACATTGGTGCTTAGGAAATACATGTCCACGCTGGAAGAACTTAAAATGATGGTTTTGTTACTGTACAACTAGAGTACTGTAATCCCCATTCTATTCAAAAATATATGAATGGGATGAAAATGTTATCATACCTCTTGAGAAATACCCATGATATATCTTCCCTGCTATAAGATTATGCAAATTCCTGTTAGAAAACCATGAACAACATTTCAAGAAACATCAAATTTACACATAAATTGACAGAGAGGCATTTCTAAGATTTTTCTGCAGGCCAAACATAATGTGTTATTTTTATTATTTTTGTGAAGTTTTGTGGATGCTCTAGAGGAGGATGTCTAGTTTTCATGATTCTAAAAAGGATCCACCTGTGGGCACAGTTTGTGGTAATTGGGAGTAGGGGCTGGGGCCGAGCCTCATCCCTAATAGGCTACAACTGCTCAGGACAGCTGATCAGCATTGAAAGTAACGAGATATGGAGTGCTGAGGTGTACTGACTAATGACAAATGGGCATACAGGGCGCACAGGTGTAAGGCATGTAAGATGAAGGGTATAAAAAGTTGTACTGAAGAACCATAAAGTGCTGATGCTTGAAGTCTTCTGATAATACCTTGTGTGTCTGGCTGGCTCAACTGCAACAGCTACTCACTATTCTGTGAGCTGCCTCCTGTGCCTCAAGCACAAAACATTTAAGTACTGCCTTCCCCTTCTTGTGGTATGGATGGAAATGAAAAAAATCTTTTTCTTATCACGGGGGTCTTCCCATGGTCCACTGATGTTTGCAACCATCTTGGCCTTTTTCCACCCAGAGGGACGTGGATCAACAGCCTATGAATTTGCACCATCTACTCCAGTGCCTTCTTTTGAGCTCTCAACTCACTGGTGTGATAAGCACAGTTTTTAGAAGAACCATTTAAAGAAAGTATTGTACACTTTGTTTGTCATGTTGTCAAAAGAGCTGAGAGCTCATTCCAAATGCAGGATGAGGTAGAGGAGGTGGAAAAGAAAGATAATTGTTTCAGAGACAGTTTTTTCTAATCTAGTCACAAAAAAAACCACCAACCCCCCCCCCCCCAAAAAAAAAAAAAAACCCCACCAACCAAAAAACAAAGGTAGTCACAAGGGATGAGATTAAGCAGACCATGTGTTTTGGCTGTTGAAGAAAACTTGTCACAATGCCTATGTTCCATTTTAGCTGGGGAGAAATTTGTGCCAGATAGTTTACACCATTGGCAAAACACTCACATGGCCACTGGGAGAGTGATAGTGATTAAATGCAAATAGAAGGTTCACAATAGTTCTACAGTGGCTTCTATTTCTGCATCTTTGACTTTCATGGAAAGTTAACAGGAAAAAAATTAAAACATTGAAAGTCTTTAGCATGCCTCTTGCATTAAAAGAGAAACCATTTCATTTCCTCCCAGAGGAAGAAATATTTATTTGTTGGTTGAGTACAATATATTCTATACTAATGGGATTTTGCTAGGAATGCTATTGTGGGAAGAAGTGCCCTCCTTAAGATTTATTTTCTTGCTTTCTTTTCTTGTGCCTACCCAAAAAAGACAAGATTTCTTATTATTTCAAATATAACTCGCAATACCAGCACCATCATAGTCTAACTTATTGTTAAGTGTTTCCCCAATAAGCTGGGATATGATTTAAGAGTATATTACAGGCTAGTAAACAATCATTGCAGGTCCACTCTTTCAGCTCAGATACTGAATATTTGAATCACTATCACCGAAAAAAATGGTTGTTTCTGAGTCCATCACCTGTCTTACATTTTATGTCAGAATTGAGTTTATTAGTTTTCCTTAAGGAGAAGCCTCCTCTGCCTGTATTTTCCACTGTCCAGGAACACATCATCAGAAAGAGTTAGGAAGCTAGAGGTTTTTGTATGCATATCTAAGAGTTAAGTCTAAAATACTTTGGCAGTACAAAGATTTTGGTCCAAACATTCTGCTGCTAATATCTGTGTTGAATTTTCATCATGTGGCTTAACCAAAACACCCAGACCCCATTCTCAATCACTATGAGGGATAGTACAAAAGCAGCATAGCACAACAGAAAATCTCCTCAAAACATCACACTCTGCTCTTTCTCCTACACCCCCAAAGTCGTACTCTGGTGGATACCATTATTTTCTGTCCAAAGGAAAAGCAAGACAATTCAAGGATTGCAAGTGGTATCTTGGGCCACTTAAGGGTCACCATAACCAGCAGCTACATCAGGGATCTGGGCAGATGAATGATCAGAGGTAGCTTCGTAAATGTCAGGATGTTGTTGTTGTTCACAAGACACTGCTGCATGAAGTTATCAATGCAAGGGCAAAGGACCAACACCATGACCAAGGCTCTCCTGCACAACACCAGACAGCTCTTTTAATTCATACTTGGTTGTCTGGTTTTTTCTTCCAGCTGTCTAAAACTGGGGTACCCAGCTGGAATGACATACTTTCTCTCTGCTCTTTGTATCAACCTCTGGCAGAAAAGTGAGGTCCAAAACCAAAGATCATAACACCTGAATTCAAGAAACCTGGAGTTTCTCTTTCCAAGCCACATGCCCATGTCTAAGGTCTGACATTTTATCCTATGTGATTAATAGTAATGATAATAAGAAGGAAGATTTTCTTTTTCTAAACCTCCCAAATGAGAGCACAGCAAATCAGAAACTCAGTGCAAACCCTGTAGTGCACAATGGGGCTTGATTGTAATGAACTAATGAACTTCACTCTAGGAGTGAAGAAGAAAAAAGGAGTATGGTTATTTCATTAAAATTTCTTCATTTTTCATGCTATGAGGAAGCTCAGTTCTTCGTTCTCCATGACAATTTAATCCCTCCGCTAAACACTCCATTTTACCAAGAGCTCAAGGGCCCTCTAGCCATGTCAACTGAGCTGTATTCTGGACCCCATACTGTTACGAAGCTGAATACTACTACCTGACAAGCAGGAAACCTTGAATTTCATTTCTTCTCACAGTGTGGTGACTTTGGCTAAATGTATTGGCAGTGCTATTTTCTTCCACTTGTAAAAACATAGAAGCTCTAGGTGTTCAGATGCAATAACACTGATAGAATTTAACAGCTGCCATCAGTTCTTTACATTCATTTATTTGCATTATTATTTACATTTCATTTATTAACGTGTATTGGGTTTGTGTGGCCAGGTTTTGGTAGCGGGGAGGTTACAGTAGTGGCTTTTGTGAGAAACTGCTAAAAGTTTCCCCCATGTCTGAAAGCCAACATCAGCCAGCTCCAAGAGAAACCCACTGTTGGCCAAGGCTGGGCCAACCAGGAATGTCAGTAACACCTCTGTGATAACATATTTAAGAAGGAAAAATTTTTTTTGCACAGATAAAATTGTGGCCAAAGAAGAGCTGGGTGAGAACACATGAGAGGAACAATTCTGCAGACAACTAGGTCAGTAGAGAAGGCGGGAGTGGAGTTGCTTTGGGGCATGGGAGCTGAGATTCCTCTGCAGTCCATGGTGAGGACCATGGTGAAGCAGCTGTCCCTTAGCAGCCCATGGAGGATCACAGGGATGCAGAGGTCAACCTGAGCCCATGGAGGATCACAGGGATGCAGAGGTCAACCTGAGCCCATGGAGGAGACCCACGCTGGAGCAGGTGGATGCCTGAGAGGAGGCTGTGAACCTGTGGGAGATCTGTGCTGGAACAGGCTCCTGACAGGGACCTGCAGATCTTTGAAGAGAAGAGCTCATGCTAGAGCAGGTTTCCTGGTAGGACCTGTGACCTTGTGGATGCCTTATGCTGGAACAAGTTGTGCCTGACAGACTGCGCCCCATGGAGAAGGATGCACACTGGAGCAGTTGAAGAAGTTCACATCTGGTGGAAAGGACTCATGGTAGAGAAGTTCATGGAGGCTGTCTCCATGAATCCCACACTGGAGCAGGGCAAGGACTTCTATCTCTGAGCAGCAGCAGGAACTGTGATGAACTGGCAATAATCCCTGTTCCGTGTCTTCCTGTGCCACTGTGGTGAGGAGACAGAGCCTGGGAAGGAGGGAGAGGTGCCAGGCAGATATTTTTAAGATTTGGTTTATTCCTTATTATCTGCTTACTATTTATAAAATAAATAGTAAGCAGATAATGAGAAATAAAACAAATTAGTTTCCCCAAGTCAGCTGTGTTTTTCCATGGCAATAATCAGTGAGTTACCTCTCCCTGTCCTCATCTCAACACATGAACCTTTAATTATATTTTCTCTCCCCTGTCCACCTGTGGCTGTAATTAAGTGGCTTTGGTGGGTGCCTGACATCCAGCCAGGGTCAACCCATCTCAACAAGGCCTTAAGTTTCAAATATATTTTGCTTGTCCCTTCACACACTGCTCCAAAGGAGGCATTACTTTTATAATTCTGTAGAATTCTGTAGAATTCTCATTCCATCCTGTTCATGATGCAGATATCATATCTGTGGGCAACATTCTACTCCTCCTGACTTTTCTAGTGTATTGACACCGCAGAAAATCTTTGAACCATAGAGCTCATTTAAAAGGAGATCCTTGAGGGAACATCTTGCAAAAAACCAAACATGAACCTGTATTGTTGTGCTAATTACCGAGTTTAACATGAGAACTGCAGTGAGTGCAAAGCCACAGTGTGGGTGAGCCTCATTAAGATACAGCATTCCTGATTAATTGCTGAATTAATTGAATTCAGATGGAAGTATAGATCACTTTCTTTGGCATAATTAAGAAGACCTAGGAATAAGTAGATTAAGTGGAAGAAAAATAACATGAGTGAGTTTTTTTAGGTTCTGTCCTTATGCCTTTCATTTGTGTGAGCTCTTGGAAGGGCATTCAAGTGAACACTGTGATTAAGAAATTTTTACAGCTCACCAATAATCAGTTCTGCACCTCTCTCATATTAATACTATTATGCAAATTCAGCCAAATAAGAACAAGATTAAGTGTAAATCAACACCAATTTTGGAAGTAGCATTTACCATGGACTACACATGAAAATTCAATTGTAAAAGTTTTTTCCTCAACTAACTTGTAGTTATGAACAAGAACAAAGAGTGAGTTGATAATAGACTGTACAAAACAACACAATAAAGATTTTCAATTTTATAAATTTTTGGATTACAGTTCAGTGCCTCACAGTCCAGTAGGATGCCTATGCCCTATAACTGAGAAAGAAACCAACATAAATCCAGTTTGGAGAGCTCCGGAGTAAATGCAATAATGAATAAGCAGCATGGTGCCCTGATGGTATGTATTGCTAGAATCCCACTGGTTCTTGCTTTTATATCAACTCGATATAATTACTTCAGATATAAAGTATTAGTCATCTTTTCAACTAAAATTTATATTCAGACTTAGAGCTGAGTTTTGACACTATGGTAATTGAGAGATTTGGCAGTAATGCCCATTTTATCCTACTGTAAAATTCAAAGTGCTTCTTCCACTTCAATTTTGATCAATTATAAGAAAATCAAGGGCTTGTATTAAACAAAATTTGGAAAGAACATAAATGAGACAGCCAACCTTTCACCAGAATAGACCTGATTTATTAGGTCAGCTTCTTCCATGAAACATAAAAAGATGTATTTTACCAGCCAACTTCCAATATGGCTTTTGGAATCCAAGGAATAAAAGTTGGAAGAAGGAATAAATATTTAGTGGAAAACAATTTAAATATTAACGTAGTAGCGGTCTCAAACAAAAGTTATACAAACCAACAATTCCAAAAGGAACCTTTATTAAAGGATATGCCCCAAGTTTCACAGAAGCATCAAAAAGCTGCAACACTACACAGTTTCTTCTCCCTCTTTAGAACCAGGCTGTATTAAGGAGGATGTGGGTTCTAATTCAATTTCCTCATTTCTGCCTTATAACCATGTAATACTATCATTTGGAAACAAATTTTGTCTCTCATCTTGCCAGCTATGAAATAGCAAAGTAAGCTCTTTCTCCTAAAGTTTTTAACTCCTTCATAAATAACCAATATAGACCACATCTCATTGTGTTTTCCTTTGGTCTTAAAATACGGATAGGTATACAAGTAAGAAAAATATGCAAAAACATTTCTGCTCTGTCCAATTCATAGTCTGGGTCTCTAAACATTACTTGGATGGAGTAAATGCTACACCACTTTTCTGGTCTCATAGAGAGTCCAGGAACCTCTTCAACCTCAAAATATAATTTGTATTACAGTCCCAAGAGATGGGACTGTAATACAAATACATAACTTTTGTGTTAGAACCTCTACAGTAATGTGACGTTTTACACTAAAACAAAAGAAAAACCATGTCAATATTCTGACAAGTGAAATTTCCGTTAGTAGTATGTGTAGTAGAAGTAGTAGTAGAAGTATCCAAAAATGCTATATGATCTGTCCACCCTGGAAAGAACAAAATCCCTCATTAATTCATTTCACTGATACCACTAGCAGCTGCTTAGGTCATGTTCTCAGCACCTCTGTGTTGAAATTTGGAAGATATCACTAGCTATAGCTATTTGATCACCAGGAGAATCAAGTATTTATACAATCATCACAAAAAAATAGTCTGTTTTGCAACTCTAACATTATAAATTCCTGACAAAGCTAAATACACTTTACAAATCTTTGGCAGAAAGGCCAGACTCCTCAAACTGGTTCTCAAATTGATCACCAGGCCTTAGAAATAGGTGAGCCTCTATGGTGCCA
Source organism: Ammospiza caudacuta (assembly GCF_027887145.1). Lineage (NCBI taxonomy): Eukaryota > Metazoa > Chordata > Aves > Passeriformes > Passerellidae > Ammospiza > Ammospiza caudacuta. The sequence goes on along the minus strand of NC_080593.1, from coordinate 56,500,157 downwards.
TAAACCAATTCTTTAGAGATGCTGTGCTGTATAGAGACAACAGAAGTAGTCGTATTCAAAGATGTTCTGGAATAACTATTATGGGCAAGTCACAACAGTACTGCTAAGAGTGTATGTGGTATGTTAAGACACATTTAAGTGACTCCAAATACATTTGAAAAACCATGATTGCAACAGCTAATTGCTGGTCTGAACCTACAGAAACAACCACAAAGGGAGAATATAGATCCAAACCATGTCTCTCCTACTCTCAGTTCTACTCAGATTCAGTTTCATGTCACCATTCAAGACAAAGTAGCACACAGCAATTTTTCTCAGATCCACTTACCAAGTTCAGTCAAGTGAGAAATGCAATAGTTAACTTCAAATTAATTTTTTTTTGGGGGGGGGGGGGGAGGGTGGAGAAGATTTTTTTTGCATTTAATGCCACTAGTTTTAATACACAGTTAAAAACTTAATAGTTCTGAGTGACTGTAAATTTCTGATAGAAAAACATGACAGAATTAAGCCACTCTAGCTGAAGTCTGAGTAATTTCACATGTGCATTTAACAATGCAAGAAAACTGATCTTTTAATTTGATTGTTAGGACAGTCATACAGAAGAGAAGAAACAAGTTAAAAATAATTTTTCTTTCTGACCTGACCTGTAGATTTAATTCTATACTTTCAACATCCAAAGTGTAATAACTCATTTCTCAATTGTGCCAAAACTTTTGGAGGGTCTTGATTTCATTCTAAATTCCTGTTCAGTACCAGAACACATGCAACCATTCTGTACTTTTCTTTATCTTTTCTTACCACTTTTTTAGGTGCCAGCAGGTAGGAAAATTGGAATATAGGCAAGACAGCAAATTGAATTCCTTCTGTTTGGTTTTTTTACCAAAGTTCTGCACAAATAGCAAATTGTGCTGCTTAAATGAATTCCACAGAATATTTTTCACATATAAACAATGGTTTCTCCTGATGGATAAATTTTTTCCATCATCTTTAATGTCTGATTAGATAACAGTATTCTCTAAATGACAGTATATTAAAAAGATTAGGCTTTTGCACTTGGCTCAGATATGTTACACAAAACTATGCAATGCCTACAAATTGTAAAAGTAACTGCAGAAAATGGGCCATAAGTAAAGGGCAAGTAAACTAAGCTTCTCACTTACATTTTAAATCTAAAGTTCACTTCATAGGACAATATTCTAAACCACAAACTACTGCTAAAAACTCACAAGATATTGCACCAATTTAGTAACAAGTGAATGACCAAGAAAAAACAATAACCATAAAAAGAGCCTAAGAATTATATTTAGCTGCTGATTTTTTACAGTGAGATTAATTCCTGGGATTTGTGGCCCTGCAACCACAACATACAAGGCAAAACCAAATAAACTACATGTAGTTTCCAATTAGGAAGAAGGGCTTTCACTTCTATTACCTCCAAGAAAGGTCAATTTTATTGTACATGGGAACCTTTAGTTTAAAAAATAACCATGAAGTACTTCACAAACATTCCATGCTTAAGACCCTACATTAAATTTCTCAATGTTCTTGCAGGTTGTGATAAATTGTTTGTGCTGGTACTGCTTACAGTAGGCCACCTATTTGCTTCTTTTGGCACTTGAACAATGCAGCATGTATGCCATTTTATTCATCACTGTTTATTATTAATTAGGAGAATATGCTTATTTGTATACATTTTTTCATATCTAAGATGGAGAAATCTTAGAAGAGAAGAATTGAATTGAAAGGGACCTACAATGACCTTTGACCCCAACTGCAGAACCACTTCCAGGCTGACCAAAACTTAAAGCACAGCTTAAGGTTGTTGCTCAAATACTTCTTTAACACTGACAGGCTTGGGGCACTGATCACTTCTCCAGGAAGACTGTTCCTGGGTTTGCTGACCATTGGTAAATAACAGTTTCCTCATGTCAAGCCCAAACTTCCCCTGACAGATACATCTTTGAGGCATTTCCACATGGCCTGGCACTGGGACCAGGAGAAGAAATCATCACTTGCTTCTCTACCTCCTCTCTTCAGGAAGATGCAGGGAGCAGCAAGGTTGTCCCTCAGCCTCCTTTTCTTACACACTAAACAAGCCCGGTGTTCTCAACCACTCCTCACAGGATATGCCTTCCAGTCACTTCACCAGCTTTGTCACCTTTCTTTGGATGCATTTAAGTATGTTCACGTCCCTTTTAAATGGTAGTGCCCAGAACCACACAAAGTGATGCCACAACAATTGTCAATAAAGCAGAATAATCCCACCTGTTTCCCAGCTGGTGAAGCTGTGTTTGATGCACTCCAGGATGCAGTTTGCCCTCTGGGCTGCCCAGGCACACTGTCTTGTTTTGAGCCTCCTGCCAGCCGGAACCCCCAGACCACTTCTGCAGGGCTGCTGTCCAGACACTGCTCTTACAGTTTAGATTTGTTCCCACTGCTAATCTGACCCAGATGATAAAACCAGCAGCTGGTCATTTTCAGTTTTGTGCTGTTGATGATTGCCAAGTGCTTCAAGATACAAATATCCCTCTACAAGCTTCTTGTCCCTCAAGAGTCAAAAGCATCTTGCAGTTTGGTATCATTAGCAAACTTGGCAATGGTGCATTCAACTCCTGCACCCAGATCACTGATAAATATTTTATATAGAACTGGCCCTAGAATTCATCCTTGATGAATGCCACTGGTGACTGGCCGCCAGCCAGAGGTTGCACCATTCACTATAACCCTGGAGCTCTGTCCTTTAGCCAGCTCTTCACAGAATCACAGAATTATTTATGTTGAAAAAGACCTCTGGTATCACTGAGTGTAATCTCTGATTTTTCACCACCTTATCAACTATATCATGGTACTAAGTTCCACATCCAGTAATTTCTTGAACACCCACAGTGATAGTGACTCTACCACCTCCCTGGGAAGTCTACTTCAATGTTTAACAATGCTTGCCTGAAGAAATTCCTTCTGATGTCCTAACACCATCAAGTTGCATATGTCACAGCTGGACAACTTGTCCCAAAGGATGCTGTGAAGAAGGACAGTTCCAAAAGCCTTATTAAAACCCAGAAAAACTACATTCAGCAACCATCAGAAACATGACTTTACTGAAGGATCAAATTAGTTAAATAGGAATTTCGCTTTGTGAACTCATATTGACTGTCTGATGACTTCACTGTTCTTTAAAAGTCTTTCAGTAGTTCTCAGCATGATCTTCCCCATTATTCTTCCAGGTGCTTTGCAGAGAGTTGCACAACTACACCAGTTTTACACTTCCACAGTAAAGGAACTGTTACAGTAAATTAGGTGAGGTCTAATGATTCTGACAGATGTCACGGATCACTGCACTGGGTTTTGTGTTCAGTGGATTGTTTGCCATCATTCAAAATTATTGACCTGAAATCAAAAACCTGTGCTGATAAACAGCAAGCTTTAGTATCCCAGAAAAGCATATATTGGTGAAAACTTTTTGTTATATAAAGAAAAACTCTTTGTATAAGAGTGAAATAGTACTTTTATTAAGAAATTAATTTTAGAATATGTGAGCAGAGTTACATCTGTGTTTTCAGTTAGTTTCCATTTATTTGACTAATTGAAATAAACAAACATATACCTGTAAATCTAGAATGGAAATTTTTCCCCCAGAGCAGGCAAAGAAATTACCTAATACATCAAGCCTTTATACCCTCTGCTTCAATTGTTGTACTGAGCCATAAATCCTGTTAAGGCAGTAAAATCAGGCATTCAGAGGACAAACAGCATCACATCTTATCCTTACAGATATTCTGCATTTTTTTAGATTATTCTGTGTGATTCCATATGAGAGTGAAATGTGTTGTGTCAGATTAAACTAAAGTTTTGATGCTAATATTGAACAAATTTTGACTTTTGTAAGTCACAACTTGTTAGATTTGTAGTAAGGGCATGTCTCTGAAATCAGAAATTTTAAATTTGCAAACACACCATTACATAACTGCAATACGTAATCCAACAAAGAAATAGATGAGTTCAATTCTACAGATGAGGAATTGTAAGGAAAAAAATGCTACGCACATTTGTACCAAGACAAATGTAAAGATAAATAAAGAGGATTTTCTTGCTTGAGTACTTAAGGATTACAGATTTTGATTTTCAATACAATTGACATGATGTCTGTCCTAATGGAATAATTTTCAAATTTCCAAATATATTGTAACTGATGCTAGAAAGTTGATGGTTTTCTCTTCCCTTAAGTGCATACAAAATCTAGTTTAAACTAGATAAACACAGTTAAAACTAACAAATGAACAAAACTGAGAAAACATGAAAACAGCTGAGAAATAGATAAATACAGTTCTCTACTACAGACAACACTAACACTAACACTCACTAGTACAATGTTGATTTACATTCATTGTCTTTTGCAGCCCCATATGCAATAAGAATTTGTCCTTAGTGTCCACATCCTATACTGTCCGCAACCTGAAAATATGTCTCATTTTTTTATGGACAATATATTTAAAGAAAATCCAGGAGACATACAATTGTTAAGACCAATACAGTTAAGGAATCTACTATAATAGAACCAATATGCATTATCGTACAGGACCACAGCAACCTGTCTAGTAATTAGTAATTAACTAATTATCTGATAATGAAGGTATTCTTTCATATATTCTTGCTTTATGTTTTCAAAGGAAATGCTGTTCAGTTCTCATCTCCAGCTGAACTGCAGAGGAAAGGCAAGATCTCTGGACATTTCAGGATAAAGCTCTCAGCTTTGGTTTGTGCAGTGTAATAGTGCAGTGTAATCAACAGTGTCAAAGGAGAGGTTTTCCTTTTCAGAATTGCCGATCTGGTACCAGGAAAACTTCCGCATCTTGTTTAAGTGTAAATAATTGGTAACTCCAAAATCTCTCTTAAGCACTCAGTGTAAAACCTGAGAAACTGAATGTTAAAAATTGATACCTCATAATTTTCAGAACTTCTTGCAAGAAAACGCCTGATCAAAGATGTGATCTTCTGTTCCCTTCAACTTAAAGAACAGAAAATAAGGACAGGCTGGCTTGTGTCAATAGAAAGTGAGGGTAGTTTGATATCTTGTCTCTGGGTGTGCCCTGAAGTAGGAGCTATGAGAAACAATGCAAGAGCTGGGCAGATTCAGAGTTTTTCTCTTCCAATACAGTTGTCTACCAAATGGCAGCTCAAATGGGTACCAAGAATTAATTTCAGGCACATACATAGGTTTACTTTCTAGTCAGTGGGGTGAAATAAATCACCAAAGCCATACAGTTCACTCATTCCCAAAGTCTATCTTTGATTTTTAAAAAAATCATACTTAAATGAATTGAATAATTTTTCAAAATAATTGAATTTTCAAATGAAACCTTGCCCATCTGCTGTGGGAAAGGTCACTGTACCTTCTTTAAGTTCAGTATCTGAATAATTCATTTGATACTCCTAGATTTTGTGCTGTCAAATGGCACCATTCCATGATCTTATACATATTATTATTTATTTTACAGAGTTCAATTTCTACTCAATTTTTACATTTCTTGTAAAATAGTCCTAAAGGCATACAATGTCCTTTACAAAATGGGGTATAAACATCAGATCTATAGTGCTAAAAATATAGGTGAATTATCAAATTTTTGGAGTGACATAATAACTTTTGCTTTTGTTTACTATTTAATATTAAGAACTCTCAAGAAAGCACATTTTGACTTCCACTGATTATTAAGCTCATATATCTTCAATACCACAGAAAAAAATTATATGAAATGTAAGTTTTTAATATTGCTATTCAAAATAAAAAGCTCTCAAACTGTGGGTCTACTACTGGTGAACATCAGACATTTTTATTTATATATCTCATTATATAATCTCATTACTTACCAACTAGAATTTTTAATTCTCTCTCAGTCCACCTTCCCAACAAACTATTCAAACAAGATGGCATAATCTTCAGATTTGATGCTGATTTTGCACTTTTGTGCTTTTAAACTGTTGATGTTTGAGTAGTTTGATAGCATGCAAAATGATCATCGTATCATTATACTCTTGTATACTCATTTAGGCTCTCTTGCAGATTAGAGAGAAATTGTTAGATGATTCCTGCTTGCCTATATTTTCATAGTGTGTGATAGATAATGGCTCCATTTTTCATGTTTCATTCTGTCATTAACATGATTTTAAAGTGAGTAATGAAAGAACAAACAGCAGTGATGTAAAGTTTCTAAGCTAACTGAAATTGTTGCTTCAAGTGCTCCTTATTAGTTCTCTGAAAGGCTACTGTCAAACAAAAGAAGTAGAAACTAACTCTGAAGGCTGCTCAGAGATGTTTTGCTGTTTAGATCTTTATAAAGTATCCAAGGAAGTCCTGATGCAACAAGTGAGCCTTGCTCATCCAGAGTGACCTATCAGGTGTTGCAAGGACAATTCTTGTTTCCAGCAATCAGAAATGTCCTGAGCCTACCATTTCCAAATGACACTTCTGTAAATCTGAAGCCAGATACAAGAAAACATTGGATAACAGAAGTTTGTTGGCATTCAGGCTGTCCAAATATGGTCACTCCAAGGCCGACTGAAATATTTTTTGATTGGAAAACCACAACTACACTTGGTCCAAAACTCAAAGACTAGAAACTCTTAAACTGAAGTCTTCCTGAATGATCATAAAAGTATTATTTCAAGATAGAAAATACAAGGTTGTTTCTTGCAGAGACAAATTCATTGATACATAAACCAGAAAAATAGTTGACCACTGGAGTGCCATTAGAGAAGAAATTCTACTGCCTTTAATGCTACCCGAGTGCATGGTTATGGCTTTTAGTCTGGTTTAGAACACTGCAGGGGAAGAGTCAAATTTTTGTTTAAAGCAGTGATGTTTAATACACATTTCCACAGAATAAATTTTTAAATAAAGTGTTTCAAAAAGATCTTAAATTTCCACCTCCTATAAATAGAAGGCATCTACATAATTTTGTTTTATATTCTTGTGAATGATCACAGGTCACACAATTTCATAATCTAATTTCATCATATTATATTTATATTTAGCCCACTCAATTCATGAACTAACTTACCTAAAACTTGGCCCCAGAAAGCATCCAGTGTTGATTTGAATGTCAACAAAACCACCAAAAACATGCAAGAAAAAATCATATCAATTTAAAATTAAAAGATAGATATAAATGCTATTTATCTTCTGAATCACTTATGTGTAATAGGGAATATATTTCATTATGTTTTCTATTTCCAAAAACTATTGAAAATACCACATAAACTTGTTCACTCATCAAATTTGAGTTACTACTTGTGGCAAACGCTCAGACTATAGCTATGTTAATCCAGAGAAGGCTTTGAATTGCATATGTAAAACACACAGAAGGACTGTCAGCATCATTCCCTACATAAAGTTACATGCAATGCTTGTGCTGATTTTTATGGTGAACAGTTCGAATAAAACATTCAACTTGCCTAGTGGAATTCTTGTACATATTGAGACAGTTTCATTTTGCCTGACTTTTGCTAGTGAATTAGTAGCTTAGAAGTGAGGTAGTAAATTAGTTAAGCAATATTTATTCCCATCTTGCCTTCTCCCTCTTACCTAAGTAGTGCTTCTTTCTCCTTGATATCTATCTTGTAACAATTTTTTCTGTAACTATGTTCCTTTTTTTTTTTTTTTTTACATAAAATTTAACCTGATAAGCACAAAAGTTCAAAAATTACTGGCACATTTTTCCCGACTATGTTGTCCACCAAAATCAATCATTCTCATACATAATAAGGCCTTTTGAGGTTCTTTTTTTTTTTTTTTTCCTGCTTTGTGTCTTAAGACTCTTGTGCTTCAAACTGCTCGTCGAAGAGAAGCATATGCCCTCAGTATGGCTGTCATTTTTATGAAAATGCATGGACAACATCTTTGCAGTCACCTTTTTGGACTATTCCCCTACTCAGTCATTTTGACACTTTCTTTGTTGTTCCATTCTAGGTCTATGTATCTATAGATGCAGAATAACTTTTAAACAATTACAGCAGTGATTCAGTACCTGCAGAGGTCTCATTACAATGATAAAGATTTCCCAGATGCTCTCAGAGAAAGATAAAAAACACTTTAAGCCACAGAAATTATTTAGGATCAGAAACAAAAATGTTGAAAAGTTTGAGCTGAGGCATTTAAGACCAGCTTTAGAGTTTCCATAATTTAAAATTCTCTCAGAACAAGACTACTGCCTTTTACTATGGAACCTGTATGTGAATTTAGGTCTTCTTACTAAGCCAAAAAATCCAATGTCTTATGTCTGCAGCCAAGCCCATTCATAAACAAGTTCTAGATTCAAACACGAGTTCAAGATGGCTCCTAAACTTTATACATATCTCTGAGTCTACAAGTAATCTATCAAAGTTATATCCATTATCTATTAAAAATTTACTTTATACAAAGTAACAAAAAAATAAGTTGTTCAAATAAGTTGTTCAACCTTGGCATCAGTTTAAAGGAAGTTTTCTTACAGAGATTAAAGTTTACAAGTCCAGCTTTAGGTAAAGCTTCACCACCTTAAGTCCAGACAAAAAATTATCATTTTTATTGTTATCAAAATACCCACATGAACGATTGTTCATGTTTAAGTTGAGTGCAGCTACCCATCTGAGAGGAGGGAAGTGTGTGGACAATTTCACAATTCGGTATTCACTGAGTTGGTATGCTAGTTGTTTAATCCCTAAATCAAGCAGAAATAGAAAAAGCTAAAATTCTCCTTATGTACATTGCCCCTTCATATGCAACATTTCACCTACCTATTCCGTATATCTCCCTATCTTTACATCCCTCAGAAGTATGTGATTTTTTGCCTCTAGGGGCCTCTTAGGAAATTAAGAATCGCATTATTCTGTTCCCAAACTATAATTATCAATGTTTCCTTTATACCCACTTTTCCTCTCCCATTATCAATGTTTAGTTTGTAACCATTTTTCCTCATGACCACTCCCTCGTGTGAATTTTCCTCCTACTGTTGGTTACTTCCCAGATATATTAACACCCAGCTGTCACATCCTTTCTTCATAGACTTGCCGGACTAAATAACATAAGTTCCTTTAGTTTCCCATCTCTTCCTTCATCTGATATTGCAACAAGCTATCGCTGTAAGTCCCCATTTTGCTTGTTTCTTGTTTGGGTCCCACTACAGCCACATGACTGTAAACACTGAAAAGCCCCATGAATACACAACCAGAACACATTGCACAAGTGTGCTCATGTGAAGATGTATCAGGTGGGGGAAAAATAATTGATCATCTCATTTCAAAAGAAATGCATCTTCTCCACAGATGTTGAAGAGAGAGAAAGGAAAACAGAATCTGACTTCTCTTCCTATTCCGAGAGCTGAAGTTGATGTCTAAATTCGAAATAACTTCATGTATCTAAGATAATGCTGAGGTGAGAACTCCAGTGTGGGACTACACAGAGCTGGGAGATGTCAAGGGTATTCACATCCTAGTTTTGTTGTCTCTGAAGGAGTCCTACAAATATCTATCAGTTTGAACCCAGGATTTTTTTTGTTGCAATCCAAATAGCAGGATTTTTATTCTAACAATTCACTGAAATTAAACTGTCTTCTCAGGGCTCCATCCTAAGCCATACATGACTGATGCAAGTGAGTACGAAAGCTGTGTTTTCCTACCTACTTACATTCAAAAAGAAAACTTTAAATGTCTTCAATAAAATCAAATTAATTCCTATGCAGAAACATTTTTAATGTCATATTTCCTGGCTGGAATGATTACTCCAGTGACACCAAACATTCTGTTTTCTGCCATACATTTTTTACATAGGTTAGGTTTAGTTCCCTAAATTTGTTCCAGCACTAATTGGCCCTACCACTGTGGCACCTCATAAGTCCAGGGCACCCTTCAGCAGCATCCCTTCCTTCTTCCCCCAGCTCTTGAAATGCTTAAAGGTTTTCAAGAGGGACAATGCCACAGGTGTCAGCAATCCTCCTTTGATAGGGAAGCTGGACTAGGTGACCTCCAGAGCTCCCTTTCAACAAGAACTTCTACCTTTAAATGAACCATTTGCCTCCCTGCACAATATAGCCCACTGTAAGGCCACTCTAAGACCAGTATATGTTCAAGTAAAGAGGAAAATAACCAAGATACATCTCTTATTAGTGTGTGTTTTTCCATCATGGCCAAGAGCATGTCCAGTGTGGGTATAAGGTGGAATGGACAACTGATAGAATTACATCAGACAAAGTGCAACAAATACTCCCAACCTGGCCTGGATTTTGCCTTGCAGCTTTCAAGAACCATACTGATGACTTGATGCAAGCTAAAGACATACCAGGGCTTTTCTCATAATTTAATAGTAGGCAGTGGACCTGCAACAGGTTCTTCCTAGTATAAATGCACCGAGTCCAGATCCTTAAATAAATCTGAATAAATTTGTGCTGAGCTTCAAATATACCTTCTTTTGTACCCTGAGGCCGGAATTTACAATGAGCATAAACAAGTGTTTAATTTGTATTGGGAGTTTTCCTCTGAGCTTCACTAGCCAAATTTGTTTTCCAACCAAGCTGGAGCTATTGCTGTACAGTCTCCAGCACAATTACTCACAGTATTTTTGTATTCTTTCCCTGTCTCATTGTGTTTCTTCCTTTGACATTTTCCATCTTCAGCTTGTCCTCAGCCTTCTGGGAAACAGAAGCAAATCATCTCTCTGAACTCAGACCACACACACAGAAGGCTGAAAACATTGCAGTGAAACATATCTCTGAGCAAGGGCTATTCAACATAAACATACTGCCATTTGGTTCCAGGCACAAAAAACCATAAATTCTCCTCCTCTTGCTCTTTTTCCTCTGACCTTTTATTCTCTTGTGAAAAAAAAAAAAAACAAAAACAAAAAAAAACCCAAACCAAACAAAGCAAACCAAACAGAGCAATACACTGTTACTTCTGGGAAAAAAAACTAAAGAATATGTTTGAGTCCAAGACATAAGAACATGATTTCATCCAAAAGTCTGCACATTTGGGAAATAAAAATTCCAAATCACGTTAGTGAACATAATGGAAATGCACATTCTATCAAGGTTACTAGTTAGAGACATGAAACTGTAACACTTTAGTCCTTGTAGCAGAGCATCAACTGGTTTGATAATTAACTGGTGTTAATTATCAAAGCTCCACCAGTCCAGTGGAGATCTGCCCACTCACAGCAGTTGACACACCAGTCCTCAGCCACCGAACTCCTACGCTGCGCATCCACAACCTTGGATATGGCACTATAGAAACTGGCACGTGCTACTGGCCCTGACTTTGAAGTTACAGACTCCTGGCTGGTCTATACAGTCATGTGTTCTGGGGAAAACAGCAAGCAAGGTAGAAGGGATATTGGCACCCAGTGACCTACGTACAAATACTAAATTGGTCATAATTATAAGATGTAATTTCCCATAGCAAGATACTGGCATTTGGAGATCAACTCACCATACTACTTACTCACACAGTATTTATGAGAAACACAGCACTCCACCACTGTGTTTAAACTCATGCGATTATCCTCTTTTCCCAAAGTCAGGAAAGACTTTCAACCAGAAGTTTTCAGAATGGGTCACGAATTTTGCTGCCATCAATCTTGGCTCAAAAATGTGGTCTCAGTGCTTGAAGTGTAAAGTAAAAATCCATGCTGCTTTGGTGAGCTGGTGGTGGTCAGCTGTTTTCACGCACCACACAATCTTTGTGGGTTATGTAAGTAATAATTACTGAGTAATACTAAGCAGAAAGATGAACTGCAGAAGAATAAACTTAGAGAAGACATGAATCTGGGCCATTGCCTGTGAGGGTAATCACCATAGGCGCTGTGCAATGAACCAGCCTTTCTGCAGGTTTAACAGAACAAGCCCAAATGTTCAGCACTTACAAGGGCAGGTTTGCAGTTGTTCTGTACTATCATGCCAGCTTCATCTAACTGATGAGAACTACCTAGCATAATCTCAAGGATTACCAAAAGAACCCAACAGTCCCCCATTCACCAATCAGAGAGAAGGGAATTAATTTCACATATATCCTCATAATAAAAATTCTCAAATTGAAGGCAAATACATTTTGAACTCAAATTCATAGGAGGTACCCCAACAGATATTTAAACATCTCCTTTAAACAAATATTTAAATAAACTTTAATCAAATATTTAAAATATTTAAATAAATAAAACTTTAAATAAATATTTAACCTTCAAATAAATATTTAAAATACTCACATTAAAAAAAATAAATCTGGCTAAAGGGCAAAATCTAAGAATTTCACTGGTAAACAACCCTCTCTCAATGTTTGTCCTGATACAAGGCTTAAGAAACCTAGAGCCACAGGACGGCCACAATGATTCTATTACAATGAATATGGAAACTGCTCAAAATCTGTTATAGGGACAACTGGCACTCAAAATCGTGTCTTATAGGCCAAGAAAGATGTAAGTTGCTCAGGCAGGATGTGACCAGAGAAAATTAATAAGAATAGCCTCCATTCAAGCAGCAAGATTTATGAGACACTAATGTATTACTGATGTAATACATTACCAATATGAGTATTAGTCATACTGGAATCTGTACAATACAGAGAAGCAGATTCAAAGAATAAAAATCTTCACATTTAACCTTTTTATTTCCACACATGATTCACAGAATTAGGTTTTGCTTAATTCTATCAAAGGATTATGTTCTGCAAACTCAGGTTTGCACACAGGGTACCTATGGGAAGTCACTAGTCGTGTCTCAAATAGCCATGGCATACAGCTACGTGCCGGACACAGTCAGAGCTGCTTCCAAATTGCATGCTTTAATGTATCCACAGAAGCCAGCGTTAATCCTGAAGAGAAAAATCCACTTAACTTCTAATTGCTATCAATTCTCATGTTCTAGAACTGATTCTTAAAAACACTTACTTATTAACTCCCAGGTACAGAAGTCATTATACAGGTGATTGAACTTGTGCTTCCAAATATCTGGGGCTCTTGGCATTTTGCATTTTCTGTTTGTTTGTTTGTTTGTGGACAACTTTCTTCCCTCCTTTGATCTGGCTGTGTATTCCTTTGCCAAATTATTGTCTCTCAGAATAAAGTTCCATTAGTTTTGGTTCACAATCATGATCAAAGCTGTAGCCTTTTAGGAATCATCTGCAATTTTCATCAGTTGACAAGACTTCAGGTCTTAATATGCTCTTGAATCATCCCACATCCTCTGCTGATATCATAAAGAATTGTATTTTGTTTCTGCACAGAAACCATCTGTCTGTTCTCCTGAATAGGAACTCAGCAGCTCTGTGAATATGTGGACTATTGCAACAACGTGTTTATTCTTAAAATAATCTTTATTTATTTGTTTATTCTTATAATAATCTTCTTCTGAAACACTGGAAAATTTTCTTTCACAGACGTAGGTTTATAGTCTGCTGTGTGGTGGCAGACTGTATCTAATGAGGTAATAGAGAGCTTGAGAAAGCCCACAGGATACTAATATATTCACCCAAGAAGAAAGAAAAATATTTGAAAAGTTTCTTTCATTGATTTTATCAACAAACTCCACTCTCCAGTATGAGAGTTTTCTATCCTCTTATACCATGGATAGGATCTACATGATGTATTAGCATTTTAGAATATGGCTTTGAGGCAGAAAGGACAGAACAGTCAAATGTTGCATGTGAAAAGGCTCAGGGAAACCTCAGGGAAAACCCAGGGAGTCAAACTAGAGTAAAAATGTTCGAATGAATTGGGAATTGGGCACTGATGGCTTGCTTTTCCTCTCAAGTAGCTATTTCACCAGCAGCCTAATGTTACCATGGTTTTGAGGAGTGCTTAGCTGCTCACCAGCCTCATGAATCTCAAAAGCCACCTGTCGGTCATGTCTAGGCCTTAGCACATTCAACGTGGAATATTCTAGACCTGAGTAACAAAGAGTTGATATAAAGCATCCCATTAAGAATTCCACCAAAAAAAAAAGAAAAGAAAAAAAAAAAGAAGAAAAAAAGAAAACATGCTTTCATCACAACTGTGAAAACATGGGGTTTAGTCTCTACCTTATTGACAGAAAGATAGAAAATTTAGTGATTCAATTAAGTTTTGTGTTCTTACCGTGAAATTTATCTTAACAGTATTGAAATGTAAAATGAGAGCCAATTTGTTTTCTTTGAAAAAAATCCATGAGACCGGAAAATATATTTAATCTTAAAATATACATGAAAATAAAATCCTGGGGAAAGGATATTGTTTACTTTAAAACCAATTTCTTTTCAAGAAATGCTTTCTGTAACTAATTTCCTAAAACAATGTGACATTCACTCATTTTTTCCCTTGTGGAAAAAAAAAATTCAAAAAGGAAAATTATGGTTGGCTGAACAAGGCAACAAGACATGAGGATTAAAAGGACCAATATTCTCCAACATATTTTATGATGCCACATATTTTCCAAGGCCTAAGACCAAGGTTACCCAAATCCAGTCCTTAGGTCTGTGCAGTAATCTACTGCCTCAAAACAATGATTGCAGATAAATGAAGGTAGCTGGCTAACAGCTGAGGAGAAAATAATTTTAGTGCAAACCTTTAGTTTGCCAACGTTTCATAGTTTTCAAGCAAAGACACCATGAAAGGTTCATCTCCTTTTTAATAGAAACGAAAATATCTATTATTTTGGTTTTAATGGTTTTATTTTAGATTTAAAAACCCAAAACCATAACAATGTAGTAGATTCTAAGTTGCTTCACACACACAGTTCTACTTCAAGTTCCTCCTCACCCTTGGGATTAAACATTGACTCTTATCTTCCAGTGTGAATGGTTTTATTTTGGTATCGTTGTGGGGTTTTTTTCTCTTTGGGAATATTTCAGAACTTGTCAAGCCTTTTCTGTTAAATTAAGTTCACTTAAGTTCAAAAATCTCTTGTGTACACAGGTCCAAATATGTATTTTTTTTTCTTCTTGACCAAAATAAAATAAATTGTCAATTTGGCCTGTGACAAACTATTTGTCACAGGCCAAATTGATCCAGGCATTTTTTCCAGAACCATTTTCACACTGAAGTATTTTTGCCTTTTAGCTTCCTCAGCTCCATTATGGCAAGACCTACATCTACAGAGATAACATACCTTCTTGTTCCTATTCAATAGCCCCCTAATTAGAACCACTGTTCTCCTTCCCTACAGCATAGTGTTGCTGTGTTTTACTCACTGCCTGAAGACAATTCTAGTGCATCTAGACTACACTACATGGATTTTTACCCTTTACACACAATCTTCATTCTTTGCTGTCCATTCAAGTAAACTTTTTTTTTTTTTTCAAATAGGCTAAATTGATGAAATGTCATAATCAGAATATTCTGTAAAAACACCCAGGTACAGAAGTAATTTCTCAGTATTTTCTGGCCTTTCTGTCTCTGGCAAATTTAACCACCCCTATATACAATTCATTGGCAAGAAAATATGGAAACTAAAATGTGCCTACAAGCATCTGCATATAAATTTTCTCTACTTATCTGGCACAGACAATTAACTGTAAATCCATTTAACCTGTTCCTAATCAACTGATTGCAGTGCTATTTCAATATCATACGATGTGACATTAAGTGCTCAGGAGAGGGTATCAATTTCTGTATTTCTTTCAAACCACAACAAACAAAACCTTGTTTGCTTGGCATGGCATATTGTCATTGAGTATTTAAAGCTTCTATTACCATCCGACAAGAGTGCGTTAATTAAGTCTCACACTGGCCTTTGTAGGATTTTGACCATTAATTATAATATGTAAAATCATTCTTCAGATCCTCTATTATTCTAAGTTGACAAGTTTCAAAACTGAAACGTAGTTAATATCTGTAAAATATCAAATCCAATTTATGGGCTAAATTTTGACTTCTGGATTAAATATAACATCCATTTGCCTTATTATAGTTACAAACCTTTTAAACATTACCAACAATCTGAATTAAATTTACTTGATAATATCAGGTTACTGTTGCTTACTGTTCTCAGGGAGAACACAGCTCTTTCTGTTCCTATTTGTAATTCAGGGATTCCCACGATTCCCATCAAGTTTGCCTGTTAAAAATTGTTAATGAACTAGAATTATTTTGATGGATGGACATTGTGGACAGAACAACTCTGAACAGCCAGAAAGCCCATTTTTTCCTCATCAGTTTTAGGCTGACATTGTCTAACATTTCTTCAAGGATCTCTGAATTTATAACAAGCCATCATGATTCTGTGATTCTCTAGCCATGTGTTATCATTCTCAATCTGAGACTCTTGCTTATTTTCCTGACTTTTTAAATGCAAACAGATCCCATTTGAAGTGTCATTTTCCCAAGAACACTTCCTACCGTGCTGCAAGCCCAGGCAGCGCACTTTCATATGCATTCAAAGGTGAGGAACTTCAAAAAGCTCTGCTTCATGCAGTGCGTAAGTGCTACTTGAGAAATACCACATAAACAAAACAGCTCACATTATAATTTTTCCCCAACCAAAGAAAACAGTCAATGTTAACGTAATACTAGATATCAAACACACAAACAAAATATACTGAAGCCACACACTGTTCAGTTTGTCTCAGCAATGTCCCATGTTGACACACAAATGTTTGGAGAATCTCCTAATGACCTTCTATTCCGAAGGTCTGCATTATGTCAAGGCTGTCAAAACTAATTTTTCTGGTTAAATACTCAAAGTACTAATCGCAACATACATGGTACTTGAGAAAACCATGTCTTCCATATACTCAATGTGCATATAAACACATGCATTCTTAAGGCACAAATGACAGATCCCAACAAACACCAGACATACTAATATCTTAAAGTTTTCTTTTCTTACAAGTAATGATTTCTTCTGCTATCAGTTTAAAGTGCAGGATAGTTCTGTAGCAAAGGTCTTGAGTTAAAGTTTACAGCAACAACTCAAACTGAAATAGAAAGTGTGTACATTTTAGTTGTGTTACTGCTGAGCATTTAAAAATTGGTGTTCAAATACAAAAGAAAAAAATTACTATAATGAAAAATTATACAAATGGAAAACCTGAGGCTTAGAGCAGAATCCTGTCTTTTTAAAATCCTATTTTTAAAATAAATTCAGTCTTAGAAAGAGAATAAATAAACAGAAGGTTTAATTTGAGGCTCTAAATTAATTGTATGACACATAGATCATGCTTCATGTTGTGTACCTGAGGTACATAAACTCATATATTTGAGGTACATTGAGGGGGGGAATGATGCCAGGATATGGCAGTGATTTAGCTAACAACAGGTTTTCCTGACATTTCAATGAAAAGGTTATATTTCTTTCCTGATTTTAAAAGTAAGAAAGACTCTACACAACCATTACGCCCTTCCAAAATATAATTTTTTTGTTAAATTCAAAATAGCAAACTGAAGTCTCAATCAGAAAACCTCCAGACAATAAATAAATAAATAAATAAAGAGTCTAACCCTACCTATGAACAAAACTTCATGGAAGACTCCTGCTGTTTTCTTTAAATCAAACTCTTTATTCCACAGGTGAAAAATAAACTAGTTTAAAAACTAGATAACTGCTCCCTAGACCCTACAGAGCTGTTTGCAACTCCCAATTTGGACACAATTTATGTCCAGCAACTTTTCTTAAATTCAGACACCACTTCCAACTTTGGAGCTATCATGGGCACTGCTGGTAATGTGCAGACCTGCAGTCTGAACCATCCAGCAGCGTGATATAAACATAGTTTGAAGCCCAGAACCTGAGCAGGTTCAGCACTGGTCTTAGCAAAAGTGTTCAGCTTTGTGACCTAGCTTCAGTTTGTGTGCCAAATTCCTCATGAGCTACACCTGTCAGCAAGGACTGACTCAGCATATATTTTGCAGGGGCTCTAAAATGTAGATTTGAACATTTTAAAGATAATTAAATTACCAACTTTTTTTGTATTGTCTTTAGTGAGACAGTGGTTAGAAAATAAATTTTTATTTTGGAAACAAAATGAAGAAAAAACTGACAGACCAGGATTTTAGAGAGAGGAAGATAATAATAGTAATAATAGTAATAGTAATAATAATAATAATAATAATAATAATAATAATAATAATAATAATAATAATAATAATAATAATAGTAGTAGTAGTAGTAATATTTCAGCATGGAAAACATTGATTTTTGACACCATGCATTATGGGAATCAAAACTAACAAATTAAAATTTTATGGAGATACCAACATTTCCAAACAACTGCACATTTCAAAGCATCCTACTTTTAAGATTCTGATTTTTCATCTGGGAACCAGTCAATGTAAATCATGCACAAGTCATCATAAGTACATTGTTTCTGTTGAAAATTAATTTGACCAGGGAGGATGTTAGAGGCAGCTGTTTTCCAGAGGATATTCTATCTATTGTTTAAAGCAGGTGCTCCTAGATGTCTTTGTTCAGAATAGAAACAAAACTGAGACATTTAAAGTTCACTGAAAACAATAATGAGAACCTGAACAAAATACAGAATGAGAAATGTTGTTTACTTAATGACTCCAAGTGCATACTTACAAACTGGAAAGAACCATTTCATTATATCATCTTGTGCTGGGTTTTCTTTCAATTGGATTCTGAGTTTTTGTTAATATTAATTGTGCTTGAGTAGAAAATAAAACCATTCAGTTGCTACTTTGAGTAAAGGTGATTGCAAACACCTAGAAAATTGAAAGTTTCAACTGCATTGTGGTAATTTCATATCAGTACGTAGTTGAAAGGAAATATTACTGCATAGTGGACTGAGAACAGACTTAGGGGTGTTGATGAACAAGCAATATGATCAGGTAATGTGCACTCACTGTCTCTACTCTGCTCTTGTGAGATCCTGTCTGAAGTGCTTCATCCAGCTTTGGGATCTCTTGCACAGGAAAGCCATGGACCTGTTGCAGCAATTCCAGAGAAGGGCTGCAGAGATGATCAGAGGGCTGGAGCACCTGGTAGTGCTGAGGTTGTTCAGCTTGAAGATGAGAAGTCTGGTGGGAGACCTACAGTACTTCCAGTACCTAAAGGGGCTACCAAGAGAGCTGGGTAGGGACCATTTACAAGAACATGTAAAGGAGGAATGCTTCAAAATGGAAAAGAAAATCTTTAGATTAGGTACCAGGAAGAACTTCTTTGCTGTGAGGGTGATGAGACACTGGCACAGTTTGTTCAGCTCCATCCCTGGATGTGTTTCAGGTCAGGCTGGATGGATCTTTAAGCAACCTAGTCTAGTGGAAGGTTTCCCTGCTCATGGCAAGAAGGTTGGGATGGGTGATCTCTAATGTCAATTCCAGCTCAAACCACTCTATTATTCTATGACACATTTTAAAATCTGATAATCACAGTTGATAGCATCTCCTATCATTCTAATTCTCAAGAAATAGAAAGATGCTAAGTCAAAACTTATATTTTTCCACAAATAATAAAAAAGTTTGATACTTACCTATACTTAAACTGTTAGACTAGAAAATAAATTTACATGTGTATATATAATACCAACCTGCATGACACCTTTCAGTCAAAAAAACTTAAAATTAACCCATTCTTACCCTTAGGCTTAAAATTGCATCACTGGCAAATAATGCCAGATACAGAGAAAAGTGTACTCTTATCCATATTATAGTTTTCTTAATTTCACTTACCAGCTTACAAAGTAGAGCAGCAATACAAAATAATTAGTTTCATAAAAAATCCCATAGAACATCCTGTATCATCACAATGCAATTTAACATGATCTAGTCAAGTTCCTCACTTAGAGCAAGGCCAACTTAGATCTGTTATGAAAGACCTTATCCAAGTCAGTTGGAATTTTCCCAAGGCAGGAAATTTTGCAATCACTCTGGGAAATCTGCTCTAGCAGCTGATCACACTCATGTTAGAATTAATATCTAAATATGATTTCCAGTGTTCCACCTTGCATCTATTGCCTCTCCCCAGTCACTGTGCACCTTCAATAATAGTTTGTCTACTGTATTCCCTCCCAGCAGGAGTTGATGTCAGAAATTAAATCTCCCTTCAAGTCTGATCTAATCCAGTTCTCTTAGTTTCTCCTTATGTACTGTGTCCTCCTGCCCCCGTTTATACTGGACTTCCTCCAGTGTGTCACTGTCTGTCTAGTATGGGGAGTCAGAAAGTAGACACAGCACTCCAGATGTGGTGTCGCCAGTGCCAAACAGATGGGAAGAATCACTTCCTTGGATCTTCTGGATACTCTATTAGTAACATCCACTGTTGTCTTTTTCTGCTGTCAGGCAACACTACTAGCTTACGTTCAACTTGACCACTACAGCCCTGTGTCTTTTTCCCCTGAGAGTTATTTTCCAGCCAGATGGTCCCCAACTTGTGCCACTGCACAGGGTTTTTCCATAACAGCTTTAGGATTTTATTTGAGCCATTTTTGGACTTGATGAAGTTTCCCACAGGCCAGTCTTCAACCATGTTGAGGTTGCTTTTAGGAGCAACCCTGCCCTACATGTACTCAATGCATATTACCATGCAGTATGGGTACTAGAATACTAAAATGTTCCAAAAAATTACTATTCACAGACATTGATATACTTTACACACTCTTGCTTAAGGTAAGTAAGGAAGGAGGTAAGTAAGTAAGGTAAGTAAGTAAGAAATCCCACTGAATTAATTTGGTTTTGGTATTGATGCCCATGAGATGAGTATTTGTCTGAAGAATTTGGAGCTCCCTGCACACTTTGCATTGCAAGCCTGAAGCAGAGGAAGCTTACGGAAAAAAGTCAGATATGACAAATCTGTGAGTTTATTACTTAATAGAGCCAACTGTCTAATCCCAACCAGATATCATCCCTCTGCAGGATGAGGACAACATTCTCTTTCATATTTTATTTCCAATATGCTTTCCACAAGAAGTTGTTGGACAGATCTGAAGATTTTTTGTTTTATTCAGCCACCAGCTTGTCAGAACTTGCATGAAATTATAATTCCTTTGCTGAATCAAAAAATGAATCATAAAGCAGATAGTTGGGACCTTAACAGGGTTCAGATTAATGAAAAAACAAGTAGGGTATAAAATATTTGAAGAGGTTCAGAACTGTTTACTAAATCCTACATGTCAGGAGGAACTACCTTCAACTCAAAAAGTGCCTGCAGCTTACTCATTTTTGTGTTTGGATAAAAGGTTTATTCTTTTTGGAAAAAGAGTTAAATTTGGCAAAAATAAGGACCAAAATCATTGTTATGATCAACAAATGAGTATCAATTCTGTGAACATTTTGCATGTTTCAAATAACAGTCCTGCATGAGAAAGAATATGCTAATTTCCCAAGTACTCATTAATTTTTTAATCAAAAGCTAGATAAATAAATTTACATTTCTCCAGGTTCATATCTGAAGAGTTAATTTTTTTAAACAAACAAACAAAAGTTGGACATTTATTCAAGCCTCTTTAGCTTGCTCAGAATCTAAAATGCAGATATTTTCTATTTTTCTTAAGTGTTTCACTTTTTAAAATTCTAATTCTTTTTTATAAGAGTTCAGTAAAAGATGGTTGGGACAATCAAAAATATTCAATTTTAAAATACAAGGAAGAGCTACAGTTAGTTATCATATAACTAGAAAATTCAGTGCAACAGATACCATTTCACAGAAGAGGTCTTAGAATGTAAAGGAACTCTTGAAGAGAGAAAAAATATAGGAAATTATATGCCCTCAAAAATTCAAAACCTTAGTAGCAATGACAATATTAGCCTCACAAAGAATAAGGGTTTTCTTCTACATACTTTTGCCTCAGTATCTTACAATGTTTTAATATAACTTTTTAGCTTTACTGTGCACACCATACTATTAGCATTGCTACATTTAACTTTGCACATTATAATATCCTAGTTTTGAGTCTACCCAGCTGTCTAAAACATGCAGTGTAGCAGTGAACTTTCCCCTACTTATTGCCTCAGAGATTTTTCAAAATAATCACCAAACTTTTTCCAAGAGAATTATATGTACAAGGGAGCAGCAAAGTGACAGTGGTAGCAACAACTGGATCATTAATTAAAGACTCAGTAGGGCTGTATCTTCAAGATCCTAACTGGTCCAATTTAATGAAAATGTCATTCTACTGCTTTGAGACATACTTCGATAACCAAGGATGTGCCTTAGACAGGGAATATAAAAGTATACAAGAGAGACAAAACATTCAATGAAAGATAATAAAACTGTAATTAGACAGTAATTAGATGCAAACAAATATCCTAATAACAAACTTACTTCTGAAAATATAAAATTACTGACATAAATAGAATAATTAGAATTAAGATGCCAAAACACCACTACAGATTAAAAACTGCTTAAAATATATATTGTTCTGTTTTGATTTTTATCAAAGAGAAGTTCTGAAGTCCCAGTTTCAGTATAGGCTGTTTCATATTTCAACGATTCCATGCAAAATATGCTGAACTTAGTATTCTGAGACTTGAGCAAGTGCTGTTCTTGGCCCTCCAGGAAGCATCTTCATCTCTGGGATGGATAAGATAGATCAGCTTTTTTGGGAGGTCTCTGCAAGGCTGGTGAGCAGGAAAGGTTTTACATTTGTAGATCATCAGAGAAGATCTTCCAGTATATTGGTAGAAGATAGTTAAAAATTTCTTCCATTTCAGTTCTGGCTGATTTGTTTCCATCAGGTCAATTCACTGTAACTAATCCAAGTAAGTTAGTCTATCCTAGTTGATTAATAGAGATAAACCTGCTGCTGTGGTGACAAAGCAAGAACCACATAGTGACAATAACAAGTTTTACAAAATTCTTAACAAAGCAAAATACAAGAGGAAACAGCACTGCTGCCTTGTCGTGGGAGTGAATATGAATGTAAATACAAATATACTATAAAGACCTAAAGATGCTAAGTCCTTCAAATTCAAATTATCCCTGAATTCAAGATGCAGGGACACAAGATGTGTTCTATTGAGCAATCCTTTGTTCAATTTTTATATATCATAGACTACATTTTATCTTGCATAGATAACCTAGAAAACTGTGTGCAGCTTATCACAAATTATGTGCAACAACTAGGAAAATCATTGTATTTCATAAACTCTCCTGAAATCCCTCTTAATAAAAAATTCCGAATTTTTTATAGGTTTACACCCTATCCAAAACAAACAAACGGACAAAACAGAAATACTTCTTACCTGTCTTGCTATCTGTGCTGGTTTTGCATTAGAGCCACCAAAGAAGTGATTTTTTGGGGGGGAGGAGCTGCTGAGAGTTTCCTCTGTGTCTGATAAAACCAAACAGTCACTCATTTTGAATATTGACACTTTGTTAAACCACTAGAAAGCCGAACACACCTCTGTGAACACACATATTAAAAACAAAGAAAGCCTGGGAAAAGCTCTCTTTTCCTTTGGGCCTTGAGCAGGTAGCAAGGCTGGCCCAGCCTCCCCCTTGGCCGGGCCAGGCCGGGCCGGGCTGGGTGGTCCCTGCAATGGGGCTGGGCCCCTTTCTGGGGAGCACACTGGTCCCGTCCTGGCCAGGGCAGGCCCCAGCGGCTGCCAGGAAAAGGGAGGGGAGGCAATTGGCCACTGAGTCCTAGCCTGGCTGCTGAGATCCTGGCCCTCCACCAGCGTGGTTGCCGAAAAAAACATGGAAGTGGCCCTGCAGTCCGCACAGAAAACAGCCCCGTGACTGATCCTGACAAAGCACCCAGCGCAGCTGCTGAAGAAACCTCCATCGTAAAACAGCTCCAGCCACAAGCTACCAAAGGACTGTCCTGGCACAGCAGGAGACTCTGGGACCCCTGAGATTTTGACCAACTCCCAGTGCAACCTGAAATCCATCATGGTGACTGCATTGGCCGGCACCCAGCAAGGATCATGTGCCCATCTGCAGGCCTGAGCGAGATACTTTCTTTTCCAGTGCACAGATAAGATTTGTAGAACTTCAATCCTCCCTCAAGTGAGAGTAAAAGACAGAGTGAAGGCACATAGGGGAACAACATAAAAGACCAAGGTCAGTAAAAATGTGAAGTCCCACATAGGAGGGATGGGGAGATGCCTTTAGTTTTGAAATCGTTTGTAAAGCTATGGAGAAGAACATAATTGATACATCAGACTCTTTTCCCCTGTAACTCATTGAAAGTATGAGAGGATGAAGTGTTCAAATTGCAGATATCAGCAAAAGCCTCTATGGTAAGGGAAGCAAATGCTGAAGTAGCTATGATCCCATGAAAAGCTTGAACAGAGAAAGAGAGAAGACCCTTTTCCCCAGCTAAAGAAGACCTCTGTTTTCAGAGATGAAGATGATCTCAGAGATTGCTCTTGAAGAGCTCATCCTTAAAACAGTACCCCATAAGCTGACATGGGCCATAAACACTGCTGTGAGAAAGCTGCAAGAGATGGGAGGGACTTCACGATTGCAGATACCCAGGCAGCTGTTATTAGTGGAAATTAAAAACCATGAGAAAACTGCTTTCTTGTGGAGAAGTCTCCACAGTTGGAGAAGTCTCCAAATTGACAAGAGGGACTCCTCTCCCTTAGTGAACTGGAGAAAGACTATTCCAGAAGTGATAAACTGACTGATTTTTTTCTGTACTTTGTTAGTGGGAAAGAAAAGGTTGTAGGGGTGGAGAAGTGTTCTGAAGGTTTTATTCTATTATTATTATACTTTCTTTTAGTTACTGTTAATAAAGTTTTCTTTCTACCCTTTTAAAGTTTTGAGCCTGCTTTGCCTCTCTCCTAATTCTATCTCACAGCAGGAAATGAGTGGGTATATTCTAGTGGGTGCACTGGCGTTTAGCCAGCACTGAACCCACCACACTATCTTAGAGGTCACCCACACACATTAGCAGGAAAAACAAAAATTAAAAAAGGTAACAACTTTTCTGACTGTGCAACTGTAAAAAAAAACTACTTTGGAAGTCTCTATGCAACCACTCTTTCTAAACAGTATATGCCAAGCCCAGCAGAACACACTACAGACCTAACCCTCAACAGCCACTACTATGGCTATCAGGACATTTTTTGGGCCTCCAGGCCCTCCATTTAGAAGGGCCTCCAGGTCCCTTCCTCATAAGGGATTTAAATGCACATGATTGAGAAAGAGGACAGGGTATACTTTATGTGTAATGCTGGTGTAGCCATGATTTCTTGCTCTGATATTAATCTTAGTACAATCTGAGGTTCTCTACATGCTACAGTATTTATTATCAGACTTGACTAGAGGTAAGATTGCTAGGATTCTGAATCAAAATTAGCCAGTTATGTAGAGATGTCTTCCAGATGCTTATAATTTCTTCATGTCAAGACTGCTGGTTGTCTGAACTAGCACATAGGCAGTGTGGTTGGACACTGCTATTTCAAAGAGATGTCAATGGGCAGAAGTCACCTTTGGAGCACTGGTTCTCAAGATACCCACTGTGATAATAATTAATTACATATTTATTGTTTATTCAAATCAAGAATTAACTGCACACTATTCTTTAGGCAGGTCCACTTCTGTGTTTCTGGACTCAGGAAACTATTTCCTCACTAGCAAGCAAAGTGTAATCATTATCAGCAACTACATGTTATAACATAGCATCTGTTTTGTTTTTTTCCCAGTGCTAAGGGTCCAACCCCTCATAATCCTGAGGTGACAAGAGGATTGACAAAGTCTTTTCACTTTTGGAAAGGATATGAGTGTCTCTATTTCTGAAATAATGATACCTTCCTGCTGATGACTCCAGTAAACAGACTATTTCAGCAGCACACATCTGAACTACATGAGAGATAACAGCACAGGACATCATGTTTCATCAGTTCCAGATGTAACTAGTGGTTCTGTACTACTTAAGTTCATTTCAGCAGAACTAGTGATGCAACATTTTGTGCTCTTCTTTTCCCAAATGTATACTGCAAAGTATTCTCACAACACTGTGTCCTTCCTTCCATCCATCCATCCATCCATCCATCCATCCATCCATCCATCCATCCATCCATCCCAGGTTTTCCTGGGGAAGGTTGGTTGTCTGGTCTGTTCACTCAGTTTTCACAGCTTTGTGTGATTCTGCAATAGCCATGCTGTCTCTGCAATACCAAAACTCGATTTAAATAAACAATGAACATGTAATTGACTATTACCACAGTGGGTATCTTCAGAACCAATGCTCCAAAGGTAACTTCTGCCCATTGACATCTCTTTGAAACAGCAGTGTGCAACCACACTGCCTGTGTGCAAATTCAGACAACCAGCAGTAGTCTTGTCATGTCTGCATCGCAGTTCAGAAAAAAGGAAGATAACAAATAACAGGCTTTCAAATTTCTCTGGTATGCTGATATTATGTGTAAGAGTCCTGTTATGAGTAACTGCTGTACATTAGGCATAAGAAATGAAGAACAAAAAGTACACACTGTACTAGCACCAGTTTCCATAGAAACAGTAGTGAAACATCATACTTTTCCAGTTTTGGAAAAATATTCCCAGTTTCCTCCCAGTCTGACAGTGCCATTAGGAATGACAAAACACTTTCTCTATTTTGGTTTATTTTGTACAAACATTTCTTTTTAATCATAAGCAGATAGTGTCAAGACTGTCCTATTTGACAAAGTTAGTCTTGTGCTTGGCCTGAAGAAGCAAAAGAGAAAACTGTTTCAAAATTCACTGATCAGACAGACAAGATAAAAAGTACTGTCATTCACAGTCCCTGCAACAGGTCATAAGAGACAATCATAACATTTTTCATGATTTTCACAGACAGCATCTTGAAACTGATTTGTCTTGTTACACTGTACTAAATACATCCATTTGAAATTTTAAAAAGTGAAACTACACATATTATTTCGTGTATGTCAAGTTTAGGACTAGTACTCCTCAATTAAGTGCTCCCACTGAGACTCCAAACCACATGCCACTCTCCCTCTCCCTCTCCCCATTCTCCCCTGTGAGGGAAAAAATGGAGGTAAAAAAAGGTAAAGATCACAGGCTGAGATAAGAACAATTTACTGGAATGACATAAGAAAACAAATAGTAATGGCAACAATATTATTAGCAAAAGTGTACAAAAGAGGGAGCAATTCTCATTCAACATGCTCTCTGGAGAGCTCAACCCAACAGCTGTCACGCCACCCTGACTGCTCCCTCTGAGAATGGAATAGGCATTACCCAATCCCTTCCGCAGGCTCAGAATCAGTGCCACCAGAACACTCCCTCCACCATGCTTTCCCAGTTAGAAGGAACCTCTTCTTCCTGGAAGAGACTCCCTTCCCCCTGTCCCCAGCAATGATGAGAGGTGGTGTACAATAACCTCCAGGTCATGGCCATGCCACTTCCTCTGCTTACTGCAGAAATAATTTTCTGTTGTGGCTGGGACCAGCACATTATCCACCCCTTATTCTATATCATCCATATCATGCCCAGATCATAAATATATATACACAGACAAGCAATAAGCATCTTTTCCATAATCAGTGGCCTTCCCTCCAAGTTGTCTGCTGAGTTCACTCAGTTCATGACTGTGACTTCCAACTGTTCTAGGTGTCTTCTAGGGCAAAAGGGCTGGTGTGCTGTTGGGCTTTTAGGTGGTTGCAAGCTTCATCAGGACCTCATGAGTGGTGTATCTGGAGCAGTCCATTCTCACTGTTCATGGCAGGTGTGACATACACCACTGGCAGTCATTCAGCAACCAACATTATACAATTTAATGTTACTGACTGTTCTCACCCCAAAATCAAATTCCCTTTGAGGTATACATCATGTTTCTCTGTCCCTCTGCTTTGCTCACCAAGTGCACACAGATTCTTGAACAAAAGCAACCCCATGAATGTGTTTGCCCTTGCTTGAGGCAGGACTAATTCAAACTGTCTCCCCTACATATTTCTCATGCTCACCATGGAGACTTTATCCCCTTCCACAGTACATGGAGGATTTGATTGGGCAGGGCCAGCTCAATTGGTAGAGTTCTAGTGTTAAACTAGCCCAGCGGCCTTCACTATATCCCAGTGTTTGAAGGTCCCACCACCCATTGCTTTTAGTCTGTTTTTTCACAGTGCACTGTAATGTTCAGTTTTCCCAGAGGCTGGTGCATGGTACAGAATATGATACACCCACTTAGTACTGTGCTGTCTGGCTCAGGTGTCTGTGAGGTTATTTTTGAAATGAGTCCCCTTGTCCTACTCGCTTCATTCTGGGGTGGCATGTCTCCACAGGACTTGCTTTCCAAGGCCCAGGATGCTGCTACAGGTAGCGACATGAGGCACAGGGTATGTCTCCAGCCATCTAGAGGTTGCTTCTGCCATTGTAAGCATGCTTACAGATACACCAAAAATGCAGTTGTTAATTAAAACTGCATTTAAAATTCACACACATAATAAAAAAATAAATCTTGTCATTCTCTGTACAGAAGATGCTGAACACAGGTGGTGCTTTCCCAAGTGTTCTGTACCAGCACAATAATTCTGAGACAGGCTGAAAACTCCACTACAGGTCTATAAACAGTGATGGACAACATGTCCTTTGTAAAACTCTAAATCCTAGAATTTCCTTTCTCACAGGTCTGAATACTACTAGAACTTCGGATGAATCTATTAGTCAAGAAAATATTATGCAACTACAGTGCATATTTCCTTATTTTGTCTTCATAAGCTGTCTGCTTTTTCCATCTAAAGTTATACTGTTTATATTTTGCATGGGAAAGTTTACTATGCTTACTATAATCTTGACAAAAGTGTCACATTTCTTAGTAAACCAGAAAGAGAAATCTGTCAGGCAAAGAAACTTAATTTAGTGCTCATTTTAATAAATCAGTATGCAGAGACGACTCTGTATAATCAGGCTTGGATGAACAGTTTAGAAGTCACACACAGAAAAAAAATAATTTCTGTGCCTTGTCAAAACTCAGGAATACATTGTTCAATCATGAGAAAGATATTTCCTGTAAAAATCTTTTATGCTTGCCAAGAACCAGAAGTCACACTAGGAATGTACATATGAAAAGCAGAAGTCAAGGGCTTGAGCTATTTTCTCATTGTATCTGCAGTTAAGGTATACTCATGCTAACTATGTCCCAAAAAAAAAATAAAAAAGTTGTAGCTTAAGAGGGAAAAAATGCCTCAAAGATAAATTCTTGTGTGATCATCAAATTAACTACTAAATGTCATTATTTTGCTTTTATAAAGAATGGGCAATAAAGCAGAGATTTGAAGACTGTTAAATTGCCTAGACTTTTCATCAGAAATATGAGTTGTGAAAAATTGAATCAAGCTTTTCAGAAAAAATAGTGTAGCTATGTGTTCTTCTACATTGATCATTGGAAAATTGTTTTCAAAGACAGTTTGAAAAAAGTTTTAACACTTTTGTT
Source organism: Ammospiza caudacuta (assembly GCF_027887145.1). Taxonomy (NCBI): domain Eukaryota; kingdom Metazoa; phylum Chordata; class Aves; order Passeriformes; family Passerellidae; genus Ammospiza; species Ammospiza caudacuta. The sequence goes on along the minus strand of NC_080593.1, from coordinate 56,470,883 downwards.
TCCCATGCACATAACCAAAAAAAAGTAGGATAAAAGGTTCTAAGTCATACTGAACAGAGATTTTTTATTCCTGTGGTCTCCATTATTGAAAGGAGAATAAAATCAAACAAAATCTCAAACTACAGCCAAAGGGATGCTTCCTTACCACTGGTAGTTGAAAACTGTTGCAAAATGAATAGCCTCTAGACATGGTGCCTTAGCTTATCTTCTTCTGCTGTCCTCTCCAGGCTGCTCAACTCCAGAGGAGATTCTGGTCTCTTCAGGTAGTGGGGAAAATTCTAACTTTGGCAGACATCCTGTGCCATGTCAGCTTTTCTGGACTAAAATATAAGATTAGAGCTACTCAACTGCATTAGAACTTCCTACTCATGAGAGAAAGAGGTGTGAGAATGCTTTAAAAAGCACAAGGTATCCATATTTTAACAGAGTAATCTCAGATAAAATTCTTAGTGCAAATATCTTTTCACATGAGAAACAGATCTGGAATTTCAAAGCTGACTGTGTGGTTGTCAAAGGATAAGACAATTCAGAATTTTACTAATTTTGCACATTGAATTTACTGCCTAACCAGAGTGTAGTTATTGTGTAGTTATTCTGATGTGAACCAGACTGAGACATCAGTATATAGTTATTCTGATGTGAACCAGACTGAGACATCAGTATATAGTTATTTTGCTTTAATTTGACAGACTTAATGACCTCCATCCACAGAAGACCCCAGAATCACCCAGAACAACACAAAGCATCATGGAACTCATTCATTTCCCTGTTTTTCAGAAGTGATTTATCTTGAGATTACTGCCCTCTACTCCCCAAAGCACACTGCATGCCATTAACTGAAGTTCAGTATACAGAAGAACTGCAGGATTGATCTTGCCATATATATCCCCAGCTCAAACCCACATTAGCATGTATAAACAACTCCAAGCACTATTTTATTTCTTGGTAACCTTTTCTAAGTGAGTTTATGTCTGAGAACAGAAGTTAACAAAGAAATGTGGCCTGCTGTATGCTTAAAGGGAACATTTTAGCAGGCAATAACAATAACTTTGGACTTGCTGTCACTATCAATTCACAGCTGACTGTCAGGAGATCTCAAGGTTGTATTCTCCAATTACAACTGTCATTCTCTCAAATACAACTTGACCACTGAGAAGATATTCAATCACTAAGTATACACCTTATTCAAAATTACTGTAACCCATAAATGTCACGTCCTGATGACTCCTTGTACAAAAGAGTTATATATTTGTTTATATACCTGTCCTACCAAAGAAACCCGGGGTTCAGTTGACAACTTTGCATGCATTTTTTCTACTGCAGGCTTTATTCTTGATTTTTTTCAACTGCATTAAAAAAGCAGCTTAACTCAAAGCACAGTTAAAAAATAAATAAATCTTCCTGTGTCAGAGTGATTAATTGTATCTTAGGATCTTATGCTTATGTGCTATTTCTCATAAGTTTTCTGAAAAATGTCACACTTCTGCACAGGATTTCTCAGTCTGAGATGAGATCTTGTCAAGGTTCCTCCAGTGTCCCCCCTTGGTGTAAATCACCATAAATAAATAAAGGGAGGGGTCTTCCCTAATGTGGATGCTTTTTAATGCAAAACAATACTCCTTTGAGATAAGTTTTTATTGTTTCACATTCTTTAAAAATATAAAGTTTACTTACAGAGGAATCACAATCAAAACTAGACACTGATAGCTGCGGCCATTGAGAGAGATTACCACTAAAGGTCCAACATTCATTAAAAATAAACCACTCTCCATAATGAGTATTACACTCACTTTGACCTCTGTTTCAAAGCCAACACAATCTTTCATCAGAGCAACACTGATTAATAGACTCCTGCTCATTAAGTTCAACTTCAATGCCTATGGAAGACATTGAAAAAAATTAAGAATGCATTTGGAAGGGAGAAACAGAAAAAACTTCCATTCCTATTACTTTTATGGGATAAGCAGAATCAGTCTTGAAAGCTGGATCAGGCAAGATCGAACAAATTGTTACACAAATTAACATTACAGATATCATTACAGATGTTTTGGTCAGCCCTCAATGGGAAAAAAAGAAGTGAAATCTGCTTACTGTTTCACAGTTCACAATAGCTTTTAAAAGCAGGCAGAAATATGCATCAGATAAGCATGTTAATCCTACACTACTATAAATTCACTTAAACAATAAATTCCTTAGTTGTTCACAGCTGCTTGGTTTATGGGACAGTTATACAGGCCGTAAAAGAAAGACATACATAAATTAAGCATTAAGATCTTTTCTTTGCTGAAATTTAAAAAAATCAAAACACAAATCCTAGAGTCATTTCAATACCCTGTACATGTAATACTATAAGTACTGGCCGAAGACACAAAATGTATGAATAGAGCAATTACTTCGAAATCCCATAGGTATTCACCAAGATTCAAAGCTACAAAATACAAGTAAATAGATATATGCTCTGTTATGAATCTCTTTCAGGCTGCAAAGTCTTTCAAGATCTTCAAATTCGGCTCATCTGAATCATCATATGCAATCAGATGCACCTGAATCATCAGGTGCAATCATCAGAAAAGTATCTTCACTGTCCTTGCCAGTATTTGGTGATTTTGTACCAAAATATAATGATGGGTTGATTTCTTACCTGCACTGGGAGAGGCAACTTCATTAAACCAAATACTGTATTTTATTGCCTACCTTAAAAAAACCACACTCTTCAATACCAGCTTGGTTATTCTTCCATTTTCTAGTTTTTCTTACACTAGAGAAGATATTAATTTTTTTAAACAATGCAAGAAATAAAGCATGCACACACATATTTTAGACAAGCTCCTTCGGCAGTAGAACATGAAAATCTGGATATAATTTAAAAGAAATAATTCTGTTTCCAATTCAGCTCAGAATGATTTTTTTAAGCAATGCAAAATGAAAACTGCATTTTTTTCTGATAACTGTGTGTTATAAAACACATCACAATGTAAAATACAGGATAAAACATAATCTTTCATCAGTGCAACATCCTTAGGATTCCTTATGTCATCTTGCCTTCCAGGGCAAATGTTCGGCATTTGACAAGAGCAGGCTGGAGTTTAACATATTCTTATCAGCTATTCCACACCTCATTTACCCTTACAAAGAGGCCCATCTATATAAACCAAAAAACTCCTGTCTAACAGCAGAATTATAGTCAGTTATCTTTTGCAAGTATCTTAAGATAGTAATAGAAACCAGAAAATAATTTCAACATAGCTAGGGTAACAAATACCAAAGCACATGGCAACAACCAAAATTAGGTAATTATTTCTCATCAACCTTTTTGCCATCAAGTCACTTTCACAGAATGACACTGCAGAGAGTCCGTAATTATGGCATGAATATTGCCCATAAATAATTATCTTTAAAACTTTATTGTCATAGAGATTTGGAAAGGATGAAGCTGGGCGGCTGTTTCTGAGGTTTGATCAAAAGTGTGGACTTGTAAAACAACCCAAAAAAACCAAACGAATGCATCATTATGAGAACAAATGAGATACCATGTGTCACATATTCATAACATTCATAGATGAGAAAATAAAATAGCAAGCATATTTGTACTTCTTAATTTCAAGCAATTTAAGCAGCTACAGGGAGGCTCCAATTAAAATTATTAACTCACATCTTTCAGAATCACTGTGATTACTAGGACTTTGGCTTCATGATGTAGGGAGGTTCAGTTGTGCTTTCTGATAGCCAAAATCTACATCATAAGACAAATTGATGATTTCTTTCAGTGACCATGCTTTCTCATTTACCATAGCCTTGCAAAGGCTACTTGTTAAACTAACATCTCTTAGGTAGCATTTTATCACATAATAGTAAGTGCAATTTCTTAAATGTGCATCAGACTGTGCACAATAAGAGCTTTGCCATGTGATAGTAGTCTTACAAATTTTGGATAGGAAACATGGGAAGCTGTGATTCTGACAAATAAGGCTTCTAGAAGGCATACTAGATGCTTTACAGGTAACATGTAATGTGGTACGCGTACTTGCTGCTCTCCTAAAGATTATTTTGAAGTAATTCATATCAAGGGGTGTATCAATGGGGAACAAAGTGACACAGACCCCTTGCCCCCTTGTGCATCCAAAGGCGATCCCTTTATTACAGAAATCACCCCTTTTTTACACCTTTAATCTGACATAACTGAAACCAGGCTGAGGCTAAACAGAACTTAACAGAAAGTGGGCACCCATTGGCTGCAGTGCCGCTGTCAACGCGGCCTGCCATCCAATCAGCTTCCTGCGCTGTCCGCGCGTTCCTCCAGCCAATCACAATCTCCCTTCCAACTCCTCACTCCTAAGTACCTCTCACCCCCAACCAACTCCCAGCCATCCAGCCGGCAGCTGTGCCTTTCCAACAGGGCCTTCTGGTGAGCGTAAGCCATAGCCATTTTAACAATTATAGCCCCATATCCTACAATGGGGCATCATTAATACATTGTTATTGCTTGACACATGGAGTTTACTACTCCTAAGTTGTCAGGGCCAGTTTTCCTCCTGGCTAGAACAGCTTTGCACAGCCCTCGGTGCTCCTTCCCAGCAGCTAAACCTACACACTGCTTGAACCAGCAGGAATGCTCAAATTTGACTGGAACATTAAAAATTTATTATGATTTAGTTTCACAGAATGTTTCTAAGCTGGTTGTGGCACATAGACCAGTAGGAACTGCACCAAAGGTCGGACAGCCTGGCCAGAGAGTGCTCCCTTCTGGCTATTCCCACAGAAGATGCTCGCTTCACTATTCTGGTGCAGGAGAAAAGCCAGTGTCAGGCTTTGTCATAAAACACTTACCAGTCTTTGTCATAACCTACTTACAAGTCTCTGGTCAGATGTGCTGATAATGGGTTTAAGTTCTTGTAGAAGCAGTCTCAAAGATCAAGAACACTGATTTCATGCAAAATGCCAATGCAGAAAATCAGAGTAAATGGATGGATATATACATTCACTTGAAATTCTTCTGTACCCAGAGCAGCAGCATGATCTAAGGGGAAAAAACAGCTATTGTCAGAGCCCTTTCCACCACTTTCATCTCTCTTATAATATCAACATTCCTAAAAAGTAACAATTTTATAGCTTTTTAAAAATAAATTTCACATTTTACAACCTCAACCCAGACACTTGAAACATTGCAATTTCTGAAATCTATTCAATTTAACATAATATTCAGGCCTTGAAAGTGGCATCACATTTCTTGGCCTCTGTAGACAATTGTAATGCATGGCAGAGCTCTAGGTACTGCATAAGAATATGCAATATTGTCATGTTTTATGAGGTCATAATGCAGTAAGCTATGCTAGAGCAGTCTAACCAACCAGGGAATGAGATTAGCGTCTCATAGAAGTTGCATAATGGTATTACTTTTGTCCTTGTATGGCAAACATTTAAGATGAGGTTATATTGAACTTTTTTCCTTGGTTAAAATTCTTGGTACTATTTTTCTTCAATATTTTTCTGTGTCAGAAGCTTTCACAAAGGTTCTGTAATTGGACAGCTATGCAGGCAACAAGGAGGACAGTGTTCCAAAAGTTCTCTCTCTTGGTCTTTACAATATTCTAATGTATATTATGAACCATGGACCTGAAACACCCAAATTTCATAAATCTTTATTCATAAAATTCTCCTTAGTAGGGAGACCAGACTTCTCATTTCTGCAGAGGAGCTAAAAATTTACCTCTATTTAATATCATATTAATCCCTCACAACTGGATTACTTATAGATACATAATCCTGACCCATAAAAATTAGATGCACATGTTAATACAGTGACTTAGAGACTTAGATTCTTGTTCTCCAATGCCATTAAACATATTCTGCTAGAAATTGTGACAGCATTTTCCTGTCACACAGTCTATACAAGTTTATTACATTAATCCGCCTCCTGTGTTCAGTCAATAATTACTATTCACTGTAGTTATTGCACAGTCAGAAGAACGAGTTGCATCCACATTGAGCAGACTCTAGCAAATCAATGAGGCTCAAGTTTTCTAAGGGTGTAGCTACATTATAAACCAGTGTGGTGGAATGAGTAAAGGATATACCTTCACAGTGTGTCTCAGCTGATAGTGAAATCACAGAATGCTGAGGTTGAAAGGGACCTCAGGAGGCCATCTGGTCCAACCCCTTTGCTCAAGAAGGACCACCTAGACCTGGTGGCCCAGGAACATGTCCAGATGGCTTTTAAATATCACAAAAAAGGGAAACTCTACGTGCTCCAAGGGTATGCTGGTGTTGGCAAAGATAGTTAATTTTCTAGTAACTTGTATGGGGCTATGGTTTGGATGGAATGAACCATTTGTTTTTCAGTTTGTACAGTTCACCTCTTGTCCTGTCACTAGGAATCACTGAAGAGAGCATGGCTCCCTCTTTTACTTCTGTTTTATACACACTGATGAGATCCATCCCACCAGCACCAAACATTCACTTCTCCAGGCTGAATGGTCCCAGCTCTTTCAGCCTTAGCTCATTGGAGAAATGCTCCAGTCCCTTTGTGACTCTTCACTGGACTTTTTCCACTATGTCCATGTCTCTCTCGTACTGGGGGCCCAGAACACACTCCATGTGTGGCCTTACCAGGGCTGAGGAGAGGGCAAGGATTGAATCCCTCAGCCTGCTGAGGGACAGAAGGATACCATTAGTCCAGCATACCATTAGCCTTTTTTTGCTGTAAGGGCACAATTGGCTCTGGTGCTAGTTGGGGTCCATGAGGACCCCAATACTGCCAAGCTGATTTCAAGCTGGGTGGCACCCAGCATACATTGGTGTATGGTGCTAAATTGCTGGTCCTAGCACCCTAGTAGTGCATAAATTGCTGTCCCTGGGCAGATACCCAGTGGCTTCAGCAGCACACTGCAGCACAGAGCAGCACAGCTCCAGCATACTGCTGGAGGGCTCTCTGTCCAACCTGAATGTGGGCAGCTACAAATGTGCCATGAAATAAAACGTCCGTTTTGGTTCCAGGTTTTCCTTGGTTTTCTTTTTCCTCCTCCAGCAGGAGGGAAACCACATAAAGTGCCAAAGTGACCAGGTCAAAGGCATAACAGAAGACTCCAGGAACAGATGCAAGGCAAATTAACAACAGAAAGCAGCTCTTTGGCAATCAAATCTCTAATGCAGGTGCACTACTAGAGCACCTGCATATTTCTCAGGTATAATTGACCTCTTATGGGTTAAGTGAAGATGGCCCATCCGCCTCAGCCAAAATCTATAAAATGTTGTCCCAAATTGCTGTCATGCAACACATTATAACATGATCTCATCGTGTTGATGCAAAATTCCCACTGAAGTCCAATTGCCATGATTGGTGTGGAATGGACTACAGCCAACCATCACCCACACCAGGGTCTGAAATTGACACGTGTCTCCACCCACTGGGACCAGCATGGAGCCTTGTGAAAGTGGCGCATCCAGGCCTGCCACTGACCAGCACAGGGGAATAAGCCCATTCCTCTGCAGGTCCTGTAAGCCTTGACAGCACTGCCCTGCAAGCTGGTCCTGTAAGCCTTGACAGCACTGCCCTGCAAGCTGCTCTCAGAATGTACCCAGCTTTTCCACCCTATGGATAAAGGGCACTGGCAGCTCATGATGTGAGCACCATCTTTTCACCCAGGATACTATCAAAGGGGTGGTGCCTCAACAGGGCAAGAGTGCATATCCTGCGCTGAGGAGATGTCAACTCAGGCGCCCAGGAGTACCATGGGGAGTGTGGCCCCTGCAGCTGTGCACAGTTAGCATCACAAAGTCCTAGTTTAAGAGAGTCAGATTCACTCTCCTACAGAAGTTCCCAGTTTATTCCTGAGACTGACAGCAGTGATACTAGTGCTTTCGCAGTTGCCTCTGTTCATTAGATGAGTGATTCAGTGCAAGAAGAGTATGGCATAAAACAGGAGTTTAGAGATCCAGTTGTCTTTCAAAAAATGAGCTATTTTTCCATTCTTACCTTTTCCCATGGGTCTGTGTACTAGTTATAAGAAAAAAGTTGAAGGTGTGATTGAGTTTGCACTACTGTTCAGTTTCCAACTGAGAAAGTCTGAGGGCAGCTGCTCACTTCCAAATGATGAATACAAGAGAAAATTGCTTCAACTAAGAAAGCTCAGCATGACAAATAAATATGTACTGTAGCAATTTTAATAGAATCTCCCATTAGGATTTCAGAATGAAACAGAGAAAAAGTAACACTTGAAACTTGTATAAACTTTTCTTTGCCATTCAGTCATCATTACATTTTCAAAGAATTGTACATAAACAATACATTTGTGTGTTCTGTTACATTTTAAAATCCTCTGCATGTGCACCTGTTTATGACTTGTGTCATCTCTTAGCTGAGATGATTATTGACAGGAACAGAGATGCAGATTCTCCTTTGCACGCAGAAATATTACTGTGCTGAAATGCCAATCATTTGAAGAAAAAAAAACCCCAAAACATTGTATCTGCAAAAGAGACAAAGGAGTACTAAGAAAGAAAATTTAATGATTTGAACTCATTCATGTTCATCTTTCTCTAGAATGGAATTTTGTTTTACCCCTGCCTTTTACATCAGCAGAATAGAAACTAAAAAAGTGTCTGAAATTCTACAGGGAAATCATCATAGTTCTGAAAATACTCAAGGTTTACAGCGATCTCAATTATTATGCAAAACCAGGTAATTGTAATTATTAAACTAGTGCCTGAGTGTGCCAAGTTTAGAAACTTTCAGTTTAACAGTACAATCAGAAAAAGGGAAATTAATTTGAAAAACGCCTTACATTAAAAATAATAAACATTATTTTAAAATACATTAAAAATAATTTTCTCATTTCAAAATAATTATTGCCCTAGCAATCTAAGCCAAGGTATAAGCTGTCCAGCCATCATCACTACTTACAGCACTTGCAATTGAGAAAGACCTCCAGAGTCCACCACATTTCTGGTTTTATGTTGCAGACATCATCAGCATCATCCAATTACAACCTTACTACCAAATTCCAGCCTGCCACATGCATTTGAAGACATGTTTGAAAAATATTCCTCCATTACCTCCATAATGCCCTCTACATTTTTATTACCTTAACGCTTCCCCTTTACCCTCCTGCACTTTCTCCTGTTTCATCTTACACCACCAGTCTTCTGACAAGCACTTAAATATAAGGGCAACATACTCAACATAGTCTGACTTGTGGAGGACTCCTTACATTTCAGATAAATAAAAAAACCCCAGGGGTTTATGCATTTGTAATGCAGGATTTAGACAGCATCCCTGAAGTTCCACAGAAACAGTTCTTCTTTTATCAGGAAAACTTTAATAAAACTTTAATTCATATATTTCTAGCACAATTTCTAATTGTGTTCCACACTTTCATTTTTTCACTTTATATTCCTCTCACCACTCACCTGAGACAGTTCATTTTATTCCTAAATAATGACCTAATCAACACACTTAGTTAGATAAAACTTTTCTCAACTGGATAATAGTAAGCCTTCTTGCTAATATTTTACCCTTACATGCCACACACTAAATTAGAGAGGCACCTGAATTCTTCTAAATTAATCTGTTTTAGTTTCCATGCTATAAAATCAGAATGAATACATCCAGGGCTTTTATCATGCTACATTATCATAACATCAGGTTGTCTTATTTTTTTCATTAATCTCAGGGGAAGATAAAACAGCCTGCTTAGGGTTCAAGAAGACCTAGGTGCACTTTCTTTCCTAATTTACTCTCTGATGAGGATAGGTACTTGAGGATTTGATTCTTTAACATAAAGTTATTTGGCCAAAATTTACCTTAGAGTAAACTCAAAACCTTGTCCATTTACCTTAGGTTTTGATAAAAAGCATGTATTAAATATATTTCCTTTCATAATTACATTTTGCAAATATCCTCAAGAAAGTGCAAAATAAAATTGCCTATCTGCATTTTAATCAAAGCAAAGTTGTAGCAGCTAATTTTAATGCATCCATTGGGATCCATTTTAGGAACTTGAAAAGCAGCAGAGAAGAAGCATACTGAGTAAGGCTCGTTTATCTATTATGAATATCTCATTTTGTAAGGACTCTTTAAAAACAAATTTATGATGTTTTCATGTTCCAAATGCCTAAGCAAAAATTAATTCTCATTTAAGTTGACCCTCAGGTTAATCACCTATCGCAGCCATTTCAGTCTCTTAAAATTCTTGTCAAAAGGATAATTTGATGTCTTATTGAATGGAAGAGAATGCAAAGAAGGCATTCTAGGAAGATGACTTTATTCTCTATGGCTTTCAGGCTGCTGCACCTCAGTTTCCAAACTGCTGCATGTGCAAATTTCAAATGCACAAGGAAATTGGCAGTATGAGGTACAGCTTCTAAAAAAGAAGCTGGATATGATAAACTAGAAAATTTACCTTGACATTTTTAACTTGTCATAACATGTCAGAAAATAAGACAATTATAAAAAACAGTGGTTCCCAATACTTTCTACTAAAGCTTGAACAATGTAAGGAATCTTAATTATATTATAGATTTGTCAGAAAGTTTTAGTGCAGTGTTTTAAAAATTAAAATTTGTTTAAAAATAAATAAGAGTCAAGATCCAGGATAGCATATCATCTGACACTATGATTCTCTAATCTGTTTCATGACAGCAAGTGTTTTAGGGTCAGGTGTTGTAAAAGCATAAACCAAAATTGTTCCAGACCTAAATGCAAAAGGCAGGCAGTCTTCTTTTTTTTTTTTTGCACTTACAAAAAAGTGCCAGGAGTGCTAGGTCAAATTGCTCTAGTTCAAAACTCCTTGTGGAAAAATGCAATAGGCTTGGGTAAAGACAGAGATGATAAGACACTTCTACTATATATTTGAATCAACTCAAAATTAATGCTTTATACATGAAGCCTAATTTTTTGCGTGATCTATAACCTTAACAGTATTGCTGAAAGCAAGATGCAAAAAATACTTGTTTGCTATGCAGTGCTAATATAGAATAAAAGGATTACAGGATCTACAGATCAAGACACCTTCTTCATCTACCACACTATTCTCCAAAAATTCTTCTCTCTGAGAAAGATAATGACAGTATCAGTGATAATCTGTAAGGCCATATTTGCTCTTAGTGCACAGTACTGACTCACAGTCAACTCAAGGCCCCACAACAGCAGACAAGTCCTTCTCTGCAAAGCTATTCTCCAGTTTTTCCACCATGCTGAGGTCAACAGTAAAAATGGTAACCTGAATTAATGCTATATTTACACGCAATAAAACTATCTTTACAGGGAGTAATAATTCAAATTATTCACTGTGAGTTATACTCTGAAAAACAATATAGCTCACAGTGAGGGAAGAGCGATCACTCAATCAGAATAGGAGCTGATCAAAAATTTCATAAAGGATTTTTTTCCTTTTAATTTTGTTAATAAACAGGAGTAAAATGACTATGCAAAACTCCAAGACTCAACTATTTCAATTCTGAAATAGTGTTAGAATGCATCATTTTCTTATTCTTTAATGGGAAAAATTGCCTGTCTAGGACCACATTTTTAGGTCACAATAAGTCTTTGTGGTAGATCTTCTTTCCAGTATATAAAAAAAGCAGTGAGCTGGGGGTTATGACATGACAGGATGTTATGCAGTTTGCATGAGGGAGCCAGAGCCAACATTGCAGGGAGAGAGAAGTTGGCTCTGCTTTCTCCCAGTTGGCTGCATGGGAAGGCAGGTCTCTTAGCTCAGGGAGAGAAGAGATAACCCAACACTGTCTTGACAGGAGAAATCAGTAATTGTCTGTCTGCCTGAAGCAACGCAGCAAATTGAACATGGTCCTGCAACTCAGTTGAACAGAAAAAATTGCATCTTCCAAATATTTGAGGAGTAGAAACATTTACTACAATGTGTTAAAGTGCTGTTGCAAGTTCATTAGGGACTTCAGAGGTTCGAAACTGAACTGCTGTTAGGAGCTATGTAGTATGAAATATTCCATCTGCTGGATAAAAAAATTAGGAAGGAAAGGACAAATTCCTGGGAAATGGCAAAAAAAAAAATGCAATTTAGGTCTGTCTGCTTGATAAGTATTAAATGAGCCAGAACTTCAGATATGTTGGATATATATTCTGAAACTACTATAGCTACAATCCTATAGTGCAGTTAAAAAAGAAGACAGGGAGAGAGGTAATTGTGGTTACTCACTTGTTTAGACTTTGGCCAGAGTTTCAGGTCCATACCCATAAATCTGAAGTAAAAGCCAAGCATATCTATTTGAGTGTGTGAAGCAAAGGGAAGTATCTGAGAGCAGATACCAAATCTTGGTTCATCCACGCATAAAACTGATTTCATACTCTACCCAGGCTTGCCTTTAATATTGACCCTAATTTATAGGTGATAGGGTTTGGGGTTTTTTTCAGGCACTTCCAGGAAGCCCTTTAAACAACATCCAGAATTCAATATTTGTGGTTGTATATTCTCTCCATAGCTAACTGCGCATAGGATTGTTACAATTTTCCTCTCTGCTTCTGAGAAAAGTTACATGCTCCGTTCTTTCTCCTTCCTCTTTCTGTATGTAAGAAAACAGTTTTTCTTAGACACAAGTGTTGATAGTTGGAGCTGGTGATAAATTTTAAACACACCAATCTACAAAAATTTCCCTTGTGCTGGTTAAATAAGCATATAAGAAAATGACACAGAAAAGTCGTCATATTATTTGTTGTACCCAAAAGCAAAAGAGTGTGTGTTGGAACCTGAAATGAGAGGAGCTCTCAGAACTTTGGGCCTGTAAGCCAAAGCTCAGAATTAAACACAGGGTTTGATCTGAAACCTTGGAAAAGGCTTCCAAACTTAGGTGCTAGACGTGAGAATGTGGATTTATAGTTTAAAGCAGAGACATGTTAAGCTAAGTAAAGGAAAGTTTAAAGTTTTAGAGTTTAAGTTATAGAAAAAATAAAAGTAGCTACAGAGCTAAGCAAGGAATTTACTGTAAGTTTGTGTGTCGTAACATGATTGGCTAAGAAAGCTTACACTGTAGCATAAGTCCATACAATGAAATATTTAAGGATTAGGTCAAAAACATAAATATCTTTGTTAGCAGTTTTTTATTGATCAATAACTCCTTAAAAGGAGTAACTAAAGGTCTTGTGACATTCTGAACCATGCTGTAACAATGTGACCCACTTCCTACCTACATGGAAGATAAGAAAAATACACCTCATAATCGAAAACAATTCTGAGATCCCATCTCAAATTCCTTCCAAAATTCCCCACAAGTGAATTACCATAGTGTAGTTTGTTCTTATAACCCAATTCAGCTGCAAACATCCATGCAATTTAATGCTCTGACAAGTCAGAGAAATCACAGTTATTGCAAATTTTATTTGTGCAATAGGCCAGATATCATATGTACAATTGGCCAGAGGGAAAGGGAAGTATGGGTTATAGATACTTCTGAAGATGCTTCTTGGGACAGCCTGTATACTACATATGCATAAAGGTATATTTTGTAGAAATATTTTAGATACCAGGTAAGGAGCAGCATTTCCATGCATGGAAAACATTTTCTGGATTTTTTTATCCATCAGTCTAAGACTGCTATCAGTGACATTCAAACCCCAGTACTTCTGCTGACATGAGAGCCTTATTTTAAACTTCAGCCTAAAAGTACAAATTAATTTATGGAAGATAGAGACAGAATCTGCAAACTATCCCTGTCTTCAGAAAGTCTCTGTGTTAAAATGTTCTTAGAACAGCTCTTCCTTTACAAATGCTGTTTTTAATTCTTGGAAGGAATTAGTAAGCCATACAAGCTTGGTGGAAGAACATGTATAGATATGACAGGTATAATAATGTTCTCCTGATATTTCACTGGATCAACAAGTAGGTGACATACATGGTGTCATTCTAAAGTGACCAGAAACTGCTGACAAAGGATTATCTATGACAGAAATAATTAATTACAGAACAGAAATTCATTAATAAGTTAAACAAAATAAAACATGAGGTACAAAATAAAACACAATAGTCTAGAAACTAGGCACACCTACAAAAGAAATCTTTGTTGACCTTTTAAGACAGAAAAATGGCTTTGCAAGCTCCAGCATTACTGTGGTGTACAGCTCCTGTAATTAAGGTCTTCCTGTTACCTGCAGCCCTCCTCAGGGTGCTGAGGCCAGCAGAATGACTCCAGGTGAATTCACGGGACAGAGAGAGCACATCAAGAACAGAGGACTTACTGCCTCTGTGAGAAAGAGGCTCAGGTTGCCCCAAGGCACAGCCAATTCCAGCAGCCCCAGCACACCCCCTCAGCCCTTGAGCCCTTCAGTCCCAAAAGACAAAACCCAGCAATCCATACTTGCATTTACCTCCATTAATGAAAATCTGTGGATAAAGATACCAAAAGCAGGTATCCTTTGGCCTATTTTTCTCATAAATCTGGCACTGAAATCCTGTCAGCGCCTCTTAGGATGTCAAGGTCGAAAATTCAGAGATAAATATAATACAGAACTAGAATATTATCATATTACTGCACCATAGGTTAATAAGTCTAGCTACAAATCCATTACATTATGATATTTAGCATTGCTGTTACAGGAGAAGTTTCATTGGTAAAACCCACTGTGAATTTCTCTTGGTTGACATTTCATCACAGGGAAGAAAATGTCAAGGAATGGTCAATGGAACAGCACAAATCAGCCTAAGCAAAGCTTGCAGCTAGTGATCTACAAGCATCAAGGAATACAATCAGGTAAAGACCCTGAGACAGAATAGACTTGAGCAGAACTAGTTGCTCGTTTTCTGGAGGAGAAAAAGTGTTTTTTCTTTTAAACACAGCGTTGTTGCTTGTTAATCCTAATAGTCATGGCATCCTTTTTTAAAAAGAAAACAGTGGTAGTGAAAATCTAAATGCAGCTCAACTTTTACAAGCTGTTTGAATTTCAGACCTTATTTCCCAATATTTTTCACCATATTTGGGACATTTAGAATTATTTTTTACTATTTTTACAGAAGCATCAGCAATTTTAGAAATTTTAAGTCCTACCAGTGGGAGTGCTGCCAAGATGAAAAACAAATTCTTAAGCTGTATTAAGATTTAGAAATACAGCTACTTTTATTAAAGCACTCTGTAAAGTGCTTGAGCTTTCTGTGTATCAAGACAAGCCCACAAGTTTCAGATCTCTGCAAGGTTTAAAAGTCAAAACTTTGGTGAAGTAAAATGGAAGTGATGGTTTGAGAGGATTCTCTCAGGTTAAAATTCTGGGAGAATACTAGTATAGGAGAATATGCTTTCTAGGCAAGCGAAAAAGTCACCTGTGGTGAAGTCATTGTTTCTCCACAGCATGGGGTCTTACTAGTAAAAATGAAAAATACCAGAATCACAAAGGGATTCTAGGACAAATAAATTACAAACTTTCTCTAAGTAAATAATGTACTAGAAGGAAAAGTATGAAACTGGAGAAAATCACATCAGCTGAATAATTAACTAGCTTGTTTATAGATGAATGTTACCTACCATTTTCCCTAACAGCTCTGCCAAAATAAAGGGCAAGTACTAATCATATGCAAGCGAGAAATCACTGATAACACAGAAAAAGATGAGAGCAGTATAAGAATTAAAGGACTTGGAGGAGGTGAGTAAGGCACACTCAATGTTCAATTTTATGAAATGCAAACCTTCTTATCAAGAGATTAGATAGAGTCTTACAAACAGTAACATTCAGGAAATAACTGCAGAGGGCATGGATTTGCATTTATTGATTAGCCAAGGTAAAGTATAAGCTACCAAAGTAAAGTAGTCATGAGAAAAGCAAATACTTGCTAGAATGCATCAGGTGAGGTTTTACTGCTAGCAATAGGCATGGATTCACAGCCACAATCAAGGCTCCTCAGTTTTTCTG
The DNA here is from genome assembly GCF_027887145.1 of Ammospiza caudacuta. NCBI lineage: Eukaryota > Metazoa > Chordata > Aves > Passeriformes > Passerellidae > Ammospiza > Ammospiza caudacuta. Next base: position 56,455,021 of record NC_080593.1, on the reverse strand, counting down.
AAGGATGACTTCTTTGGAAAATGTCCTCAGGCACATGGGGATAATCTTGGGGTTTTGCTGTGGAGGCCACGGAGTGGACATCAACGATTCCTGTGTTTCCCTTGCAACTCAGGATATTTTATGATTCTATGATTCACTACTGCAGATAACTTCCAAGAAATTTCAGCATACAACAAAATAAAACTAATATTCTTTGCCTTTACTCAGAGTGAAAAGAGCATAATTTACTGTGATTTTGTGAAATTACACAAATATAATTAATATATATCTAATGCCCTACTTTGAAAAGACAGGAAAAAAATTAATGCCCTTTTTGGAGAAAGTAGTAACATGCCTCATGTGAAGCAAAAACCCACAGGCAGAGTTTTGCAGACACATTTATCTGCCCTCTTCTAACCTTTTAACTGTGTTCTGCTGCATTAATCTGCTACTATTTTTGTCATAGTAAAATTCAAAAATGCTACAGCTCCTTGAGACCCTGCTTTGTCATGCAAATGAAGAACTCCTGAAATAAAACCGTATAATAAAACATGACATGCTTCAGAGATAATCACAATTTTTTTCTTGGAGTAAACACTTCTTAGCCATGTCATTTCAGGTTAAAATTCCTATTTAGAAAGAAGCTTTGAGTAGTTTCAAGGCTTACTTATCACCTCTAAATCTTAACTGGAGATGCTCTTTCTACTTGTTAGTCATAAGCCATTTTCTCTGTTCAGGCTCAGAACATTCATTATCCGCTCCCCAAGTCTTATAAACTTTATAAACTTCACAAACAAGGATACCCTCTACTCCATAAAGTTGCAGCTAATTTTAGATCCTGGATTGCAAATATATGGTACCACTTAACATTATTAAAAATAGCACATAATCTGATGTTGTCCTAGCTAGAGATGACATGTCTGAAACACCATCTTTTTACACTCTTGCCTGCAATTCTAAAATCAGCATTATGACACATATGGGGTTCTTTAGCCAGAAAAAGAAGAGGCTCAGGGGAGACCTGATCACTCTCTACAATTACTTGAAATGTGACTGTGGACAGGCGGGGGTTGGTCTCTTCTCCCAGGCAACAACTGACAGAACGAGAGGACACAGTCTTAAGCTATGCCAGGGGAAGTTTAGGTTAGACATCAGGAAAAAATCCTTCTCTGGAAGAGTGATGGGACACTGGAATCATCTGCCCAGCAGGTGGTGGAGTCATCATCCCTGGACATGTTTAGAACAAGACTGGACAGGGCATTCAGTGCTGCGGTTTGGTTGATGAGGAGGTGTTAGGTCACAGGTTGCACTAGATGATCTCAAAGGTCTCTTCCAACCTAATTCATTCTGTGATTCTGTTACTGCTCAGGGCCTTGACACAGTTTGATTTACAGGGGCCACAGCTTAGAGCAGCACTTCCCAAAACTGCTCATAGTGCTCTTTCCTCTTGCTGCCTTATCCCCTCACTGGCCTCCACTCTGGTCTTTAAACCACTGCTTGTTCCTTTCTTTACCCAGAGACTGAAGCTTTTTCCTGCTTACTGCCTACACCATCCCTGCCTTCTTGTGCTCCTCAAATGGTAACTCACTTTACCTCCCAGAACAACTTCATGACTGAGAAGTGCTCATGTTATTTAAATTTTATGTACTAGTATAAAACTTAGGTATGTTATTCAAGCAACTAGTGACTTTAAACAGCTTTCCACAGCAGAAAATGTTGTCCTTCATTTTACTTCAGAAGAGAATAAAAGGAAAAAAAAAAAATAAAGCCAAAAAACTAGCAGAGCTAATGCACTACACTTTTATTCTTTACACTTTTTGGTTTAAATATTATTTATTTTATTTTATCTGTATATAAAAAGGGCCAAGGTGTTCTACTGAGTACTTCTACATAGGGTAAGAAATTCTTTTCAAATTAAATAAGTATTTCTCTGTTCCATACAAAGGAGAAATGTTTTAAGAACAGATACATGTACAGTTTCTCATGCATTTAACATTTTTAAAGTCATTACTACATACACCAAAATACCATGAGGTATTTTATGCACAAATGTTAAAAATTCATAAAAGCAGAAAAAATATTTTCAGCAGAAGCCTAGTTCTATGACTTTTAACAGATCATATACAATTACTATGTGTTAATAGAAGTAGAATGTAATAACATGTATGCAGCAGCACTGCTAGATATTTTAGGACAGCCCTGAGACACCTCATGAGTAAGTGGAAAATGTGAAGTACTAACAAAATAAAGCAAAATTTAAAAAGAAAAGAAAAGTGTAAAAAAATAAGTTGCATTAAGATTTTTAAGTGGTTGATTGAACCTAAATATTTTCCTACATAATACATGAAATCGTCCTTCAGCTGCAGTCAAAAGGACAACCTGCTCAAAAACATTGCTCTCTTTGATGAGAAACCTGGAAGAAATTATTTCTACTTTTCATATTTCAAAAGAAAAATCAGCAACGGGACTCTGAAAACTGCCTTCCGTACATTTTTAAGGCGCTTCTCTCAGCAAGCATCCAGGAAGCAGAAAGGTTCTGCAGAGTCTGTGGGTGACTGGCTGTCCAGCCCCCCAGGTCCCTGTGCCCTTTGTTGGCAAAGGGTTGGTGCCAGGTCTCGGCTCATGGCTGGGGCTCCAGCCATTTCCCCCCAGCCAGGGCGCAACCTGCAACTGGCACTGCAGCTGCTCATTGACCGAGGAATTGACCCATGAATGAGCAGCTGCTCATTGCCTGCACTGGGCACATTCCCCAGCAGTGAGCTCTAGAGATGTTGGGTCCATCACATTTTTAAGTCTGAAAAAAAGCAACACAGCCTGTTTTATCAGAGCATGATAAAAAGCAGCCTTCTTCAACACAACTCATGCCATATTTTCCTCACATTTTCTGCTTATGCTCCTCAGCTCCATCATTTTTTATCAATCTCAAAATTTGGTCTAAATCTTTCAAGGAGTATTCATAAATTCAGATTATGTGCACAATGCTGAAATTGTAGTCTACCTTTACTATTTTCTTTTCAGTATAATCTCTAATTTTGTAGCCTAATTAAAATGATTCGTGGTTCAAATATTCCTCACTAATTGTTTAATTCTCTAGATAGTTTCAATAAACACATTATTTGTGACATTAATGTACAGTCTCATATATGATATTTGAACAGCATAAATTTAAAACACTATTATAGTACTTGTATGGTAATAAGGCAAGAATTCTATAAGAATGACAAATACAGTAAAATAGATCATTTGTGGAGCCTCAGAATGAATTTAAGAAGTTCAGTTTGAATATTAATCTGTTTGCTGGGGTGTTTTTAAGCATATGAGTTTTGTATGATGAGGGATATTGCTTCTCTCCACAATTTCTTCTTATAGCAAGAGATCAGGAGAACTCTAATTTAAAATTTTATTGTTTAAATATTCTTACAATTGCATAAAAAAACCCATGTTTCAAAGAGATCTAGTTTAAGCAGCACTGGGTCCTGAAGCTTCCTGAACAGTGGTTGCAGTGACCTAATGGAACTCTTCTACATTATCTGAGACTCTAAGCCTAGGCATTGGGAAATCTATTCCAGCTCCAATCTTCTACTTACATAACACCAATCTTCTACCTATGTAACAAGAAAATTCCATTGCTTCCAAGCAGGAAGACATGTATCAATTTCTGATAAAACAAGCAACATTTTTTATTCCAGACTAAATTATTTTATCCAAATCCAGCATATGTCAAAGGGAAATTTTTCACTCCCTTAAAAAATTCAGAGGCTTCTCAAAATCATGTTCACTGGTTGAAAGCCAAGAGCATCTCACTGTCTGTCATTATAAGTGTATATAAAATAAATACCAGCATTTAAAAAATGAAAATTTTGTTATTACTTCTATGAATGTTAGTACAACTAGACAAAGTAGGAGCAATGAGGACTTTCTTTCAAACTCTATCTCACTAACACATTACATGTTCCTGAAAATACTTTATTCATCTGTTAATCTTTATTAGTTATGATTATGAACAAATTACTCACTTTACTAAATGAAAGGCACCTGCAGTTCCTCCTAGTAAGCCCAAGCAACGGGCAGCAGTTTTTTACATTCCCCAAGTTTCATCCTGTTCTGTTTCATTAAAGCTATTTCAGTCCTTTTGCTACCAGAAATCCACAATTCAATAATGAAGGACAGACAAATTTTCTGTGTTTAAGGCTTGGGAAAAACCCTTATTGAATAATTTTAAAATAATCTAAGGTAGCTATTTCCATAATTTTAAGTATAGATATGAAAAATTGACTATGCAGTTTTAAATTAATGGAAGCCTGCCTTAGTCCTGCAAACTAACATTTTCAATCAAGTCTGTTGCAACACCACAGAAAATTAATGACAGAGTGAATGACACTAAGTTTAGAATAACACTGTAAAACAAGGGCACTTAGTTCTCAGAGAGGATGTATCCAAAAAGAACATGGAGTTACACTCAAAAATATGATCCATCAGCAGCCAGAAAGAGCTGCAAAGCTCCAGCATTTTGAAATTGAACACCCATTTATCACAAAAACTGTCTTTACCATTGAAGTAGGAAAGTAACTTTTCCTTCTCTTCCATTGCTGAATTCACCAAGAAAATCTCTGAAGTGTTTTGCCATTTCTTGGGACAGGAGTCAAAGTCACCAAAAATCTTTTACTCATAAATGTGAGCAAAAGACCTTTCACCTTCAGGAAACTATGCTAGCAAGCTGTCAGTGCCAGATGAGAGCATTAAAAATTTCTTATGATGGAATTAATGATTTCTCATGCATTCCCACTGCATGATAAAATATAGGAGATTTAAGCAACAAGGCAAGTCTGTCAGAGAGGCTTAGAGATTTCAGAGCACTTATCAATGCTCTTCCACCTGCATAGAGCTAAGGAAATTATCAGGACAATCATATCACAGGTGTACTCTCTGTCCTTCCAGCAGTAAGAGTCTCAGATATTACAGCATGTAGGTCTGGTGTTTTTCTGCAGTCACAGCACACAAGCACTAGGACTGATCGATGATATCAAAAATACCATGCAAGTTGCAAACTAGTGCTGGAACATTCTGTCAGGGAAGGGCAACTGTATATCCAAGAGATTCAAAGAAACATTGCAATTCTGCAGACCTCTGAAATTTCCAAGCAGAAACAGGCTTATCAAGTATTTTCTAGTTGCCTGGCAAAAACCACTCACAATAAGAATTGGCTACCAAGAAAAAAGAATGACACTATGTAGTGTGTTTGTCATCCAAAAAATAAACAAAAGTTCAAGTGGAACAGTCAGAACATTTGTACTAGTTAAAGATTTTGTTCTGTCCCAGTTTTTTTACATCTACTTCACCATCACCACCTGCCATCTGTCTGGATCTGATCTGGCAGTCCTCTGCTCACACCACAATTATCATCATTTTAGCAATCAGCAGTGCTCAAGATGTTCCCTGTATTTCACACCATCAGCTGGCCATTTTATATGACCTCAAAAAGAAAGCCTATTGTCGGGTTCCAGCCAGGAATGAGTTAATTTTTGTTGTGGAGGCAACATGGCTAGGACCCAGAGGTCATTCTGTACCATTAGTATCATCAGCAGGGGCAGGAGAAGGGGTCCCTTCTAGTCCTATAGTGGAAGAAGGAGCCATCCAATATTGCCTGTTGTCAGGGGGGGTTCCAGATAAATAGCTTCTTTCTTGTACCATCTGTCATTAGTATTGTTGCTGTATCTGTCATTGTTATTGTTTCTTCTTATCTCATTGCTGTTTCAAGTAAATTGTTCTCATCTCAACCCATGATCTTGGTCCTCTTGTGCCTCCAATTCTCCTCTCCAGCTGCCACAAAGGGGAGGGGCACCAAGCGGCGTGTGGTTTTAGTGATAGCGTTAAATTGGAGAATACCATTCCTAAACCTCATCACCTATAAATTGGGTGGGGAGGCTTTCACTCCCTGAGTTCATGGTATCTACGGGCCAGTATCACTTTAGGGCTGAGGTGTGGAGCGAAGGCAAGAAGGTCTGGGCCCTGCTCATAGACTAGCTTAGCTGCAGTAAATGCTGGGAAGCCAGCTTCAGGTAGCTCTAAAAAGAGAAGGGGCAGGCACATGTAAACCTGCAGGTTCTAGATTTTGTAATTGTGATTTAACAGAATCCAAAACATAAGTGCCAGAGTGTAGGAACTCCAGATCACTGCAGGCTGGTTGCCCATGCAGAGGACACACAAATGAAACCTTAATGTATGAGGGCATGCTGTCTGCACGAGGCTTTGTGAAAGAGAGCAAGTTCTGAAAGAGACTCGCTGAGAAATCCTCATGCCTCTTAATCACAGAGTTCTAATGAGTCCACACAAAGATGTTGAAACAACTGGCTAGCCTAGCTCTTACCTCATTACAAAGGCAAAAATACCCAGCCCAAAACAAGAAGGAAAAACATGAAAAACTTCTAACAGGAGTGGGTGATTCTCTCTTCATCCACTTCATGTTCTCACTGCAAATGAGCCCAAGTAGAAAATAGAAAAAATAGCCCAAGTAGAAATACTGTGAAATGGAGAATTTGGCTAATTTTTCCAGCTCTCATGGTTTGGAATTTGATTTTTTATTTACTGCTGAGTCTTTCATCTACCTGGAGTTAGAGTTCCATGTATGGAAGTCTGAATGTGAGAATTCAGGCTTAGGGTGGAGGTTGTTTTTATTTCTTTTATGTGTATCAGTCTTAAAAAGAAAAAAGTCCTGCTTTAATGAAATGTATTAAAATACAAATGTGCCTTTCTTCCCCATTGATAAATATGAGGGCTACCAGGAAGTTTTTTTCTTTTTTTTTAGCCTATAGCTAATATTTCTCACTTTTTCTATATCAGAGGTACTTCTATATTGTAAGTTCTCCCTACATTCAACTGTTTTTCATAGTTCATGCACAATAAAAATTAGATGTGTTACGTTGCAAGTGAATTTTTACTCTCCATCAATATTAACTGGTTTTGGTATGTGTAAAGCTAGTTAGAGGATTATCCTTCTCTTACCATAATTGGACAGCTCTATGATATTTCAGCCACCAACCTGTTCCATCAGTGCCTCTGACTTCACTGAAATTTCAAGCAAAGAAGTTAGCAGACAGTAATAGAAAAAATAGAAAAGTTTCTTGAAAACATTTTTAATATTTTCATTAATTTGTGCTTCGAAAAAAAAAAAAAAAGCCATTCCTTTTTTTGTTAAAAATAGCACTTTTAATGTTAAGACAGGAAACTCATTGAAATGCCTTCTTTTCTGCACAAAATCTATGTGTCTGAGTATACATTTCCGAATATCATCATCTGCAGAAAAGAAAAATTCTTTCCACATATTCTTTGTCGAGTCCAGTTTAATTTGGATGACTAAGGAGTCCCAATTGCTTTCACCTTACTTATATAGAGAAACCACCTAATATTATGACTTTTTTTACTGTTGTTGTCTTTAAGATCCTAACCAGTATTTTATTGCAGCATCACAGCTCCTTGTGTCCTGAGTATATTTCCTTCAGGCTGTGACAAAAGAATCCAGAAAGTTTGCTTTGTTTCCTTCATTTTGGGACAGCTTTTGGCAGTACCTTTAGTTAATAAAATAACTATTTCAAGTGTGCAAAAGCACTAGCTGATCAATGTGCATGTCTTCAACCATGTTTTGAAAACTAACAATCAGTGGACATTTTGAGTAACAAACATCCTGCAGCTGTATAAGAAAATGTTACAATTCTTACATCACTATACACCCTACACCATCTATGAGTTATGTTGCTCAAGCATTTGTTATAAACAGAATCCCAGACTGAACATTTTCACTAGTCTTTCTAAGCTTAGAATATTCATAGGGATTACCCTTGGAGCAGTTGTATGAAGTGGACTTCTTCTGCCTTCATTATTTTCATTAGTCTATAATACAATGTTAATCGGTGTTTGGCAGGAAGCCATTTCTGTGGGCAGGAAAACAGTATTTTGAATCTCTCCTTTTCCAACAGTGAAACTTAACATCTTTTCAATTTTTAAACAAAAGGCAAAGATAACAAATAAAAGAATGGATGAAATTGAGATGTTTACACACACATGCGGAATGCTACTCAGGAAATCATTGGACCTGAGATTGTACCTATCATCAGCATCTGCCTGTTTCGTTATTTCCCTAGATGTCCACCATTGTCAAGAAGAATGTAGCACTGGATCTGGTCTCAGAAAAGCACTGTGCTCTGAAACAGTGACTGATAAATGAACTATAACCTTCATAGAAGGCTAGCATTGCAGTGCCCAAATCTTACACTTCAAGGTAGTTTTTCCACATCTGCAGGAAATGAGTACAAGAATACTGTCAATTCTGGGACAAGTCTCACTCTTCCCTTTGAGTTAGGAATATTACCCTGAGGCTAAGAAGCCACCCACTAGCTGCAGCAGAATTAATTTCCCACATAATGTTCCAGTTTCACTGAAAAGTTCCTGTTCAAGTCTAGTGACAATACAACACTAAAGTGTAGTGGATGATGCATGAGTTTGTACAGCAATTAGAGGTTCCATTTTTAGTTTATTCTGTTTGTATTTCTTTTCCTCCTCATATAAATTATAAATAATTTACATTTTCATTCAATAGATTGAGTTGGTGCATTTTGAATATTACCGGCATCTTGGTTCAAGAATCCTCTGACGATTCAATCTCAAAAATTTGCTTTGTTTCAGGGAATTCTTTATTGTACAATACATTGCTTCTACTCCAAATGAAGTTAGAATGAAAAAGTAGCTCAAAAATCAACAACTTCCTAAAGTGTAAGAGCTATTAGACAGACATTCAGACAAAATATTCTTACTGGGTATAAGCCTAATTATTAAAACAAACAAACAAACAAAAAACCAAAACAACACAACATCAAAAAAAATATTTTAAACCAAAAGAAATCCTGTTTGCACTGATTGCTAATGAACACTGAAGCAATATTTGTTCTTTTTCTTTATGTTTTTTTTTTCATGATTAAGGTAGGATGATTTCACATTCCGTTATTATTGCCATATTGCAGGAAAGACTGTTATTTGTATCCTGGTATTGATTTGTTGCAGCCCACTTTGACATTATTCAAACTGAAACATGATAAGCTTGTTCTTAAGTCATCTGACTTTGCTATAGAAAGGCAAAAACTTTTTAAAAAGTTATATGAAATGTGGGCTGCTTGAGAATTAACCTACACTGTTGGGGGAAAATGAAGAAAAAGCCTTAAGGTGATATCTCACTACTTACTATCACCTCAAGTTTGAAATGGGAAAGAATTGTTCTGCACATATTGCAAAGATGAGTGAAAGAAGATGAAAGGAAGGAGACCTTTCTCTTTAAGAGATGACAATATTCAAGACTTAGTTAATGATAAGCATTATCTTAGGTCAAATGTCTGCAAAATGTGGATCACAGCCAAGATTCACTCAACTCATTGTATGAGCTGAATTGTGGTTGAACACCTTAGAATATACTGTTTTAATTTTCCATTTGAGTAGTCTTTACTCCTATTGTGTTTGAATTGTTTTAAATACATATATTATGTACTGTTTGTTTCCAGCTCCCTTTGACACACTGCATCTTATACTGCATAACCCTAGAAATCCCAGTTATGGAACATTATTCAGATTTTTTTAATGTCTGCATGAGCAATTTAAATTACCAAAATTGATAATTTGGAGTGATTGCAGGGCAGAAATTGCTAATAAACTAGTTGCCTGGATAGAAATATACTACTCAAAGAAGGTGGAGGAAATGTGATGAAAAGCATTTGGGTTTGATTTTGGTACTTTTATTTTGTGCGCAACCCTATTAAAATCCATTATGAAAATTAGATGAGGCTGGTAGTAAAATGAGGAGCAGCATTCCTTCCCCTGTATATGCTGGTAAGACTGATGGCCAAAAAGCTGATGGGGTGCAACAAGTCCAGAGTTAGAGTATAGATCTGGAAGCTGCAGTTCATGCAGAGAAAGGAACAATCTGTTGAATTGGTAGGAAGGTCCCAGACAGGCCTTCGAAAGGTCCAAAGAATAACTTTTTTGTGACTAAAGGAAACTAAGTCTAAGACACTGAATTGGCAGGAGGCAAATTCTTACTTGCAAGAGCAAAGACTGCATGGATTATCCCCAGTCTCATTTCATAAATTTGGCATTCAGAAGTTTAAAAATCTTTTCTTTGTATCTCAGTATAACAGTAAAGATAAAGTAAACTCTCTGCTTAAGAGAGCAGACTAGCTTTTAGAGGGCACATCTTGGGTTTCTTTCATGTGTAGTTTACTCCAGTCCACAAACAAATCCTCCAGGCTTGGCTTTTACCACAACTAGTTGTTTTGAGCCTCAGCTTGGAGTCAGACTGCATATCTGCTGGAGCAGGAAAGCACAAGGGTCCTGCATGCTAATGTGCCATCCTTCTGACATGGTCACAACATGCAGTTGACTGTAGTCCAAGGCATCGGAGCCCAATGGACGAGGAGTGGAACTGTGGAGTTGCCTGCAGGGACACACTTAAACAAGATTGCTCCACTTGTTTCATATTAATATGAAATTAAATCACTTCTCCAGAGGCAGTTGAAGATGAACTTTAGAAGAAAAATAAAATGGTATTTGGGATGGGAAATTATAATTTCCTCCGGACTGAATTTAAAAATAAAGGCAGTGAGTAATACGATGCTTAGGCACTGTTTATCTAGAAAATATACTGATGATGGGCATGAACACTGTGGCTAAGAGTTTAAGTATTCACAAGTACTTCATAGACAATGATCAAGAGGGTCATGATTCCTTTGCTCAAGCACTATCTTCAGGCAAAATAAACAAGGCATCTAACCTTGTCTTTTACAAAGACATTTGCTGTGTCCTTAGGAAGTTCTTTTACTTGTGTACTCACTATATCTGCTAGTAGGCTTAATTCTCACTTTTTAAGAAAGTAATGAAAAGCTGTGTTTTAGGAGACACAATCTCCCCAAAAGGCAAATTATTACAACCCAGTACTAAAACCCTCAGAGACATCCGCATGTATTTTAAGAACAATTTATGGTAACTTTTGTATTCAGCTTAGAATACATCAATTTACTCACTGGCTTTCAAAGAAGAGGTGATTATAAATCAACGTATTTATTCATTCATTCATTCATGTTTGGGTTTTTGAAGCTAATAAATTACTTCATTGAACAAGTAATTCAGACCAAAAAACTTTCCTTTTGCAACTTAAAAATACATCTTTCACCAAAGACACTCTAAATTTCAACTGAAGCAATGAAGCTCATAAATTATCCCTATAAACAGGAATTCCAGAAGCCTCACTTCTTAGAAACTAGAGTCAATGTCTTAGTTTTTCCACTCAAACACTTAGTAGTAAATGCCTGTTTTGCATCAAATGCATCAAAACATAATCACAACTTTTTTATTTTAAAGAGGAGGACAGGGTATCAACAAAACTATATCATGATGGAAGGCATTAAACCAAAATGGTTTAATAATAATGAAAAACTACATAATGAAATGTTTTAAGTGCAGAAAACATTTAAATTAAGTCTATTTGAAGCACCTGCTGAAGTGTACCACTTAAGGCAGAACAGAACATGTACAGTAGAAATGAATCTCAAAGTTCACAGAATCATAGGATGCCTTAGTAAGAAAAGATGTTTACATACTTTAAAAAATTCATTATACTCTTAATTATAGTCTTTATTATAATCTTATTAATTGTATTCTTTTATGAAAAAGTTCATTATAGTGTTATTATTTTAACTTACAAATAATAGGAATTTTAACTCAGATGCCAATAGCTGGAAATGGATAATTAAAATCTTCAAAGTTGTCTTTCAGCAACTCTAAAAATGTTCTAATGGTGCCTTGGATCACCCTAAAGTGAACATAAGCCAACAGCAATATTTTGCTCTTCTTATCTGTTTTTCAAAAGAACCTTCATCCACATGCTGTTGGTTATCAGCAAGTTGATGGTCAAAGATATTTATTAAAGTAGAAAGAAATAACAATTTCCCTTCTGAGAAGCAGAACTAAATCCTGACAATGACAAGCTGGGGTGGGATATGCAATCTTTTTATAACTAGTAGTCAAAACTCTTGGATTTTGGTGCAGCATCTGTGTGGGAACTTACAAGGGAAATGCCAAGTTATTTGTCCCCATGCCTATGTTTAATTACAAGTAACATAACAAAGGAGATTTAAAAAATTGATACAAATACTTTACTTTTTTATTTCCTAAACCTTTCACCAAAGAACGAAAAGGTAGGAATGTCAATTATCCAGTATAATTTAAAAAAAAAATAAAAACAAGGAAAAGGAAAACTACAAACCAGAGTGACAAGATAATATTAAAGAGTTCTGTTTGGACTTGTCCAAACAGATAAATAAATAAATAATAAAATCACTACTATATAAATAAATAAATAAATAATAAAACAAATTAGTATAAAACTAAACATGCAAACCACAACAGTCATTAGTGTAATAGTTTCTAATTTGGAAAGGAATTTGGATTAGGTAAAATCATTACACCTCTGACTAGGAAGTTATAGTGTGATGTTTTCCTACACAAAACAGACACAAAAGACTAGTAAGTAAATTTATTAACAAATTGCCTGGAAAAGCAAGACCTCAGAAGGTTTCAATGACTGAAGCATCTAGAGCTTTCTAAGCAGCATTGAGCTTTCTCAGGATAATACCGGTATAGCAAACTCCTATAACAGACTCATGTCTGTATTATAGTCCTTTATATGTGAGGTTACGTTAAATTAAGGATGGCAAGCTACAACTAAGTTTTTCAGAAACACCTCTGTTAAAAAATTCTTGGTCTCATTTATTTAAAGACTTGAAAAATGTTTACAACTACACATTACCCTACCTCTATACAACAATAAAACAAATAGGTATTGTGTGTATGTTTAGTCCCAATAAATTGGGAATTTCTGAAGTGTACAAATCTACAATACAACTAGATTAAATACTCCTCTCTTCTAAGAAGAAAAAATACCTTGCCTTGCCTTTTCTCTACCAGATATAAATACATATACTATACTATTTACAGCCCGTTTCTGACTGAGACTTACACCAATAAGTGATTTAAGAGAGAAGGATGCATGGATTAGACTTCACAAGTAAATTCATCTTTCTTCCATCTTAAAATACATTCATACTCTACACAAGACATCAATTTTTTGTATATTTCCAGCTTAGCTGGAGCCTCAGAGGAATGTTTTCAGTATGTCAGGGAGGAACATCAACAAATCACTAAAAAAAGAAAAAGCTCTGTCTACGCCTGTCTCTAGGTGTAAGGCACTAAAATATCAGTTGTGATGCTGTAGCACTTGCTCTAAATTATAACTATAAGATATAGCTTCCTCACGGGCAGTAAAGAGCACAAAAGGAATATTTCACCCATAATTGCTGTGCATACTTTTCAGAAACAAAATGCAGCTGCTATTACCATAATAATAGTAATATCTCTATTCAATATCCAGCTTTTCACAGGGAAGTAAAATGCAAAATCACGTTAGCAGAATACCACAGTCAAATGTTGCTGAAGAATCACCTCCATTCAGAAAGTCACAATGTGCTGCTCAAGTAAGTTAACATGGAACAGCCACACACGGCTTTTATGTCTTTACATGGCATTAACTCTTCTGAAATAAATGTCTGTGAAACAGCAGTTTTATTCAATTCAGTCACCAGGGAGTGCTGCTGCCACCACCGAGGGCACACACAACAGCTCAGTACCTTCCAATGCCTAAGTTCAGCAGAAACAAGCATCACTCACACAAAATTCACACCAGAAAAATATAGCCCATGGGACTTCACACCAGTAACACAACAGGGAAAATCTCCTGCGATTAAAAAAATGCACTGAAGGAGCAGTGGTATTTTCAAGCACTCCTTACCTCCTGTGGCTGGAGTTGCTTCAGCCACTGCAGATAACACAACAACCTGGAGGACAAGCTTTCATACATCTCTGCTAAGGTACTTGGTTCTTCCCAATCTTATTAATTTTACCCTAACTGTACCAGGTTTTTTCCTCAAGCATTCTTGTTTCCATATGGTTGCTAAACATTTACAAGTTGTGTATTCCAATTGCTGGAAACTGAATAGGAGCAAGGCATTAAGATCACCTGAGGAAAAAACTTCTATGTATCTCTCTCTACTGCTCCCTTACTGAAGTTAAGCCTTTCTAAACAAACTCTAAGAAAAAACAACATTAGTCAAAGGGGCTAGTCAAAGGGACAAACAAAGCCTCTGCATAAAGATACGTAAGCTTTGAAAATTTTCAGTAAATATGCATTATGGACAGATTTAATTTTGAATTTCTCATATTCTCTTTCAGCATTCCTTTATTTACTGAAAGGCAGCAAAGAGATTCCAGGAACCACATGGAAATTTTTAGTCTAAATTTTATTTCCTCTATCCTAAACTTCATCTAAATTATCATCAATGGCACCTAAAACACATGTAACTGTCTACATTAAGAAATATTTCTCCTATTTGCACAGCTGTCATATGACTGCCACTGTTACATACAATGGTTACAGCTGGGATAGAGGTAATTTTCTTCCTACTAATTCTAATCCATAACCAATAACACTCAACCCCAATCCTATCCCACAGTGCTGTGTTTAGAGTTCAGTGTGAGACTGATGTTGATAACACACCGATGGCTCAGCTGTTGCTCAGCAGTGTTCACCCTGAGCCAGGGGCTTTTCAGGTTCCTGTGCTCTGCCAGTGAGGAGCTGCACAAGGACCTGGGAGGGAGCATGGCCAGGATAGCTGACCCAAACTGACCAAATGGATATTCCAGACCATACAATGCCATGCCAAGCACATAAACTGGGGGGACTTTGAGTGGGAGGGACTGATTGCTGCTGAGAGATTGGCTGGGCATCCATCACTAGGCAGCGAGCAGTGGTACTGCTTCACTACTTTCAGTACTAGTAGTGCATCACTACTTTCGCTTCTGTTTTATTTCTCTTTCTGCTTTTCATTACAATTATTATTGGTAGTGATGTTTATTATTACTGTAAGTATTATTAGCAGTGGTTTTATATTTTACTTTATCTCAACTATTAAACTCTTATCTCAACCCATATGTTTCATCTTTTTTCTGATTCTCCTGCCCAAGCCAGTAATGGAGGGAGTGAGCTAGCAGCTGCATGGTAGTTAGTGGCTGGCTAGGGTTTGAACACAAGTCCTTTATGGATTCATTAAGAATCACTATATGTCTTGGCTGCAAACATTACCAGAGCCTTCAGAAATTACTTCTGTTTTGCAGGCCTAGATGCCTATGATAGACAGGAGGAGGTATCAATCTGACCAGGAAAACAATAAATTATTGGAAATTTGGCAGGAGAATGTTTATAGTTTTTGCAGCCCAACAGTTTGCAGAGGCTGGCTTCACTTGACTTGAGAACTGAATTTGAAATATTTTCTGGATGACAATTGGAAAGCACAGATACAGGTGACACACTAAAGATCAGTAGCTTGAATTTAGGATGTTACAAAAAAGGTAACTTGGAGCTTGTAATATTTAATTGATCAAACAAGACAGGCTGCTAAATATAAAGAAAATTTGTGATGATGTTACAAAGAAAGAGACACCATAAAGAGGAGCTTGACTTCCAATCCTGTGTGAAAAGCATTAGTAGAGGCAGATCTCACTGTGTTCTTCTAGGTTTGTATATAAAAATCTTACTCTTTCGTCTTAGAATTTATTTGCTTTTCAGATGGATAGATTGTGCTATTTTCATCCATTCGCAGCAGGGTAGCTAATTTGTTGACATGGCAGGAGGGATGGAGAAAAAATAAGCAAAACCAGAAAACCAGAAGCACTTTTAAAAATAAACAATATTTATTTGTCCTAATAATGCCAGTGTAGTTGCAATAAAATGCATCAAAAGAACTACAACAAACAGAAGAATAGATAACATGACATTCTTTTTCTCATTAAATCCTTAAGGTTACTGTGAATATTTTCAGCTAGATTCTGTTCCATGTTTTTCTGGTTGTCAACTCTCTTCAAGTTAACAGCTGAGTGAGGAACCACACATAACTACTCTCAACCCAGACCTATAAAACAAGCAAAAAATGGTTGTATTCATCTGCTTTTCTTCCTTTCAGTTCTGGGACCAGCTATTCTGAAAAGACAGAAGCTGCAGAATCAAGGGGAGAAAATCCTTATCCTCCCTGATAGGGGAACACCCATGGTGGTCAGCAGCCAGAGCATCTGCAGAATTACATCCAAGAGAGCCCAGGAAACAGGAGATGCACAGTTTCATCCTGCTTATGGGCTCCTTGCTGCTGGGAGAAGGTTGACTAGATCAGGGCTCTTTGAAGATGATTTCTTGTGAAATTTTTCATCATCTTGAAGTTGCTTTGGTTTTAGAGAACTGAAATTGAGTCTTCTTCCTCCATCATCACAATATTTTGGGTTTTTATCTAGGGAAATTAAACCGTTTATTTTTTGTTTTAATAGAAGTGCAATAGTAATAGTTATCAAAACAAACTCTTTTCCTAGCAAGACAATATTGTTCCAAAAAATACCCCAACACCTTCTCCACCAAGGAACAAACTACTGCTTCAATAAGATTAGTCAAATGACCATCACCAAGGCAGAGAACCACAGACCTGCATGTTCTCCCCTCCCCACAATGATAATTGCTTCTCAAACCACCAATCTCTTACCTTCAGCAGCAGAGAAAACCTCAGCCTTAAATTGTTGCATCATATCATTATAGACAGAAACTTTGCTGTTAGTGGCATAAATACAGGAGATGCATAGGCAGATCAAATGCAGGCAGTGTACAGACTGCTTCTCAATAACTCAACGTAAATCTCTTGAGAATGGAGTTATGCAGGAGAGGCCTGCGCTATTCATTGTTTTGATTTGCACGGAGAATGGACAGCCATAGCAACCACCACACTTGGAAAAATCATCCTTTTCCCCATCTGGACCTCTGTTGTGTGCTCTCACATCATTGCAGATCAGGTTTTATTGTGGAATACCACTTGCTCTTGAAGTTACTTAACCACAGTATATCCTATCAAAAATCACCTGTACATTTTTACAGACTACACAGCAGTTGCATAGTGATGAGATCCACACTATATTCCTGACAAAGTCAGTATTTTTAAACTAGCAGCCTGGTTAGTTTTATCTGCAAATACACCTTCTCTATGCAGTACAGGAGTAGTATATCACTGGCTTTTCAGAAAAACTGAAAAGGTAAGACATGATTGCAAACAAAAAGTTCCAGCTAATGAATTTGAACATCTCTATTTTCATGGGGTGAGAAGAGTCAGGGAAAAGCATTCAAAACACATGTTTAGAAATATTGGATAAATAAAATAATTGCTACTGAGTGGCGGCCTCAACTGAGACGAGGGAGAGAAAATAATAGAAAATTTTGACAAAAAATTTGACATATAAGAATTTTTTAATGCCCAGATCTGAAATCCAGCAGTGGTTCTTCTCAGATACAGCTCTCTTTCCCAAGTGAAATGTGCTCTTTGCAATCAATGTCAAGGACTTACTGATGAACTCAAATGGGCTACCAAGCTTTGTGGATTCTGAAGCTGCCTAGGCTGTTGAGAAGGGACAATGTAGGAAAATAGTTGCAGGAAGTGTATGAGTCCTGTCCAAGAGCTGCAAACTCTGAAAATCCCACCCACTGGGCAGATGAGACATTAAGACCAAAGTTCACCTGTAAATCCCAGATCTAAGCAGTTCCATGTGAGAGAAAAATTCTTTTGGATTCTGTACTAAATCCAAAATTTCAGTGCTACGAAATTTCCATGACAGATCTTTCCCAGCTGTCCAGCTCCCAAAGCAGGAAGGACTAAAGCAAGCTAAGATGCCAGCTCCCAAGTGAGCCTAGAAAATCTTTGCTCAGACACAGAGAAATTATACACATCATGCATATTTTGAACCTAGACTTTCATCATATAAATAATAAATATATAAGACTAAGATTCCTTCAAAATTTTTGGCATTGGAATGGTGTACCCCTCAAACATTTATAACCATTTTGGAAAAAGATTCCCAACGTGCAACCAGAATAAAATATCTCTTAGCTGAAATGAAAAGCTACAATCAACTACTCCCACAAATTCAAAAGTCTGAGAAACAGACTGGAGAGCAGATACCAATTCTACCATTTAGGAAGAAAAGGAAGGCAGGTTCTGTAGAATATTTGGCTTTTTTCTTCTAAGAAAATAAGCAATGAAATAGTGCACAGAAATTATTTTGTATAGATTCAAAGGGGAATGTCTCACTGGGAGAAGAAGACAAGTGCCACTTCACTAAGCGCAGATCAGCGTGGTTTTTATATGGACTAAGAAGGTGAGGTTTTTAAAAGCAGTCCTAAGGAAAAAACTCCTAAAGGGTGAAATAGGAGAGCCAAAGCCTCTACAGACTTCAGGTTTCAGTGTAAAAAAACACTCTGGCTCAGGAAGACATGCAAAGGACATCTTCAAGATACTTCTCCTTGGAGTAACTTGGAGACCTTGCTCACAAACTTGTTGCAATGAAGCAGAAAGGTGTGGGAAAACACAGGCCATGGACTATTTTCAGAACAGAAAATGTCTGTAAAGAAGATGATGTGGTTGTAGCAGCAGGAAAATAACTCTTCATTTAATCAATATTGCAAACTGTGCAAAGAAAGATTTCTCATACATAGGGTTGCATGCTCATCAATGCATGTCTCCAGCTTGACATGACAAATCCCTTCAGAAGATTCTTGTTGATAGAGATTAATCACAGCCATTACAAGATCTTTAGACACAATCATACTGAAAGAAAAGGAAAAAAAAAAAGAAAAAGAAAAAATAAAATTGTTGTAGATTCCCAATCCTGAATAGACTGAAGGTTATGTAGTTCAGCATGTGCACTCAGTTATAATACCTTGAAGATAAAGAGCAAAGAAATTTCTTAAAACACCTTGGGAGAAAAAAAATTGCAATTATTACAGTTTCCTTAGGAAAGCTGGAAGTCTCTTGGTTGCATAATATTCATAAGTCAAAAGTTTTGTTCCTTGGTATACTGCACTGATGCCCTTTATATTTTCATCTGACTGATTGTGGGCAGCTTTCATATTGTGTGAAATATCAAAGGTCAGATTCTTCTCCTTGTAATTCCCTATGCACTTTTCATTAACTCCAAGATATTTTCAAAATCACATTTTAAATTGGTAATATCTGATGAATGTAACCAAATCCTTAAGTTTAGCTAAAGGGTTTTTCAAAGCAGAAAAACTGATATGGATATTTCTTTTCTGGGGGGTGAATTGTGCAGATCTTCAATATAGTATGTGTCTGAATCTCACTCAACCCATCTGGCACTTGAGAACAAACTCAAGAAATAAGCACAAGCCTCTATTCAGCTGAGCTGGGGCACTTATACTTTATTTCTGCTGACTAGCCTGTGTCCTTGTGCAACTGGAGATCCTTGCAGAGTGAAACCTCAATACCCCAAGAGAAGCAAATACTTCCATCTCTCTTTCTCAAGGGACAAAATATATTCCAAAGGTTAAGCAACAGGAATTTAGAAAAAGCAGGAGAGTAACATTTTGATCTGCAGAGGACTTTCTACACAAATCTGTACCAGGATATAGAAAAGACAGATTTGCAGAGATGTCTATGGGAGAGATTCAGGTTGCCTATTCCCAGGCATACAGTGCTTTTTGGCACTACTTAGAGCATCCACGGGCTCTATGCTCATCCATGGGCATCCATGGGCTACACCACATGGGCTGGCAAATATGTGTGACATAACACTTCCTGGGCATCTGTATCCCTCTGGCTATAGGCCACACAGGCTGCTCCATAGAACCTGAGGTAACATCAGGTAAACAGTTGAGGTCTGAATTTTTGCAGCCTGGTGCTGACCTAGCCATTCTGGATTCCTGAATGAGATGAAGATTCTACCTTAAAAATAAAAAGAGGAGTACCTGAGACAGGAATAACAATAACCTCACCTTAGTGGGAATCTTGCTAGAGCTAACCATAGAATCATAGAAACATTTAGTTTGAAAAAGACCTCTAAGGTCATTGAGTCCAACCATTAACCTAACACGGCCGAATCCACCACTAAACTATGTCCCAAAGCACCAAATCAACATATCCCTTAAATATCTCCAGGGATGGTGACTCAACTCCTCATATAGTCTGCTCCAGGGTTTCACAATGCTTTCAGTGAACAAATGTTTCCTAATATGCAATCTAAACCTCCCCTGGTGCAACTTAAAGCAATTTCTTCCTGTCCTGCCACTGCTTACCTTGCTAAACCCTCTTTTCAGGCACTTGTAAAAAGCAATACAGTCCCACTTGAGCCTCCTTTTCTCAAAAGCCAAACACCTCCAGCTCCCTCAACTGTTCCTCATCCAACTTGCTGCTGCAGATCCTTCACCAGATTAGTTTTCCCTTCTCTGGATATGCTTCAGCACCCCAATGTCTTTCTTGTAGTGAGGGGCAAAAACTCAGCACAGGATTCAAGGTGCAGGCTCACCAGTGCTGTGTACAAGGAGGAGACATCCCTAGTCCCACTAGCAGATCTAAATGCATTCCATGGTCATATGTTTAATTTGGTCGTCTCCTGGTGTCTAGCTTAACAATACTATCTAGGTGTGAGGGAATCTCTAGAGCTCTGCTAAAGATAAGTGCCCCTGGTTTCTGCTTTAAAAGTCATTTTGGTTGACCTAAAAATGCAGCTGAATGGAAGGGAGTAATAGTAATACTTTCCCTGGATGGATACCCATTGTGGGACGCAGCTACTATCAAACCAAAAAAGGGTCTGGAAGAATTTACACTCCATTTCTTCTCGTGGTCACTTACCCTCTGAAGCCTGACAAACCCTCACTTCTTTCCCAAGCAAAGCTGCAGCCTTGGGCTGAAGCTCTCCTGGCAGCCAGACTGGGGTCTTGGTGCACAGCCTGCTCCCTAGGCAAGTGTGAAGGTTACAGAGAGAACTAAACCCGAGTCTCTCACACCCTTTAATTTGCAAGTATTTTTACAAAATGCATGACCTTTACTTCCTTCCCTATTGTTTTGTAAAACAGAGTCAATGGAGGAGAGGGAAGCAGCTGCACTCTTGTTCAGGAGAATGGTTTTTGCCTGTGCTGATGATGATGTTTGCCAAGGAACACCATTTCTAAACACAGATCAGGCTTGGGCATAAACTAGACAAGGAGCAGCTCCCTTTGGTTCCAATTATGCCTCTGCCCAAACCCAGAATAACAACTTCTCATTTACAGAGAATACAAAGAGTCAACCCTGAGATACAAACAGGATATTTCTTGTAAGAAAGGGAGATTGTCACAATCGTATTTTGTGATTCAAATAGAACACTGATGCATAGATGGTTTCTGTGTGACTTTTGCTGGAAGCTTTGAAAACAGTTGATTGGGCTAGGTGTCCGTCTCATATAAATGAGTCTAAACTTTATCAGATACCTATCTACATCTTTCAACAATTAAATCAGTTATTCAGTCTGTCTCTATTCATTTAAAGAGAAGAAGGAGTAAGAACATAACTATGCATGCCTATATTACTGAAGTGATCCAAGGAAAAACTTATTAAAGTTTTTAAAAAGCTATGTAAATAATATGAATGGTAAGTGAAATTTATTTCCTTATAGATGATAATCACTCTATTAAGAAAAAATGATTATTTAATAATAATGTTAGAAAATCACTTTTTATTGTTAACACTTTCAATCAAAAATTGGCTAAATTAGTCAAGATTCATTAAATCTCTGATAGAAGTTTTGCCACAGAAAATGCCAACTAAGTTCTTACTGGAAACACTCTTCAAACGTAACAAGAACTTTATACCATCAGTAATAAAATCAAATATTTAAGTCCTAGCTTTGAAGAAGCAGTCAAAGAAAAAGGATGAAATGGGAAGGACTACTATGATCACCCTTCACAACGTGACATTCGTGCTCACTAACTTCTCCTCCTGAATTTACAAGACTTTACTAAACAGGAGCACAAGCTGTTCCGCCCAGGCATATTTGCTGTTATCTTCATGTCAGTCCCTGGCTGGAAATTGTCCAGACCTTGCTTTCCTATAAGCTCACTGGGCTCAGCTGAGCTAAACCAACTGTGACCAATCCCAGTTTAACACAGCAGAATAGTTTAAATACTATTATCACTGTAGTCCATGAGGAAAAATGAACCATTTACAGCTCACCTGAGTGCGTGGATTTTTTTTTTCTTTTGTGTGTTAACGAGAGATCCAAAAAGTGAAGTTATTTGGAATGCCTTTGCTCCACCTGAAAACAAACATCTACTATCTCTGAAAATGAATCTGCATCTTCTCAGGTATTGAACTAGAAAAGAAGACAGAGGGCTAAGAATTAGATAAGACAGACTAAGTGCGTATATAATGGAGAGAGTCAGATTTTAAGGGTTCTGAATGAAATGTATTTAAGTAAGAATCTGTAAATACTGTGGCTATTAAGAGCTAAATTTTGTACGATAAAAACCTTATGTGGCCCTAGGGTGTAATGTAAGCCAAAATTCCTGCCTTCCACCTCCATGCCACTGTTCATTAGGCCAATATAATCGAACTAAAACAAATTTATTAACAATTAAAATAAAATAAACCAATCATTGTTTAGAAAACTGGAAAAATAATCTAGTACCATTCTTTTTTATGAATACAACCACAAATGAGAAACTCAACTATGCAAGCAATTAACATCCTTCAAGTGTAGAATCAAATGCATAACAGTACTGTAAGCCACAGGGAAAAAAAGCCTTATAAACAGATGAAATAGAACTTCAAGGAATCTGACACTACAAATTATACTAACATGTTTTTAAGAATAAATAAAGATAGAACACATCTCTTGATCAAACTGCAATACAAATAGAACAAAAATAGCCTTGAAAGACAAAGTTTAGTGAAGGGATAAAGATCTTCATGTGTTGCTTGTAACACATTACTGAAAAATTAACTCCAACTAACAATAATATGTGATTTTTTACATGAACTGTAAAAGGCTCACCAGTACTTCAAAGAACTGAAAAATCAAACTCTAAGATGCAGATGAAAAATATATGCAGTGTCATAGCTTTTGTTACCAGACCTTCTATACGTTATGTATATAGTCATAAGAAACAACTCAAATGCACAGGTGGTGCTTTACTTTTTGTCATGGACTAAGAAACAATGCAAAATGCCTTCAGATACACCTATAAACAGGAAAAGTCAGTTTGGAAACCCTGTGTATCTCTAATAAACTGTGTTTGTGTGGATAGAGGATGTACCTATTTGGATGATCATAACAGATACAGCAGTCCATCTCATTTAGGTACTATGAAGATAATGAGGGATCTGAGCATCTCAGCATAGAGCACAGAAGATAGGAGTTGAAACTCACTGACGACCAAATTCTCAATCATCTATTCACTGCAGCAAGGACAAGATGGTCACTATAATGTTTACTTGGTGTTCAGTACCTGTCCAGGCCTTGTACTGCAGTGTATACACAACCTTAAACCCTTAAGAACACCTTAGTTTGAGGTCTGAGTTTTATCACCTGTGGCAGATGTTGTCACTGACACAACACTCAGCCAGTAGTGTCGCTGCCAGCAGAGACTGGAGGGCCTGCCTCTGCCTCCTGCAGGGCTGGCCTGAGCCCAGCAGTGCAGGTGTCAGAAGTACCTTCATCACTGAAATCAAAGCCTCATCTCCCAGACTTCAGAAAAATGCGAGCCCAGACATACATATGTTCTCTTTCTAGCCTGTTTCTAGAAGGTATTTATGAATGGAATCTCTTCCTTTCTTCAGCTGAAGCCTATAGTTTCCCAGCCACAAAGCGAGCAGAGAACCAGCAGTGAGCTCCTCTCTCAGCTGAATAGCAGTAAGCAACAGTTTGGGTCTACCTAAGAAATGCAGCTTCTTTGTCAGCTAGGATTTCTCAGTCTTGGCTTGATTCTCTTCAAACTGGACTGCACTGTAAATCACTGCTAAAGAACTCCCGAAATTACAGACTCAGCTTATGGTTCCACAGTCCTACATCTGGAGTTTCACAGTGATTTAGGATCAAACCTGAGCACTGACATACCAGACAATTTTCTCTCAGCTGTGAGTCATCCCCAAAAGACCACTCCCTGGACGCACAAATAGCTGTTGTACAGCAGCACAGCTCCTTTGAGAGGGGGCGCAAGCAATCACTCCACTGGCTCTTGGAGAGGGCCACACTAGAGACCCCCCCTTAGAGAGTCCTGCTGCAGAATAATCTAGAATTTCTTTGAGCCTACTCATAAAGAGATGATTGTGGCACAAAAATATATGCCTTTATAGTGCAGGGAATATGGCATAAAACAATTTCAGAGGAAGGCAGGAGTTTAGTGCATTTTATGCCAATTCCCAACACAACAAAACACACTTTCTTTCCCATGAGTGTGGGGAAAGAAAAGAGTGTGGAAATAAAAAAAATCAAGAATTACAAGTCACCAGGGACTATAAAAAGAAAACAATATAGCCTGGGACAAGTCCTCCCCGCATGACTATAGGCATTGATAATTGTCTGCAATTCTGGGAACATCAGTCTTGGAAACATGTTTTTTAACAATTCACTCCATAGAAGCCACAGTCACAAGTATGTAATTTAGAAGTTTTCACACTACACTGTGTGGCACAAATGAGAAACCACGTAATGTAATAGAAAAAAAAAATACAGCTCTTACTGAAGCCTATCATTTGGCTCCAATCAAGTTGCAGGATAATCAGATGAAGTAAAAACAGGAGTCTGAGGATGAGAAGTTCAGAACATCTGTAGCACCCACAACTAAGGAAATCCTGCAGCTTGCTCTTTGCACACCTGTAACAACCACAGTTTTTGCTCTTGAATGACCAAGACAGAGAATTGTCATTTCCTTCTCTGAGTGCAATAACAAAGATTTCTGCCTCCCTTCTACTCTTATCTACCCCCCTATTTAATTTATCTGCTGTGTGCTTTTTTGTTGGGTTTTACATCAAGTTTCTCTTTTCCTTCTTTCTATGATTGCCTCTCACATCTCATTTTTCATGCAGTTTCTGAGGTCAAAATGAGAGACAATTCCCATGTTAGAAAATTCCATGTGATTTCAACCTTCGTTCCATTAAATTACTATCATCTTTCCCTCTCTCCACATTTCTTGAAGTCTTGACATAGGGATATATCCTGTTGCATAGTATCCTATCCATGCCTATCACATTGCACAGACCTTTTCCAGTGTGATTTGCTTTTTTGGGTCTTCTCATTAATAATGACTTACCTCAGGTGACCTGTGAAGGCCCTGATTCATCCTCTTATTGTTCTCTGAGTATTCAGCTGCTTTCTATCCTGCAGATCCTTCTTTATCTGTGATTTACAGCAAACTGCTAATGTATCTTACACCCATTACTCCAATGGTTGATATTTTATGGTTTGACTCACTTTTCAAACTGTTCTGTGATGGTAATTTTCATTCTTTTATCTTCATTCTGTGGGTGTTCTGCAGAACTCTTTTGTCACTTCCCTGCTCTTTTTCTCTTCAGCTTTGGCAACCAGCATTTTTATCTCCATTCACAGTACATGTTATCATTTGTTAGATGACAAATCATTGTATTACTCTTGTAATTTTTTTTCCTTGTGTATCTTTGATTTTATCTTTGCTTTTTTCCCCCCTTGTTTTTCCATGGATGAAAAAATGTCTACCATAATTTTATTTACCTTAAAGAATATATTTTCATTGTATATTGCCATATGGCACAGAGAAGCCTGATCTACCTCTGAACAAGACAGTTCAGAGAGAACCATAGATGTGTAAATGCAGCTAAATTGTTCCTGATACCCAGCTTAGTTTGTTAAGGGCAAGCTACAAGCCTACAAACTGCTGAACTAGATATATATATATATATATATATATGCACACACATATATATATGAATATACACACATATATAGATGAGATGTAAATGTAAGCTGTATATACTTTATTTCAGGCTCCTCACATTCCTCATCTGACTCATATTTCATCACTGGTGACAGCTATAGGTACCATATCTACCCAAGCTGCTACTAAGATGATTGATGTAGGGCAGTGGAACAGAAACTTACACTCTTACTGCATGAAATACTTCCCACAGGCCTCAAACAAGTGATTTACTAGAGGGACCCAGTTGTGGTCCCTAATTTTTAGTGAGAGATTCACATGAGCTAGAATGTTAGTAAGTAAGGATGACATGGTGAACAGTTTAAACATGAGTCAGACTGCTGGGAAGACCCAGGTGAGCTAGTGTGGTCATCCCTAACTTGAGCTTTCTCCAGTGAGAATTAATCCCTGTTCCATTTGTTAGTAAAGGAGGCCATACTTTTCAGGCTGGTTTCATTCTTTGTTACAGTAATTTGCTGTTTGCAGAGTCTGATCTCGTATCTTTAGCTATGCCATACTAGCAACACCAGTTTCCCTTCAGCTTTGCCTTGTTCTTTTCTTTGACCATAGTCCAAAACATCTGTGTAATCTTTTCAGTATAGTATGTTTGCCTTCCTGTTTACCTTTTTCACATTTGTTCTCAGTCTGTGTGTAACGATTAATTATTCCCATGCCATTTGAAATAATTTCCCAAGGGCAAAAACTAGCTCAGAGAAGCAGCAGAAGCTTCATCAGGATCTTTTATGTAACAAATGCTGAAAATAATTGCCCAAATTCTTTGCTGTTTATTTTTTAATAAAGTATTCATAATTCAGATAATTCTTGAAACAAGATTAAATTACCACAGATTATTTTCTGTTGTTATTTATAACATGCAGAAATATCAATTACACTTAGAAGCCATTTAATACATTTGTTATATACATTATTCACATGTATACATGTACAATTAATAGTACACTAATAGCCAACAGAGTTAATTACCAGGTGTTGATTACCAGGTTTAATCTATGTAGATACAATTTGCATTGGCAGAAGCTCAGAATCAAAACTCAAATTTGTGTGATTGTGGAACAGACAGTACATGTTGTTTTGCATAATGTTTTCAAGGAAGAAACAACATTTTCTGAGATTCCTACATAATCTTTTGTGTATAAAATTTCCATTGCTACATGGATTGAAACTGTATTTTTCCTACATTGCAAGGAGAAAAAACAAAAGTAGTGGAACAAAAGAAAAATCTACATGGATAAAAAGATGATTATCATCATCCTTAAATATAGTTTTAGTATAAAAGAGAGGTCTGACAAAGAGAAGTTAATTCCAAAAGCACACACTGGCTTTTTTCAGGATGGTGGGACTGAACTAAATACAGTGCAGAGTTCTAGCTTTCCTAACATTAACTTTGGCTTACAGCTGGCCAATCTGATCTTTTCAGAGTCAGCCAACTTTCTCCCCATTCTTCCTGCACTGTTCTCTGTAAAATAGGGGTAATGCTGATAATTTACATAATAGAGCTAATAAGGATGCTGACCTGAATGCTTTGTGCTGACAATATTTTGACCCAAGCACTATATTAAATAATAATAATCAGTACAACTGCCAATATCTCCACTAAGAATTTTTCTGTGCTTTTTCAGAAAGACAGATATCTATCAGGTCATATACACAATGCATGCATCAGATCAAAATCGTAGCAGGCTGCTAAACTTTCTACTGACTGGAAAAGAAAAAATATAACACACAAACCTACCCAGAGAACTATAAGCTGCTCAGTCAGTGTAAGGCATGATCACAGAGCAGATGCCCCTGGAAATTACTCTAAGGCACATGGAAAATAGAGATTGGTGACAGCCAACATGCCTTCACCAAGGACAAGCCATGGCTGGCAAATTCTGTGACCTTCTATGGTGGGATTACAGTATTGATGGATAAGAGGGAGTGACTGAAATAATCTACCTGGACTTGTGCAGAGCATTCAATACTGTCACACACAACATCCTTGGCTCTAAAATGGAGAAACAAGGATCTGACAGGTAGAGTACTCAGTGGAAAAGGAGTTGTCTAGATCCTCACACTCAGAGAATTCCTGCCAATGACCCAACATCTGGGTGGTAAGCAGTAATGAGTGCTGTCCCTCAGTGTCCATACTGGGAGCAGTATTAAGGTCTTTGTCAGGGATATGGACAGTGGGATTGAGTGCACTCTCAGCAAGTTTGTTGGTGACACTGAGCTGAGTAGTCTGGTTGATATTACAGAAGGAAGGAATACAATCTAAAAGGACCTTGACAGGCTTGAGAGGTGGGCCTGTGAAACCTCATGAAGTTCAACAAGGTCAAGTGCAAGCTCCTGCATCTGCGTCAGGGCAATCCCAGGCTGGGCAATGAGGGAATTGAGAGTGGCCCTGTGGAGACAGACTTGGAAGAGCAGGTGAATGAGAAATTGAACATTAGCCAGAAACGTGCACTTACAGCCCAAAAATCCAACTGCATTCTGGGCTGCATTACAAGCAGTGTGGCCAGCAGATCTAGGGAGGTGATTCTACTCCTCCATCTGCTTTGATGAGACCCCACCCAGAATGCTGCATCCAGCTCTGAGATCCCCTGCACAGGAAAGACGTGGACGTGTCTGGACAAATCCAGAGAAAGGCTGAGCATCTCTCCTATGAAAATAGGCTGAGAAATTTGGGCTGTTCAGCATGGAGAAGAGATGACTTCAGGGAGACCTTATAAAACTTTCCAGTACCTAAAGGGGACCTACAAGAAAAATGGGAAAGGACTTTCTATCAGAAAGTGTAGTGACAGGACAAGGAGTAATGGTTTTAGATCAGAGAAGGTAGATTTAGATTAGATATTAGGAAGTGAGGGTGGTAAGGCACCCCATGCATTTTCCAGAGAAAAATCCCTGTTAGTGAATTTTTAGTGGCTAGTCCCATCCCTGTTATTGTTCAAGACCAGGTTAAATTGTGTGCTGAACAACCTGGTCTAGTGCAAAGTATGTCTGCCCACATCACTAGAAGTAGGTGACCATTGAAACTAGAGGGTCTTTAAGATCCTTTCCAACCCAGTCCATTTTAATATTCTATTCTATGTTTTTAATTACCCTAAGAGGAGGAAAAGAGTCACTTAAATATGTGAACAACACAGATACTATGTTTACTGGAAGTTATATGTTGTCAGCTTCTACAGAGACACGAAAATATTGTTTAGAAAGTTGAATAATTCAATTTTACTCTAGACTGAAGTACATAGACCTTTTTGTTTATGTTGCAAAAGCATTATGAGGAAGTGTTCTGAATTAGTTTTCTTCTAAAGTGCTACAATTCAAGGTCTGCTAGCCTGCAGCAGTTGGTGAAACATACTTGTTCCCTTTTATTCAGACCTGTAAGAGAGCTATAAAGTTGCGAAACAATAAAAAGAGTAGAATTCACTTCTCTTTTTTTGGAGATTAAAAATGGGAGGACATTTTCCCATGTACAAAGAGCAGCAGGTAACCTCTTCCATGTCCCACATACCACAGGAATGTCATCTGACACGCACCCCACCCCACTCTAGTCCTGAAGTCAACAACTAAGGCTCTCCTTACAGCATGCAAGTAAGAGGAAAAAGACAATAACTCCTAGAAATGCATCAGATTCTTAATTTGAAATGCTTTTTTAGAAACTTCAATCTATGTAGAGCTAACTGATTTATTTTAAAGATTTTTTTTTCTTCCTCCTCAAACTCTACTTTATTACTGCAATATGTTCTTTACATGCATGGAGGAAATAAGGGAGAGGGAATCAACTAAAGAAATTATCTTCTTTCATTTTTAAGGTTTTAAGCAAATCTCACAAGAAAGTAAACATACCACAAAGCATTTGCTGAAAGCTAGCTAGGTGGAAGCAGGCAAGTGCTAATTAGCTTTATGATCTTTTCAACATGTGGAAAACCAGTGAGGATGTGGATATTTACCACCATGAAAGAAATGAGTAGATATTTTTACATTCAGATATCTAGGAACAGTTAGACTCTGTAATACATATTGGCAAAGACAGTTTCCTTAAATTAGAATATCTTTTCAAATCAGATTATGTTCTGCACAGAAAAATTCCCTTGACTCCTTCAAAACCTGTGCAGAAACATAAATGTGCCAAGATATTCAGAGATCTAGTTAATTAATTTGAAAGGCCTAATTTTGGAAACCTATTATCTGTAAAAGGTGATACTAAACAGATTTAACAAGTATACAAATGGATAACTGCAGGAATGACAGACTGCTGTTCCAAAGTCCTAATGTCAGAGAGATTTTTCTTCATTGCTTTATCCAATAGCTGAATCATTTTCCCAGACTGAATATTTCTGAAGGAATATGACAGGTGAGCAATACCATGCCAGGTATCAGGTCTTACATCTGCACCATTTGCCTCCTCATAAATGATCATCAGGAGAACAAGATAGGGAATAAATGTACATTTGCATTGTTCAGCATACCTTGTGCTGATTTGGCTACATATTTTAACTGCAATATGTAGGGCTTGATCACTACAGAGAGTTTAGTCTCAAAAATATCCATGAGACTCTGAGAAAAATAGAAATCAAATAAGTTAATGAACAGAATATTGCAGGTAACAGACAAAGACATAGTAGTAACAGCATTTCCATATTAAAAAAAAAAAAAAACAAAAACAAAAACAAAAACAAAAAAAAACTGAGAAAATAGCATCTTTCACTGCAAACTCTCCTGCATTCTGTTTCCTCACTCCTTAAACATAAGCAATGCTTTTAATTCCAGCAGCCTACTGTTTCACAATATAAAATTAATGGAATTCTACTATTTTCTGCAAAACAGATATATAAAAGAGTGCATTTTTCTCAGATCCAGATGAGAAAAGTTCCACTAAACAACAGAAGATTCAGTGATACTACACTATGGTACAAAGGAGATAAGTGGCACGGGTTATCTAACTGCAGTGCAACCACTGAAATATGGCTTCACAGCCGCTTCTTTGAGTTCATACAGTATTACCTGATCTGCCTGATAAAAGTTAATAAGAATATTTCACAGAATAATGTAGAAAAAAAACCCCTAACAGTAACACTAAACCTAACTCTAACCCTGACTCTAACACAAAGACAACGCCTAAATTCAAACCAAAACATAAACCTAACCTTAACCCAAACCCTAACCCTAACCCTAGACCTAAACCTAACCCTAAAACAAACCGCAACCCGAACCCTAACTTAACCCTAACCCAAATGTAACCCAACCTGAAAACCCAACACTAATGATAAACCTAACCCTAAAAGTAACCATAAGACTAAACCAAAGCCAATCTCAACACTGAATCCTAAACCTTAACCTAAACCTATATCCAAAATCGAATCCTAATCCTAATCATAACCTAAAAAATTATCCTTAACCTAAATCAAACACAACCCCAAAACTGAATCCTAAACCTAAGCCTATCACAAACTGTAACCCTAGGCCGAACCGTAACCATAACCATAACCATAACCATAACCCTAAACCTAACCCTAACCGTAACCCTAACCCTAACCCTAACCATAACCCTAACCCTATCATGAAACGTAACCCTAACCCTAACCTTAAATGTAATCCCTAATCTCAAACAAACCCAGTCCCTAAACTGAATCCTAAACCTAAACCTAAGATTAACCCTAAAACCTAACCCAAACCCTAAACATAATCCAAAACCTAAACCAAGCCTGACCCCTAAACTGCATCCTAACCCAAACCATAAGCCTAGCTCAAATCGTAACCCTAATACTATATGTAATACTAAACATAACCAAACCCAATGCCTAAACTGAATCCTAAACCCAAACCCTAACCCTAACCCTTAAAACTAAGCCTAAACTTAGGCTTAAGCCTAAAACAAAATCTAACCCTAACCCTAACCCTAACCTAACCCTAACCTTAAATGTAATCCCAAATCTAAACCAAACCCAACACCTAAACCTAATTCTAAACCAAAACCTAAGCATAAACCAAAACCTAAACCTAGTCTAAACATTAAAGGTAGCCCTAACCCTAACCTAGTATTCTAAACCTAAACAAAATGTAACTGCTAAACTGAACCCTAAACCTAAACCTAACCCTAACCCAAACCCAAACCCTGACCCTAACCCTTACCTTAAATGTAATCCCAAAACTAAATCAAACCCAATCCCTAAAATGAATCCTAAACCTGAAACTAAAACTAAGCCTAAACCTAAGGCTAAGGCAAACCCTAACCCTAACACTAAATCGAAATGTTATCCTAAACTGAAAACAAAGCCAACGCCTAAACTAATTTGTAAACCTAAACCTAACCTGAATCCAAACCACAATCTTAACCTTAACCCTAACCTTAACCCTAACCCAAACCATAACACTAACCTTAACCCTAACCCTAACCCTAAACATAACCCTAACCCTAACCCTAACCATAACCCTAATCACAACCCTAACCCTAACCTTAACCCAAACGCTAACCCTAAGCATAGCCCTAACCCTAACCAAATGCCTAAACTGAATCCTAAACCAAAACCCAAACCCTTAAAACTAAGCCTAAAATTAAGCTTAAGGCTAAAACAAAACCTAACCCTAACCCTAACCCTAATCCTAATCCTAAACTTAAGACAACCCCAACCCTAATCCGAACCCTAACCCTAACATTAAGCCAACCCTAACCCTACCCCTAACCCTAACCCAAGCGCTAATCCTAACCCAAACCGTAACCCTAATCCTAACCCAACCCTAACCCTAACCCTAACCCTAACCTTAACCCTAACCCAAACCATAACCCTAACCTTAACCCTAACCCTAACCATAACCCTAACCCTAACCCTAACCCTAACCCTAACCCTAACCCTAACCCTAACCCTAACCCTAACCCTAACCCTAATACTATATGTAATACTAAACCTAAACCAAACCCAATGCCTAAACTGAATCCTAAACCCAAACCCTAACCCTAACCCTTAAAACTAAGCCTAAACTTAGGCTTAAGCCTAAGACAAAATCTAACCCTAACCCTAACCCTAACCTAACCCTAACCTTAAATGTAATCCCAAATCTAAACCAAACCCAACACCTAAACCTAATTCTAAACCAAAACCTAAGCATAAACCACAACCTAAACCTAGTCTAAACACTAAAGGTAGCCCTAACCCTAACCTAGTATCCTAAGCCTAAACAAAATGTAACTGCTAAACTGAACCCTAAACCTAAACCTAACCCTAACCCAAACCCAAACCCTGACCCTAACCCTTACCTTAAATGTAATCCCAAAACTAAATCAAACCCAATCCCTAAAATGAATCCTAAACCTGAAACTAAAACTAAGCCTAAACCTAAGGCTAAGGCAAACCCTAACCCTAACCCTAAATCGAAATGTTATCCTAAACTGAAAACAAAGCCAACGCCTAAATTAATTTGTAAACCTAAACCTAACCTGAATCCAAACCACAATCTTAACCCTAACCCTAACCTTAACCCTAACCCAAACCATAACCCTAACCTTAACCCTAACCCTAACCATAATCCTAACCTTAACCCTAACCCTAAACATAACCCTAACCCTAACCATAACCCTAATCACAACCCTAACCTTAACCTTAACCCAAATGCTAACCCTAAGCATAGCCCTAACCCTAACCAAATGCCTAAACTGAATCCTAAACCAAAACCCAAACCCTTAAAACTAAGCCTAAAATTAAGCTTAAGGCTAAAACAAAATCTAACCCTAACCCTAACCCTAACCCTAATCCTAACCTTAAAACAACCCTAACCCAAATCCTAACCCTAACCCTAACATTAAGCCAACCCGAACCCTAACCCTAACCCTAACCCAA
Organism: Ammospiza caudacuta; assembly: GCF_027887145.1. Classification (NCBI taxonomy): domain Eukaryota; kingdom Metazoa; phylum Chordata; class Aves; order Passeriformes; family Passerellidae; genus Ammospiza; species Ammospiza caudacuta. The sequence goes on along the minus strand of NC_080593.1, from coordinate 56,421,310 downwards.
GCGCTAATCCTAACCCTAACCCTAACCCTAACCCTAATCCTAACCCAACCCTAACCCTAACCCTAACCCCTAACCCCAACTCTAACCCTAACCCTAACCCTTACCCTAACCCTAACCCTTACCCTATTATAAGTAAAAGTTTGTAACACTGTTTATACTTGCCTCTTTTAAAATTCTTCCTCAAGAGGAGGAGGTGCTTCATCATCTTTGGGGCCCTTCACTGGACTCTCCAGTATGTCCATGTGTTGCTATAGGACACGAAAGAATACAAGCGCACACCGCTGCTCTCAAGGTGAAGAAAAAGGGAAGTTAATTTTCTAACTCCAACATTTATAGTTTTCCAAGAGTGACAGCGATTGGAGGGTGACAGTGTCACCTCTCCCATGACACTGGACAAACCAGCAGTCTATCAACTTTCTCTTCCTCCATAAAGGAATGCAAACCAATGAGTTATTTACAGAAAGGTTTTGAGAAAGTTCACTACAAGAATGCCAACATCAGAGGCTTAGAAAATTTTTAAAAACCAGAGTGACATCCATGTCTCCCTCATTCTGGGAAGCCTAGTACTGGACAGAGCACTCTACGTGTGGCCTCACCAGTGCAGAGCACAGGAAGATGACCTCCTTTGACCTGCAGGCAGCACCCATCTTAGCTCAGCCCCAGACACTCTTGTCCTCTTGTTGCTGCAAAGTGCATTTCTGCACTCATTCATTACATTTAATTATTATAATTCCTCAATATCTTTACTCCGTTGAAAAATCATGACAAGTTGCAGACTAGTACATTTCTACTTATCAGCAATAGCCTTTCTTAGAGTAGGCAGAGAGCCTGAAGTGTCATGGGGGCTGTTCTGTGAGGTGGAACTTCTCTACATGCTACATGTACCACAAGGATATTCTGATGCACAGTAATCTGAATGTCACAAACACCTTGGACCTACATCCTGCTTAGCAACATTTTAACTTGCATTAAAAACATAGAATTGGTACCTAATTTGTCCTTTACTTAATTTGTAAATGTTAGACTTTTAACATTTGTTAGACTTTTTGACATTTTAGACTTGTTGACTTTTTGATATTTAATTGTGAAATCCCATCCAAAATAATTAGTTCTGACAAATTTTAGTATGCTCATTAATCTTATCTGAATAATTTCTGATAGGTAAATAAAGAAAGAGGCTTATTTTTTGTAGAATTTTCAGTAGTGTATTACAGATAACCCTTATAAAATCATTGTGGACGTTTAGGAATATTGAGGACATTATTCATTCTGAAATATAGTTTAATAAGAAATTGCTACTTAATGGAAGCTTAAATGATCTTTGTTAACCTATTTGGATGACTCAGAAATAAATGACCTTTCATGAAACATCTCTGATGTAGTGTTCCATGGTCTGCTGTTATATTTAATGGTTTAGAGTCTAATGGAATGTAGTTCCAAAAATTTTAGGTGGAAAATCTCAGGTAATCCCTACAAAGGAGATGATGCAGAGGTTTTAAGTGCCCAGATCTATAATCTTCCTGTGAGTGAATATATTTCTAGCCAGAATTTCCACTAGTGTTATTAGGAAAAAATTATTATTGAATTTTATACAAAAATTACTATTGTATAAACATTTATTAAGACATCTACGCACTACAGTTTGGAATGTCTAAATAAAAGAAAAAAAATCCATTTTCTAAAGCAAATAAGTAAAGGCAATACAAAAATCTGAGTTCAGTTACAAGCTGGAAGAAATAACTTTATCATTCTATTCAGTGGTATTTAATTGATTCAGACTTTCTGGCCACCAATTTCCTCAGCAAACAGAAAACTTGCAATAGAGATAACCAGAGATTTGAGACCTTCTGGAGACCTTTGCACACAAGACATACCTTTTGGTACAATGGTGGAGGTACTTATTTAATATTAATTTAATCATTATTATACTGGATTGAATAGGTAAAGACACTATTGCAGCATTCTACAGCTACAGGAAAAAAATTAGCCATTGAATATACTCTTAGGATTGCTTTATTTTAAGTTCTGAGTGCCTGTATATCATACTTGACTACTAAATTTGTAATTAAATAAAATTAAACTACTAAAGTAATTAATCAAAATTACTAAGTAAGTTTGCCAATGACACTAGACTGGGAGGAGTTATCAGCTCCCTCAAGGGCAAGGAAGCCCTGAAGAGAGACCTCAACAAATTAAAGAGATGGGCAATCACCAGCTCTATGAAATTCAACAAGGGGAAGTGCTGGATTCCCACCTGGGATGGAGCAGCCCTGGAGGTGTGCATGAACTGGGGAACAAGAGGCTGGAGAGCAGCCCAGCAGGAAGGGACCTGGGGGTCCTGGTTGACAGAATGTGAGTCAGCAGTGCCCTGCCAGCCAGGAGGGCCAGGTGTGTCCTGTGGTGCATCAGGCACACCTGGTGCATCAGCATCACCCCCTGGACAAGAGAAGGGATCATCCTGCTCTGGTCTGCATTTGGGCTACCTCACCTCAAGTCCTGGGGACAGTTTCAGGCACCACAAGGTAAGAAAGACATAAAGCTGTTAGAGAGTGTCCAAAGGAGAGCGGTGAAGATAGTGAAGGACCTTGAGGGGAAGCTGTGTGAGGAGCAGCTGAAGTCACTTGGTCTGTTCAACCTGGAGAAGAGGAGACTGAGGGGAGACCCCATCAGAGCCTGCAACTTCCTTGTGAGGGGAAAGCAGGTGCTGATCTCTTCTCTGTGGTGACCAGTGACAGGACTCAGGGAAATGGTGTGAAGCTGTCCCAGAGGAGATTTAGGTGGGATGTCAGGAGAAAGTTTTCACCCAGAGGGTGGCTGGACATTGGAACAGGCTTTCCAGAGAAGTGGTCGCAGCACCAAGCCTGACAGAGTTCAAGAAGTGTTTGGACAATCCTCTCAAAACACATGATGTGATTCTTGGGGTGTCATGTGCAGGGCCAGGAGTTAGGCTCAATGAGCCTCATGGGTCCCTTCCAACTCAGAAAATTCTATGATTCTATGAAAATGAAAAATAATTGAATTTATCTTTGGTGGATTTGAATAATGAGTTTTAGGTACTAAAGCTAAAAAAATAGCAAAGTGTTTCTGATAAAGATTGGTTCCAATGATAAAGTTCAAATAGTTACTACTGACTTCTTGAAAGTCACAGGATTTAAGCATTTTTGGTCTGACAGCAACTCTATCAACCATTTTGTGCAACAATTTCCTTTAATCAAGTAGTTTGTTACTAAGAATCTCTACTGTTTTGCAAAAAGATACATGACAAGAGTTAATTTATTAAATAGTTTGATTGCATAACATAGTCTCATGGTTAACATCAAGTAACATTCACTACTAGTACAATAGAAAATTTTTGGCATGAAAACTTTATTCGTGTTTAGTACCACTAGCAGTGAAGACAACAATAGTTGAAAAGAAAATGTGTAGGACCTTAGTCCCTACACAAAGTCATGCTGTGTGACAACATTGCTGTCTGTCTCGGAGTCTTTGAGAGAGCAGGCTCTTTTTGCCGATGCCCTGGAAGGGACTTATGCATAATGCTACTTTTTTTATTTAGCAATAAAACAGTTTACTTTAGGCCTGGCAAGGCCAATTATATTTTTGTGATTTGACTTTTATTTACCACAACATTTTCCCTTTTATTTAGGCTAAAAATCATCTGGCTCAACAGTTCTTTACAGATTAGGATCTCATTCTGGAAATTTATATAGAACTTAATATAACAAGCTGTGGTCTTTGTCGGGAGTTTAGTTTATCCTAAAAAATGCATCTGGCACATGGGCTTCATCAGATAAAAGAGATATCTGTGTTTTGAAACTATCACATCCACAAGTTAGAAAGTTACGTAACCTGTTTTCCTGCAGCTCCTTATTTTTGCTCAGGCAACAGGACAGAGAAGACAAATGGCATTCTCCAAAGTCTTGCCAATGTGACCAGAAAACACCCTTCCTTTCCAGACAGAATATCTCAGACAAAGCAGAACCTCTCTTTGCCGCAAGAAATCCATCCTGAACAAATGTTTGCATATGTAGCTTTTAAAGTAGAGTAAACAAAGGGACTAGCTGCCACGTAAGAGCTTTATCTCCAGCAGAGAATGACATCAGTTAAAGCAATGTTTCTGTGCCGGTAGCTTCAAGTTTCACTTCTGCAGCAAATGGTTAATAACTTGAATTTTTTTGCTATTGGTGAAACTTTGTACAATAACTCAAGAAAATAATCCATAAATAAATTGAAAAGGAATTGTTACCAGTGCACAGTTTATAGACCCGTGTTTAGAATGGTTTATTTTCATGACTGTTACATCCTGCACATGACCTAGGAGGATATCTGCAGAGGTCAGTCACAGTAAATGTTAGAGACAAAAATGGATCAGTATGCACAGTTCTGACACAGCAACAAAAGGGAAAAAACTGGGAATTTAGGAAGCCTTGAAGTTCGGACTGAAGTGGACTAAGAGTAGGCTCTTTTTTGGATCACTGATACAGAATATCATAAAACTGTAATAATTTAATTTATAATGCTTTCCTCCATGTTATAGAGAATGGGGATCACTAGACCCATGTGATTGCAACAATGAGGTATCTGGCCTCTGTCTTACAGTTCTCGACCATCTGAACAGCAAAATGAGGCTGGGCATCAGACATCCTGTGGCACAACTGAGTTTTGCTTCTACCTGTTGGAAGATGCAAACAGCACAGAACTCACAGAAGGCGAGGCTACAAAGCTATATAAATTGTTTTGGCAAAGGAAAATTCCCAGTCATGATAGGTTTTTACTATTGTAGTTAAAAACCCCAAGTCTATCTTGTACCTGTGGCTATGCATTCTCAAGCACACAGCCTAGCGTGAGATGGGAGATACAAAGTTTCATAATCTAACGGTGGTTTCAGTTGCGTAGCATCCTTGAGAATTATTATTTTATTTTCTTCTCCTGCAAGACAACAGTATATTCCCTGCACATCAACAACAGAGCACTTTGGTCCTAGATAGATGTCCCTTTTTCTGGGGTCTACCTCCTGTGCTTTCTCCTGCTTTCAGTAACTACTGAAATTTGCCCATCCTTGACTGAGTTCTTATGGGCTCTGTTTGCGGATGGGGAGACAAAACTGAACTGTATAAGCTTTCTGTATTTAGAATGGTTTATTTTTAATGACACCTACATCCTGCCTATAAGGGATAGATCAGAGATAAAAGTGGATCGTTATTTTCCAGATTTTTATTTTACAGACACTGGAAGTTGAACTGACTTGTTCCTACTCTTGTCATAACCTGGTTTACAGCTGGAGAATATTAGATCAGTTTCTGTAGGGTCACCATATAGATTCCTAGCAATCATTACCTTCCTGAATTTTATATAGCTTGTTGACTAGCTATAATAAACTAAAATTCGTCCTTTCCTTTTCTTTCTGAAATAGCCCTCCTTTCTACTTCTTGTAATATTCCTACACATTAGAAATGGAAAGACATTACAAAGTGTCCATAGAAATCATTAGAAATGTTGATATTTTTATCAAAGTATAATTATGATTGAAAAATGCTGTAATGTTTTCATATACTTTATCTTGTACTAAAACAGTGCTCTAGGGAATGCACCCATGAACATGAATTATGGTGATTTGACTAGAAGCAGTATTTTTTTGGTCACAAAATATCTAGCTTTTAAGTCATGCATATATAATTTTCCTTTTCAACCTAGAATGCTCTTAGGAAAAATAAAACAACCAAAAACCAACAACAACAACAACAAAAAAAAACCAACCTAACTCCACCAAACAAATAAACCCAACCAAAATAAGGTTTATTTTCCTCTCTTTTTTTTGTGGACAAATAGACACATGCTTTTAAAATTCTTACACCTTCTATAGGCTGGATGCACGTAGACATCCTTGGTTCATTTCACATGCCTTGCACAAGCAAGGCAGCCAAAAGGAAATCTTTGGATATAGATACAAGCGACAGGGCAACAGGAACATGTCTTCAAGGATTCTACTCCTGAGTTAACCAGTGCCCCAGAGGTGGAAATAGCATCATCTAAAACATCCATAGCACAAGCAATTCAACCAGCTGGCAGACAGTCCTCCCAGCACAATTACCCTTAAACAACACAACATATACTCTGCCAAGAGCAAGACTGAAGCCTAGAGCAGGTGTTAAATGGCTGATTGAGCTAACTCCTCTATCTCAGAGTATCTGTGCTGAAACTACTAAATGTCTTTGATCATCTTTTCTACATCATGTGAAGTTTAAGAGACATGAGAATGTACTGCAAATTAAACACAGGGAAGGTTCTGAATCTAAGCACTTCTCTTTCTGACAGTATTTAGACTGAATAATTCCTTTCTCGGGAACTCAGACAACTGTTGAACGCTATTTACATATTCATTCAAAATCTTATGCACTAAAAGAAAATACAATTTATTCTATTAGCTGAAGCTGCCAGAAGAAATCCAGAGGAGAACAGAAACTCTTTTCATTGCCTCCATCTGGAAACATGTACATGCTCAGTCTGAGACAAAAGAAGAATTTGGGAGACCACTACCCAAATTCTTAACAGCTCTCAGGGGCTGAGGAGTGCAGCCACATCTGTTCTGGTCATCACCTTCGAATCTTGTCTCTGTACTGCTGCTGAAACAGCAGGGAGATGCTGCAGAAATCGCATGTGCCTGAGCAGAGAAAGACAAGAGATGAAGGAGGGACTGAGGAGAGGGAGAGCAGCAGGACCTATAATGGAGAAGTACTGAGACCCCGAAGAAGTCAACATGGTTTTGTGAAACTGAATTGAATCCAAAGCTTCGTGCCACCCCAGCTTTGGCCAAACCTTATGAGGCAGAAAATTATCCCCTGGAGCAATCACTGTGTGTTGCTATTGAAATCTCACCGGCAAAAGCCTTCCAGTGATGAGGATGAGGATGAGGTTCCCTCATGCTTCATTTGTGAAGCTTCTTCACCTGCCATTCTTCCTTGTAAAAACTTGAAATCACTAAAATAGATTGTTCCTTTTATTTTGCTTATTATCATTATTATAATTTGCCTCCCTAATTAATGTTCCTGTGCTGAAATGGATGGTGGCATTCCTGAATAAATCAGCAAAAAATACCTTCCTGCTTCACAGCTGCATTTAGATCACATTTCTGAGTTTATGAGAGTGAGTGACTTGGAGAACTATAAAGGAAAGTTTAATTGTTTTCAAATTTGAAAATAATGGGAACTTGAATCCTCCCTCCCTAAACAGACTTTTTGCTACTTCTTTTTTTTCCTAACAAATCAACCAAGTTTTTCAGTGCTGTTTCTTTACAGCATTGAATTTGTTACAAAACAATAAAATTGAATTAAATCACCATAAGCTTTTTCAGTAAAAAAAAATCTTGCTCCAGCATTAAAGTTGTGGTGTTTGCTTTGATCCTTAAATATGCACTTGCACATCTTTTTGTGTGCTGCCAAAACAAGCATGAATGCAGAGTATCATGTGTTGCTAAGCAGAGCACATAGCAATGGAAGCCTACTTCCTCTATCAAGAGAATCAAAATTTCAGAGGTTTCTTCCTCAAAAATTATATGTTGCATGAGGTATTGTTCAAAAAACCATGCCATTAACTGTATAGTGGTGAGATTGCATAAGTCTCTCCCCAGCCCTGGTGATGAACTCTGTATTTCTCTCACAAGTCACGCAGCTACTAGGTGGGACCTGGAAGGAAAGACGGACTCATTTTTATGCTCTTCTATACCTCTTGAACTTGCTCTTCAAGTTACCTTGCAAGACAGAAGGATCATGCTGCACAGTTGGGACAAATATAATAAAGAGTATGCATGGGAAAAATGTTCTCAGCAGGCAGCAGCTGGGAATATAAACCACGCTCCAACTGATCCTGTAACTGCAGGAGGATAGTACACAAGCAGGACACAAAGCCAATGAAAAGAGGAAAAAATAGTATGTTTGAGTTGGCTAGAGTTTTGCTGAAGAGAGGGCTCTCATCCTCCACTTGTTCTCTCATTTCTGAGGCTGATTAAGGAAATCTGTCCTTGGGTGAAAAGAGCAACTCCCTTTGCTCTCAAAGAAACAAACACTGATCAAGTCTCTCTAATCAAGGTTTATGGAAAATACTGAAACTTGATTTAATTCCAATTGCAAGCTCTGTTCATGAGATTTCCTTGTTTATGAACCACATTTGAGAGATTTAAATGCTTGAATGTCACTATCTTCCTCGCTTTTACTTTCCATATGCTACAAGAACAATACAGAAGTATTACTACACTCTCAATTTACTTAATGCAATTACCAAATAAGTGTTCCTTAGAACTCCAGTGAGTTTTCATTCAGGACTGTCGTGACAAAGCCAAGGCAAGAATAATTTTATAGAGGCAATCTGATATGCTAAGATCAAGATTCACAAATGGAGAGAGGAATATTGCAGACAGCTCTAATAATTCGTAGCATAAGCAGGCTGTCTACTCAACAGCACCTCCTTAGAACAGATGTTCCTTGAACACAATTCACAGAGGTCAAGTTTTTCTCATTACACATTTTCAAGGACAAGGAGGGGTCCTGGTTGCAGACCAAGCTGTAAGAACTCCAACTGCTTATCAACTCTGTTTGATGTGTTTTCTTTCGTGTTGCAAAACCCACTAGCCTCCCACACACCCCCATGGCTATACTGTACAACATTTCAAACACTTATGATGTTCACATCTTTGGGGCACTCCCTAACAACCAAATATGTGAGATCCCTCTTGTGTTCCGTCCATCTCTCCTGGATATTTTCTTAGCACTTCTGAATTGCAGTGTCTTTGATTCTCTCTTAGTAAAGTCTGATATCCATGCATTCTTTGGGCTGAGCCTAATGTAGCTGATTGTCTCATTCTGTGCATTTATATCCATAGTGTGATCAAAGGATTTCTGAGGGTTTTCTATGTATTGCTCCTTTCTCTTTTTCTTTCTCTCCTTCACAACCCTTTCTGTTTTGCCTTCATTCTTTCCTCATTTATCTTCAGGTTCTCACGCAAACCTTCACCCTGGATCATCTGCTTTCCTGGTTACTTTGATTTTGTTTCATTTTCAAACTTCATTGATGTTTATCCCATTCTTACACAATTCTTGATCCTGCTCCATCATGACAGGAGAGTAAACACCTGACAGTACACAAATAAAAGGTAAAATATTTATCTAGATGGAAATTTCATTTCTCTGTTCCTCTTCCCTTCTCTGTGACTTTTGAAAATTTTCCTCATAATAATGGCAACAAAAAACCTCTGTGAAATTGTTGCAATACATGTCAATGTCAAGGTAACTGATATCAGGAAACAGCTGTAAAATTAGCTCTTGGGTTTCCTAACATCTATTTCCTAACATCTATTAATAGACCTAATTATTTTTGTATCCAAATGTGTTCATAAATCAAGCAAATTACACTTATTAAAGCACTTTCATATAAGGAAGCTATTTATCAAAATACTTTTTTCATATTTCTGCTTTTTGTAATCCAAATGTGTTCATAAATCAAGCAAATTACACTTATTAAAGCACTTTCATATAAGGAAGCTATTTATCAAAATACTTTTTTCATATTTCTGCTTTTTGTAATTCCTTTTATTTAGCATCTTAAATACAAGAATTCCTAATGCAACAAAGAATACATGATTTAAATTGTTTGGCCAAACTCTGAGTGCTTAGTTCTTTCTTAATGACTCTTGACATCCCAGCTACTAAAGGTTATACTAAATACAAAATATCAGAGCACAGCCCAATAGATTGTTCTCATAGTGTTTGCCCTCTACAGGCTATCATTACTGACCCAAAATAAACACACTCTGTATCTGTCTTGACAGAAAATACATTTAAAGTGTCCTGTTTATATGCTTTGATTTTGAGAACAAAAGAGTGTCCGTGTAAATTCCTGTGTTTGTTTAACATACTTACATGCTCAACAGCCACACTGGTACAAACAGAGTGAGATAGAAAAAGGAAAACAAGAAATATCTAAACAAAACTGCTTTGTTTTTGAACCTACGTCCTTTTCTCTGGGGTCACAGTCTTCAAAAAGCAAAACATATAACCTGAGGACTTTATCCTCTACAGTCCAGTGCTGTACACCACCAGCTGCTTTAACCATAAGGAGGCAAATGCTAAACCCCTGTCCCTCTCTTCATCCCTGTAAAATCTATAGAGAGGAAAGAAAATGCAGGAAGGGAAGCGACCTTTTACAATGACAAATCATCCAGAAATGCTGATGTGGAAATCAATGCTTCACATTTCAGTGAAAAAGCACTTGTGGCTGCAATGCTTGAGACTGCATAGGAGATAAATTTTGATTCTAAACCACAAAATCTGTCATTCTCTTTTCCTACCCACGAAATTCTGATTCTAAACCACAAAATCTGTCATCCTCTTTTCCTACCCACTTCCCCAAGACAAGGAAAATCCCTAATGGCTTCGATTACCTTTTCTCATATGACTGCAAATTCAGATTTTCAATCATCTGGCACCTACACAAAGCAGAGTGGGAGATTTTCAGGCATTTAGACACCAAGTAGTTGCCACAGTTTTTGATAGCCTATTTCTCAGTGAAATACCAGTTGTTGACAGCGTCTATTAGCTAAACTCTTAATATTCTGGATTTCTCGAGCAAAGAGTGGCAGGTTTTAAAGATTAGTTACACTCTTGCCTTCCTGGTGGGGATTACTATTTTACCTTCCCTGGTAGGTGAACTCACCCAATATCAGCCTTCACTCTAGTTTCACTCTAGTGAAACATCAGTGGCACAGTGTTATTGTAATGACTGTGAGCAGCAAGAACTTCAGTAGATGACACATTTTCTCTCCTGCAAGATAGGTGAGGTTTAATGGGAGCACATAACTCAGAATAAATGTTACCAACTTTATTCACAAAATGTCAAGTGTCCAAAAACAGTGGTGCTAAGCCAATGTAAATTCATTGTCATTGTATCCAAGTTTTTTTTTTTTTTTGTATTTTCAATTATTTATTTTTTTCAATTCATTATTTTGTTTTCTGTATTACTGGAGCTTTGAATAAAGAATGCTTAGGTTAATATTTTGTCCTCCAGGTCTGAGTCTAATGTGGCCTGTGTAATATATATACACATTTATGTGTATTTTAAGAGTAGTGTGCAATCAAAAAGCAAAAATCAGTGAAAGACTTCATCCAAAGACACTGAAAAATCAGGAGTTTTCCAAAGCGACCCTTATTTGCCCTCCAAAATTAATGGTAACCCTGAATTAACTGTCTCCTTGCTATACACCATGAAAATCATTTCCACTCACATTACAGTATTTTTTTTCATTTCTTAATTTAGAAGATGCTAAATATCATTAAGCACAGATGAAAATTTCAGGCATCGCACATCTGGCCTATGTGGCATGAGAAGTGACTGGGAAGTCAGACCACTGTCAGAACTGTACCAAGCCAGGCCAAAAGGCAAGTCCCTTGTGACCAAAGCCACACAAAGTAAATGGCTTCCCACAGTCAGAGTTCAAACAAAACAAAAGAGTAAAGGTTCCTGGATAGTGGCACTGTTTCTGTTGACATCTCTGCTGCACTATTTGACCACTAGAAAGTACCATGAGATTTTCTAGAGATAGATGATGTCTTAGTGACAGATCTGATAGTCACTCATTAAATGGCAATGTAAGCTGGAGGTGGTAGGCTGAAGAGAAGCAGACACTGTCACAATTTTCAGGAAGGAAAATACAAAAATTACTTCCTTTGCAGATGAGACTTGGAAAATAAAAAGATTTAGGAGGGACATTAACAGTGAACTGCTAAAGTTCCTCTGGCAGGCCCTGACTGCGACCCCACTGCTGCCAATGTACTTCAGGAACTATGTGTTCTGTGTTCTGACAGAGATCAGATGTTCAAAACTGAGTTTAAAAGTTGCTAGCATCTGGTTTGCTCACCAGTGCTGTCAAACAGTAATGAAAATCTTCCCTCACAGTGGAAAACCAGGGGTTTTTTGTCCATGAAAGTCCTTTATGTCCATGTAATGGACCTCTTTCTTTAAGACCTCTGTCATGGCCAATGTCTCACATTGCACATCTTCACTTATCCTACTTTGAGCATGAAATTAATAATGTAGTATCCTGTAATAATTAAAGAAGCTGAGAAATCTGCCTCAGGGTCTTCAAGTTTACTGTAAAAAAATTCCAGACTGGTTGTTTTGTTTGAATTTAAGGATCATAAAAAAGTATCATAAAGGTAAAGGTACCATAAAAAGTATCATCACCTCAGATGCCTCTTAAAAATAAATATTGTTTTACTATAATATAGCAAAAATATTCTAGACTTTTGGAAAAAATTGAACATTTCACTGTTTTCTTTATCTAGTTATACATAAAATCATAGGATCATAGAATGGCCTGGGTTGGAAGTTATGTAAAAGATCATCTAGTTCCAACCCCGCTGCCAATTGCAGGGACAACTTTAACTAAACCAGGTTGCTCAGAGCTCCATCCACCCCAGCCTTGACCACCAGGGGTGCATCCACAGTTTCTCTAGGCAATCTGTTCCACTGCCTCACCACCCTCTTAGCAAAGAATTTCTGCCTAATATCTAATCCAAAGCTATTCTCTGTAAGTTTAGAGCCATTCCACCTTGTCCAGCCACCATATGCTCTTCTGAAAAGTCCCTCTATATCTTTCTTGTAGACTCCCTTCAGACACTGGATAGCTGGTGTTGGGGATGCAGAGCTGAATGCACACTGCAGGTGGGATCTCACCAGAGCAGAGTGGGTGAATCACTTCCCTTGCTCTGCTGCCCACACTGCTTTTGGTGCAGCCCAGGATGTGATTGGCTTTCTGGGCTGTGAGCATGTATTACTGGCTCATATTCCATTTTTCATCTGCCAGCAACCCTAAATGCTTCTTGGCAGAGCTGCTCTTGCAGCTTTCTGCTCATCACCCAGCCTGTACTTACAGCTGAGCTTGCCCCAGGTGCAACACCTTGCACTTGGTCTTACAGAGCCTCATGCAATTCCTATGGGCTCACTTCTCAAACAAGTCCAGCTCCCTCAGGATGGCATCACATCCCTCAGGTGTGGCAACTACATCACTCAGCTTGGTGTCATCTTCAGACTTGCTGAGGGTACACTCAATTCCATCATCCATTCCATTAATGAAGATGCTAAATAATGCTGGTCCTAATTTGGATCCTGGAGGGACACCACTGCCACTGATGCCCATTGGGAGTCCGAGGCATTGACCACTACCCTTTGGATGTGACCATACAACTTTCTTAGCCATCTCACAGTCTGCTCATCAAATCTATCTCTCTCCCATTTAGAGAGGGGGGTATTACAGAAAACTCTATTGAAGGCTTTACAGAAGTCCAGATAAATATCATCCACAGCCCTTCCTTTGCCCATTGTTGTAGCCATTCCATCATAGAAGACCACTAGGTTTGAGTTTCTTCTACACTGTAATTAAAATATAATGTTACATAGACAGTTTCAATGGATGATCTTAGGTCAGTTTAGAAATGTTAGGAGGTGATCCAAGTTATGAATTTAATATCTGTAAAAAGGTAATTCATAGAGATGGTACTGTTGCTTCACATCCCTCACCATATCTGCATCTTGCCCACATCTTCCCACTTGCCCAGCTGTTGCTATTTTCTGTTCTTATCTCCTCTGCACACCTAAAACTGGGTGGAAGACTGGTCATTGCACCTTAGGTCAACTCAGCAGACCATGCAAAATCCAGGCATGTTTACCTCTAATGATGGGATTTTAATCCTGCTTCATCTTGCCTAGAGATAGGGAACAATCTGCTCGCAGTCACTTTATCATAACATTTTGTTAATATCAACTGTAGAAATAAACAGCTGTCTAGCCTTGCTAGAAACCACAGGTCTGTACAGACCCTGCTACTTGAGCTTAAGGATTGCCATAGCTCAATGTTAGGAAGAGATATTTCTATTAAACGAAAGTCTGTCCTCTACAGGCAAACATTTCCAGAGGAAGGAGTTATTCGTCTTTGCAACTAAAATGTTAGCTTCCTTTGCCCTAGGAGTAACTTCATGGCTTTTTTCTACTAGCTTCTGTCTCCATGTTTCCTATTCCCTTAGAAGTGAGTTGACATTCAAAGTGCATGTACAATAATTCCATGAAGAGCAACGTAAAAGAAGGTCTCTTCCTCACCAGTCACTGTTAAAATCAAAATAAGTCAAAACTCAGGTAGCATAAAAATCAAGCTGTTGTTCCCTTTCATTCATTAAACTCCTAATCTGTAAATAGTGGTAGGGTTAATTTGTGTTCTGAATTCATAGTGACCTAATTAAAATTTCATAAATGATGACTTTGATTATATTGGATATCAATTCAGTATCTCACTAAAGGAAAAAGGTTTTTAAGTGTTACATTGAATGCCACTTCCATTGACCATGAATAAATGGATATTTCCAGCATCAGTTCCAAGTAAATTATGTAGGAGAACACAGACACTATAGCTAGTTGTTTTGTTCTTAACTTACAGCAACCTAAGGTAAAAGAGAGTCCACTTTAGGCTTATCTTTAAATTTTTATTAGTTATTTCATTGCTCTACTTTTAAAAAAATTAAAAAGTTTAACAATCTCATGCCGAATTTGTTTCCAGTGAAACTAAAACACATCTTTCAATCCCAACAGAACCAAAGCCAAATTCATTATTATACTGATTTCCTTCAGAAGCAAAGAAACTGTGTTAAATTTACATCCTTACAAATGAAATGGAAGATCAGGAATTTTATGGGATTTTTTGTTACACAAATGTGATTAAACACTAAATGATTGGCAAAACAATGATTTTGTGAATAAATAAATGGCCATTTTTTAGTTACATACTAAAATGTATGTAGGTTTTTTTTTATTTAAATGTTTTTGTCATGCTATCAAAGAGCAGAAGCAGTGCTGTGAGTTACATGAGCAATCAACATAATGTGGAACAGCTGGAGTGACTTAAGTGTGCCTGGAAAGTGTTTGTCTTGACTATTGATGGAATACGGCAAACAAATGCAGCTGTTTAGAAGTAGTTAACATTAAGAAAAAACTGTAGCTGGACATCCATTCCAGATCCAGCTGAGCTGCACAAGACAGGACTTGTTCAGAAAAAGACACTCTCTCACATCAAGGCTGGCAGTCAGTCTTGAAAGGGCTCTAACTCACATCCCACTGGATTAGGGAAGATTACTGGAATGTTTCAGCCAAATGGTCTCCCCTGATGCTACTCATTTAAAAGAGGTTAGGAATTGGAATATATGTACAGTTCAATCTATTCACCATTGAGTGCTAAGCAAATTCCTTTTATGCACAGCCAATTTGTCTTTCTGGCAAACAAGTGAAACAAATATTCTGATTGAAACAGAAATTTTCAATCAGCTCTGCTTACTGCAACAAAAGGAGGGAAATGTCTTCTTGTATTCCTGATTGTGCTTTCTTGCCTACAGTGTACATATATATACATATATAAAATATTTTCTCATGCTATATGTATATTTTTAGCTCCTGTGTATTTTCAGAAACTAGGAATCAAGTATTGTTCCCATATTTTATTTAACACCAGAAAAATTGTTAGTCTCATAAATCTCTGCAAATTAATCAAGAAAGCAAGTCTTTGATACTGTTGGATACTTCCTCTTATAATTTCATTTCATAGCAATCTAAAGGGGTTTCACTAAATTGGTTCAAAACTAAAAGTCACTCAGATGATGCTCCAATGATCAACCTAACTTGCTAAAGTGTTTTTCAATTTTAAATGCATTTCCAAGTATTGTGCAGAGAAAATTGCAGAATCTTGTTTATGCTCATTCATTCATCAGTAAATACTTTTCCCTGACTGCCTCTTCAATGATATCAATGTTTTGTTTTTTCTGATGCACAGCATTTTAGAGTGAAAATTTCTTTATTTACTATGAATAATCCTTTATAATTACCTTCTTTTTATATAGCAACAAAATACATATGTTGGACTTTCCGCTCTTTTCCCCTCCAAACGCTTTCCAAAAGAGAAAAATGTGTTACTCAACAGGAGCTGAAAGGCTTACTTTTCCACTTTAAACAATGTCTTCATCTCTTTAGCTGTAACACAAACACCTTTTTTTATGCTGTAGTGTGCAGTAGCTACCAGGATCCTTCAAATCCAAGTTGGACATGCATCATTCCTAGCTCTGACAGCACCACAATTCTTGCTCTCAGAAAGCCTGGTGGGAAGACTGCCTTCTTGGAGACCACAGTCTCATACCAGCCCTATCTCCCAGCTAGCACAGTCACAAAGAAACAAGACAGCATGGTTTCTCGGGTCTAACCTCCCATATCCATAGTCAAAAGATCAAAAAGTACATTAAAGTAGTCAGTGTGAAAAGGGTCTGCTCCTTGATTTTAGATCCCAGGCTGCTGCATTCAGTAAGGTGAACATCAGGGAGACCTTGGCTTTTCTTTAGGTATCTCTAAAGTAGCTGATGTCTGTAGATCAACTTGCACATAGGAAGGGTTCTTATCACACAAATTGAGAATCAGAATATGTAGGTAATTTTTTATGCTTACTATTCTTCAACTACTCCTTCTTGTAAAAAAATCAGTGTCAGATGCCTTCTTCTTGCACTTGTCCCTCTCCAGAAATATTTACGTGCTTCTCAGAAGCAGAAAGCTGCCTCTTCACCTCTGCTGTTAAGCATTTGGAATGTCTTTCCAAAGCTTATCTCTGAATAGTGCAAATATTAATGTTTTTGTTTTATCTGAATAGCAAGCCACATTTGTTTGTCCCTCTTCCCTTCCAAGGAGAAAGAAACACAAAGAAAGAAAATAAGTTCACTCACTCAGAGGGGTTTTTTTATGATGTTACTTTCTTGCTATCAGAGATTGTACAAACAGTCATTTCTGAGGTGCTTTGGAGTCACAATGAATATCAAATAAAGAACAAAGCTTGTGAAACAAACAAAAAGTTTTTTATTACCTCATCTTCATTGGTGTTACTAGTCATTATCACATATTATGAGAACATACTAGAAAAATAATGTGTTACTGCACTGTTCCTTGCCACTGCCCTCTATTGTAACTATATTTAACCGTATAAAATAAATACTGAAGCCTACCAATACCTGAGCTGTCCATTCACTGATTTGTTGGAAGTGCTGAACTTGTTTCTGACCTCCATCTATTTAACTTTTCAGTGTAAAGTGGGTAGTTTGCAGACATTACCATAACAGAAAGAATAAGCATTCCTGACAAGGGAAATTGCTGGTGCAGAGTTGAGCCTGTTGAGCTAGGGTAGGCTGGTGCTTAGGAATTCATTTCCAAGAACAGACATGTCAACAAAACCTAAGCGCTTAAATAAACAGAGGATGTAAAAATTATACAAATGAGGAATGTAAGTTCATTTACACAAAGGAATAAATATTGCTAGAGTATTTCGCAACTGCTGCTACTAGTTAACTTTCATCAGAGCTAACACGTGAAGGAACAGAGTGATGAGAATAAATTATCAGTTGAACTCTGAACTGAGAAGTCTTTAGTGCTGTCTGCACTTCAGAGGAAATTCCTTGCAGACATTTGGCAAATCTGTTAGAAAAACTTATCACATTCTTCTTCCAAAAAGGTTATGAAAATCAAACTAAAATAATAATAGGAAAAAACACACTTCATAGAAACTTCAAAGCAGCAGCAATTACAAAAGCTATAATTTTTCATTATGAGAAAATCAGCCATTGAAGTAATTGTTCCCTGGAAGTGATGGATTCTTCAACACCGGAATCTTTAAAGATTGAGCTGGACAGAGTCCCTCTTATCTAGACCATGCATTTTACAAGTTAAGTTGGAGCAGATGGTCCTTAATATTTCCTTCCAACCTGGTTTTCTGTGGCTCTATGAAATAGAGTATGTATACAAGCTGGAAAACATAAGCTGAATAGTAGTTAAAGCATGTTTTATTGGTGGTATTACATTTCAAAACCTTACTCTTGGGTAAGTTCTGACCTCAATCTGATTTTAATATTTTAGAAAAAAATCACATAATTAATTATTAAACAAACTGAAACCCAACATGCAACAATAGTCCTTTTTAAAGCCTTGTTTACTACTACACAGCCCATATAGTCAGTAAAATGTTTTTACCTGGTTAAATGATTTTATCTGGTTTTTACTTTTAACAATAAATCAATTATTTTGCTATTTCCACTGTTTAGTACAAGTATGGTCTGTGAAGGAGAACAATATGACAGAATTTATTGTCAAGTTTTCATATTCAGCTGCCAGAAGCAAAATCAGAAAAGACAGTCACATCTTCTTAGAAATGAGAGTTAATTTTTTTAGTCCTCTTGTCTAAGTCAATCTCTCCTGGTGTCTCTCTTCATGGATATATTGAAGTCTACTGCCCAGTAACTGCTTTGAAATGTCATTGTTCAGTTAGTTACCACTAAACTGCTCTGAAACTTGTGTGAGATCCTGCATCAGGGGTCATCTGGACTCCTTCTTACTCACAGCGATCTCAAGCTTCATGAACCACACCCTTTTAATTTTTTTTTTTTAAGCCATTCCATAGGAAGAACTTTTGCTCAATGCTCCTCCCCCCAGTCCTTCCCCCGGCAGCAGACCTATAGAGAAATAAAATTTCTTTCAGTCTGATGATGTACCATAGCAAGACAAGTCTATGCTCTCTGCTTGCAGGCTTATAAATATCTCTGTAAGTGTTAAAGAATGCAAGCCTCTGATATAACCATCTCAGCAATTAAGGGGAAATATTTTCCCTGTAGCCAATTATTTATATTATTTCTACATATACACTATAACTAATGGCATGTGTTTGGTCACAAATCTAAAATCAGAACAGCTTAATTTCCCCACAGAGCTCCAATATTGCATTTGTCAGGTAGACTTATGATGCTTCCTTCAATTTACCCATTGTTCCTGATACAGGCCAGATGCATTGAAGGTTCATGTGGTTTCCAAAAAGAACAGTGCTTCTTGATCCCAGCCTTTAAATCTAGGCTTCACAGGGTATTTTAGCAGAGAAAGGCCTCAGGACACACTGCAAACACTGCCATCTGTATTTCCCCTCTTGCCCACCCGGTTGGTGACCCAAAGCGTACCCCCACTATACAATGATCACAAGGGACATTCCTTCTGCCTTTCCTAACACTCATGTGTTCTTTAGCTCTTCCTACATCATGCTTTCCCATTCTCCCCAATCTCTTCATAATTCAAACAATTTAAAAGTTTGCATTGCTTCAGCCTTTTAGCAGCTTGTGCTGGAAGAATAATCTTTGCAATACTTTATGGAGTTCTCATATTTTTTACATTTCCTAATACTTTATTATTCTGCACTCTTACATCTCAGATGTTTGAGAATGTTAATTCACAAGGCAAACAAAAAGAAAAAGTCATAACAAATAAAGCTTCTTCTAGCACCACAACTGGTTAAGATATTTGCACTGGATTTATAACACCAAGACAAGTGGCAGAGCTTTCCCAAAAGGAGTACCAAATGAATATAACAAGGTGCAGCTAATGTGCTCTTCAACTTCTTTATTTACTCAGGTGTTCTCAGTGATCATTCTTACTCACGTTCAACCCTTCAGGCAGTGAGAAGCAGCATCATTTTGGAAGATGCATTCAGTTAAACGGGAACACTGACCCAAACAAACAAGGATAATAATTTGGCTACTACTCCTCAGGACATGCAGGGTCACATTTGGAAAAGCCCTTTCTCATTACAGTGCATAACTCTTCTTTCCCTGGCATCCTTACCCAGCAATTGAGGATTACATCAATGTCATCTCTTCCATATATGTTGAAAAAAGAGAGCTTAAGAAGACTCAACCACAAGGAAAAATGTGTCATTTATACTATCCTACACATTTCTCCTGATTTCTACTAGAAGAATAAAACATAAATTATTAATATCTTATCTCTTGGAAATTTAAAAGCATTTAGCCAAGAGTGAAGAAACTGCAGGACAGCCAAAGGCTTTATTTTCAGTTGTTTGCCTCTTTGCCTTTTCCCATAATGAACCCCACCAAGAGGAATAGGGAATTCCAGTTTCTCAGACTAGAAATACCAATATGAAAACCCTTCAAAAGAGAGGGTACTCTGATCTTTTGGGCAAAGCACAGTAAAATACAATGTTAGGAATCAATACCGCCCTTGCCTGTTATGTTCCTGGGGTCCCCCTCTTCCTTCAGTGATTCCTAGTGGTTCAGGCACGCAGTAGCCACAGCAAGGCCAACAAAAGCCTTTCTTTTACACTGCTCTGCTACATCCCATAGCAAAGCATGCTGCAGCACGCCCTCTCACTGCACTGACAGCAAAGCATTTCTACCGAGAAGGCAGTAGCTGAAGTCACCATCAGGTTGAGGAGATGATTTTATTTTGTGACAGAGGGTTATTTAAAATGTTTTTCAGTAAATGTAATTTGATATAAAGTCAAGACTGTCATTCACCTGGTGGTGATGGTGTGTCTCTATGATAGACAACAGGAGTTCCTCTTTGGGCAAATGGATGTGCAATACAAATTCCTGAGTGCTCCTGAGAACTCCTGCGTCAAATAAATTATTTCAAGATGTTCTTTCAGCCAAAACATTGCACTAAGTAACAACTCAGATTCCTAGCCAGAGTTCCATTTACAAAATTGTCTTGCTCAGGTATAGTTTCATCTTGTTCTTGCCCATCCAACCACTAAGCATTCTTTGAAGCACTTCTGCAGGCACAGATGTTGAGAATTGTGAAGAAGTATGAGTTTGTCTGTGTACTTTTAAGCTCATTGAAAAAAGACAGCAAAAGAGTAAAAGCTGTGAGACAGCTAAGTAGTTTTAATCTGTCACTGCTTGCCAGAGAGGTACAGATAAACCATTCTAAAGTCTTGGGCTCTTATTCCTGGCAGTACAAGTGTATGCTTCACTCTCCAGTATTCAAGGTTTGGGAATCGGTGAGAGAAAATAATTTTAAAGAAATCCATTACTAGTAACACTCCCAGTGTAATTTCCATGTACTCTGCTGCTGACTATTTGGTAGGCTAGTCATGACAGTCATGAGAGTCATGAGAATAAAAATCGTCCTCAATGAGAAAAAACAAAGACTTTCAGCATAAATCTACATAAGGAAAGGGAAATATATTTAAACCTGACTATAACTCATAGCAACATCCAAAAACAGCCAGAAAAATAAGTTTGTCTTTTCACTGATTGAAAGACTTAGTGAGCACAGTGAGCTGTTGAAGAAGTCTAGACGCATTTTGTTATGTGCCAAATGTGAATTTTGTTGAACTGAAAGAATGAACTTCCAAAAGAAGCAAAATTTCCTTCTAGGACTGTTTTCACAGTAAATTCCAAACTGTCTCTGTGATACACTACCTCTTGTAGATAGGATTAACTAGGTTCCAATTCCAATTTAGTGCTCACTTGATGAAATGCAATCCTCTTTTTGTACATCTTCATTTTTAAATTTTACTCTATCTTCTCTTTTAATTATTTCATTTATGCTTATTTTTGTCTGCATTGATACTCTTTTATTCTGCATTTTTTTGTGGGCATAAATCAGCTTAGATAAGAGAGTTAAGCCAGCATTATGAGTCAGTTAAAATGCATTCAACCTGACAAGATTTGTATTTGATAGCCTGTTTTATCTTTCTGCTCAGGAAGGTCATTCAGAGCCTTAGGAGAATGATAAAACTGTTTATTCATTTTGCAGTATATCCCAGGTCAGCATCTGTTCCTGATATATATACCAGCTTTATTGTTTAAGACAGCTATCCAAATACTGCATTGTAAAAATGTAGTTAGAATTTATGGTTGAAATATGTCATGGCAAGAACACTGATTTTTTTCTGTTTCTGAGGGAGCATTATATAAATATTCTTAAATAGTAAAATTCTCTCAAATGTAACCCAGAATAACACAGGCTTTAAATCCAATGACACATTTTCATTTCTATGGTGACCAAGAGGCAACCTAGTGTTCTCAGACACAAGACTGTTCTGAATTTAGGCTTTCTGGGGCAGATCTGTTTTACCATTACACAATCACTGCACTGAAACAGTTTGAAACAGTATGCACATTTTTTGTAAATGTATATTTGAATAATGTCTGTGCTTTTGCATTTTCCTCAACAAAGCAGGCAACTGCTCCATTTGATAACTGTTGGCATAACAAGGACAAGAATTTGTTCCAGCAACTTCTCCATGAAGTGTGAAAGCCAGCACTCACCAGCAGCAGTCCAACAAATGGGTCTGCTCTTGAGCTGTGATCTTGATCTGTGGCTATTAATCCACTGTTTTTTGATAATCCCATTCTAAAGGCAAGGAGTCGCTGTGCAAAAGGACCAAGTAACCCACAAATCTGTCATGGTCTTTCTAACACATAACCAAGGACAGAGGAAGTGTCTGTCACAACTTTCAAAGTCCAGACTGAGGAGTCTGGCATTCAAAACTTAGTTTGGGATTCAAAACCTTCCACAAGAAAGAAAAGTCCTTCCCGAAGGAAAAAGGGGAAGAACATGTAATGCATACATGCAGCCCTAAGGAAATAAACTATCCTTACAAAATGTATAACAGATATTTTCTTCTTAAGAAAGGAAATAGAGAATAAAGAGATAGTTTTTCTGAAGATGAGAGCCTATAAATGCTCTGAAACTGAAAGAAACCTGATTTGATAGTCAATAGTGTCTCTATTAATTGTCCTTTTTCAAAGATCAGCACCCTCTAATGTTGACCTCAATAAAGTGGCAGATCCACACCTGCCCCCAGGAACTATTACTTAAAAAGGTAGCAGTTTTACTCATTAGGTGGATGCAAAGCTAAAAAAAAGAGAGAAAGAGAGGAGAGGTAGATGTGTATATCCTTACAAAGGACCATCACAAACATACTTACCAAAACCAATTGGTTTTGGTGATTTTTGAAGTATCTATGGTCTGTTGCGCTCTTTCTAAACACAGAGTAACCTCAATCTGCTTCACAGCTTTTCATGCTACTGTCCCACTCCCATTCAGTTCCTGTAAATGTTTTTAAAACTCTTATTTTCAAAATGAATTTTAATAATAAAATCTCTTCACTTATAGCACCTCCTAAGGGCCATGATGTGTTTTCAGTTTATTTTGGTTGGTCTCAATGTGCAGGACAGAGACAAGTGCCAGACTAAAAGTTTTGTTTGAACAGCTAAAAGTCTGGGTTGTCCTACAAGGGATTTAAGGTAAAGGACTGGAAATACATTTCATGAAAATATCCATGAATATGTTTTGCACTTGCTACAGTGATGGGCAAAATGGAGAAAACCCAGCCTATGACTTAAAGGGGAAAATCTTATAAATCCTTAACTGGTTACTAATAAAACTTTTTCTTGGTTTAGTGATATCATTATTTCAAAAAATCATGTACAATTTCATAAAGGTATCTTCAATGTTAAAAACAAATGCCTAATTCCTTTAATAATTAAGTCATTTTTAAAAGAAAATATTCACCAGTGAATAGATTGCTGCCCACTTAGGAGCTTGGTAGACAGAATGAGATTTGTTATATTATCTCAAAACCACTACTAGATAATTTATATTCCTCAATGAGCTTGAAAAATGTTAACAGTATTCATATATTTTTTAAAACAAAGGTTTGTATGATATGATTTATTCAACAATCAGGAATTTCCTTATCTTGACAAAGGGTGATGAACCTAATCGTGATCAGACACTTGTAGATTAACATTCCTGTCCTTCATGCAGCTTCTTCTCTGACTAAAATCATGCAAATTGTTAAGGGTAGAGGACTACCAGTACATACAAATACTCATTATTAAATTTCTTGACTGTGTTTGAGCTAAAGAAAATAAATACAAAAGTGAAATGACATCTTCAAATTTTTTTATGATATTACATATCCAAGAAGAAGCTGCTATACTTCAAACAGAGCTTTACACAGGAGATTTTGCAAACTGAGAGTGCAAATCTATAAATATCTACATTTGCAGATGTGTGTTTGTAGGTTATAAAATATCTATAGCTATAGTACTGACACAGTATACTGTTTTGTTCCAAACACTGCCATGAGAGTAAGTCTCCTCTATGAGGGGAAGCTATTTCTGTTCTCCAAAGGCACTTTACTCTTCATCCTTTCATCCATGCAATGTGTAATGAATAGCAGTTTGTTAGCACACAGCAGAATATATTCTCTCTGGAACAGTTCCATGCTTGTAAAACATCTATTTTCCTCTCCAACACCATTAATTCCAGAAATACAAAAGCCTAGTTACGTGTGCATCTTCCTATTCCACTTTAATGACACACAAAAGAAGAAATAACACTAAATACTTACAGCTATGACCACAATTTCTTAGGTGGATATGTAGTACCAAACTCTAAAACAGCAAGGAGGATATGATACAGACACCTGTTGAAGAGTCAGACTTCATTCATACTGTTGTGTATAAATACACAAAAACCACATTGTCGCAATTAGAAAAATATTCAGTGTTACATTCAATGACAACTGAGTTACAAGATATTTTCAATTCAAGTGAAAAGCTGCCATATTTAGAGTTTCCTACAAGACAGACTGTTTCTTGCCCTAAGAGCGAACAAACCTGTTTCTGCTAATTGGTGATGTGTTTGATATATAGGACTGCTAAAACCAGGAAGATGGGTGACAGGGGTAACAGTCTCATTTTAAAAGGAGTTCAGAAATACTATCACCAATTCGCAGCAAACACCAAGCTAGCCACTTTCACAATGCCCTTCCAAGCTGGATCACTGGGTGATAACTCTTTATCCTCTAGATTCCCTATCATTTCTCATGTTCAAGAGTTCTAAGCTCTCACACCCTACAGTTCTGTAAAAGCTCTCTTCTAAAAATATGAGTACAACTCAGGCATTCAGAGTGGCCTGAGTTGTCTTAAAATTTCAGCTTTTTCTCTGCAATCTATGTGCAAAATGTTGTGGATGACCCGCGTGTTGGACTAAGCATTTAATTTGCTGTGAGATCTCACAGCAAGAACAGCAAAGAAATTATTAGAGTGTGCAGTTCTTGGCTTCATTTCCACATACTGAAATTGTGATGACTCCAAAAATCTCCACCCTCTCTCAGATTATTCCATCTCTCCTTTTAATTACTCCTTATTTTCCAGCTACTTTTTCTCTTGTTCTAATCACAGAAGCCCCTGCTGTCTTGTCATCTTATTAGCTTCTCTATCCTCAACCCTTCCATCTCTATTGTTCCTCCTCTGTGTTCTTTTTTTTTCACCAATTTTAAACTCTCCCATGTCTTCCTGAGATCCTCTAACCTCCTCTTATAGTCCATATCTCTGTCCATGAGTAACCCTGACAGCATGGAGAAGCAGTTCCACTGTGCCAGGAGGTCTCCAACAAGTGGAAAAAGGATTCACAAGGGAAGTACTACCCAGGCCCCAAAGCCCAGGGCAGTTGCAGATTAAGTTGTTGTGTTGAAGAAAAGATTTGCTTTATGATTGCTGCAGAAGCACCAGGGGAGGATGGAAAACATGTGCTGCACACAGGCATAACACTGCACTTTTATTTCTGTCCGATTTTTAACAAACTAGTCAAATTTTTAACAGCTACACCAGGATGAAATGATTTTTTTGCCTAAGTCAGAGTTCCTACTCCTACTCTAGTGAACTTAGGTGGAAAAAATTTTCAGATTTATTATCCCTTCCCACATGACAAAGCAAGGCTTGCTTTAGTCCAATCTCAATTTAAAAAACAATTGAGTTAATTCTTCTTGTTCCTCTGTCAGAAGGAGGTTAATTGAGGCAAGGAGTTGCCATGAAAGATTTCAGCTGAAAAACAAGCAGCACACCCAGTGAAAAGACCCAATTCTAGATTAAACATATTTATAATGTAAAATGTCTGTCAGTGCACTTAATAATCCACCTTAGACTCTAATTCAATGCAACTAATTAAAATTTCATGGGATACCGTCTAAGAAATTAACTTTATTTTTAAGAGAATATTCTGAGCATGCAGTCACTGGGACCTTTTTCCCCACTAAGAGTATCACTTTGCTTTCAGTTCTTCCATAAGGTAAAATGATTGTTGTGCTTTTCTTCACCCATTTCCCCTACTAGGTGGATTCTGAAAATACTCAGAGTTCACCCAAACTTATTACACCATTCTTCATAATACAAACATCAGGGCAAAATTTCTCCATTCAGCAAAGTTAATTTCTTCATGATATAAGCAAAAGTAATTCCCTGCAGATTTAATGGATAAATTCAACTTTAGATAAAGAAGATAAATGAGGACTGCAAAAAGAAAACCATGGAGAGCAAATTGCAAGCAAAGATACTAATCAGTAAGCAATATGGACTTCCATGAATAGAGTGATTTTGTATTTAGTTCAATCGTCTTATCATCTGTGATAAACAGTCCAACTCTAGAATAAGTAGATCAGTTCAACTGTTAAATGGAGTATAGTGGCAAAGATGTTCAGCAGAATCTGAGAGACTTGAAATGATTGACAGCTAAAGCTTCCACTGAAAATTCAGAGAAAATTAAATTTTCCATGAAGAAAGAATAATTTCCTGAAGTATGTGTAGTTCCAAATTATGAAAGGTTTTGTTCTGTTTTCCACATCTTCCTGTTACAAACCTTAAGAAACAGGGTACCTTGAGAACAGCAAATCTGACACCTGTAAGGAGGAGAAAACAAAGCCTGTTTGAGAATAGTGGAAAACTTTTGTTTGCTTGGTGAAAGAAATATATATATTTCAGCTACTGGGGAAAGGGGGAAAAATCAGGAAGTATAAGCTTAAATACTTTCGTTGCATAAGGCAGAAGGAATGGAAATTACTTCAGTAAGGTACTGAGAAAAAGCCACAAGATACTTGTGGATTTAAAGAGGATTTAAAGAAGGAAAAGTGAAGGTAGTATACAGTGGTAAAGGTCAGATTTCCCTCAAAGAATGCTCCCAAGAATTCAGCTACAAGTTATTGTATTAATATTACTTCTTTGTGTTTTGACAAGAGATGAGGACATGGAAGAGGAGGAACTGAGCTTGGCAACAGCTGCTAATTGCTTTCTGCAAGAAGTTGGGAGACCTTCTGGACTTAGGGAAATTAGAGATGATGGAAAGAGAATAAGATGTAGCATTAGCATTCAGTCATAATCCTCACAACCAAATATCCTTACAAGTCAGAAAACCCTGATATCGCTGGGACAACATACTGAGTTTCTTGAGTAACTCTGGAAAGGAAAGAATTCTGAAACAAAGGGGTTTTTTTCTCATTGTAATGAGTTACGGCTCTGGACAAATCTTCAAATTCAAGTTGCATGCTGCTCAGTTTGCTTATCATCCTTGAAATAATTCTGAGTCCTTTTTTCCTTTTTGTGTATAGATCAGCTGGGCTTAATTAACAAATTAAAATTCATCTGTCTTAAGCTTTTATTTGCAATATCCCCACCTCCTGGATTCCTGAACGCTAAAAGCAGGCAGGTAGGCAATTATCCTGTCCAGTAGTTCACAGATGGGCCTACATGCAGAGACCCAGATGTGTTCTATACAGGAACAACAACAGAAAAACAGAGAAACTTGTACCAAAGCTCTCTCCTTCACTCCACAGATATTCCAAAATAACATCTGGGGTTTGAATCTATATCACTTCCTCACTGGAGATTGATCGTCACTGAATAAAAAGTAAAAACAAAGTCAGCTTAGAAAGCCAAAGGGTTTTTTTTTTGGATCTTCTTGCTTTGCAAACAAAACTTTTAAAGTAATGAAGTAATGAGTTTCATGTGATTTTTAGCCAAGTGTACCCAAGTTAACTTAAAACATTTGTGAACCCTAACAACCCTTTTAACAAACACAGTTAAGAAACCTTACAGAGGCAAGTTTCACATGATTTTTAGCAGAAGTTTGGCTGAATCTCAAATACAACGTCACGACACACATAGCAGCCATGACAAAGGCATAAAACATCAGAGTTTCAAAATAGTCTTGTAGCACTCCTCTATTGCTCCGTTTTCCCATTTTTACAAAATCAATAGCAAAATTTAAGTTCTGATCTTTCTTTGGTCTCCAATCTCATCTTCCTTTTATCTTCTTAGTCTCATCACAATAAAATTCTTGAAAATCTCACAAGTCTTATATTTTGAGACTTCTAGACCAGACAAAAAATTTCAACTTTTTAAATCACTTAGAGAAGCATCTTTATTGAAACTGATTAAACAGCTGGAAGTTCATGCACATTTGTCTTCATTAATTTGTTTTCCCATATTCCTTCTTGGTATTGAATCTGGGAATAATTCCCAGTCACATTTTAGGGATTATTCCAAGCTGGAGGCTTAAAAGTTACCACTCAATCCAATTGATCAAAATATACACAGGTTTACAAAATATCTATACAGGTATCTATTGTGTTATCAAATATGCCATTTGTATCTGCAAGATATACATAAGTAGGCGTTTCATATAGAAATACTGGCAAGAATAATTTTAAAAGTTAATTTCTTAACATGATTTCTGTACCAGATCTTGAGGTTTTCTCATCACCCACATGATTAAAAATGAAGTATGAGCTATAATTTAGGCCATAAAAAAGACAGATTTTCATTTTGAAAAGACAGACTTTCTATCAATATTAGTTCCTTAGAGTTAATTGTGAGGATTTCTTCACTTTTGTTGTTGAACATGGTGAGGTTTCTGAATTTTGAGTGGTTTTTTTTTTAATTTAAAAGCATAGTGTCTTTCCAGGGTTCAAATGGTTCTTTCAAGAAACACTTCAATTCTATTTGAAGGATTATTATTCTCCAGTGATTCCATGTTGCATTTATGTCTCTATAAGCTAGTAAAAAAAATTATTACAGTGCAATAAATACTGGGCTGCTTTATGTCTGAAATGCACAAATGCTTTTATTATATCAATGTTATAATACATTGTTTTCAAGTCTTTTGATTAATCATCAGCTTCACTGAAAACATCTGAAACTGTATGCCATTTTCAGACAATTTGACAGACAGATAGTAGCTCTAAGAGAAAATTTCATGAAGAATTTAATTAAGCTGGATGTAGGTCAAAGACACAAAACAGAGGCTGAAGGATGACATTGAAGTGTCCATTTCCTCTGACCAAGCAAGAAGAATATTGATGCTGTTCCATTAATATTTAGGTTACATAGAGAATAGTATATAGGATAAAGGATAAATTTGGAAATTAATACAGTGTGAGATGAGGGAGAAACATGTTCCCCTTAAAATATAAATATACTAAATCTGTCCCTTAGACATTGTTTGCTTCTTCAGTCAATCAGCACTGCTTCTACAGTTAGGGGTGATTGCAGATGGGAAGAGTGCCCAGACAGATGGGGGGAAGGAATGTGCATTTTTACAGAAAACAAGAGATGAGAGAAAAGAGATAACTGCTTATATTATTCTAAACAGTAATGTATATGGCCTCAAATTACCAAGATAATAATGTTATGAATTAGTTTTCATGTTATAATTTCAAACTGAAACTTTCCCATTCTTTATCTATTACATGTATTAGTGTCTGGGCTCATGATACATCTGAGATCTTAAAAGCACTCAGAATCTTCAGCACCACCACAATGGAAGAGTGGCTCATACCACATACTGAGAACTTCAGCAAACTGAAATCGAGTCATTTCCTTGATATTTTGCATGAAGTCTTTCTCCCCGAGGCCCAAACGAAGCATCTAAATTGGGAAATAATGCACTCCAATTAAGTTGTTCCATTTAGGTCCCTAGAGTTCAGTGGAATAATTTTTAGCCACTGTGAAAATGCCTCTTTTAAATGCCTCATTTAAAATATTAGTGCATGTTAAAAAGAGAACAGCCAATCCCATACTCATCCCCTTTGGGATAGCCAGACTGTACCTTTGGTTAGCATCCCTCCATCTACCCTGATCATTGGATCTCGCTGCAGAGCCTATTGCACTGTGTGTACAAATGAGATTCTGAAGAGAACACTGAAGGGTTTTCTTGCTGTCCTAGTGAACAAGAAGTTCAGAACTTCAAATCTTTTCTAATTAGATGTTGAATTTTGACTAGAGTTTGTTTGAGTTCAATTATTGTAACACATTAGCACATATTTACATTCCTAAAACTTGGCAAAACTTCAGGTAAAAACAAAATACATCCTGAGCAAAAGGGCTAGTAATACTTTATAGACATTTAAACTGAAGAAATGTTAACAAGCCACTGCTAAAAAATATGCAAACACGGGGATTCCACTTAAAATCAAATCTTTTATATTTGAAACAGTAGAAACATGGGAAGGCCTCATGGAAAACCTCTGCTATGGGCTAATAGTATATCTAGGTTTTGTAGAGGTTAAAACAGTGGCCCTGGAGCAATTACATAGGGTAAAGAAGTATTTGCTGTGTTTCCCTATTGCTCCTATTTTTTCTTTCTTCTTAGCCACCATCGCTTTGCAGTGTAGCATCATCTCTTTCCCAGCTTTTCTAGCATTTGTGAAAAAGTCACTTCAAATCAGTCATATTTTAAAAATATTTTCTATTTCTATTTCTATTTCTACCTCCCTTCCTCAGTCTCTATAATTCTTCAAATATTTCTTCAGTAGATTCTTCAGATAATTCTTCTTAATTCAAGAAAGTGCTCTTGAATGCTTGAAGATGGTAGACTTTCATGCCTTGAGAAGAGAAGCAATGCCCTCAAGTATTTTCTGCAAGACGAAAAGGAAAAATCTAGTAGCCTAATAAACTCCTGCAGTCACATAGGCAGGCAATGAGCAGTCTCTGGATATGGCTTGCTTTTGATCATCAAAACACAAATTTACTGTTTCACTTACCAATTTTAATGAGCAAATTTGTTGAGAAAATCTAGTCTTTTTACCTAGATTTGTTAATATTACTTTTTAATTCACAAAAATCTCACTGTCTTTGCCTTATAAAAACAATCTGCATACTTCCTATGAAATTAATGTGTCAATAGGTATCATGTTTTGCAGATTTGCAACCTGAATGTTCTCCCTAAATATATATATATGTATAGGTGTATATGTGCATATCATTGATTTTTAAAAAATCAAAATATGCAGATTTTCCTTAGTTTTATCTAATAGGTTTCCATAAACCATTCTACTAAATGTTTGAGCCATCATCACTCAGCTCACAAATTGTCTGGTCATCATTCACGCACAAAGCCACTGAAAAACAAAATATAACTTCAATTCTTAGCTGTTGATAAACAAATGTAAGGGCAGTATATAAGGACAGTATATATTACAGAGCTATTCAATGGGCAAATAAAATATCTTCTTTTTTTTTTTTTTGTTTTGTTTTGTTTTAGTTTAGGTTTTGGGAGGGGTTTTGATTTTGTTTTTGGTTTTGTTTTGTTTTTTGGGTTTTTGGGTTTTTTGGTTTTTTGGTTTTTGCGGGGGGTTTTTGCTTGTTTTTTGTTTTGTTGGTTTTGGGTTTTTCTGTTAAAGAGTTATTATTGCTAAGAGAATACTGACTGTTGTGTTAGCAGGAATGAATGGCATAATGATATAGTCCAGTCCAGCAAAGCCAAAATCTGGGTGGTAATCACAGTTTACAAAGCACTCTTGCAATTCAAACAACTCTTCTCATCAGATCTTCATAAAAACCTGTATGCTTGTTCCACTGTAATTCTGAACAGAGTTACAGTTTTTTGCATATGCCAGATATGTTAATTGAAGGAGGGGGTGGGCATGTAAGAGAGATGAGCATTTCTTGTACAGGAGTTCCTGGATAGGTGACACCTTCCCTGTCAGACAGAATCTGTTTGCTCTTCCCTAGTGCCTTCATTGTTCTGTTATCATTGGCTGGTCAACTGTACAGGCTGCTGATCTAACAGAAAAATAAATTTCTTTCTGTTGTTCTTGCTCTATTTTACTTATATTTTCTCTATGTCCATAAAAGTGCTTGTCCAGCTTACTAAAGGGGACAGGTGAAATGCGAACAGAGAACCCAGAAATGGACAGTAGTGATCAAACATCTACTCATGGTTCAATTATATAGCTTAACTGAATACTTCTTTTCAAGGAATAATACTTGTGAGAAGTGTGTCAAATATCACAAACTCAAAAAGCGA
The DNA here is from genome assembly GCF_027887145.1 of Ammospiza caudacuta. Lineage (NCBI taxonomy): Eukaryota > Metazoa > Chordata > Aves > Passeriformes > Passerellidae > Ammospiza > Ammospiza caudacuta. The sequence goes on along the minus strand of NC_080593.1, from coordinate 56,389,315 downwards.
GTAGACTGCAGCTTTCATTGTCCACTATGTATAACACATGATATTTCCCAAAGACAATTTCTAGCCCAAATGGGAAACTTACATCTTGGAAAATGCTGCTGTTGCTTCTGAAACACTGTTTCTTATAAACACAGTTCTCAAAAAAAAAGAAAAATTTATTGTGGGTTTTATTTATTGGTGCCAGATGAGTTCAATGCCCTGGAATAACACCTGATGTGTTCAGATATAGCTGTTGGGATTAAGCAGTCCTGTTATTACAGCTTGTAAGAAGCCATCAGACATCACTTGGCTGGACAGAACACACCTGATCTGGAGATTTATTAAACAAAACAGTGGTGGTGGAAAAGCTCTGCAAATGGAGACTTGCAGACCATGCACACAACTCAGACCATGCACACAAACAGGAAGATAATGACTCCATCATTTAGGCTATATACATATATTTAAATATATCCAGCCTGTGGAATAAACTGTAAGTCTCTTAGAGTTACTGCAAAATGAGGATTCAGTTGCATATAGTTGGTGCTTTTTGCCAGGACTTCCATACCTGCAGAGAGGTAAAAGGGGATGGACAGTAGCACACAGTGGATGAAGAAAGAATGCTACTTATAGGCATACACTGTTGGTGTGAATTCTGAGCCCAGGAATGCCTGTACTTTGTGGACAGGAAAGATGACTGAGGGAGAGGAGGGGCCACTTGGAAAAAGTTTAAGTCAGTGCCTATAAAAAACAATGTCAGCAGCTATTTTTCTCACTGGCCTTACATAAATCAAGAATGACTAAGAGATTTTCATGCTCAGGACACAAGTCCTGGCTCCTCTCTCAACCCTTAAACATTATTTTTGAACAGTTTTGAACAAGCCCTGAAGGCCATAACTTGCACAAATACTGAAGATTTCAGGGACAATTACGCATGACCAATGATTGTAAATTGCTTTAAATCCTATATTTAGTGTTGAGAATGAGCTTATGCCATCATGAAAGCACAGAGCTTGTTCATAATAACGTAGAGACACTATCGAAGAAATGGCCAATGAAATGTGGAGACTTCAACGATCCTTTGTAATTTGCCAGATCCTAGCAAAAGTACTGTGCCACAATTTGAAATGCTCCCACATAGTCCACATTTAGTTGTTTCTGTAACAAAACTTGTGGGAACAACGATTACATGCTAGGAGAAAATTGCTTATGATTAGCCTGAAGAAGAGTTTTCCATCTTTGTGTTCAGTATGGCATTGCTTAATTAAAGAAGAGTATCAAAAGGAAATATGTTTGCCAAGCTGTCTGAGAAATCAGAAATTCAGTGTTTGCTGGCTCTAGTTAGACATAATACACTTGAAATTTTTATCTTCCATATATGCAACTGTCTGTAGTCAATATTTTTTAAAAAATACTCAAACAAAGACATATCTCTAAATTATCAATAATACTTAAAATTTCATGTCAATCAAAATTAATCTGATATTAAATATATTAAATATCATAAAAATAATAATGCTGTTTAGAATAATTAATATTTAGCCTTCTTTCAAGCTTTTTCAACTGAGATGCCTTAGGCCTCTTTATCCTGAATTCATATCCTAATTTTCAGAAGAATTTATAATGTGATTCTCTTATTTTGTTTCCTAAGTAAAGATTTTCATCAAAATAATTTTAAGCTTCCTTCTTAAGTTACTGAGCTAATGACAAAGATAAATACACAGAACTCTGACTATAAGGTGACTCTCATTTTACAGATCTCTCAATCTCATTTTTACTTTGGCCAGAATTAAAATAGAAACACTTACAGGAAAATTTAATGGGACTTCATTTTATCATAGAATCATAAAATGGTGCTCAAGCCTTTTGATCAGCTTAGTGGCTCTCCTCCAGACTCATTGCAACAGGTCAATGTCTTTCTTGTGCTGGGGACCCCAGAGTGGGTTGCAGCACTGTGGATGGGCTCTCTCCAGAGCAGAATAGAGGGAGAATCCCCTCCCTCATCATGCTGGTCAAGCTGATTTGGGTGCAGCCCAAAGTGTGGTTGCCTTTCTGGGCTGTGAAACTGCCAGATCATGTTTGATTTTGAATTTTGAATTTTTCATCTACAACCTTCCACAAGTCCTTCTCCTCAGGACTGCTCTCAATTAATTATCTACCAGCCTGTATTTGTGCTTGGGATTGCCCCAACCCAGGTGCAGGACCTTGCATTTTGTTTTGTTGACCTTCATGAGGTTTCACAGGCCCACTCCTCAAGCCTGCCAAGGTGCCTCTGGATGCCATTCCTTCCCTCCAGCATGTCAACTGCACCAGGTCCCTGTTGATTTGGTCAAAGCCCCTTCCATGGATGTTAATTTGTTCAGCTTTGTTCAGCTTGATCAAGCTTCTGTTATTTGCTTGCCCACAATCAAATTGTGTGACCCAACAGAACCAACATGCAAATTCAAATGCTCAAAATATCATACCCATCTAAATTACTTTGTAGCTTCAGGGACTACAAACCTATAAATTTTGATCCTTAAACAACAGAAATGCTCATCCTAGTTGCTGTGAAGAAGAAAAGTTAGCTACTCCAGACCTGGGAAGCTGCTGGCTGCCTACTGAAGGATCAGGACTTTGCCTGGGCTGCCATGATGCACGGCAGAAACCAGCTCAGTGCAGATCTGCATCCTGGAGGGCAGACTGGGAGGAGGGCAGCACCCTTAGATGCCAGCAGTGCCACTAAAGGCTAACAGATGCAGGCAGATCTCAGCAATCTGTACCCAGCAGGAAATTTCCTCCTTTCACAGGAAGGAGTGCAGAGGGTGTGTGGGGATGAGTTCTGATCCCACACCACCTTGTGTGTTGGAGGACGGGGGAGGGAAAAAACAGTGAATCCCCCATCAGCTACTTCTTTGAGCACCCGCATTCCAGCATCAAAAGGATGCTAGAGCACTCCTCTACCACCTGCCCCAGGGTGTACAGCTCCAGCCTGAAAAAATGGCTGTGGGGTGGCTGCAGGAACAGGAGCAGCTGGTTGAAGATTCAGTTCTCATGGACACTACAGGATTCACAGGTGCCATCCATCCCAGTGGCTGGGTGCATCTCTGGCATGAAACTGCTTTTGCAAAGCACTCAGCAGACACCAAGGTCACACACCACGTTCTTCGATACTTCCAGTGACAGGTAGTACCTGTATTGGCAACAGGATGGGCACAACCAAGGACCTGACACCACTGTGTGCTCCATTGAAGTTTTCCTCCTCTTTGTTGTTCAACTTCCTGCTGCTGGGGCTGTCCTGATCACAGCAGCTGTTAGAGGCAAGTTTCACTTTTATGGTCCAAAATTACCACTGCCGCCACACAGAGAGGAGTGTAGCTTGTTCCACAGGCCTGCTCTGCTCAGTATCCGGCAGCAGCCTTGTCTCCCAGTGCAGAGACTGCTTGCGCTGCTGCATTTACTGGGCCACACATGTCAGGTAAGGTGCTTTGGCCCAGGCAGGATGGCCAGCACAGCCAGGAAGAGTGCAATTGACAGCCATGGATGGCCTGGGAGAAGTCGGAAAATGTTTGTTCAGCAGGGCTGGGTGGGAGGTAACATGGAGCAGAAGGGCAGGTGAGGAGGTGAGGGAGGTGTGAGGGAGAAAGGGCAGTGCTTGTGGACACTGCAGGGATGGAAGATGTGGGCCATTTCACAGAAGCCTTTGGGCATTGGGCTCTACAGGCTTGAAGGGGATGCAGTCCTTGACTGGAGACAACATACAGCCAACCCTACCCAAAGCACCCTCACCAAAGCCAATCCCTGGCTGTCATCCAAGCAGAGTCTCCCAAGGCTGCATCCCTGCCAGGCTGCAGTGTCCCATAGAGCATTATCTTAAATAAAGCTTTAAAGGAATGTTTTAACTTTCCCTTCAGATTATCAAAGTTATGGAGAAAAATGAGATTGTATGTGTTCAATACTAGATGTAGGTGATGTCTTTCTCAAGATGGAAGATATTTTCTCACCTACAAATAGAAATTTCAGCATTTGAGAAAGTGCTGAAGAGTTAAATTTGGCTAAACAGAAATAAAAAAGAATAATGCATTTGTTTGTGACTTTTTTAACTTAGTAGAAATCATATGAGGAACAAACTAGAGAACTCCCCTCCACACAAATCGCAAACCAAACAATTTATCACAAAAAATCTCTGTTCCTAAATATCTGAAAGGTATCTTCACTATCAGCCATAGGAAAATTTGGTACGCTTTTGAAATTGTCAAAGAAATATTGTATCGCCCTCAAGTGGGTTCTTTTGTCTGCTTAAGGGGCCATTGGTAACAGCTGTTACACAAGGTCTTATCTGTTCTTCATTTTCAGTGCTCCTTTTCCTTAACAACAGTGATGTATCATGAGGAAATAATATGAGTGACAGATGTCAAGACCACTGAAAATGGTCCGAAAATAGTGATATGGTAAGACTCCTGAGAAAGAGAAACAAAGTAGCTGGTAAGTTTAAAATACAGCTATTTTTCATTTTAGCCTAAAAGACTTTCAAATTGGCAGTGATATTTAAAGTAGAAGTCAATGCAATTTGAGTAAAGGACAGATTTTTTTCACAATTACAAAGTGGTACTGTAATTGTACCACTTTGTACACCACCACTAAACCTCACTGATAATGTGAATAAGCATCAGTAGGAAAGAGTGACAGAAACAAAACCTGGTCCTTGAACAAGCAACATCCCACAAAGTTTTTCTGACAGGTTTACTTTTCCAGACACCCAAATCACCCAAAGCTAAGGCTAATATTAGATGCTTCTCAAAGCAATATCCAGTACCATAGTTTTAATGTAAATATATTAATACAAACAGTGATATTTAAAATATATAGATTTTTTTTCTTTTTCTAATAAACTAAAAATGACTGCTTTTTCACATTCCCACACTTTCTGCTTTCAGAGATAAAGTATTGTACAAAGCCTTATCCTTTTGCCAAACAATACAATGCCATGATAACAACAAAGCTGGGAACTAATCCAGGCTTTCTGAGCCAGAGATATTGCCACCCATTACTAATAGTTGGGCCCATAGCCCTGAGAGAAAAATGTGAAAGCACTAATGATATTTTTTCCATAAGGATAGAAAAAATTGTCAATTAACACAGGCACTGAATTTTGTTGGTGGCATTAATAGGGCACTTTTACTATACATATTTAGGAAGAGAAAAGCTCCAAGAAAAACTGACAATTAAGCACTCATATCTGGAGTTGAATATGGAGTGTTTCACAAAAACAGGAACATTTTCCTGTTCCCTTCAATGTCTTCCTGAACCACTCTGCTTCCCATCTCACTACGCATCACTCATTTCTTCATCACAGCTCTTACCATCTCCATTTACTTTCTCTTTGATCATGTGTCCCTATCCTTCTCCATTTTTTTCTTCATTCCCCTTTATCAGACTCTTTCAACACCCCAGTATTTAATCTTTAATTTCTCTTTTCTGAACTTGCCATAATTCCTAAACTTATGACATTTTAACACCTCTCTTTTTCTAACACTGATTACAGGAATCCACTGCCCAAAACAAGACGACAATAGGCAATCATATGATCACAGGGAATTTTAGGTTGGAAAGGTCTCATGTCCATCCCTTTACTCACAGCAGTCTCACATCTGAGATCAGATTGGATTGCTCCAGGCTCTGTCCACTCGCATCTGGAAAACCTCCAAGAACAAAGATTATGCAGCATCTCTGAGCAACCTGTTCCACTGCCTGTTTCTCCTTGTGGGAAAAATAATTTCCTTAGCTGTGAAGCTCTCTTCTTTCAACTTACTCCTGTTATTTCACATTCTCCTGCCCTGCAGCACTGTGATCGGCCTGGCTGTATGTACTCCCTGACATCCCCATAGCCCCAGGGGGCTGCTGTCATATTCCATGAAGCTATGCCTTCTCCAGGCTGCACAAGCCCAGGTCCCCCAGCCTCCCATGACAGCAAATTTCCTCTGCTCCTTTCAGCCTGGAGACCAGGGTCCTTTCCACAGAGTTGCTCCCTAAACAGGCAGTCTTCAGTCTGTAAGACTGAAAGGTGCTCATTCATACCAGGGATAGGACTTTCCATTTGTCACTGCTGACTTTCAAAATGTTCTTGTCAGTCCGCTCTCTGGCCTGTCCACATGCTGAGGTGGAAGACACTGGTAAGAGAAAAAGCAGGAGAAGCAAAGGAGAGCAGCCTGCCCAGGGCTGAGCTCCATAGTCCAGCCCAGTGTTTAAGATACAGAAATGTACAGTATGTCAAAATTTTCCTGTACACCTCTAACAATCAAGGACTGAAACTCAAGAAACAAAGACAAAATACCACTGCTCAGAGTGATGAGATGGCAGCAGGGCTGCAGCATGCCCTGTAGGATTTGTCAGCACTGAACACTGTCCAGGTTCTGACCTAGTCAAACACATCCAGACCACCAAGGAACAGGGGAGTCAATCACTGTCATTGTGCAGGAAATCTGCACATTTCCTAGGAAGATAAAGACATGTAACCAGTTAAGATTTAGAACCCAGTGTATGTCAGTCTCCTGGTTTGAAAAGGAAGTGAGTTTTTGGGATGCTGTTGTCAAACCAATAGGTGCTCAGATTTGAATATTGGCACCTGGTGTGGCCACTGAGGACATGGATACACCTCTGAGAACACAGGGGGTTAAAAGCAGAGAACTCCCAGAGGGAAGCTCTCCTGGGTTCTGTCCATGAAAGAGGTCAGACACCAGGGAGAATATATTTTCATGAGGGCAGTGGCATTGCGCCAGCATCAAACCATGACAGGCAGGGAAAAAAGGGATGCTGGAAACATTCAAATCTTCATGCAAATATCCAAAATCTATCCAATATCTCATCTAATCTGAAATATTCATTTGGAATATTCAACTGCAAAACTGGAACTTCTGGAATCTGACATCTGGAAACTGTTACCAATAAATTATTAGCTATGTGGAAAAAAAAGGCTAATTTTTAAATGTGTGCAGTAATAGCACCACTGGCAGCTCCTAGGGAGATATCTTGGACAAAAGGCATTCATTAGGCATTTAGAGCCAGAACTTGCATTAGCACAGCTGACCTGATTGTGCTTTTCCTATGTATGCAGTCTCATCCCTTTGCAGATACAATAATGACCTGTTTGTACTTTATTTATTTTGTAATCACAGATTTCAAAATACCATGTAGATAAGCCAGTCATGTAAACATCCTAGAAGGCTCAAAATTGAAAACATGAAAATCAAACAGAGACAAGGTATAATCTTCCATACCTTCAATAACAATTCCAAGCATAATGGCATCTGTTCATGTCAAGATAAGCTTAATTTGATCTTGTGACCAATTCAATCAAAGTTTCATGTGTCAAAATATTTGTATGCATATTTTATTTGCATTTGTCCAATTTCTGTACTTCTGAACTATAACTTCAACACTAAGTATAAGAAGACAATCTTGGAAATACAATTTTTGGAAATGGTTGCTTGCATAATTTCTCTTAGGGGTCAGAAAGAAGCTTCCAGCAAAACATCACCACTCCTGAGAACAAACTGCAAAAGTTTTTCTCCCAGTATTTCAACTAAGTCCTGAAGTGAAATTGTTTTCACCATTTGCCACTGCATTTTTTCTCATAACATGGCCTAAGTTATAAGCAGCTCCATGTGAAGGGCATTCACTGTTGTCTTTTTCAGAAGGGTGGGGGTGTGTGGAGTGGTGTGTTGCAATTTGGGGACTGCTCCAAGTCAATCCCCAGCATAAATACTGACAGGACTTTCAGTTATTCCAGTTCAGATTTTGTCTAAGAATCCAAAATATACCATTTGTTATATATTTTCCCTTTAAAATGGATTCCTGGACAATCACAGATCATCTTCGGTTCTTGTCATGTCATGACATTGTTCTAGATTTTCTCTCATACCTGTACTTCCTAAAGAAGCTGGAAAAAACCAGTTATTAAAGTCACATGCCATGAAGTTACTGTAAATCAGATGTTGCTGTTGTTACTTTTCTATCTGCATCTGAACAATCTAAGAAATGAAACTGATACATAAAATCTTGCACTTTTTTCTGCTAAAATCTGTATGAGCAGATGTCTAATCCAAAACTGAAATGAGTTCAAAGACAATCACTTGAGTTTGAGACCAGACCAAAAATCTTTGCTTAAGCTGCCAAGCTACAACAGGAAGTTTTATGTTATAAAGATTCAAGACTAATAACTTCAGTTGTTCCTTCCAGGTTTTATTGCTTTTGATCTTCTTGGTCATTTTTGCAGGTTTCAATCTTAGAATAGAGTTCTTAGAAAAGAGTTCTTCCCCTCAGAAGACAGCTTGCTTTGCACACTTTTTTTCACTTTTCTGTGCTGCATTTTTAGAAGATCTGATGCCTTGGTAGTGTCAGGCAGCACCTGCTGAAGGTGATGATTTCAGCTGACAATGCACAAAAATCTGAGCTCCGACCTCCATATTTGCTTAAAAAGACAGAAATATGGTGATCCATATTTTTAAAATTTGACTGTTTATTTGTATATCCCATCTTTTTCAAAAGCCTGAAATAAATCAGGACCAGTCACGTGGCCAGAGATTCCCTAGAACTGTAAAAAAACTTCATCACACTCTCCCCCTACACAATTCAGAGTGTGGAGGTCTTCTGTTCTCCACATCCTTGCTTAGCAGTTGTGAATCCTCAGTTGTGACTTAGCTGGAGAGGTCTTTTCAAGTGAACTAGTCTGCACAATTCTACTAACAATTCCAGGCGAATTAAGGGAGTTTTCCAAAAGAAAGCACTTTCAGCTGAAAGTGCCAATTATCCATTATCTCTGTTCATTTAACTTCTAGAATGTTTTAACTGTTCAACAGATACAATAGAATTAGCAACTTATAAGGTCTTTCGAAAGACTTACCAAGCACATTGGGCTTCAGCAGTGTCAGCAAGTCAGTGGACAACACACAAATCCATCAGTATGAAATGAAATGTTAAATTTGAAAAAATGTCATAACAGCCATGAAAGGGCAGCTGCATTTCAAGAGTACTCTGAAAGATGAAAGCAGCTGAACAAGGGTTAGGAAAATGCAATCAAGAGATTCAAAAATGTGAAGATTCTATTCTCTTTGACTGTTTACTGTCTCTGAAAGGAAAGAGATTTCATGTGAAACTGTTAAAAATTACTAGTGAGTTACATCTCACCAAGAAACTTTAGCTTGATTATTAAGCTGGTTTTAATTTCCTGATGCCATTGCATTCTTATTAATGACAAGTCCTCCAACTCCCTTCAGTCATTTATTTGTGGCTCTATCATTCTTACAAATAGTTTTTATATCTCTACTTAATTATTAAGAAGTCACCAATATAAATTCATTCCTTTTAATATGCTTCATCAAATAATTGCTCCAACCTTCAGTGATTGCACAAGACTGGATGAGGGAGAGAAAAACTGGTTTTTTGTCCCACAGGAATATGAAAATCTTCTAGCCCTAATTTGGAATGGGAATCAAAAATCTCAGTAGACATACTAATAGTGAAATAGCTGTTAAGTGTTATGCTGTGTTTCTATTTCACAAAAATAAACAGTTAAGCTAAACCAAAACTTCAGATAAAAGTTATCTGCATGGTCTTTTCCTGTATTTCAACAGTAAACAAACAGTTGTTGAAACTAGCCTTTCCCTACAGGAAATTGACTTCAGCAGCTCAGCAGTATCATATGAATAAAAGCTTTGTCCAAACCTGTCTTGGGTCAACATTTGTACTCTAACTGAAACCTCCTTCCTTGGAGCCATGCTGCTGTAGAAACATGAGCATGAAATGATATCAAGAGTCAGTGTCGGTAGATCCCAATAGAGTAGAGCAAACTTTGAGGTCTGAGCAGATAATTTTGGCAGAAACGCATTCAGAAATAATTGAAATAGAATTGGTCACAATATAAACAATGGAAAATTCCTCAAAGACTTCCAGCAGAACTTCTAGCTAAACAGCTAACAAAAATACCCAAAAATCAAAAACAAACAAAACAAAATAAAACAAAAAAACACCAGAAAACAAAACAAAACAAAAAAAACCAAACAAAAATCATTGCCATTCTCAATATGAAGACTGCAGAGAGCAATCAAGCTGCTGAAATATATTTAAAGGTCAGAAGACTAGCTTCTGTGTCCTAGAAATGCAATAAGGAGTTTTGCCAACCAAGACAAAGTTTATTTTCTCTCTTCACCTTCCTGTAGAATGGTTCCTTGTAGTGAAAGATATTAAAAAGAAAATTCTTAATATCACCTCACGGTGCTGATAGAGCATTACACACCATGTCTATCAGTGAAGCTCTGTATGTTATAGTAAATTTGGTCCTGTGATCACCCCTTTATTTGTTGTGCCAGAGTAACCCCTATTACTCCTGTCAGGCACGACATCTTCTCTGTTTATTTCCTTTGTTTTTGGCAAGCTGTGTTTCAGTGATGGTCAGGAATCAAGCTTCCTTGCATACCACTGCGCAGTTGGTCTAAGCCCTTGTTCAGTGAGATGTTTAAAGTATTTTGTAAATGTCAGTTGTGTAATGAGCTTCACTTGTTTGAAATTTTAAAGCTGTGTCAGTACTCAGATGTGTTTATGTTAAAGGGATTCATGGAGGATGTTCAGGGACCTAGTTGGTGGCTTGCTGTACTTTGAAATAACTTCAATGGGATTAACTAATATGACATACTGGTTTAATCTGGTTCCACAAATCATAAATTCTTATATTTTAACAAATTCATCTGATTTACTGATTTTAAACAGAATAAATACTAAAGAGGTATATATAAACTTGACATGTGAAATGTATTTAAGTGTATTTCAGGCTTTAAAGGGCCAGTTGCAGAAAGCAGGACAGATCTGGAAGACTCAGCAGAGAGAATTCAAACATTAAAATGGGAATAATCCTAGAGAACCATTGAAAATCATTTCTCTAGCTACACAAATAGCCTGCAAATGAGAAATAGACCATCCCACTCAAGAAACTTAGTTTTGCCTAAGCATATTCAGAAAAATTGAGGCATTTTTGGTACATTACTAGATGGAAGTGTCAGAATTGAGAATTACATTAAACAAAGGGTGGAGGTGCACAGGAAATGAGTGTTCTGTGATCCACTCATAGCATACAATGTCACTTATATTCCAACAGTTCCAAATTTTACATTATTACTTTAGGGAGGCTTTCTTCACACAGCAAGTCCAAGTACCTCTCATCTAAGAGCTTAAAAATGCTGGCATATTCTCTGAATTACTGTTGTTGATTTTCAGGTTTTGATCATCAGAGGAGCTCAAGAGCCTGGCAGGAAAAATTATGCTGATATATAAGGGAGATAAAAACCTACAAAAGTTGCTCTAGTTACTTGAGTAAGTGATGTGACCTAGTGAATTTTGTATTGTGTGTATTGACTCTCTGCAATTTTACATTAAAATTCATAACTAAGAAGAATATAGAAAATAATTACATAACTAATGATATACAGGTTGTATGAGACAAAAACTGAAGAAGACTAATTACACACATGGAGGGAGCAGATGAGACAGCTGTACACCCAGAGGACTCTAGCCAGTTGGGAAATTGAATGCAGTCAAGAAAAGATTCCTTTTTCTGAAAAGGATATGTGAAATTTTATGCATGTATAGGAAACATAAAGGAAATTTTTAGTTAAAAGGAGGCCTCTACGTTGGCAACATTACATATTTTGAGTAATGTTTACTGATTATTTAAATACAAATCATCAGCGTGAAATTGTTGCTGAAAAAGGATATTTGATACACACAGGGAAAATAATGTGTAGAGACAGAGAACTTCTCCCTTTATTACTTTTGAACAATAATTAGCACTGCAAAATTGTTTTTGAAACAGAAAATATCTCTGAGGAAGGAGAAGAACATTTATAGGTTGAGGAAACATGCCTTGTAGAGAAAGACACAGAAACACCCTAAATGAAGAAGAAAAACATATGGAAGCCTAAATCTCAGTAAATGGAACACAGATTTGACAGTGTGACACTGCAGCCCAGCACTGACAAAAGCCATGTGGGTGGATGCTTGTCAAGTTCAGATTTTAATTTCATTTTTTTCCAGAAATCTAATGACTGAGGACAGCAACCTGCTGTGGTCTGTTCTGTGGCACCCATCACTCAACATTTAAAATAAATATTAGGCTTATTTTTTAAAATATATGCCAGGGCTAAAAAATAAATCAAAGCTGTAATGATGCAATCATTTGCATCAAGCTATCTAATCCAATGTATCCTGTTATTTTGCAGTAAGAATGTATTTCTGGGCTAAGTGCAACATTTTTATCATTGTCACCTGAATATACCTACAGAAAATGTATCCACTGCAGCCAGAGAGACATATACAAGGATCTTCACATAACATATTTCTGCATCTTAACAAGGCTTTGCTCCAAATGACCCCAAATGCTCGGAACAAAGTTAAGGTTTAGGCTAATGAGGAGAAACTGGTCTTGTGTCAGGAAGGGTCTGTAGTGCCACTCACTTTACTGAGCAGAACTATCCTACAAGATAGTTGTAGGATTCATCCACCTTGGTGAATGAAGGTAGATTTCTGAACCTATATGATTAACACCTGTCATTTCCATCACTGACATCAAAGTACTTGTCGATTTCTTCTTGTAGGAAGAAATATCTTCCTACTAGATTATAGGATCACTCAGCAAATGTAGATAGATTATAGCAGAACCATGGACGGCATGTCTCAAGAGTTTAGTGAACATGAAGATTTTGCCTCTGAAATGTCTTGCTGTCTGCATTTTAAAACTTTTGTGCCATTCTCTCAGCTTGATTGAAAACTGAATAGTTTCTATAGCATGACCCTTTCTGACTAATCACTCTTTCTCATTTTCCTCTTCTGAATTGCAATAGTTTGTCAGAGACATTCATTTTAGCTTCCTTTCCAGCTTGAGGACTAGCTGTCATTAGTTCTGAAGTGTTTGTGCCTTTTTTTCCTGAAGTTGCTTGGTTTTCCCTTTTTTGTTGTTTTTTTGGTTTTTTTTGTTTTTTAATGATCAACTCATTTACCTCAAAAGCAATCAAATGAACATTCACAATATTGATTGGTCTATAGAGGCATTCAGGCATTGTTTATTCCTGGTAGTAATATTTTCCCATTTTATTTTACCCATTTAAACAAAAGTGGCATCCTGCAGTACAATTATTGAGAGCTAGAATTCTACAGAAGCACCATTTCATGCTTTTTTGTTTGCCTACTGGAGAACAATGCCTTTGATCATGTTGAAGAATCAGAGAATGACTGAGGTTGGAAGGGACCTCAGAGGTCACCTAGTCCCCTGATCAACCAGGGTCACCGAGACCCAATTGCAGAGGACCATGACTTGATGGTTTTTTAATGTTTCAAGGGAGGGACACTCAAACACCTCTCTCAGCAACCTGTGACAGTTTTTGGTTATCCTCAGAATGAAAAAGTGTTTCTTGATGTTCAGATAGAACCTCCCATGTTTCAGTTCATTCATTGCCTCTAGGCAACCACTGGAAAGCGCCCAGCTCTCTCTTCTTTGCACCCTCCATTCATGTATCTGTAGTAATTTATGAGATCCCCCAGAGCCTTCTCCAGGCTGAACAGTCCCAGTTCTCTCAGCTTTTCCTCATCCAAAAGATGCTTCTGTCCCTTTATCACCTTCATGGCACTTCACTAGACTCTCTCCAGCACGTCCATGTCTCTCTGGTACTTCTTATACTCTCTTGACTCTCTTGTACTCCTGTACCTCAGAACAGGTCATAACACTCCAAGTAAGGCCTCACCTGAGTAGAGGGGAAGGATTATTTCCCTAAACCTGCTGGAAATACTTTGCTTAATGCAGCCCAGGGTACCAGCAGTCTTCATTGTGGCAAGGGCACATTTCTTGCATATGGTCAACTTGGTCTTTGCAAGGCCTCCCGGGCCCTGTTCTGCCACACTCCTTTCTAGGTGCATGGGCCCTAGTGCTTGGGGTAGTTGCTTTCATACAGCAGTACTTTATACTTCTCCTTGTTGAATTTCATGAGGCTTTTGTCAGCCCATTTCTGTAGCACACTGAGGTCATTCCAAATGGCAGCATGACTCTCTGGTGTATCAGCCACCCTTCCAAGTCATGTGTCAGCAGCAAGATCCCTGGCTTACTTTCGTCACCTATGTACTTAGAGAAGCCTTTTTTGGTGTCTTTGATGTATCTCACCAGATTAAGTCCCAGTAGGGATTTAGCTTTGCTAATCATATGTCTGCATGCTTGTATAGTATCTCTGTATTCCTTCTAGGTTACCTGTCCCAGTTTTACCCTTTGTATGCTTCCATCTTTGTGTTTAAGTTTGGCCAGGATTTTCTTGTTCATCCACAGAGACTTCCCACCATTTGCACCTGACCTTCTACTCACTAGGATGGACTTCTCTTTCAGTTTGGAGAAGGTGATCCCTGAATATTAACCAGCTATCTTGGGCCATTTTTCTCTCAAGGCATCATCCCATGAGACTCTTCTAAGCAGACATTTGAAGAGGTCAAAATCTACTCTCCTGAAGTCCAGCATTGTGACTTTGCTTTCTGCCCTATTCCCTGCCTACAGAATCCTGAACTTCACTATTTCATAGTTTCAAGTTTCTTATCATCCTGAACAAAATCCTCCTTGTTATTGAGTATAAGGTCCAGCAACACCCTCTCCTCATTGGCTCCTCTTTCATATGAGCCACTTCTCATCAGTCCTTTCCAAGACCAGTCATGTATGGCCTTCTGTGCTGTCCTCTCAACAGATATTGGTGTGTTTCAAATCCCCTCTAAGAAGAGAATGGAAAGCTGCATCTGGTTCTCTGTTGGAGACTTCTTTCTGGTGCCCTAGGTTATAATATAAAAATATATTCTATTCCCATCCTCAAGAGCTGCTGAAACCAGGAGGGGCATTGTTTTTTTCCTTATCTCCTGTTAATGGGCCCATCAATGTCTTGCCTCATGACTCGGAGATAACTCCCTCTGGGAGCCATTTCTGTTTAAGGGGACATCAAGGACCCACAGCATGACTCAGAACAATATCAGCGCATTGTGAGATGCTCCACCCAGAGGGGAGGAGCTAAGCATCCCCATCTGGCTATAATCTGGGTTTTGGGACACCACAAGCAATCTTTCCGCTGGACTCCCAGAGGAACGGCTGCCCTTACCCACTGGTTTCCAGAGGACAAGAGCTACCAGATCATTTCTACAGGATAACCACTTCAACAAGAACATTTCATCTGGATTGCTACCACCACCCTGACTAGCAGGATGTCAGGTTGTATTCTGACTCTGTCAGTGGTTTTTCTTTTGTATCATTGCATGTATTTGGGGTTTTTTCCCTTTTCCTAATGTATTGTATTTCTGACTTGGAGTCCCTCACTGGTTTTGCTTTCAAACCAGAAAACTTGGTCAGGCAGCTCATAGCAGACATCCACTACATCACCTCCACTGGTCTGCTCTTTCTCCCTTTCTCATATGCTCTCAGGTGGGTCATCATCTATTGCCAGGCAGAGCTCTGTGTGCTCCAGTTTCTCTCTCACATGAAGGCAGATTTGCCTCCCTTGCTTTCTCAGGCTGTCTTTCTAAATAGTCTGCATTGCCCCCATGCAGGCATGGGAGCCTCTGGAGAGCAGGAAGGAAGAGCTGAGCTATTCTCTGCTTCCCAAGAGAGCTATAAACTGGGTATCTCAGAGGTAATGGCACCTCTTGGCAAGACTGGGGAAAGCTGCAGAGCAGATGCTGCCTCTCAGGCATCTGTATCAAACCCCTTTTCTCTATGGCTGGATGATTGATTCCAATAATCAGAGCTACCCAGGGACAGCAATCTCTGAAAAAGTAATGTTTTCATTCACTGCAAAACCTAAATTTGCTCCTTCAGTAACTTGAGCCATCCTGGCCTTAATGGTGATAACACTTAGCTTTGCCAGCTGAAGTTTTACCAGTGAGAACCTTGAATCAAATCTATAACTGATTGAAGCCTCATGTCTCTGACCACATTATTCACTGTATCACTTGTGTTCTTTTGTTCTCCTAATCCACTGATTGAAAAAAATTTTTTGGAACAAACTACAAAAAAGCTATTGAAGGTGCCCTCATGCCTAATACCATAACTGTCGTTAGAGAAGGCTGGAAGCTATCTCCTAAAGCAAGTCAAAAAGAAAACCAAGACAAAGCAATCAAAGCAAGCTGGTATGGTACAACATGGAATTCAGTAGAGAAAAAAGAAAAGGCCCACACAAAAGTGGCAGGACAGGAGATGTAAAGTGTACAATTTTTTTTCACTGTCACCGTAGGGAAACTGCTTTTATTTGGTATGAGTTGAATAATCTCTACCAGTAATGCAATGAAAAAAAATCTGTTATTCTACATAAAAACATTAATTAGGAATATCACAGTTTTGCTAAATAAGTTTGCATCTTTTCTCTGTTTTGACATTACCTGAGAAGAAAACATTTCTGAAAAACACCAGCTTTAGTCATGAGTAAAACCAGTGAATGCGAGACATAAATTGCTGCAGTTGTATGTGTTGTAAGAGCTTCCAGATGCTGTGCTTCCATTTGGAACTGAAGGTTTCAAGAACCATGGAGAGATGTGGACTCTTGGGTGTGATTGGATATACTCAAGTAGGCAGCAAAATTGGGTTTTGTTTAGTTTAATGAGAGTTAATTAGAATACACAACTGATGTGTATGTTGGCTTGCTCTTCCAGAACAGAAGGAATGTAAGAAATGTCTATCAACATTATATTGCTGCTATCACCAGGGTGCCAAAGTCTCCATCAAGACAATAGTTTCTAAGGTATTGAATATACTCACAACTGAGTAACTGAGGTCTCAAAGATTTATTTCAAATTATCCAGGTATCTGTGGTGCAGCAGACATGTTTCTAATATTCCAGGTTACTGTAACAACTACTAATGTTTTCCTTCTTTTCTGTAATTGCATATCCCATTATTGCTACTCAGATCAGTTCTTCAATCATCAACCTTTCATTTTGATACATGCTCAGAGGAAACGTGCATGATAGAATACTGCTGGGTCTTTCTGAATTATGGAAATGGCATCCAAATACACCTAATAATACCTAAAATGCTTCTTTTAACTGACAATAAAAAGATCAGTTGCTCACAACTAAAAGAGAAACAGAAAAAAACAGTAGTCATATTCCAGAGGCATTACAAGCAGATGTAAATTTTTCTACTCTCCTCCCCTCCACAAATTGTTTTTAGAAATTGTCTAGAAAGGAAGCAGCTCTTGGATAAATTTCTTTTCCAACATCTTTTCATACAATTGCATAAATATACACAATACAAACAAGCCTATCGTCTGCTATTTTTACATGATAATTTTAAGGAAATTTTGTCACATGAAAGCAGAATTTAAAGATCCTTTCTATAACTTCAAGTACTTTTTCCTTATGATCTCTCTTACTTAAATTTTTCTGCTTTATGACCACTCTGGCCATGCTGTACTCTCCTGATGAAACCTGATCCACCCTCAAGCCTGTAGGGTTTGTGAAATTATTAGGTACTAGGCAGAGTTATACTTTTTTGGACATGCAGCAGGTCTGATCACATGCCTGCTGGTCTGCAGTGGAACTAACATACCGATAATTCATACAGATCATTGTTTCATTTCTAACCTACCTAATAAGTCAGCCTTTGTGGATACATATGCAAACAGTAAGAAAATACACCACACCCTTTTAAGGGATCCCTTTTGGGAAACAAAAGTTTTCTCTGCTCAAGACAATCCTTTTAATATGACTAGGTTCACACAATCCTACTGGAAATGTCTAAGAAAACTGGCCAGTTAGTTCAGGAAATGTTATCAAACTGAAACCAGCAGTGTTCACCCTGTCTTCAGTCTTTCCTCATTGTGATTTAACAAAGGGAGTTGCAAGTGCAATGCTTTAATTCCCAGAATTTTCTAGAGAGCCAGGCAAATGAAAAGGGAAGTACACACAATAGAGCATTTTGTTTGTTGTGTAACTCTTGCTTTGTCAGGCATATCTCAAGAAGAAACAAAAAAACCTAATATGATTTCCAGTTCACCTTGTTTTACCTGTTGCTTTGGTTATTTTTTTGTCCATGTATATATGAATAACACTCTTTATACAGGATTAATAACAGTTTTTGATCTACATTCTAATAATTAAAAAGCTAATGCTGTTCTACTCCGTTACCCACAGAAGCAGTTCTCAGTGTCTTATTTGGAAAGATATTGCAGAACTCTGGTATGTCATACACTTATCTCAGGAGTGTTACACGCCTCTCCAAGGTGCCTGGAATCAGTCTACTGCAAATACCTTTTACAGTAACTCTCATTGGACAGGATGCTGGGCCATTTTGTCTAGACCATGCTTTTGTGAACAAAGGTTGGACCTGATGATCCTGGACATCCTCTTCCAATCTGGTATTCTATGAAATATTGTACAAAAATTAGTTCAACTGCAAGAACGTGGCAGCTACCAACGTCATCCAATATTTAAATCCTCCAGATTGTGATACAGAGCCACTTCCTCCCAAAGCCTGTGACTACTATTAATGGCTCATCCTCACTTCTTGAGGAAAGAAATAAAATTTTAGCCATCGATGGCATGTAACACAGGGATTTTACACTCTTCTTTACAAAGTAAATTGGTAGTGTCAGCTGAGATGTGTTCACAAAGTCAGCGGTATCTTGTCACCTTTTCAGAACAAGGACTGATAACTATGCTGGGACTTTGTCTTGCCCATGGGTAAAATGCCTTTCTAAATAGCATACCTCTGTTTGTGTGTGTCTGTGTGTGTGTGTAAAGAGTATCAGGCTCCATGCACAGAAATGTGTTCAGTAAACATAGGGCTGGACGTATTCTTGGCACATAGAAGAAAGTGGGGAATGTTGTTGCATGTTACACAGGCTAGAAGGGAGGTACCAAAGGAGCCTGTCAACTGGAGACTAAAGAAAGCAAGACCTGAGGACCTCTGGGAAGAACACAAAGTGAGGAACTTTAAGAAGGGACACAGAGAACGTGATCGGACAGCTTGGGAAAGAAGAAAAGTGAAAACCTAACAACAATGCTCCCACCCTCCCTCATATCTTGCCTTTCCAAACCACACAATTTTGCATAGTATAGCTTTCTTTTTCCCTCTCTTTCTATCCACTCCTTGCAGTTTTACCCCCAGAGCTTCCCATATATATTTTCATTCTAGCCCTCTTTTACATTGCTTACCTACTTCACTCCTTTTCACTTGCTTCCCACAAATATTCATTGTTTCAGATTTACCAATGACCCTGCAGAACTGGAGGACTGTGAATTGACCTGGATTTGGGTGGCCTCACACCCTCTGGAGCAGACAGCCTGCAAGCAAGAGTAACCTTCCATGTGTCTGTCCTTGTTTTGATTGAGGTAGTATTAACTTTGTTCTTAGTAGCTGCTACAGGGCTGTGCTTTGGATTCAATGTGAGACTGATGTTGATAACACACTGATGGCTCAGTTCTTGCTCAGCAGTGTTTACCCTGAACCAAGGACATTTCAGGTTCCTGTGCTCTGCCAGTGAGGAGCTGCACAAGGACCTGGGAAGGGAGCATGGCCAGGAAAGCTGACCCAAACTGGCCAAAGGGATATTCCAGATCACAGAGCATTATATACAGTAATTAAACTGGGGGAGTTGGCTAGGTGGGGCTGATTTCTACTGCAGGACAAGCTGAGTATCGGTCAGTGTGTGGTGAGCAGCTTGATTGTACATCACTTATTTCTCTGAGGTTTTATTTCTCTTTTTCTCTCCTTTTCATTATTATTGTTATTACCATTAGTATTATTAGTGCTATTATTATGCTTTATTTTGTTTCAATTATTTAACTGTTCTTAACTCAGTCCATGAGGCATAGCCTTTTTCGCTTCAGTTTTCCTCCCTGCCAGGACGGGGAGTGAGCATGCTTCTGCATGGTACTTACTTGTCAGCTGGAGTGATAAAATGACTGAGCCTTATGCAGTGAGCCATATTCTTTTCTGCCCTGGCTTTCCTAAGTCATTCCCCACAGGTTCACTTTTGTACATTTCTTAACACATGGTTTCTATTTCCCCAGTTTCCCAGTTCATTTCTTCCTCCTTTCAGAGAGTTTTTTGTCAAATTTACTCCAAAAAAGAATGTTAAGACCTTTAATCCTGGGTGTATTTGTACTGCCAGTGTTTCCTTATCGGACCTGCAGCTTAGGTCTTATTACACACAAACCTCAGTGAGGCTGGCCCCACCCTACTGACCCTGCAGGGAGCTTTCTGTCACCTCCATAAAACATGTGCATTGCATTCAAAGTCTGACTGTGTGATTGTTTGTCCACTACAAACAGGAGGTACTGTCTCCTTTCTAAATAAAAAAGGCTTTCCTTTGAAAGAATCTTACCTAAAGGGATTTCACCAGCTTTAAAAGAGCCATTTTAAAAAGAAAGATTTTTATGTGACAACAGCCCATTCTGTGTCTTATGAAAGCATTTGCAGGGTTGCAGACCCCACGTTTTAAGCTACCACATGAAAAACCTTAGAAGATGTGATTTTAAAATAGAGTTTAGCTGACATTTTGTAGTCACATTCTCATTTGCCTGAATTTTTACTCATCGGCTAGAGTAAGACCAGAAAAGCTTTTTCTGTGGTACAGCAGCACCAGTTAGAAACAGTTAGTGTTTTAATTTCTAGGGACTATTAGGTTCTCTTACATTCATGTAAGATTAGTAGATCTTCAAGTTAGGTGTATTAAAAATAACAAAAACGGGAAATTCTATCCTTTACTCTTGCTAGGCATGTTTTTCCTCTTTCCTCTTTTATGTGAGGAACTCAATAAACCAAGAGGTGACTTCCACCACACTAGGGAACACATTGTCTTGGGTATTTTTAATCAGCTTGAATGCACAAGCAATCCCCTCCCACCTTGAAGACCACAGTCTTACTCTGTCGCTCCTTCCTCTAGTTCTCATCAAAGCAATCCCAGAGCCTTCTTAAAATTTATTTGTTTTCAAGTCGATTCCCAATACCTTTCTACTCCTTTCTTCCTTTTATCCCTGTCTGCCCTGCACTTCACAAAGGAAGACCAGAACTTCTTGTTTTCAGCCAACTCTTTTTACACAGTGATTTAAAAATAGCACCTCAAATGTGCTAATATGAACTTTAAGAAACCAGAAGTCCTTAAATAATACTATAATTCTGAAAGCCCTTAACTATGGGGTACCATTTTGAAATTCTCATATGACAAAACAATCAACAGCAATGTCAGCACACATATGAGATAATCATCACACATATGAGCTAATCTCAAACAAAAACTTCTGCTAAGGTATGAATTTTTGTTTTGGAGCAAGAAAACATGTCAAGAAAAGTTTCCAGAAAAAAAAATCCTTCATATGGCTAGAAATACTTGAATCATTCTATTCTCATTTTTCCTTATTTTACATGATGTTGTAATCTGTAAAAGTGTGAAAGTAATTTCAGTACAAAAAGAAAAAGAAAATATTTTTATATGGCTGAAAGGTGGGCTTTTTCCCTAAATATAATGTTGTCACATTGATATGGAAAATTTATTTTAGAGGAACAGTAGAATAATTAGTAGGAAAACTGTCCATCAGAAACATTTTGACTGCTGCAGAGCTCCACCAAACAAGCTCACCCTTGTCAGAGTCTCTGGGAATGGTGAGTTAGGTACTGCATTGTCTCATTTGGAACACAGGATGGAAACACCCATACTTTAACTAACAATAAAAAACTGTTAATGAGCAGAAAAGCACAGTGGTTCTCCTTAGAGAAACTGCACAGAACTGAGGTAATTTTTCAAATTAAAAAAAGCAGGAAGCAAATAATTGAATACAATAAAGGTGCCCAGTACATGGAAGTATGTCAAGAACGGAAGCCTACAGAAAAGAAATTACTCAAAGAAAGGATGAATGTGCAAATACTTGTTATTTGCAAAAACATGTCCACCTGGACTGCAAAAGTCCTTAGTGAATTCCATCCCCAAGCTTTCAGATAAGTGTGTTCCTAATTTTACATGGAAATGCAGATTTTCCAGGATATAATCCAATTAAATTGATTTAACCACTTATTTAATTGTTTAGAGGACTACAGCCCAAGTTTGTGATTTTTTGTGAACCCAAGGGATTTGTTAGCTCAAACCCTAGTTATGGCTTTGTTATCTTTTAAAAAGTTCATCCTAAATATATACTTAAATTAAAACTCAAGTTCTTTTTGAACCTGAGTTCTAAGTAGGAAGTGTGAGAGGCTGAGGGGTTCCCATACTTTGTTGAAAACTCAAAATCAGACAGCTAAAGTCTGTCTCCAGAAATAATGGAAGAATCAGTCTTCCCGTGAGAGCTTTTCACTTGGGAACAGAACCAGGAAATGCCAAAGTGGAGGTTTGGAACGACTCAGAAGTGATGCCTGATTTGATCCCATACTTTCTCCAAAAGCATCATGTATTTGGTCCCTTCATCTGTGTTTGTCATCTGCCATCACACCTAAATGCACTTCCTCCATATGCAGGAGAGTATTCCCTCTATGTATGTATCCATGTCATTTAAAATATTTTCTTGATACAAACAATTACAAAATTCAGAGGACTTGCTAATCTGATTCTACAGTTTGCCAAATATCTACTCAGCTGCCTAATGTGGCTTTTCTCTAAAATTTTGCAAAACCAAACCAAACCAAAGAAACCATCCCCAATAACAAAAAACCTCCACCACAAACAACAAGAAACCCCACATACCAAAAAAACCCCAACAAAAAGCCACAAACAAACAAAAATCCCCCACCACATCAGAGTAATCCTTAATTGCTTTCATTATGGTGGCTTTCCTGGCCACAGCCTCTGGTGTCTCCTGCAATGGGTTTTTGCTGTAGTTACAGAGGACATAATAGGTCTCAGCTGAAACCTTGAACAAGCTATGTCCAGCTACCTGCAACAACATATATCTATTTGAATAAATATTTAGCTCTGACAGAAAAACATTTTCATTAACGAGCCCCCAGTGGAATTTCCCCTCTGTCACTTCACTGTTGTGATAAAACAAAATTAATTTTACAGAGCGTCCCATCTGGCAACCACACCATTTTAAATTATTTTATTACTATAACATTGAACACTTTAATACCTTCAAACTTTGCTTGTGAAAAGTTTAATACAACACACAGCATCTGGAAGATAAATAGAGAGGCTACCAGGAGGTAGCAACTCCTGTGTGCCAACAGCCAGGTCTGCCAAGGGTACTCAGCCAGCATTTGAGGACACTAAGACAACATCTGTGCTGTTGTTTGGAGTTATGTGGGAAAAAGGTGTTTGCTTAAGCAAGCTTTTAGCTCCACATACCAGAGATGAGAAGTAATATAGAAATATTTATTTAATTTATTTCCGTCCTAAGTTGAAGCCAGTCTTAAAGAACTGCTAAGGTAAATGACACTTTAATTGCATTTGCCCAGTTCTAACTGGGAAGAATCTAGAACCAGCCAGAAAACTGAAGAAATGCATGAACTTTTCAGTCAGCTACAGCTATAGACCTATTTCCTCATCACTTTAAGTGGGAGAACAGAACCTGATTATGATCTCAAGTGACATTTCTCATTGATTTTGTATATGGAGAAAATCAAAGAAATTGTCCTGGAACT
This sequence comes from Ammospiza caudacuta, assembly GCF_027887145.1. Classification (NCBI taxonomy): domain Eukaryota; kingdom Metazoa; phylum Chordata; class Aves; order Passeriformes; family Passerellidae; genus Ammospiza; species Ammospiza caudacuta. The sequence continues at coordinate 56,365,726 of NC_080593.1, read as the reverse complement.
GTGTAGTTAGGGATGCAATTTGCAGCTTGTGTCAACAGTACAGTATAGAAAGTAATAAACAGTGGGAATAGAAAACCCATGGGGAGGGATGGGAAGAAGAGGAGAAACACACCTGACAACATTTGAAAGGGTGTGTCCAAAATGGAATTCCTACAGGGGCCAACCTGCCAGCCAGAACTTTGCCACATCAAGTGGTTTTATTAAGTCTTCTGTCTGCCTGGGTCTAAGCTGCCAGGATGAACAGCATTAGAGGGATAGGGGCTTGATTTCTGCAACTGAGAGTGTTGTTCAACAGAAATCATTATCTGCTTGCAATACCCACACCTCAAGGAAACTTTCCATTTTATCTGACTCAGTGTTAGTTCTGGTCTTCTGTCTACTCCACCTAAATTCCCTTTACTAACTTCTTCAGAGAAGAAGTTATAATTTTTTCCAGACTATGAGAAATAACAGGCTTAATGGTTAAGTCTGAAAGGCCAACATTCTTTGACAAAGTAACTCCTTAAATCTACAACAAGCTTGTTAGGTGAAGCAGCTACTGATATTCCTGATAGAGCTAGCTAGAAAATATCTTTTTGCTGGATATTCAGTACATACTTCCATCTGCTTTTGCTTTTCTGCCAAAATACTTTGAAAATAGGCTGGGATGGAGAGTTAAGCAATCAATTTTCCATTCATATATACTCACTTTTCTATCTTTTTAGAGGAAAAAAGGCCAGATAGTTCTCCCATTTATCCCACTAGATAGTGCTGCTCAGTCATTGCCACCCAGGTATGATGGTGCATGCACCTCATCTGGGAGGTCATGGCCCAAGATGACTCAAATGTTCTAGGCCTTTGCTGTTTCCATTCCAACTGCATCATTACTGAGGCTCTGTAGCTGATTGACAAAACCTGCCCTACTATTAGGCAGGGAACCAAGTTTCCTAGGGAACTCAGGAACCATAAATCAGTTTATAACAGCCTTACAACAGTTTTAGATCTCTTTTTTCAGGTCCATATGTTCCAGTGTTTAATTTTACATACTTCAGTTGGGTTTGTCGCACACACACACCCACAAGTCCCCCGCAAAAAAACCAAAAACTATTGGAGGAAAAAGAGGCTTTGTTTCCTTAATTTCATGGGAAACCCCACAGCTTCCAGTTCCCAAAACACAGTGTAGGCACGACATTGCCTTTGTTGTGTGTTAGTATTCTTACTGGAGGGTTGATCCCAAGGGAGTGAATTCCCCTATTGAAGACCTGGAAGAGCAGCATTAATTCAGCTTTTTTCTCACTTCTTTCACAAGTCTGTCCATACTTTGATGTTGTAGCAAAAATGGTGAAGCCCCTTGTGTCAGTATTAAGTACCCTCCCTTATGATGAGGCGATGATGAGACACCATTGTTTACAACCTCAGAAGGTAAATCAGTGTTCTCAAAGCTGTAGCTTTGTATTCTTATCCCTGTATCCACAGAAACAAAACAAGTAGCTCATGAGGCTGGCTTCAAAGCAACAAATATTGCAGGGAATTTGTTTCCCATTGTGACTGGTCCATACAAGATGGCAACATTCAACTTGAGTTGTCAAATCTGGGGAGAGGCTTTCTTAGTTTAAGGACCTGGCTTTTGTGTTCATAGTCTTTGCTGTAACTTTTCTTGATGACTCGGATGATGTCCAATTTTGGTGAAACCTGCATGCAATTTTAGGGACACATGTAGGGATCACTTGGCTGTAATTTGCTCACTTGCATATCAAACAGTTTGTAAGTGATTGCGCTTTACCTTTGGGTGACATTGAGTTTCAAGAAGACAGAGTTTCATTATTAAGAATCTAAAAAGGTCATAATACCGAATCTGTAGAAACAGCAATCAAATAATATCATCAACAGGCAACATCAATAAACCACTTAATTTCAATTAAGTTCTCTTCCCCAAATTCTACATATAAAAAGACCCAAAAAATCTCATTCTTAAGGCTTATGCTAAATTTTTTATTTTCAGGTAATTGAACTAATCATTCATTGGTTTAGAAAACTATTTTTCAGCCTGGGAATGATGATTTTCTAAACCAGAACACTAACATGATTAGCCAAACAACTTCTGTGTAAAAACACAGCAAGTTTACTCTTCCCAATGAACACATACACTGAGATTATATTTATACATTTTGAAATAGTTCTATTCAAGCTAACAGAGTGGTAGCAACATAAAACTAATGCAATTCAAAGCACTCAGACCTTAGCTGCGTTCTAAAAATTGATGTGGATTTCTCCCAGTCGTTACCCTGCTCGTGCAACCTTTTGTTTGGATAGGTACAGTGTTGGTCACAGGGGAGGCCACTGAGAACCTCACTCCCTGAGTGACTGACTGACACCATCTCAATGGTAAATTTAGCTACACTTCTAGTGCTGGGCCACCTGTGTGTAGAGAACGTTGGATGTTTTCTATCAGCTTTAACACATCTAGCAAATCTTTTTGTCTTCTTAAGTTAAAAGAAAAGAAATAATTTATTTCCACCACTCATCTTCTAAGTCTTTTCATTAAAACCTGTTTGGGACATTCCATTACTTCATTTGGAAACCACAAAAGCTTTGCTGGTCTTTTATTTCTAGGTACTTCTGTGTAGATGCTGAGATAAAGCTAATTCTAGTTCTCTGAAAATTCCCCAACATATCAAGTTGTTGGTGGGAAAGGTACAATTTAGGTCCTTCATGAGGAACTTCATTGATATTTAGATCTGTCCATATGCTTCCTGCACACATGGCATCAGTCAAAGAGGTATAGGAATCACGTACAATTCACTCACCTAGGGCAATGAGATGCTTCTCTCCCAAAAAGACTCTACACTTTATGCAGATCTTCAGCTCAGATATAAACCTCCAGCTACACCAATAAGGATGAAATGTGACTTTCCTGAGACTACTTTGGAATTGTCTCTCTCAGAGGATGTGTCACATAACTGCTTCCTTCTACCCAAAAAAGGGACCATTATTGATTGCTTGCAGTGCAATAGCCTAGATAGCACCTATCTGTGTCAGCTTCAGAAAAAATGTGGTATCTGGCTAGAACAGCTTTGCAAATATACTCATATTTTATAGTAGAAAGAGAAAAGTCAGATCTGTATAAGAAAAATGGTAAGAGGGATAAAATGACTTCATATGAGGAGAGACTTAAGGCTCTAATAGAGACTACAGTTTTAGGATGAGATAAATAAGAACAGACTGAGCAGATATAATAGCTAGTATTGGGATGGTAGAGTATTCACTGAGGACTGCTCCCTCGTATGCAGTTCAGAGCCAAGACACTTATAGTAGAAGTCAACAAGTAAGGAGAAGGTACTGCACTCTACATGTTAATTAAGTGAAATTTATTGCCTCAAGATATCACAGTATCTACATTTTGGGAAAGCTTATGAAAAAATATTAACATTTGGGTAAGTCTTCTTTAGGTAAATGATGTCAGCATTTGTAGTTAGATTTATGTATTTATGTATTTAGATATGTGTTATTAAAAAGACAATAAATCTTCCTTTTCAAAGTCATAAATTAAGCTAACTTATTCTGTGCTGGTTATTCCCTAACACTGCATATTTCCCTACAGCTAATGTGATGTGCTAACATAATTTACTTCTGATCTCTACACACAGGAAAGCACTTCCATGTTCCCAGAATTCAAACTGGTAAAACTATTTAAAAAATATTTATTTGAAGGTGCAATCAGATCTTGTTCTAATCCATTTTCAAGTAAAATTCTGTAATTGACTGTACAATCACAAACTTTAGACATTTAGGAAGTCTTGTTTTACAGCCCAGTTTCATATGGCTTTCTGTGGTTATTTAGAGAGATATGCTAAGTTCTAATTAAATTGAATTGTTAATACCCAAAACTTACCTAACATCAAATTTAGATTTGTTTCCTTGTTCTAAGTGTCTGCCTTTGATCAATCATGAACAGAGTCCTAGGGTTTCTTTCCAGCTGTCTTGTATATAAGTAGTTTCCAACGGTCGAAAACAGGTTTCTGTCTGGTTTTAGCACAGCTTGTTCAAAGATTCCCAAAGCAATTAATTACTAGTCTTGGATATTTAAAAAGTTCCTCATACAGGATGTGTCATACCTCACCTCCATAATGTGCTTTCATCCAGGACATGTGATGGATTTTACAATGTCTGAATCTTCATGCCAGAAGCTGGAAACTATTTTTATCCTCCTTTTCCTCATATTTCATCTAGTTTTGACCAACATTTTACTAGAAATGCAAAAGGAAATTTGGCAGACATTTTTCTTTTATCAATCTGAGACATATAAATGGAATACATCTAAAGAATATAGATGCAAAAGAATAAAGGTATTGAAGGAAGAAAATTAGACAATTAGTAGTGCTACCTAGGCTACTTGTGAAGCTGGGATTTCTAAGTGCAAGTTTCTTTTAATTTGCCTAGTCTGAGCCACAGAAGGTGAAATATTTTTTTAAAGTTCTTACACAGGATCCACCAAACAAATGCAATACTCAGTGATACCACCTACTTCTGAAAATCCTAGGTGTTAATTGCTGCAGTTTGATGTGGTGATTTCAGTTTGTTCCAATGTCGGCTTTGAATATGCTTTTTTCATAACAACAGAGTCTTATTTTTGAATGCCACATGTTTATTTGCTGGGGGATGGAAGGACAATTTTCAGCATTCACGCTTCAAATCCACGCAAGGTCTATGGATGGAACATCAAGATTATTACAAACTGTGGTTATCATTAACTTATTCTCAATTAAGAATATGGAATAGAAACCAAAAGTTCAGAAATTAATAGCTAATATTTGCCATATGGGAACAAGTAATTCTGTAAACTAAGTATCTGATATCCAAAGTAGGGAAAACACCATTATTAATGAATGTACCTGATGAAGCTATGTTTAAATTTATAAACATACCATATGATTATAGCATAGCATATATAATAGGCCACAAATTGGGACTGTCACACTAAGATAACATTAGTCCACATTGAACTGTTGATTTTTCCACTCTAATCCTCTTCTGATTCAAAAGACATGCAGATGAAAAAGGTGGAGGAAAAAGAGTTCTTGCTGAAATTCATATGAAGGGCTACACAGAATCCACTGGTGTAAGAGGCAGGTAGGAGATAAGGCAAACTGGGAATGAGGATCCACAGTGACACAGAGTCCCCAGGCAGGTGCAAAGAAGAGCTCCTTTATTGCAAAAACCAGGCTTTTGAAGCACACAGGCCTTTATCAGTTCCATAGCTTTAAATCGTAACAAACACCATTCAACCAACCACCATGCACCACGCTGTGAACACACGATGGTTCTAGAACTTGTTGATCTACCTCGAATTCAGCTGCCTCACCTTCCCCTAGTCCTTTTCTCCTTAGCCAAAGTAATGGGCCTCAGATGTCGTTTTACAAGGCCTTCCTTTTGTAAGGTTTTACCTATATGCAACAGCAAACAATGAACTAAACCATCATATATGGTAGAATTTTTTTTTTTATAAAGGAGAAGTTGTGGAGCAGAATAACTGACACAAAACTGCTCAACTATATGCAAAAAATTAATTTTCTCTTGGCATTGAGGAATACATCATCAGTAAGGTTTTATTCTTCCCCACAAGAAAAACACAGGAAAACTCTTTTGTAATCATCAGCTACTCATGTATGTGGCATAGCTATAATTTTTCAGGATTTATAATGTCTTAATTTAGTCATTAACCATTTGATAACTTTACTGTTAGTACTTATCAAAAAAAAAAAGTAGTCAGATTTTTATACTACGGAATTAAAAAATAAGCTAATCCCACACTATGCTGGCAATCAATAACCATGGTTATCAGCAAGTCTAAACTGCAGAAGTCTTTACCTAGTTACATAAATAAAAAGATTAAATATAAATTAAATACAAATGCAAGTGTATTAATAACTTGTTCATGCCAAATGCCAACCCTTTCCATCCACTAAAAAAGTAACACAAATATTAGGAAAACTACATATCTGAAGGTTACAAAATGTCAAAGAAGCAGAAGAATTGTACCAAATATTGAAGTCCCGAAACACAGATTGTCCAGACCAGTGTATCACCAATAAATAGTTGTGCATGTAAACAGAGAATGCTATGAGAAAATGCTAATGGTAACAAAGAAAGGCTACAATGTATATATGCTGGTTTTGTCAGTTGCTGTACATGCTTGAAGAAAATGAAACTTAAAAGAAAGGACCAAAGGGGTAGAAGATTATGTTTCAAGAAAACTGTTACAAAACTGCAACAAGCACAACTTAATTTACTTATAAGAGTTCTGGAACATTTTAAGGGGCCACTTACATGAGTGCCACATGAAAGTAATTTCAAAAACATGGAGCACATTCTTCCAAAGACAAGATGACATATGGATTGTGTCTTGGAAAAATCTGAAGCCCAGATAGAGGACCCATAGAATCACAGAATGATTTGGGTTGGAAGGGACTTAAAGATCATCTCATTCCAACCAGGGATACCATGCACTAGACAAGGCTGCTCAGAGTCCCATCCAACCTGGCCTGGGATGGGTCACACACAACTTCTCTGGGCAACCTGTGCCTCACCATCCTCCCACTTACAGTTTTTTCCTAATATCTGATCTAAACCTATTCTCTTTTAGCTTCAAGCCATACCTTTTTGTCCTGTCTACTAGATAGTCTTGTAGTCTTTCTACATCTTTGTTGTTGGCTCCCTTTAGGTACTGGAAACTCACAGATTGTTTATCACTTCTGTCCTTTCTTTTCTAAAAGTACTAAATGTCAGAGGTTACATAGTAGCTCAGTGAATCAGAGAGCAGCACGGAGTACAAACTGTTCTGAAGAGTTACATAATGGATGTATTTGGTCTCCGTGTATTCACTGCAGTCATTAAAATATTATGTACTGCAGACAAGAAGAAAAAAAACTATGAGAAATTATAAGTCCTGGTAAAGGGATGAACTGATGTACTTTGCATAGGCAATAAAGAGGTACATGCAAATACACTAGCTAAGTCACCAGCTGTGGAAGTTGTTCCTTTCTGTAAGCCTCTAGCAACTTGATTTTATCAGATATGGAAAGTCCCATCTCATTGCAAGTCTGGATCGGAGGATCTAGTTTTTCAAATTCTGTTCAGTGGAAAAGGGACAGAGAGAGATCATTTCCCTCTTTTGCTATTTCAAAGTCAGTTTACTACATGCATACCTTTGAGCCAACATCATGTAAACACAGTCAGCTGAACAAAGAGAATCCTTCAAATTCCAAGCAGGCAACAAAATGGAAACGGATGAAACAGGAAAGGTGTAGCATTGGAAAGGTACAAGACACTTGAGACCCACCAACACCCTCAATCCCTAATCATTAGCAAATTACTCCTTATGAACATTGCAAACCTTCCTGAGACTGCATTACAGAGAAGAAAGAAGAGTTCCCATATATGTAAGCAACAGGCAGCACAAAACCCCCAGGTTATTAATTTGTTAATCAGTTCAGCACTGATACTGTAATGCAGTGCTATTTCTTTAGCATATTTTTCAATACATCAATTATTCACTTTGGAAGTATATAAGGTCCCATGTTAAACTGCTATTCTTTTTATAATAAGAATAATGTACACTGAAAACTTTTTTGGGAAGGGCATCTGACATTGATGAGGGAAAGTCTCACTTCCTAACTAACAGATATATAATGTTTCCTCCTCAGTGTGTACCAAAACAATTCTGAAAAGGACATCTCTATAAGGAGCAGTAGATATGAGGTAAAACATCATGCTTTGCTTTGAGATTTGCTAGGCTTCATATTTTTGAGCTTTTATTTTTATTATTGTCTGTGAATTGCTTGGAAGGAAGCATGGATCACAAGTGCTTTGAGTTACATAAAACCAAATATGTAAATACACAATTCTAGTATACCCTGAAGATTACAAAGATGTTCTCCAGTTTGGTCTCTCTTGTTATGACTGCAATCTCTTATACACCTAATTAACAAAAATTTCATAAGAATATTTTTTAGCTTTTTATCTATCAAGGTAAAAATATGTAAGACTTTCAGTGTTAGGTGGAAAAGCCACCATAATCTACTGTAGGCAATTCAGCACACCCCGACAAAGCACTAGCTGAAACAAGGGGTGTTCAAAACTCAGCATCACAATTTGGGACAAGTCATCAGCAGCTGTAAATCCTTGTAAATAATTTGAATCAGCTAAGATCTGCATTGGAAACATTGTTCAGTTCATGTTTAAAACCTTTCCCTCTGGATTATGAAGCAAAGCAAAATTATGATCAGCAAAGTACCTGTTCTTCACATTATCAGCTACTGATATCAATGGCTTCCATTGGTTTTCATCCAGAAATAAAGCTCAGGATATGTTCACATAAAACATATCCTCTCATTTGTCAGTCACAATTCCAATGCTCAGGACTACTAGGAATGAAAGGTACACAGTCTATGGGCAGAAAGCTGAGAATCTGCAAATAAGATGCATGCTGAAAGTTTCATTTGGACATAGTTGTAGACTTAGAAATAAATCGCACTTTGTGAAAAAAAGATCCTCTTCATAAGTTGCTTAATGTCTGTAGAACAATTTGAGGTGATAAGACTGCAATATTTTGCAAAAAATTAAAAGCTCTTTCTATTTTCATCATTATTATGAACTTTCCTTCTGAGGCTCTTTGTGTCCTTTAAGAGTCTTTGTCTCTCACTGGTTTTGCCTATTTAAGATTTGCCTACTTAAGTGACATCTTCAAGACAGGAACCAGTACTTAACATTCTGCAGCATCATAGCTTAATACTCTGTGGTCCTAACAGCTACCTAGATTCAAAAAGGTTACAGATATTCTATGATGTCAAGATTAATTCTCCAAGTAGTTTCTGTTTAAAATAGATGCTAGGATTATTTTTCAGCTAATCTAAAATACTTGCTGGTCTCAATCACAGATACAGAAACAAAATAATTTGCATTAATCGGTAATTGTAAAGCAAATTTTATCTGATGAGTATAATTTACATTTGTCTCAGGGCTCATATTCAGGTAAATTGCTATTAAATACAGCTAGAGAGACAGGTAGCTTCTATATATGGTGGGGAAAATCACAGTGTGGCTCTTCTGCTCATTTTGCCATTTACAAAGCTCCAGAAGAATGTGCATATTTAAGAGAACAGGTACTTTGGACTTAAGCGCTTCCTACTCCAAGACCAGCGGTTACTTCTCCACACCAAATTTTTCTCCCCATAGTAGTGAGAACACTGCATTTAGCTCTTCAGGACGTTTGGACAGGTTTCCATTTCGGCTCTGGCCTTTCCCTTACGTGTAACACAGCACCCATGCCCCAGTCTCATAGTAGTCCAACAGTCTTCACTCTGAAATATTTGTCTTTGCTAGCACTGCAGACAAATTTTAGCCAGCCTTGCAACTCCTTAGTTTTCTTCCACATTTGCTGTCATATCTCAACACCCATAGGTGCAATGACTTACACCAGCACACCTGCAGGGACTGTCAGGTGCCTTTGAAATAGGTCTCCCCATCCTTGAGGACTTGTTGACCATGAGTGAGCATGATTTTATGAGGACTCTAACTGTGAATACCTCCTGAAAGCATTAGAATTGAAATAATCTTTCCCTTTTATGTTTTGAAGTTTTAGTTTTTGGCAGTGTAAGTATTTGACCCAAGCCAGATGTTAAATATTCTCAAAGGGAAATAACCACATTACCTTTGGATCTGGATTTTCTGAGAGAAAACATTTTACTGGAGCAAGACCATAAAGAGGTAGTTAAAGCTGAACTTCAAACATGAAATGTGCAGTACAGATGCAAATGGTGCTCTAATTCTTAGACAGACTTTGTAATTATGTTAATGATTCAACTGCATTCTTCTAACAAGACTGATTCTGGGTTTGTGAGCAATTGCAAGGCATATTTCACTCAATTCTAACACTTCCTAGATCAGAGAAAATTAGAGAAATTCTGGTCTTTATTAAATTGTTCCTTGAATAACTTACATAGATGTGACTGAGGAGGAAGATATAAGTGAAAGGTCTTCTTACTGGAGGAAAGGAGGTAATTTCTACAAAGTAACAGAAGAATCAAGTATTTGAAAAAAATCTCAAATGTTCAACATACCTATTTTAGAGGCAGGTAAAGGTATAATGTGACTCACTACATATGAACTAGTTTCATAGGTATTCTATACCAACACAAATTTCTTCAATTATATTTAAGAAGTTTAGGTTTTCTTTTCCTAAATAATCCTTTTCCTACATTGCTGATGATTTTTCTTTTTTATAGCTCTATAAACAAAGCCTGAAGAAAGATAAAATTAATCAATTAATTTAATTCCAGATTTTTCCTAAAAAAATCTAATTGGGAGATAGCTACACTATTTTCATGTATCAGAACTTAAGTGAAAGCTTACAATTAAAATGAGTAGAAGCAAAGAACCAGTGCATCGCCATGGTTGGAAGGTACCTCTGGATACTCTCTGGTCCAAACTTTTGGTTCAAAACTTGATCAGCACGTTACTGAGGACCAAGTACATAATCCGATTGTTTGATAACTGTTTAGTTGTAGTTACTTGAAAGTCTTGATTAACAAAAGAACAGAATTTACAGCTATAAAGCTAAGCTTTTTTAAAAAGTAAAATCCTGAAATTAAAACATGGATACTGAAAATAGGAATTTGTTTTACTTTTAATAGTCACCACAGTTCTTAAATGGAATATATGAATGTTCAAGAAGTACTAACTGGAAAGCACAAAGTAAATAGTCGAGATTCCTTGCATTTAAAAATTACGTTTCCATATTAAAACCAGCTTTTAATGTGGCTATGATTTTGTTTTACCAAACACATGAGCCAAGCTTCAAGGTGCAAACAGGAGAGAATCTGTATTTATTTTCATTGCCAGATTATACTCATGCCCGTATATTTGCTGACAATCATAAAAACAGGTAATTCTCACCACAGAGAATTAAGGCTAAATTAAGGCTAAATTAAGGCATCCATAGGCTAAATCAATCTATTAATCCACAACATATTGCTCTTGTTTAATTGGATCGCATTTATACGCATTTTCTATGTCAAAAGAAATGTCAAAAAAATGTGTCATTTATACATATTTTGTATGTCAAAAAGAAAAACAACACATTTTATTGTGTTTTGTAGCATGTATACCCAGGCTATGGCAATAGCAGGAGTGCTGTACTTGTGCACAGAACTGCCAAAAGCACTCTTCATGCACTTCTGAAAGAGTAAGCATTACTTACAGCAGTGGTTCAATAAAGCCATGGAGGAGCTGGAAGACTGGTTCTAATTTTAAAGACGAAATTTGGAGCTATAAACAATAAATGCAACAAATCTAGTCAACTCCTTGATTAGGAGAGACTATGTAATTTAGACAGAACATACACTTGGATCAGTTGCTACTCAGGAAAAGAGGAGTCATCCTATTCCAATTTATTTTTGTACTAATCTTAAGTAATAGCAGCCATCTAAGATCAGGATATACAATCTTCCATTCTCTCCAGCGAACAATGTATGTAGATTCTAAAAAATAAGGCCTCAAAATAGCCTTGTTTTGAATGTGCTATATGTTTTGGTACAAGGAGCTGACACCATATACTGCTAAAAGAAGGCTAATCTGATTTCCAGTACAGCACAAAAGTTCTATCAGGTTGGAGCCACTACAGACACTAATGATATTCTGGAACCTCCACATTTCCTGTAAAATCTGTTTTCACCTACAGCAAAATAATTTTACGCTATCACAGTTCTATCGGAAAAAGGAAAAAAACCAAAAAGGACGGCAAGTGCAGCCATATTAAATCATGCTACTTAGGAGGAAACAGGATGGAAACCTCTAGAGATGTAGCTGGATGTATAGGGGTTTGTACTGTAAGAAAGTGAATTGAATCTTCTTATACAGCCTGATCTTCACCTAACTCAGAATAAGTCAGCTTGTTCTGAGGGTCTGGGCCAAATTATCAAAATGAAATTTGGTCTTTTGTACACTGTTCTTTGCTGATCACCTCCTGTAAATAAAGTGATCAGCACTTTTCCTTCAGTAAAAAGGAAACACCCTCTTGCCTATAAGTATTCTCTTTCACTAGTTCTCCCATTCACATTTCACCTCCTGTTTTGCAAGGAGATTGTGTATTTAAAGAAAAAGAGAGACACAGAATACATATGTGCGTGGCATTGCTTTGCTTCCAGCAGTAAAAGCAATAACCATAATTCTCTGTAACACGTTACAACAGGAATGTAGTCATTACATCATTACATTATTCCATATCCAGTGGTGTCTGATAAAGAATGACTTTATACAGTCTATGATTTAAATATTTATTTAGTTCAGAAGAATTTGTTCTTGTTTGTATGCTTGTTTAAACAGAACAACAGCATGACAGTTGTTTATCTTTGCAACGTTTGTTCAAAAGAACAATGGTCTTGGAGGTACTTCACGCTCTATCTAACTTGGTTATACTGGAGGGAGCACTAAAATAGAAAGTAGTTGTTTGAGGCTGATGAAGGAGATAACACATTGATATAGTGTTTCTTTTGTTTCCTTACTTCCCTGCTAATTCAATTAGAATGTAAACCTTCCCTAGTAATAAACTAGCATAGGCTCCAGCGCCAACAGCAAGTCTGGCTTTTTGAAGATACCAGGTTATCAGACATACAGAAGAACTGAGTATTTCAAACAGGGATTCAATCAAACAGGGCGTTGCTATCCTTATCTGTACAACTAAAGATACTAAAATGATTCAGTTTTGCTGAAGGTTTAATCCCTTTGGAATTAGTTTCATACTGAGATAGGGATCTTATTTCTTTTCTAACTTAGTGCTAAAAGAAAAGACCTAAGTTTGTTACTCACCTAAGAAATACTGATTTTCTTCTTTTTTTGAAAAGTTTCCTTGCAACCATAAAGCTGTCCTTTCCATTTTAATAAAACCCATTGGAAATGTATTGCGGCAATGCTGTTGTACCACTAAACATAAGAATTTTCCTGTGCTAGTGTTCTGCACCTCTGGGATTAATAGGTCAGTAATAAACATTTATGATTCCTACATTCAGCCTTTGACTGTGAATTTTAAAAAATGAAATATTTTCCTGTTTCTGGAAAACCAGGATGTTATTCATAAACAACAAAAGTGCAACATTTCCACTCCCCATGTGATGGCTAAGAACTGCACTTGGGCTCTCCAGTTTCACATAAAATGAAGAGAACCCAAAGCCAAACATCATGCTTGGATCCATACACTCAGCAAGCCACTGAAAACCTTTCCAGAATGTAATGCTGTTCCTTGCAGACTCTATGACAAAATTAAAGTTGATCTATACAGCAATTTTGCTATCCCCATGCAGCAGTTCAAGTACAGGATTTAAAGCTTATTTTACAGCTACTTGTGCCCAGCTATGAACTGAAAAAATAAAACAGCTGTTCTGTAGCATTTTCTAAAAGAGAATGGTTTCCAAAGCAAAGGTACTGTAAACTCCCTGAGAACAGTGTGACATAGTCAAATTACATTTGGATCCAGCTTTTCCATTACAAATCCCATAGGAAACTATAGTTTGCAGATGGAAACTAAATGTTTCAATGAGATGTGATCTAAGTGGTCCAGAGAGGGTTTTTGTTTTTTTTTATGAAAAGAAAACTAAAAAAATAACAAAGTTATTATTGATTTTCTCTTCATCCCTATTTCTCTCTCACACTCATTCAAAATCTTACTCTAATTCACAAAGTGATCATTACTTTCCAGGGATGTTTTAATTACTATTTTACAAAAGAAATACAGTATTTTTTTATTAATGTGATATCCTTCAGACATCCCAAATAATATGTTTCATTTAATAAACCAAAATCCAGATATGGGATGAATCTTTTTCAAAGATTGCTCTACTGTTGACTTCACAGATTCAGAAAAATCGTATTTTGTTGTTGGAGAATTCATTGCACCAGTTACAGTAGTTAGCCAAGTCATGTGCTAAAATCCCAATTACGTTGACAGGCACTTAGATCAAAAATGTATCAAGATTATTGTAAGTGGAAGACCTCAGATCCCTGCAAAGATCTGCTTTATTCAAAGTCCTTTAAATACTTTTGCTCATGAATATCCAAACTTACTTCAGTTTGGTACCACCAGTGATAAGAGTGGCAATAACAGCTTCACTTTTCTTCACTATTCTCTTCAACTTCATAATTTCTCAAACCATAGGCTTACCTTCAATAAGAAATTGTTGTAATATATCTCCAGATTTTCCAAACAAGGGCTCTTCTCTGCTAAATCAACATTTCAAGAAATGTATATATCACTGCCCTGTCTTTGTTCATCACTTAGCTTTTCTTGATTATTGAAGAATTTCTTGCAGACTAACTATGCACAGGAGAGTTACTGGTTTATTTACTTTGGGGGCATAGAGTTTTGGATTATATGTCTTTAGTGATGTAGAAGAAGATGATGTCTGTGTCCTTGTCAGGAAAAGGCTTGCAACCCTAAACTCTCCTCCCAGGGAAGACAAAATTCAGTTCTGCTGCAGACTGCAAACTGTGAATATCAGGATTATGCACCACACACAAGTATAAAATGCCAAAGTATGGGTTTCTCAACAGGTAACTAAAATACTGGAAAGAACTGGAACATGAACAAACCTACAAAAATCTTCAGCATGCAACAGAAGGGGGCATATTGTAGCCTAAAGATTAATACAAGAACAGGATGTATGCCCTGTAAGACTTACATTTTTAATTTTTGACACAAGACACTAATATTTTTCCTTGTATAGTTTGCAACATGAATGTGGATGTTAGCAGCTCTATGTATAGCAATGGAAAATATCTATTGAATTGTTCATCCAAGTTATCATAACTGTTGTTACCTGTACACACCACTTGTCATTAATTATCTGGCACCATTAGCTTAAGTCAGAAGACTACATTGGTGAGGTAAGGCATATCACAGGGTTCTTCCTCATATATGCCTATGGCAAAGAAGACAATGTTTTGTTAAAACCATGAACATATTACTTTTTTTTCTTTTAATAATGTAGGCCTGTTTGTTAACAGTACAAGGGAATTTTTATGTTCCTTGCATAACTGAATCCATACAGCCGACTAGTAAAGTACAGCTGCTCTCATTTGGGGGACCACCTCAGTAGAGAGGCCTACAAAATGACAGTGTGCTCTTTGGGTAAGCAAAGCAGCAGCCAAAAGAGCGTTTCAGTTATTAGACACATAAAGTCAGCAAGAGTCAATTGTCCTAAATTTATTTGCAAAATAAAATTAGTTTTCCAATTGAAAACATATTCACAAGAGGAAGCTGAATTAGAACATAAAGAACGTCTGCATCCAAGAGGGAATGAAAGCATTGGAAGTAGTACAACAGGGTAAAAATTTGCAGAGTTGAAAAATTAATTAGCATACACAATGAACAGGCACAGACAGATGTTCCAGGGGACAGGGCACTAGAACTAAGTTCAGAGGGCTTTGTTCTACCATTAGCCTTAAAGGAGGCTGGTTTTAGGAAGTACTGAGTGTCCAGACTCTGAGAGGTTGGCCAGTTTAAGGTAATAGGAAATCACAAACCACATCAGTTGATTCTGGAAGTTCCCTCTTTGCTTATGAGAACAAAGTATACCCAAGATATAGTTCTGAATTTATTAAAGTATAATGCCTTCCCTAGCTCTGCTCCATGCACCTCTTTCCCAAGGAATCCTGAAAGATGCAGGAACATCAACAGCAGTACTGCAAAGCAAATCATGAACTGAGCCATTCAATCCAACCCTCTACACTCTAATGCTTTTCTTTCAATGCTGCCAGGTTTGCACCTTTTACATTCACAGAAAGCATGTTTCTCCACACAACAACTCTGTGAAGAGCAGACTTTGTTTACTATAAAATTTTTATATTCAGAAATTTTTTTAAAAACCCAAACATAATTCATTACCACTAATTGTTATTTTGGAGTTGCTCAGTCAAATCAGTGGATTTACTGCAGAATAAAACTGGCATATTGTGATGATGAATCAAAGTCTTAGCCTTTGATAATTTCAGGTTATTTGTGGCCAGTGAAATGGCAACTGCTTATAAAATCACTGTAGCAATCAATTTTTGACCTTGGTTTTCCCTATAATTTGCATCATGATTTAGAAGAAAAATCCCAAGGAAATTTAGGCAAGTATTAATCTAATGGGAAATGAGAATCATGTAGATTAGGTTATGTAAGCAAGACTGTGACCAGGCAGCAAAGAAACAATCCTCACAATTCATGACAAAAAAAAACAAAAAAAAAAAATCAGTAGTCTTACTGAAAAGTTTTGAAAATGGTAAATAAAAAGCTTAAAAGGAAAGTCAATACCTGATCCACAGTCCTACAGGCTTTGCACTCTTCTAAAGTCCTAAGTACATTACTTTTGTAAATATTGTTTCACATAACGGAGTATCAGCATAAATATCTTGGGGAATTTGGGAGTCTGTTTAAACCATTGCAGTCCAAGAACATAAATACAAAATCATCAAACTACTTGATTCACAAAAAAAAAAAAAAAAAAAAAAAAAAAAGGAAAATAATTAGGCCAGAAAAGACATAGAAATACAGAATCACAGGATGGTTTGGGTTGGAAAGGGCCATCAAAGATCATTGAGTCTCATTCCCTTGCCAGGTGAAGGACTATCTCATACTAAATCCAGTTGCTATAAGCCCCATCTAACTGGACATTGAAAACTTCCAATGATGGGGCATGCACAATTCCTCTGGGCAACCTGTTCTAGGATTCCACCACCCTCACCACAAAAATCTCTTCCTTATATTCAATCTAAACCAACTTGCCTTACATATAATTTCAAAGACCAAAACACATTTTGTTTGCAGAGAATGAAGGATATTGCTTAATGCAGAAAGTACTTCAGATTTACAGATCTAAGTGAGCAGTAACTACTGGTCACCAGAGCCATCCCATTCCCATTCTAAGATTGCTGGCACATCACATAAACTGCAAACATGTAAAATGTTTCTTGAAATTAGCTCACTTGTAGCCTGCTTGTTCTGTAAAAATAAGCATTAAATGTCTGGCAAAGCAGAGTTACACTAAAATACCTCAGCAAGCTGCTTCACAGTCACAAGCAAGACAAGGCTTGGAGTGTCCAGATTTTTATTTTATTTTTTCTTTTATTGTGAGTAGCTTTTCTTTTGGAAAAGCAGGGGAATGTTTGAGGATGTATTTGTTAAGAACTCTTTTCCCCTTCTCTAATGCTTCCTTTCACCCTCGCAGAAATCTGCAATGGCAAATGAGCTAAAAGAGCTCCTTTGGGGAAAATGTCACATCAGTTTCAGATACTTTTCTCTAGATTTAATGACAGTTTATTACTCTCTTCTCTAAGGTCACACTTAGGAAAGCTAGTATTTCTCCTTCTTAAATACCTTCTCAATCTCCAGCAGTCAATGTATTTATTTGACTAGGTAAAAGAGCCCAAATATATTGTGTATTAAAGAGACCAAATGAAAGTTGAAATTTATACATGAATTACAAGAAGCATTCACACATTTGCTTTGATTTCAAAGTCACTCTCTGCATTGTATATAATTTTTTTATTTCAATTTTGAGGCAGAAACCTACCTGGACTCCAGAATTGCCAATGACTCCTGTATGCTTTGGTAACATTAATATTCCTGATTTCCATACAGTCAGACAATTTAGTTTTTGCTGCTGCTATCTTATCTATCTCAACAAATTCCTGGGCCAATAAGTTCCACAGTTTAATCATATTTTGTGTGTAGAAGCCCACTAGATTTGAATTTTGTACCTATTAAACCTATTTAATATTTCCAGAGCCTATGTTACACACCAGGGAAAACGTGGTTAATAGAAAAAGCTAATTGGAAAACTGAAGACTCTTTGCAGCATCTACTGGATTTCATTCAAAATCTGGATTCTTTGGCACCACTCTGTCATCAGTGCTTTAAAAAAACTTGGGCAGGAACATGAATGGAGATTTTTTATCTACCAATAATATGAATATGCTTCCTTCTAACTGGAAATAACTTTGTTTTCAACAAAATCAAGCAAATTATGACTAATTACTGCCAAATCTACTGTGTGCTTTTGATCCATTCAGCTAAGCTTACTGATCTGTGACATCCTCATAACTCATAAAGGCTAATTCCCAAAGACTATGACTGTGTAATTCTCATCTTTTGATCACCAATTAACATTCCCCAGGAAAACAAACAAACAAACAAACAAACAAACAAACATCAAAAAAAAACCCAAAAAAACAAACAAAAACCAAAAACAAAGCAAAAAACAAAACAAAACAAAATTTCTGTGTCATTTTACTGTACCATGTCTGGTAATATTGCTTATGTATTTGGTAAGTGGCAAGTTACTTCTGCAGACTTTTATTTTAAAATAATTATCATTGGCATACAAATAATTAATTTATTATTTTAGAAGGTTTTGATGCAAATTTTCATCCACTTAGAGCTGTGTTTCATTAATGGATTTTCTTAGTTCATCTCGAAATTCTCCAGTATTCATAACTATGAGATTGTTGCACACACACACATACACACACACATATAGCACAGCAGGACTCTACTACTCTAATTTTTGGCCATGGTATTCAGCTAAAAAATAGCAGTAAATGCTTTGCAGTAGCCATGCCAGTTTATACACATGATGTGAAAGCAGGTAAGCATGATCAATGTTCTGTGGCCACTTTTCTTTCCCTTATGTAAGTAATAATTTTGGAAGAGTATATAACCAGTTATATATACAGTATATAACCAGTTATCTTCCCAGAGCATCCAAGAGAAACTTGTGTGGCTCTAATGAGATATGTACAGATGCAGGACTCCCACTGCCCAGACCTATAAAGCCAATAGAAAGAGGCAGGCTCCTCTACTCTAATCATTTGCAATGGGTTTATAACCTGTGTGCCATCCCTCATGTCCTTGACACTGACTGCATTGACAGAGATCCAAAGCATGGTACCTTACAGAGAAAGGATCAAATCACTCCCCTGAACTCAATAGTTATATTACACACCTTAAAGGAAAATGGTTTTCAGGCACCACAGTGAATAAAGGGTCAAGCATATCCACTGAGCTAATCTTCTGTCTGGGTCCACATGGACAAACTGATGCATGGGAAATCTGGAGAGTGCCTGGTTTGCACTCAAACATCATTGCAAAGAATCCACACCAAGGAAAGACACATTAAGTATTAGTGGAGTCTCTTATGCATGATGTCGTCAGAGTGAACTTGCCCGGGATTCTTCTTCTTCTTTGGAACCTCCCCCAAAACACAAGCCAATTGAATTAAAATTTTAAATTTTCTTCTGAATTACATTATAAGCCAGCTGCAGTAAAAGTGACCCTCTGCCATCATGTAGGCTTCTTATGAACTGCATTGTCCTTGTTAAATGCTTGACTTCTTGTCAATCTAACCCCAGTCTCAAAGAAGGACTATAAATAGAGAGCAGTTATTGCACACTTCCATCCACTGCAGCAGCCAGGAACCCGGCAGTTTCTTAAGAGAGAAACACACAACACAAAGCTATAAATATTTCTATTTTCTTTTTTTCTCAGGCACTCTTTTCACCCCAGAGAGTGGAAATAAAATTGAGGAAGCTGATCATATGACCCTGGGAGAACTGAAATGATTGCTCTGATATGAACAGTCTTTGGTAGGATCCTAAGGAACAGTATGCACTGGTGACATTGTCAGCAGTCATTAACTTTTTGTCTTGATCATCGGTCCCAGGAAATCTGTGGCTTGCAGCATGTCTCATATTTACTGCTGCTGGTCTAATATATGGTTTACCATGACAAGCAATCTTCAATTTTGGGAGGCCTGTGGTTGTCTCCAAAACATCATGTTTAGTGGGAGAATTTAACAAGAACTTGTATTCAGTTTTCAAAAAAATGGGAAACGTTTGACACAGATTTCTGTGATTTCAGGTGTATTTTCTGTAACATTCTGTTAAGCTGTAAGACAAGATATGGTAAGGGACAATACAGTTGCAGCTAATTTTTTCAGCCCTTTTTTTACTATTACTTTTAAATCTCATGTATTTTTTTCCTTAAAAACCAAAACTTCTTAAGAGACTAATGTCTACATAATGACTACCAACACACAGACTAATAATTCCCACAGCAACTGATGACTAATGCAAGAAGAAGATATCTGCTTGAAAGTTCTTCTGTAGCTGGAAATGTTCCCTTGCCTTTTAATTCCTTCAGTCATCAAAAAGGGCAAAATTTCCTCACAGTATTTGGGGCTGAATTTGTGATGGCACTCAAAAGACCAAGTTTGCGTTACTTTGAATCAAAAATTCATCATCAGTCAAAGTCAAACCCTATTTTGGCATTACTCTTTCTCTTCCATCAGTTTCAGAGCTGGATCCAAATTTTTCTCTATACATGTCATAGTTCTGGCATGATCCAGCCAAAGGCAGGTCAGCAGACCAACTCAACCGACTTCACTGGTGCATGAGTAGATTCTGAAGTCATTTAATAACAAGTGAGGAAAATACCATGGAAATGTACAAGCTTACAAGCAACTGAATCCATCAAAGACACTAAATTTTGAGCAAAAATAAACAGCTTCCCAGATCAGGGATTATAGTCAGTAGGAGTACTGACTGGTGGATTGCATGTAATAGATTGTTCTTTCATGCAAGTTTGCCTTCTGGCTTCTGTTCAATTAAAACACTCCCAGGTTAACCAGGCAATTTAGGTCTACTGCTCTTATTACCATTAACTTATAAACATTGTGACATTTGCCCTGGAGACCGCTCTTATGTTACATGCTGCTAATGCATTCTTTCACTCAGATTTGTAGGGGTTTATTTCATGGAATGGAAGGGGACAGAAGCATCTCACTGTTGTTGGCAATCACAAGCTTGTGAGAACGATGTCATGCCCTTTTGGGGCAGCAAAGTGTGTACAATAAGTTAATCAGTGTTTCCCTGGTGTCCAGATGTCAGGGAGCAAGGGCAGGGCAGTGCACCCTCATCCCTGTGGCACATAATGGGAAGTGATGGCAGGGACTCGCCAGGCTGCAGGGATATGCCTGGAATGTGACCTGGCTGGCAAGCCATGGGGTCAGGAAAAATCTTCTAGAGAAAACTTTGCTCTTAATGTCATACTTGGTTTTCATCAAGGATATATATTCTCTAGCCTGGCTATCACAGTGAAATGTGACACTTCCCAGAAGTCACACTTTATAAAACGACTTGGAAAACCTAGTGCATGAGTTACACATGACAATCACCTACCCTAAGAAGCAGATTCATTCTCTATAAAGTGCACTGCACAAGGGCAAAACAGAGCCAACTTTTGTTGGTTGCTCATCACACTGTATTGTCTGGTTATTTTCAAATTCCACCAGACAGGCATCAATTCCCTTGCCTATATCCTTGAACACTGAAATAATGCTTCAAAAGAGACACCATGAACTGTATTTTTCTTTTCTTTATTCCAAGACTTTTACTTTGGATAGTACTTTACACAAGGGTAATAAATGGTGCATTCCATTTATAACAAACATTAGGAAGAACAACAGCCACATTTTTCCTTTCAACTATGTATTCCCATGAGCAAGAATAGCATATATTCAAAACAGAGAATGATGCTCTATTTTTGTCTATGAGCTGGGTGGTCCAATTGGTTAGTGCATTAGCCTTTCTTCTATGAACACTTTGATTTTAATAATAGCTTTGGGCACAACAGAATATGAGTATGACAAATTCATCCTACGTGTCCTGACTTGTTACAAACCTCTGTACAATATACAATGTACTTTAATATACTAGGGAAATTTAGAAACAAGGGAAAACTGTCTGTAACTTCTGCATAAATTAGTTTTACAAATACAATAAAAATTTAAATGAATACTTACATTGATTATATGATTTTTGACACCACACTTGTTACAGGAACTGTAAAATATATGTCAAGTTTTACATCACCAGGAAACTTCGTCATTTTTCACTCAAGACAATATGTCTGTTGCCTTTTACTTCTCCTTCTATACATCTTTCTAACCTATCTAGAAGTCAAGATAAAGGGGAATAGGTAATATTTTCCATTTGATAACATTTATAAACATCAGCAAGATTTTAAAGAATCTTGAATGCTATATTTCTGAAGGGTAAAAAATTTTAAGACTCTGGAGACTGCACTATGAATGAAAGAGAATTAAGACATGCAGTGGTGGAGATAATGCTTGACTGACGTTTGTTTAAAGCCATTGAGCTAAAATGAAGGTTAACCTTATTAAAGGAGACTGTTAAGACAGGCACATGCTGTGGTCCAAAAGGAAAGTTCTTGTTCTTTGAATTCACTTCTCTTCAAAGGAATTTGAGCCTAACAGAAAGGATGCACTGCTGTACTTCTTACCACACTTCTCCCTGAAATTCCTCATCATGGCAATTGGAGTGATACTAATTGCAAAGGACATCTATTGTCTCCAAACAGAGAGTTGACCCTTTTTGTTACTCCTCTGAGAGCAAGGGAATCCAACTCTGGTTTACCATAAATTACATTGGCAGAAAATGAGCATGCTCATAACACTCTATAAATACCATACAATTAGAGAATGTAAAATAGAGTTTGGACCCATAAAATTAACCCATCTCTAAGCAAGTGAAATCAAAACTTTCATATTTGCAAGCCTAAAGTGATGAAAAAAGAAAAACTGATGAGCAATGTGGGTTTTTCAATGTAGAATTGAATGCATTGTGGTCTCTGGAATACACACATTACTTAAGTTGCACTGTTTTTTAAATTTTACTTGATTAACTTTGTTTCTTCTCTTCAACTTAATGTTCTTAAAACTTCTGGAACCCAGAACAAGTAAGCACAGCAATCCATAGCAGGGCAAAAACATTTGACAGACTCAAATCAAACACTGTTTACATTTGGGAAACTTCAGTAGCTGATGCAGATCTAGGCCTTTGCTCTTCCAAGCATTCATCTAACTGTATCCCTGCTCATTACTAGGGTTAGGGTTTCATTTTTTAATGAAAGCTTCAACTAACATCATAAACTATCGTATTGGACCCTTCATGTAAGCAAATACTATAATGTTGATTTTTCCTCAGCAAAATCCTCCTGCTTAATTAGTGCACTTCTGCAGTATTAGAAATATTTGCGACCTATTGTTGCCCTTGATTTGTATTTCTAAACTGTTACCCTAGAGTATGCATTGACAATACTGCATATTACACAAAACAGCATTTCCTTCAGTCTTATAAGCTACCAAAGTATGCAGACAGAGCCAGAAGCATTTTCCATCATGTTTAAATAAAATAATTTCATAATTATTTCAGATAATATACAGCATGCAGATGGAGAGGATCCAGTGCTCAATTACCACATCTTAAGTCCTGAAATTATGCTTAATGGTTTCTTTTCTTGAAAAGAGCATAAGAAAATCAAAGTGTATGTAGTAGATTTATGAGAGTATTTTGTGTTGAGTATAAAGGCTTTAGTAATTAGAAAGGACTACTAGTTCTGCTAGTCTGCTAAAGAAAGTACTCCTAAATCACGTTATTTTTGCTAGCAAAACCAAATCGTTGAAAGACAGAAAAAAATCAGATAGCCTGCAGATATTCTGCCAATGTGATTGTCAAATACTGGTGTTTCTCCAAGTGTTTTAAAAAGTAGTTTTAATGCCTAGATTAATTCCTAAAAAGGGTAAAATAAACTGGGACAAATTAGGCATCCAAGAGAACTGGGATTCACTCTCTGCTGACAGGAAAATTCATTGCAACCACCTCATAAATGTTATACTCTAAGCAAATATCTCTCTTTAGAGACTGAAACTCATGGGAATGCACTTATTCAAAATCCCAGCATGGGGATCCCAGTGCACAGGTCTCTAAGATGCTGATCCTATAGTTTCTATAAACTGTAACCTCAATTGCTAATAGTTGTCCTTAAAAATTATTCCCTTTATCAAAAGACAGCAAACTCAAGTCTTTCCAAGTGAGGCTTTTCAGTCTGCAGAGTGTCTCCAGATAGCCCCAAGGAGCACTCTACTACAGTGCCCCACTAGGGTTGAGAAGGTTTCCTTTATAATCTGACTTGGCTATTCCTTCAGGTCTGCTGTGACCCTGACAGTATTTTCATCAAAAATAAAACAGAAAGCAAGGCAACAGTTGTCAGTATTAATACCTTCATGTCTTTGAAAAAGTATCCATGCTGACCTTAAAGAAATCAATGTACTTTTATGCAAAGTCAAAATTGCAAACTAAACCAGAGCAATAAAACCAAATAATTTATTTAAATAAATTATCAAAATTCTTTATACTTCAAAAAAATTTGTTTTTTTTTTTCCTTACTCTTCTCTCTTCATTCAGGTTAAAATTCATGCAAAGGACAGAGACCAACTTAAAAATCAAAGTGCAACTTTGCATGCATTATTTTATCTATAAGTGAATATTTAGTTTAATTAGCCAAACATTAAGGCTCACTCAAATCCAAGCCTCATTACAGTAATTTGAAATAAGAATGACTGAATGTGCAATTGCTTTCAAATTTAGTTCCTATCCAAGTTCCTAACAAAACAACCTGTTTGTTCAATTCTCATAAAATATGCATCTCTGTTTTTACAACAATTAGCCACTATTGTCTATCAAAACCTGAATATTTTGGTGTTACAGGAGTCTGATCAGACACAGGTGTGCTCCAAGGCTGATATCAGTTGGTCTCCCCAAGTGCCTTGGTTCTAATGAAGCTTGGCACTGTGCTTATAGGTGCCTCCAATGGTTTCTCATGAACATAAACCAGTGGGATCTCCTCTTTACAGTGACAGGCACCCACATAACATTTTCTGGTTTATAGAGAACTTCTTTATGCATCAAATGTTGAGCAGATACATCACTCACACTCTCCATAATGTCAACAATATGGTGATTGATCACTGGATCCTCTCCATCTGCATGCTGTGTATAAATATAGCTGGAAAATAGGAGCACATTTCCCCTGCAGTTATGTTACAGTCCTGTTGAAGAGTATGGAGAAATAAGGTACATATTTACATACATAATTAGGTTTTCCCCAGTTGTTTTTGAATTACAAACTAAGGTTGTTTTTATGAGGTGAGCAATTATATGTACCATAATTTCCTAGGATTTAAAGAGATTTTTGTCAGTGGAATTATCTGTGTTCCCACTCACTCTCTCTGCACCTATGCAGCTCCCTGGTGTGTTCTCCAAGAATAATTCAGTTAGTTTCCAAGTCACTCAACATATTTCACTTTTAATCAGCTATGTGCTAAAAAGCTTCCACTGTTGTCATTCTGAATCTTAAATGGTATTGAAACTGTCAGGCAAAAATTGCATTCTCCTGCTTTTCTGAGCAGCAGGAGAATGAAGATGACAGAAGACCCATGTTAATGTTAATCATAGATGAGAAATACAATGGCATTTTTCAGAAACTTAGAGCTCTGCTTTAACAGGCACAGGCTCCTTATTTCCCCCTTCTAGCCCATTAATTTTAAAAAAGAAAAACTGAAAATAAAAAATTATAACCAAGAAAAACAATTAGCCAAATTGACTGAATCACGAAAATTCTCCCTGCCTGTATTTCCTATTGGTTTTCTAATTGCTGTCATTTTGAATCATTAGATTGTTGTAAGTAGGTTCCACAACTCAATAATCTTTGAGCAACTTGTGATCATTCACCTTCTTATGCTCATAACATCCTTCTGAAATTATTCCCTACTCAGATGGGGCACTGAAGAACAGAGGTCTAAGGTACCCGGGAGCATGATTAACATCCTCTATAATTTGGATATCTACCACATTGCAGCTGAAGCTACAGTGAAACTGACATTTAATGGTTCTTTGAGAGCATTTCTGACCATTTATCTCATGAAAACCAAGAGTGTCCCTTAGAGCGTGATGAAAACAAAGTGTGAGACCCTGTTCTCATGCAGACATCTACACCCTAGATATAAAAACTAGTAAAGAAAAAAATACCCCACCATGAAGGATTTAGACAGAACTCATATCAGAATGTCAAACCTTAAGGAGTAATTCCAACTATGCTGCTGCCATCCCTGCACATTCCAAATAAACCCCTAGTACCCTGGAAGTCTTGTCTGTATATGCACACTCCCGGGAAACTCTACAAAGGCACATCTACAAACTCATTTGAAGCTGTCCCCACTCCAGCAGCCAGGCCATCACGTTAGGCATGTTTTCTGCATAAGGCAGAGGGCACATCCCTCAAAGCCGAGTACAGCACCGCGTTGATGTGTCTCCCGACAATTCCGAGCAGAGTCGGCTCTCCCAGCCAGCTCTAAGCAGGGCATCATCTCCATACTGCCTGTGACCACCTGGTTCTGCCTCCACTGCCCAAGGGCTTTGGCACAGTTGGTGTTGACAGATTATGCCTATTATTCACCATTACTATTTGTATTCTTTCAAAATGTTCTGCTGAGAGTTCAAAGACAAGATACTAGCCTCAACACTCCCCAGATTTCCTACTGTCCAGAAAATTTCCTTTTCTTATCAAATCCACAGAGCTATTTGAGGATCTCAGTTTCTTATTTCAAAATTCTGTTAGAATAGCAGAAACACAGACTCTTTAACTAAAATTCAATAGCTTTTTCTATGTCCACTTCTGAGTATTAAGACACCATTGCATTTCCATCAAAGCACATAGAGAGCTCCATAATTCTTGTATTCAGAAGCAACAACAGTCACTAATTGTCCTTATCCTTCCAAACCACCCCTGAGTTAAAAAACAGAAAGTTTTCTTTTCCTCCTATGGAATTCAGGCTTTGTAAATACAGCTCAGGACCTTTCATTTTCTGAAATACCCTCATACTTTTGATGATCAAGGCTTAAGCAAAATAATATCCAGCACCGCTGCATTACATCTTGCTGCCTTGCAAAATTCATACTTTGCTTCAGCTTCCAAAAGAGCCAATGTATTGGAACAGGTGGACATCTGCTGCCAGGATGCACAAAGGACATTTAGGCAGGAAGAGACACCACCTACACCAGTCAAAAAAGGGGCACACCTGCTGAGCATTCCTGTAAATTCATCTGGAAGCCCAGTCCCTGTAGAAGGGAATTTACACCATATACATTCATTTAATTGTGGGGATGCCAGAAATGAGAGGCTGTTGATTCCCTCCGCATGAATGCTGGACAGAAGCAGACAGCATGCAGGATTTCCTCACCATTCCCTACCAATGCCCCAAGAGACATTTGCTAATAACCTGCTTATGGTGAGGTCATATCCTGGAAGAAAGTACCACTTTTTTTGTGTACTTGACCATTTTTGTGCTTGCCCTGAAGGAACTCTTCCTTTGGCCTCCTGCTATTTTTCTTGAAAGAGATGACAGCCCTCTTGGCCTTTGCCTTGGTCCTGTTAGTCATCATCTTCTGTTAACTCTTTGCTGAAGCTCTTATATCCCACAGAAACACCACTTCCACAGTTGCTACTAAATGCAAAAAATCCCATAACTCACAGCAATTAGCATTGTCAGCTAGCTGGCACTTCTCATATTGCTGTGGATCAACCATAGTTGCAGTTCTAGGAAGGATTCGGAACAAGTTATTTCTTTTTAAATATCATTATTCCTGAGACTCTGTTGTGATATCAAATTAATCTGCAATTAATAAATGAGCCAGGTTCTTGGTACCAGATGTGATTTTCTTGCCAATGGAAATAGGCTTGGGGGAGACATAAAAAGGTCCTAAAATGCACTAACTCTCATCAACACATAGTACAACCTATGTCAAAAGATTCAACAATTATCGTTCTGGGTCTCTGTTAATGTACACAACTGTTAAGAACTAACTACTGCAGCTGCATTTTTCTTAAAAACACTAAAAACATTTCTTAGATTTAAAACATTGAGACTACACTGAATAATCTGTGTTGTTTCCCAGGCACTCTTTCAACTTCCCTGCCCTTCTGCAGCCATATAAAAAGTAACAGAAGATCACACTTGGATGAGGAAGACACACAACAATGATTAAATTTTCACCTCCAAAGCACAGACTAGTGTCAGCATCCTCTACCCCTACTGTACAGCACATGAATTAAAATCTACTATTCCTGTCCCTTTGAATCTTATATTTTAAAAGACTCTTTGAACCAGAGATTTTAAACATGGCATTCTTTTAAAGACCACAGTACACATCTGGTGGTATGAATTCATCATGCTTTCTTCCTCACTTAGTACCCAGGCCAATCCATTTTATAAATTAGGCTTATGAATTAAGCTGACTGATATCTCTCAGCCGACCTGTTCATTAGGTGAACATGATTTCAAATGAGTCAGAAACTGTCCATAATTTGCCCCAAACATGACAATTAGGTTGAAATGAATGTGGTTTTTTAAAAGTAAAAATTTTTGCTATGTGGTTTCCAAACCAAAGTTTTGAAACTTGCCTTGAAGCTTGCTGAAGTTTAAGTAAATGAGAATTAAAATGAAACTCCATGCAGAATATAAAATTGCTTGGTTTGGCCACACAAAATGCTTAACCAAACAATATTTTGGATAAAATGAATGGATGGGTGTCTTAACTGACCACTAGTTTTGGTGGTCCAATGCATTTTAATACAGAAAGTAAAATTCAATAGAAAATGAAACAGAATTGCTTAATACATTATTTCATTCTTCTATTTTACAAAGAGCAACTCCTGCTAGCATGTAGAGAATGATGAAGAGTCTTTGGAAAAACACACAGGAAACACTTTCAAAATTGAATCATCCCAATATCAGAGTAATGAATAAACAAGTTGGTGCCTTCAACCCTTGTGAAAAGATGTGAAAACAAACCAGTACAGCTTATAAGGGTTATTTATTTATCTGTACACAATGTATGTAGATAAATAATCTAGTAAATTGAGCACTTCTAATTTGATTTAAGCATGGAAATGCTTTTCATAATCATAGACCTAAGTCTCAAAAATGGAGCCAGAACCTCACAGGAGAAAATCTAACTATAAAATATATAAAGCACAATTACTCGGCCATTCAACTGTATTTTATTTGTGTGCATAAGATATGGGAAAATGAAAAGTCACTTGTAACAGACTTTGCACAGCCATAGAAGAGCATTGAACGGAAAGGCATGTTGTGAAAAGAAGGTTTGCAACAGAGTAGTTCTTTTGTTTTGAGCATATGATCTTTATTTCAACTATTACATAACTTTATAGAATAAGATTTCTGAGTTGAATTTTTCTCTTTCTTCCTACTACTATTCCAAGTTTTGATGTTCATACTTTAATTCCCACACTCTTCACAGGACAAAGAATTATTTATGTACAATACTCTGAAAGGCACCTCAATCAACATGCCACCTTTATATTTATTTGTTGAATATCATTTGCATAAATTGGAGTGAGAGTGGGGAGTATACAGTGAACACAAGTCATCAAGAATAATAATTATAAAAGAGGAAAAATAAAGAGTCTGGTGTACAAAAAGTCTGGTGTTTCTTCATTACTCCTTAGTGTATTTATAATCAACCAATTTCCTTTCACATTTTCTGGCTCTGTAAAGTAGGACTTACATATCCTCCCAAAGTTTGTTTGTAAGACATACGATTCCAAGCAGCCATGCTTAAAGGAATTTTCTGAACTATTTTATAATGTGGGAGGATAATTTCCCTGTGCAGATAGTGACTGGACACAGAAGTTATTTCTTTGCCAGAACAATGCTTCCCAGTTTTGATAATGATGATTTTGACTAGCTTCTAAGAAAAGCTGCCACCTGGTTATATCCATAATCAGTTCCTGTGCCAGGGATCTCTCCAAGTCACAGAGTTCACAGATGAAAACCTTGAGTGTCCTGCACAAAACTTCAAGAGATATCACTTCCCCCACAGTAAGTATTACGCACATACAGCTCTGGAAAATTCTACCAGCCACCTTTGCCCACAGGAAAGTAATTTTACTCCTTTTGCAGACATGGGGTCCATTTGCCTGGAAACCCTCCTGTTTCTGGGGGCTGCCTGTGAATTCCATGCTGATGAGGCTTGATGGAAGTAGAGCTTTCCACCAGCAAATACTCATGGTCAAGACAGAAGCAGTGTCGCAGCAGCAGCAGCAGGCAGCTCTTCATTCACAGGAGCATCTCAGTATCTCACTGGTTCTGTTTCAGCAGATCTGAAATCTTTATGCCATGTTTCTCTCTTCATCCTCCTTTCTTAGTGTTTAGGGAAGAAAGAAATGAAGAAAAAGAAAGCCCAGAGGAAGAACTTACACTAAGATATCACTTCTTTTGCTGCACCATACTACCAGTGTTATCATGGCACATGTCAACAACACCGGGATCAAGATCAGTGTTATGAGAATTTCATCCGGTGGATCTTCCCAGTGAACCTTTTCTGAAGTACAGTTTGAAAAGAATTGTTTATGAATTCCAGTGATAAAGCCTTCTGCAAGGGGGTTTGGCCAAAAGCAACTTGCATTGTTGGCTTCACGTTCTGTGCACTGGGTAAAGTTGTCATAATACCTGGGAGTAGAAGAAAAATAAGAGAAGTTGAAATAGAATGTATATAGATATTACACTTTGAGAAAGCTACAGAGGGCACCATAAGACATCTCTAAGAGTGTGTCTATCATGTAGATTTTCTGCTGAAGGACCTCCAATGGAAGCTGTGGCACAGCGAGGCAGAAGGAGAACTGACTCACATGTACTAATGCAACTGAGAGATTTCAAGTGAAGTTCTGAGATCCCAGATGGACAATAATCAAACCTTGACTGCAGCCAGGACCTCCTAATGCCACTTAAGTACAAATAGAACTCCCTCACTAGAGATATCTACAGATTCTTTAAAAAACATGCACACAAATGTGCCAAGAATAGGACATGTTGAACAAAGTATGGATATTTCATGCCTCAACTGCCACTAGACATGATGTTGTCGTGACAATTACGATGTGGCACGAGGACTGAACCACAACATGCAGTGTTGTAAAAATTTTGGTTCTGTTGCACTCTGATGTAAGAAAATTATAGGAAAATAAACACACAGAAAGTTAGCTTTTGACAAAATTTCTCTTCTTTCCAACTCCAGCAAATGCCCAGCAGGGAATAAATAAAGACATAAATTCTAATTACATGTTTGCTTATGAAAGGCTGGGAATTCCTTGTAATACCAAGATGTGATTTTGATGCTGCATGTGCTTAAATTTACCTGTCCAGAAATAACTTATATTTAGGAGAACTGGCTACCTCTCGGGGAAAAAAAAGGCAAAAATAAGCCTAAATGAGTTTTGTGGTGTTATTATAGGCCAAAGAAATTCAGGAAGTGAATTGATATGGGGGAGGAGATCGGAAATTATGAACAGTGTCTGGTCAGTGCATGAATAGGGCAAGAAATAAGGAAGCTGAATTATTGTCTGTTGCATTTATTTTAGTCCTGTGTGACTCAATAAACTCATTTCAAAGGGGAAGTAAAAATAGAAAGGAGAGAGCAAAAACCCACATGACACCTCCAGGGACAGCATCCTATTACAGCATCTGAAGACCCTACTCTCCCTTACATTCCATATAAATATGGACTCCTGATGATTGACTTGTTCTGACATTAAGTCCTATAGGAGACTAATGTTCACTCAATGCTTTGCTGTAAACTAAAGGAGAAGAGACATTCAGTGTTTGGGCCAAGACTGAAGTCTACTGTCTACTGTATGTCTGTCAGAGGAAATGTCTGCCTGCCGTGCTGCAACCACACAGGTTGGGAACACAGCCTGCTGAACATCTAAATTCTCAGGGCTGTGTTCACAGAAGAAGAAAAAGCATCTCAGAAAGAGCCTTCTGAAAGTTCCTTGTAGTTCTCATTCTCATGGAGTTTGAGCCAATATTGCTCCAATCATAAGCAAACACACTGGACAATCTAACGCTAAGCACCAGCACGAAGATGCATATATGCACAATGTATGTGTATTTTAAGCAAAGTGACTAGAAAGGAAGCTTTTGTGACATCAGCGACCACAGGAAAACAACAGGAAATAAGCTAAAAATAAAATACAAATATCAGCTGCTTGCTATTTTAATAGTGTCATTTTAATGACCTGGTGGCATCCATTCTTTACATCCTTGGACTAAATTAGGAGTTGGAGATGTCTAGCTGAATGTGGGAGATGCAGTCCCAGAGGATCTGAAGAGCAACAGGTCTGAAGGCGAGGCTACAAGGTTCAGCAGGCCACAATGCAGAGATGAAGGAGCATCCATCTGCCCAGACAGGTCAGTGCTCCACCCGGCACAGACACTCCAGAATGCTGGACTCTGCTCCAGCCTGCTCTGGGCCATGCTCTCATGGGCACCTTTGTTTCATCAATGGCTGCTGTTACAGCCACCTCAATAAGAAAATCAACAATAAATCCAGGTGATTTCAGCACAGAAGTACCCTAAGCTCAAAGATGTGTTGATGTCATTTTTTTTTTCCTCTGTGTTAAAAATCCTATAGAAAATTCAGTGTTTCTACAAAGAATTCTGTAGATTTTTTTCTTAAATGTTAGATGGTGTAAACAAAAATACTTCCACTGATTTTTGATTGTAAATACAACATAGCTAGAAAAAGTTGGTTAAGTGTTGCCAAAAGGCCAGATAAAAATAACTTGGGAGATAAATTGTATTTGAAATACTGAATCCTAAGGGCCAAAGTAGAATAAAATGTTATTGTAATAGTTGGAATACCTTACAATTTTTCCTTAAAACCTTCTGTCATGAATAAAAAAGGGGTGGAAAAAAACTACCTGCACTATAACTCTTAGTTCACACAACTGTGAGAATGTAGATAAAGGAAAATCTCAGCTACTGGGAAATTGCATGTCTGCCAGTAAAGCTGAAATCACTTAAATATTTACATAGTTTTGTAATTTAGAGTTTATGCACTGCAACAGAAAGTTCATACAAAAAGAAAAAGATCCTCTCTGCATAGCACTGTGGAACAGCTGCCTCAGAAGGGAGCACCTGCATCCTCATTACTACAGCATGGGTGTTTTTGTAGTTGATCAATTGGTTTGCAAGTTGGGATTTTTAAGAGGGGGATTGGGGGTTAATAGATATTTAATTTCAGTTCAACTCTCCTATGCCTAATCCTTTCATGTCTTACATAATTCTCTGCATTCAAATTGTAAAGGCTGGAATAGGAAACGTTTCCATTCTGTACAATAAAATGGCTATGACAAAAGATGTCCTGGCCTCTGGAGATACTTCAAGCAGAAGTGCATTAAAGTTCCACAACTTGTGAAAGGAAGGAACAAGAAATTATAGTTTCTACTTATTCCCCAAAGAAATATCTGGAGAGCACACTGGAGCTCAAGCTCCATCACTTTTCAGATTATAAGAGGGTGTGGGAACATTCTTTGTGCTGAGACACGTTTTCATCTCTTTCAGGCTAGCTAAAAGGGACCTAGGTAGTACTTAGGAAAGGGATATTCACAGGGAGCCAGGTCACAAAAATTATATGAGTTTCAACTCAGCTAAGTAGTCCAATACAAAAACCCCAAAATCTAAGCACAGTCTGAGCAGCAAAATTCACATAAAGACATGCTTTGCCCTGATATGTTCAGGACAACTGTAGGTTCTGTTGAGGAACCAACTCCTTCGTCAAATTGCACATTATTGAAAATACTTTCAGAGAACACAAAAAATAATTCCTTTCAGAGCAATCTCTGGACTATAACACATTTGTCATGAAAGATAATTTTCAATATTCTAGAACAATACCTCATTTTCAGAGCACACAAACTTTTTCTGCTGTTCTTAGGTTTTCACTAAACCAGATAATAACAACGGTGTCACTGAAGTTTTTTTGTTTAAACTGTGCAGTACTTTATTTTGTACTTTATCCATGAGAAAATATATTTTTACATGTTACCTATAACTAAGAACCTTGACAGGAGGAAGTTATTATGAGGAATGGTAGTGGACACATTTGCCTTAATGGGACAGTGTTTCATGGAGTGTCCACTGAAACTATTTAAACAGAGAGCTAGGTTTATTCCATCTAATCTATCTTAGGGTACACAGTTGCCTCTCAGGGCACTTCTCAGTCTAAGTGGGGCTTGACTCTCATCTGTAGTTTCCCTCATTTCCAGGGAGGAACGTGGTAAATTCTTGCTCTTTCTTCCTCAATATCCCTGCACAGGAAAACTGCAGAGATGAATGGTTTACAAAAACACAAGCCCCACAGTCCCCTCCCCCACATTTTTGTGAGACTAAGAAAACAAATAGATTGTTTAACTAAGAGTTTTAACAAATAAGCATTTTCCAATGCAAAACTTATTTCAAAGAATCACAAAGAATTATCAAAAAGCTGAATACAATATATATATATTACTTAAGAGAAACATTTGAGGGCATTTTCTGGCTGCAGCCAGTAGACCCACTGTCAGTTCCAATAGAAGAATCTTTCCACCTCTCCAGCATTTATGGACAGATCACCACAGAGACTCTCAGCACATAAGCAGTCAGGAATGTTTTGCAGTTGCTTAATGAGGAGGGCCGAGGATTAAAAAGCAAAACACCACATTTCCACTACCCCATTTTAAATAACTTCATTTCATGCTTCCTGATATGATTATAGAAGGGTAGTACAAGATATATATATACATTGTGAGTAATTTTTTGTTATTTTGAGTCCACTAAGTACACAGAATACAGTGAAAAATCTCTCAGCCATAACTGAGTCTTGATGCAAACCAGGTAACAGATACACCAGGGACACTCACTCCTGTTACTCTACAATCCCAGACAGCAATGTAGAGGCACTGTTCCAGGATACTACAAGTCATGTGGTGTATTTTAATAAAGATGCTTTAAAACTATTTGTGCTCTCCTAGATTATTCAGCCAAAAATTTCTTTATACACAATCACATATTAAATTGAATTATCATCCTTGTAACCTCCACCCAGACTGGAATACAAAACTCTGAAATGTAAGAACATTAACAAGAAACATCATATGATGAGAAAGGCTTTTCTTGCAGCATTTCCAGATGAAGGGGAGGCAGGAAGTAGAAAAAACCTCACAAAAATAAAAAGTCTATTCTTATGTGAGATGCAGATAGACTGTACAGAACTTCAGGGCATAGCAGCCTGGATGAACTTCAAATAAGGGTCCAAACCTTACGATGATCATTTCCTGAGGTTTCACCACCATACTAGAAGGACATATTTAATTTTATAGAGAGTTAGGAGCCTGTAAATATGGTGGAATATTTCCAAGATTTTCTCAATCAACATCTCTCCAAACAATTTGTGTCTGTGTCTCACGATTCCTTTAATCATATATCTTCTGCCAAGATGAGTATCCTCATTTTTACCTCCCTAACCAGATCAGATCTACTGTTGTGCAGTTCCAATACAGAATTCAGCCTCAAGAAAATGATGTGCTACAAAAACACAAGGAAGGAAATTAATGGGGGTGGGGAAAAACGGGTTTAATGAAAAAATTATAAAGTACTGTTTACTCTCACGCCACTAAATAATGGACATTGTGACAGATTTACTCACTTGGGTTGAAAATAATAAACAGATTCTGGTATTCTTTGAAGTAATTACAGATCTCCATCCTTAGTTTCACATCAACAGCTGTCTGGAAAATTCAAAATAAACCGAACTAAAACCCCAGAAATGCACAACTATTACTGAATTGCTGCTAACTCCCTAAAGATAAAGCCAGAAAATATAAATATAAAGAGCAACTACAGATGTAAGCAGTTACTTTATACACCTAAAAGCCATTTCTAATGAGCAGCAGTGTCCTGGTTCAGGGGAAATTTGGGAGAGAATCCCCAAAGAGGCTCCTCTAGGAAAGCAGATTCAATCAGCCCCTCCCCCCGAGCAGTCCAGGAGAAAATACCTCCTTGGAGAAAAGTGGAAAAAAGCTGCTCATTAAACAATAATACCCAAACAGTAGTAAACAATAAAACCCCTTGCTGCTCCAAAAGAGATGACAAACTGAGAAAACCCCGTCCCCGGGTTGCAGCTGAGCTCACTCAGTCTCTGATCAGTCCCTCCGGTGCTGGAATTGTTGCAGGCCAGGCCTGGCCCGGTGGGCCACAGCTGCAGCTGCCAGTGCTCCTCTGGGTGTTCAGTCCAGAGCAGGTTTAAACGGGTCCAAAGAAAAGGAAAAAAACCACAGTCCAGGGAACTTCTTTGCCTCAGCTAGCTAACACTAACTAAAAGCAAAGGAGAGCTCTGTCCTGCTGTCTGTCCATCCACAGACAACACAGTCCAGGAGCAGGAATGTGGAGGAGTGAGTGCAGTGTCTGAAAACAAACTGCGCACTTCTTCTCTCCCCCACTTCACTCTCTGGAAGAAGTCTTAAAGGTGCAAAACTTATTATTCATTATAAACAGAACAAGACGATTGACGATAAAAGCATCATATAGTCAACCTAGGACAAGCAGAAACTACTATATTAAGCAAATGTAGAACAAGGAGGAAAATGCGTCCTGACATACGGTACTGCATTATTCAGATCAAATATTCAGTAGCACCAGAATTTTACCAAGCCAAAAACTTCAACTGGCAAACAGGCTTTACTTTCCACCACTCCTGACTAGATTTTAATGACTACTTAATTGTACACTCAGCCCATTTTTGGAGAACACCCAGTAAGAGGAGAAGTAGTCTCTGAAGCCATTACTTTATCATGTCCTCAGAAGCCAATCCCATAACTCCCTTGAGTTAGACAAAAATCAAAAGAGTAAGTGAAGGCAAATCCTAGTCCCACAAACACTGAAGCATACATATCCAACTTCTTATAAGCACAATATCTCATAAGTAGCCATCACTGATGATATATGGAATAGCATGAATATAATCATTATATATCTACTCCTTACAGTCAAACACATCAGGCTTGTGATTCTGTCAGGTAAATGCAAATTTTAAAACCTCTTATTTATGGATCAAATTTAAACTTGAGTTGGTCAACTAGTGCAAGCCTTCATTTTTTTTGGGCTTCTCACCAAAGGAGACAGCATGTTTGTAGGGGCAAGCTCTGTTTTTGTGTACATCAATAATTTTACAGTTAAAATTTTAAACCTTGTACTAGAACATGTGAATGGAAGCAGGAAGCATTCCAAAATCCAGATCCAAATTATCAGACCATCTTCTGATCTCCAGTAAACGCTTCTCAGCACTGAAAATGGCAGATGCACTATCTCTACTACCTCATCTGCTTTCTCTCTATTATAGTCAGTTTTTTCTCTATTTAATTCAAAGTACTTCAAAATGACAGGCCAAAGGCAATACCTAACTAAGATCAGGATTTTTTTCTTTCCTATCAGCTATGCATCTCCCCTCAAGTGTCATTAGGAAAACCATTAGCATTTTCTGGCACATATCCCCTTTCAAATGCCAAGCATGACGGAGATGAGAGCCCTGAAAAGCCAGTAACACAATTTGAAGGCACATTCCATATTGTACAGGTACAATAGTAGGAATGTCATGTACAATTTCAAATCAAACTTCTGCATACTTCAAAACTATGTTGCCTTTACAGTCGGTCAAAGACTGGTATAATTGTAGGGCATGATGCACAACACAGCTTCTTTGATGCTTCCCCTGCCAAGGAAGGGAGCCCAGGACAACCAGTACTTTGGAGAGATGAGTCCCATACCTGTTGTGCCTAGCAAAAAAAAAGCCTCAGTAAAAAAAAGCAAGCTACTAGAGAATTACACTCAAATCTGCCACTGTAGTGAGGGAGAGACATGCAAGCAGCATGCTATCCTTGTATCTTTCTCGCTCAACTCCTTCCCAAAAGCATTTCCACCTGAGTCACCACAGATTGGCACAATCCTCACTCCAGTCAGCATGAATGCGAGTGCTCCCGCTGCAAGCAGGTGTTTGGGTCAGCCACTGACACAGCCACCTCCTGAGGTGCTTCTGCTTTCTCCCAAATACATCAGTCACTTTGTTCATTCACCTTGGAAAGTTTGCTGCAATTAACAGCTTATTTGTCTCCACTTTTCTCAGAATGTTCCAACTGCATGATAAAACCATCAATCCAGCACTGCTTCCAAAATTAAATGCTCAGCCAGCTTCAATCACATCATCCAACACCTGGGGAGAAGCCAGAGTCAGGAGGGAAGTTGCTAGCCTAGAACCACTCTGAGCTCATGCCACATTTCAGGAGTTCAAGGCTTTTCTTTCCATCTAGACGAACCAAGCTGACAGGTGAGCAGAGAAAATGTGGCTTGAATTCAGACTTGTGCTCCACAGGTGAGCATCCAGACAGCCACTCAAAACAAGCCACCATGAAGATAAAAATTTTTCTGACCAACAGACAAAAACTCACAAAGAAAGAAATAACAGAAGGGCCTTTCTTTTTCATTCCAGCTTATATCTACAAACAACTGCTTCATATTCCATTTTTATGAGGATATTAAAAAGTATTAAAGTATCACCTGCTGAGTGGAAGCTGTTATTAGATTCCACTTAGTCCAAAGTAGCACAAGCCTTTTATAATACCACAGCTCTATTTTTTCAAGTGGAAAGAGGGGAGAGAAATATCTGCTAATATGCAGCTGTGAAACAGAAATCATCAGTCAATCAGGCTTAGATTTTGA
Organism: Ammospiza caudacuta; assembly: GCF_027887145.1. Classification (NCBI taxonomy): domain Eukaryota; kingdom Metazoa; phylum Chordata; class Aves; order Passeriformes; family Passerellidae; genus Ammospiza; species Ammospiza caudacuta. Next base: position 56,327,189 of record NC_080593.1, on the reverse strand, counting down.
GGAACACCCACTGTAGGATCTCCACAGATGAAAATTTTCTTTTTAACAAAAAAAAAATCAACACATAATCTGTTACTAAGTTGAACTTTTCATCATCATTTTCATAGCCCGCCTCATAATTTTTATGAGCATGTAAAGAATGTACACTTCTCCTGATTATTTATGGAAGATGGGTTTTATATAAACTTTTAAAAATTTCCGTAATTAAAAAAGCCACTTGCTTTGGGGGGAGAGTGGCTGTTGTGTTCCGCTCCAAGCAGAGCACAAATAATGGGAGTTAAAAATCGGTCGACTAATTACACATCTCAAGCTTCAGATTATGTCAGCTACTGGACTAGTTGAAGAATAAATCCTTTTTGCAGTCTTGCATAATAAATGTTATGTGAAATCACAATCTAGGCATGGACAGCTCACAAACGAGACCAAAACTGATGTAAAAGTAACCATAAAATCAGAGGAATTGTAAGAACATTAGAAATTTATTTAAAATTAAGTATAAAGACTCTTAGGGAAGAAGCCTAATATAGAAAGTTCTGCTTATCTACTATTCAAATACATCATTATGATTTAGCATGACTTTGACAGCACAGCATGTTCACCATTGAATGTGGGTTTTTTCCTTTCTTATGTCCTCCCCTCTTACTTGTGGTGGAAAAGACATTCCCTCTCCTTATGTAACTACTTCTTGTGCCTTGTGGCTTTCCAAGACTGTTCCAACATCTCACACACACAACAGAAGCAAATGGTGGACCCAAAGGGCCTTACTCCTTATCCACAACTGGGTATGAAAGATTTGAGTGTTGCAACATTCCCTGGAGTTGCTTAAGGGTAAGCCAGCAACCTCCTAAGCAGCTGCAAAAAACATTATGTCAGAGGATTCTGGATAAGGTCCACCTAGACTGTTGGTAGATTAGAAACAGAGGGACCCAGCATCTTTCTGTCACCTGGGAAAGGTAGCAGTTTCGTAGCTCCTGGATCTGCTAAGTCTATTTAACTTCATCTTGGGCCCAGCTAAACTCTGCCTCAGTTTGAGGAAGAACAATGTAACACGGCACACATCAACAATGAAATGTGACAAACCCTTGAGGTAAGAAAGCTGTTATGGGGTCTGAAAATATTTAAGCACTGTGAGTAACCAAGTAGTAGGGTATTTTCTGAAGCTTTATCCAATTCCTCTTTGGCTGATGAAAACAATGACTTATTTTCATAGTGATGGTTAAAAACCAATCTGTTTCCCTGCACAGAAACAGCCAACACCAGAAAGAACCTTACATTTTTGCACCTACTTTTTGTAAGTAGTAATACTAATACCTTATCCCTGCATACTATGAATCAACCTAGACATGTATCAGATATACTCCCCAGTAACAGGAAGCAAAAGTCCATTATAGATTACAGTGCAACATGGTAAGTTATACATAATACAGAACCAACTTAAGATCATTATGCTTCTTAAGCCCCCTTCCTGCAGATAAAAATTGGACTCAGGACCTCACTGATAACTCCCAGTTCCACAGGCAGACATAGAAGCCACTTTTAGATGCCAGAACTCTCATTTGAATATTTCTATGTTTATTTTATAATGACACCTTAATATGAAATGTAGCAGTGAAATGTATGAAAGATATCTTATATCTGAGAGAAATGCAAAACATCAATTTTTTGAGAGCTGCAAAGAACTGTGCTCATAGTTGTTCATCAATGCACTATTGCCATGACAACCTTTGATTTCCACTCCTTCTATACTCAGCACTTATCTTAGAGAAAATTTTTAATTTTACAAAGCTGCCATATCTCTATTATTTTTATAAGCACTACAGGCATCTCATACATTGCCTTCAAGTTTGTCAATGCAGCCAGCAAAATATGTCTGCCTTTTGTAGATTACACTACAGGCTGAAGAAAGTGACTTATCTTCTTAAGAGTGCAGAAGACTGCACTTCATGTCTTGAAACTACTTTCCAATACATAATTGCTACTATTCTGTAAAGATAAATAGAAATGCCAGAGCGCTGGCAATTAACCATGTAAAATACATTTTTTAAAGTATTGTTACATAAAAAACTTCTGTAATTGAAACAAGACTCTGAATACAAAACATAGTAGTATTAATTCATACCTATTGTGTTGTCAACAGTTAACCACATGACTAATACCACATGTAGCCTGGAGCAAGAAAATCTATTTTTTTTGTCTCTTTGTCTCTGCTGAGTTAATCTCCATTATTGTATTTTCATGGTTGATGCATTTAGAAAACAAGAATGCAGAAATTGTTTTGCAAACCAGAAGTAGCAGTAAAGTTTGCATTAACTTTTCCTTTTCATAATATATTTATATATTCATTTTAACTGCCTCTAAAAATATACTGTCCAGTATATTTTCTCTACAAATATGCTGTGCAGTATTTTGTATTATGCATTCCATAATACAAAATACTCAGACTATCAAGTTATACCATACTATTTTACCACCAAGCAATTTTACACAGAAATCTTATGCAATGGTTTTTATTAAATACAGCCCTTAATAATAAACTCCATGAAGACTGGTTTTGATTACTGATCAAAATAAAATTCACAATAAAATTACTGATCACAATAAAATTCAAAAGGTCATGAAAGCTATTGAAAGGCATATCAGCTGACAGTCCTGAGATTTGACAGCAGAACTGCTTTCTAACATCACCTCTAAGTTACTTACATTATTTTTTCCAAGTGACTTAGAATTAAAATATTCTTGTATCTTGAACTATTTGTCAGTTGACTCAGAAATATCAGCACTGACATACTGATGCCACCTTGTGAGTGTAAGCTACCACCATTAGTCCAAGGCACCTACTGAAGTACACATCAATTTGACCCACAGCATCCTTGCTAAAATATTGTTACTGGGGTCTTCAGGTGACATTGACTTCAATGTTGAAAATTCTTTTAGAACTTCAAGAAAATACTGATATTTATATCACTGACCTCTTGGAAAATGCTAGATTTCACTCCCTTGTTGAAAAAAAAAAATACTCGGGACAAATAAATGTAACAGGTGTTAAAACTTGCTGAAAAAAAGCTCTTGAAAAACTGAAATCTGACATTAAAAACTGAAAAGTTTTCAGCTCTTGATAATGCTTCCTACTTAGCAGCAGGCTCAGAAGATCCTTCTCTTTTTTCATACCAAGAGAACTTTCACAAAGATTTGCAAAATTATTGATAAATTGAAGAACAGAAATATTTGAGCCCTTAAAAACCTTGAAAATATGGATAATGGGCTGAAAAAGCACGTTATTCTGGCATGATACAGTCATTATATGTTTTTTAATGGAAGACCCAATGTCCCCCATGATTTAACAAAAAAAGAAACAGTTATCCCTGATGAATAAGAAATTCCAGTTGTTTTCCCTCCTCCCCATTCCACTCCACTGGTATCCTTGAATGGTGGCTTTTGTAGACTATGATTACAACATGTATTGTGGTATAAATAACAATTATATAGTTTTACTTCACCAAATCTGAGTTCTTGGTAGTGAGTGTATTTAATTCAGCAGCCTCCCAAAATATTGGCAAATTTCTCTTTATCCTCTACAATAAACCCCTTTACTGGTTTCAAGTGAGCTCTGCAAAGCAAGGTTTTGTTTGCAAAAAGCAAGATTTTTCAGTGTCTAAAATGAAAACCCAATAAATCTAATCAAGTAAAAACTGGTAAGGCTTTGCTAGTTTGTAGCATAGCTATGTCTATAACGTGCTGCAGAACAAAATCATGGCTTGGAATTTATAAGCTAAGTGGTCTGCAGGTCATCACAGAATTTAGAAATGTCACTGTTCTTATTATAGCATTATAATTCAGAAGTCAGAGTAATTCACTAAAACATTCAACATTCATTAATGTTTTTCACCACCCTTCTGCATCATGTAAGACAGCCACAGAAAACACAGTGTTAGAAAAGCATTGCTGTAAATCTCCACTAAAGAGAGAAAAAGTATTAGAAATGAGTATTCAAAGCCCTTCCAATACCTTACCTGGAATTATCAAATACAGACTTTATTTTCACAGCCATGTATTATATAAAATGACTGTGCCTCTCCTTTATAGCAAAGGTGAAAACTATAATGCACTAAAGAACCATATTTCAGCCTCTGCATCTATCAGGATGAAAGCAGTTATATGGGAATGATGTATTCCTGTCTCATGTCAAGCCCTGATGTCTGAATTCAAACTAACCACTTTATTTCTATTCATCAGGACATATACTTATCTACACAATACAAAATAAAGCAAATACATTTCACATGAAAGTATGATCTGAAATTGAGGTCCTATGGAAGATACTCTTTTATACCCCCATTAAGGGACCCACCGTGCCTTTGCATTAACCTCACAGCAACTAGGAGAGCTGATCCCAAACCAGCAGATGATTGTACACATTCTCAGCACAGCCCTGGACCTGAGATTTTATAAACTTTAGGTTTCTTTTATTCCCAATGTTTTAAATAATAGATGGCAAGCATTATTATTTCTGCAATGAAAAATTGCTATTGTCAGCTACCAGCATGATGGCAACACAAGTGCTCAAACACGATGTTCTTCTCGATTGTTTTACTTCCTCACACCTAACTGATTTATTAGCTGCTTTGCTTTTGTTTTGAAAAGAAAGGCATGAGTCACAGAAGAAAAATAATATGTTCTTGGGATAACAATTACCAGCCTGGTTTTGCCATTGCTGCCATGAGTTTTAGATGGCTTTTTTAGTACAAAACTACTGTAAGTTTTGATAGGTAAAGAGGTGAAAGAAATACACAGGTAAAAATATTAAATATGAGTATCATCTTCATTTCACTGAGAGCTTAAAAAAAAGCAGCAACTGTATCTGTATGAGAAGCTCAAAGGAAGACAATCCTACTAAAGAAGACCAAATGCTGGCATCTACCACACCAGTCCTTTTCCTATACCCAACTGAACACTAAATGCTAAATCAGCTACACTGACATGAGGCCACGCAAAGTGCAGGTTTACTCAACCTTCCATCACAGAGACACTGAGATGACAAATAGTATTTTCTTCTACAAAATCTGGACTAACAAATCTGGGAGGACTTGCAGCTGGCTAAATAAGGGATTTTGGTCCCTCTTCTCAGTTAGATCTTCAGGGGAAAAGAAGACAGTACTCTTCAGATACATACAGAACTTGAGGCAACAAAATTGCAGAAAATTATCCAGACACCAGGCAATACAATGGCCTTTTGTTGTGCAAGCACATTTGTTATTTGCAGCATTTTCATAATGACTTCGCTCAAGGTAAACCATAACCAATGTACTTGTCTGTCTACAGGCATATGAATCCCAACACAAATACAGAGTACCCCCTCCTAACATGACACAAATGAGGAAGTGGGACTTCCTTCAATCAGTACTGCTCTGGATCTAAAATTATATGTGCTGGTCACTCAAACATCCAGTTTCCAGCAGCCCCAGGTTGCCTTTCATGTGAGAAAATCACATGCAAAACTCCAGATTCAAGACTTTTCTGATAATATTTAAAAGAATGAACCAAAGGTGTTGGCTTTCTAATTGTGAGACCAATACCATGGGAACATATTAGTTCACATGAATCACTGGCTCACCTCAGCTGCAAAACAAACCCAGTGGTTTGTCTGAGATTTTCACTAGGGATTTGTACTGAGATTTGATATAAAGGAATATGCCAAGCCTACCTGGAAGGAAACAGAAGAGGTATATACCCAGGAAATGAGAAGGCTGAGGTACTCTAATGACACTTTTGCCTTGGTCTTCCCTGGCAAAAACTCCAGGAAGTTTTTGCAGTCACTTGCAGAAGGCAAGGCAGGAATTTGGAGAATGAAGAACTACCCACAGTAGGAGAAGATCAGGTTCAAAAATATGTAAGGAACCAAAAGGTCCACAGGACCTGATGAGAGGCATTTGAAGGTCCTGAATGAACTGGCAGAGGAAGTGGCTAAGTCATTATCCATCACATTAGAGAAGTCACAGCAGTTTGGTGAAGTTCCAATTGGAAAAGAGGAAACAACCCTCATTTTTAAAAAGGAAAATTAAAAGGAGCACCTCTCCCCTAAAGACAGGCTAAGATATTTAGGGCTGTTAAGCCTGTAGAAGAGGCTTTGTGAAGCCCTTACAGCACCTTGCAGTACCTGAAGGGGACTAAAGAGAGGCAAGAGAGATAGTAGTGACAGAACAAGGGCAAAAGCTTTAAACAGAAAGAGAGTAAGTTTGGATTAGATATTAGAAAGAAATTTGTTATTGTCTAAAACAGCTTGCCCAGAAAAGCTGTGGATGCTTGTCCCCAATCGTCTTGTTCTGTTTATGCTGAATAATAAGTTTTGCACCTTTAAGACTGATTCTGAGAGTGAAGGGGGAAGAGAAGATGTGTGCAGTTTGTTTTCAGACACTGCTTTCACTCCTCCACATTCCTGCTCTTGGACTGCGTTGTCTGCGGATGGACAGACAGTGGGACAGAGCTCTCCTTTGCTTTTAGTTAGTTTAGCTAGCTGAGGCAAAGAAGTTCCCTGGACTGTGATTTTTTATCTGTTTATTCCCTTTTCTTTGGACCTGTTTAAACCTGCTCTGTGATTACAACATGGACTGAACACCCAGAGGAGCACCAGCAGCTCACACCAGTGGCCCACCAGGCCGGGCCTGGCCTGCAGCATTTCCAGCACTGATCAGAGACTGAGTGAGCTGAGCTGCAACCCGGGGAGAGGACTTTCTGAGTCTGTCATCTCTTTTGAAGTAGCAAGGGGTTTTATTGTTTAATACTGTTTAGGTTTTATTGTTTAATAAACAGATTTTTTCCACTTTTTTCTAAGGAGTTGTTTTCTCCTGGACTGGTTAGGGATGAGGGGCAAATTGAATTTGTTTTCCTAGAGGAGCCTCTATGGGGGTTCTCTCCAAAATTTCCTGAACCAGGACAATACTCCATCTCTGGAAGTGTTCAGGGACAGGTTGGATGAGGCTTTGAGCAATCTGGTGTAGTGAAAGATGTCCCTGTCCACAGCTTGGAACCAAATGATCTTTAAGGTCCCTTCCAACCCAAACCATTCATCAATTCTATGGTTTTCACAGTACATTCCTCTTCTGTAGAAGTTTTGTCATTAGCAGCTGGATGCAATCGCTGATTGGTGTCTACATCAGGCTTCGTGCAGCAGTCAGTGGGGAAGATGAAAAAACTTAGATAACCAACCAAGAAAATTACTGAGTTTGGAGGGTTCTTACATACACAGCAGAGGTTCTTAGCTCCGAGCTTTAGGAAGTGTGGGCATGTCATTTCATTTTGGGCTGCACATGTTTCTCACAGAGTTTGCCTTCCCATTGATCTTAATGTGATCTGGCTTTCTTTCATGTAATATTTTACTAAGTTTCTTTGAAAACTAGGCACTTTTACAGCTAGCTTAGTTGGGCCAAATTTTAACAGGCAAAACTCTCACTGACTTAAAAATTGTGCAACAGAATTAGTTTTCCAAATTACATCAAATGTAGTAATACAGATTTTTTTCCTTAATTCTTTTTACAAATCCTTGGCGTCTGTATAGAACATGGGTGGACTCCCTCATCATCTTCAATGGGACTGAAACTGTTTATAGAATTAACATTTCATGTGAAATGTTGTAGGAAAACTACACTAAGGCTGTACAGAAAAAAGAATAGTTATTTACAGTAGGCACAGACCTTGGACCATGCACAGAGTAAAACAGAGAATTTCATCACGTACACACATACCTGCAACAAATCTGCTTCAGATGTACAGTTAAAGAAAAAATTTGCCCTCTTCTATTCTGCTATGAACTGAAATTTAAAACATCAGAAAAATGAGACTTTTAACATCTTCCAGGTACTGTAAAGCAATGTCACAGAGCCACTGTCTCACAGCAAATCAGGGACTTCTAGAGCTGTGAAAAGAAATGCAGAGATTGGAGGAAGAAGTTTGTTACAATCCATTCTTTTTCTCAAACACAACATCCAGATTTGACCTGTGTTACATGCACTACTTTGATAGAACTCTCCTCCAAAACACAAGTTGCTATTTCACCCTTGGACTCTAAACCCAATGGCTGGTAAACACGGAATGACTGACTGGGAGCTCCCAAAGCAGCAGGCATGCAACCCTAGCAACCTGTGGGATGAGTGCTGCAATAACGGTATTGGCTTGAAATAAGAGAATGCCCCACTTGTAACAGATGACGCAATCTGTTTATAGATGTAATGGATCAATAGTAATCTTTTAAATGAAGAGTTGATGCCTTTCCATACTATAGTCACTCTCACAGGGCTTAGAATGCTGATTATTGGGCAGATTGTGTGGCCTGTATTATGCAACAGTGCAGACATGGCCACAGCCATCTCTCTGGCCTCAAAATTACTGAGATGCTGGTAACTACACTCAGAAGTATTTGGAAAATGGTGATGCAGAAGAGAGAAAACTGGTCCTTGGGAGCAGGCCAAAAGCTTAACAAACCACTGAAAATCTTCTTTAGTACATTTTGGTCTCGCATTTCCATAGGGATTAGGCCTAGGAGACACATAAAGATTTGTTTAGAGACTGTTTGTTCTAGGTAAATTGTTTCCAGGATCCAGTCAGAAGCATTTGAAAAACTGTTTAATGAGTTAAGAATAGAAAATAATCTAAGCAATTACAATAAGGAACATTTTTTCAGGTTCATGTAAAACAGCTCTGGGCACTTCCATCTTCATCTGGCCACTTGCTTCAGGAATTAGTCATACCTGGCCTCTCAACTGTAGTCCTACACCAGGATTTATCACAGCACACAAAAAAAAGTATGACTGTTAATAATGAATTTTGGCATGTGGACAGTAGTTGATTTTACATATTTAGCTGTAATTGCTAAATATTAAGAAGACAATGAGGAAATACAATACATACTTATTATATATAATGCAGCACTATTAACATAGGTGTTACTATAAGTAGGCATAACAGAAATACTACACATGAAAAATAAAAACCTTCCTGCAATTTCCAGTCTTCTGGCAAATGAAAAGTATATTTGCTTTTGTTAATTCCTCATACAGCTTTCACCCACACTTTAGTCTCTGCTTATTCACCTTCCATGTACCATAATTTTGAGTCTTTTAAACAACCTTGTTGTACTTTCATCTTCAGAGCTCTCTCTCCATAATCTAAAGGCCTCAGCAAAACTGCAACTAGGCAAACTCCTTCTCTTCTGTCAACGAACACCTCTGGCTGTGTATTGAAGGTTTAACCCTTTTTTGTAAGCTGTTTGTGGTTATCCTTCATATTCTGATGTCCAAGCTAGAACCACTAAAATCCACCACATCTAAATTACTTAAAATATGTTAAAATCTCACTGTGATCCCTCATCATATTTAAGCTTTCAAATACTTTAGGGCAATTTGACCCAGAGTACTTGTATCCTAACTAACTGTGAATTCTCACAGAAATATGCAAAAATTAATAGGGAAACTTTCATCTAACAGTGCTTCTGTAAAACTTTACCTGAGAACTTACTGTCTATATGTGATCATCTTACATTTCCAGCAAGATCAATATCAGCTGTGGAAGCTAAAACTCTCATAACTGGTTTGCAGTATCAGCTGCCACAGAAGCCTCGTCTGTTCAAAATCAGTGAAAAGGCTGCTTTTTAAAGAACACACGTTTGTTAAGAATGTCAGAGATGTCAGAAAAACTTACAGGTTAATTAGGTTACAGCAAATTGGAGTCACTGCAAATTCTCTCACAAATGTTTAGCCAAATAGTGAAGCACTACAGATAATTGCTATTTACAATCCCATAACCAAAGGACAGCCATTGACACTGAAGAGGTAAAACTCCTCCACAAAACAAGGAATTTAGAAAATTAGAAGATTTCCATTATCTGTTACATTTTAATATAAGTTACAAAGATTTATTTCAAAGTGAAAAGTGCCATGTAGAAATTACTGCATGAAGAAACAGTTTCTTTTACATAAAACTCACAGTTTTAACCCACTATCTGATCCAGACTGATTGTTACTGCTGGAGGCTAGATGTAAAATCAGCACAAACTAATATTACTACATTTAAATATATATCTATCCATGAGCACTTAAAATTCAGATAAGTTTTTTAATAATTTGTCAGATTACTCCAAAGAAAGAAGTCCTTCTGTCCCATCTCTCAGGGTTCTTTCAGTGAGATGGAATAAATTAACCTCTATGTGTCCCTGCTCACAGCAGAGGTGTTGGAACAAGAGGATCTTTACAAACACTTCAAACCCAGGTCATTCTGTGATTATATATGCTTCTTATAGAATGCATGACACCAAATAACAATGTCTATTCTCAAAAAAGTAAGTATCTTAAAGGTAGATGCACATTTCCTGCCTCTTCAGTGCAATGAACCCTTATGATAAATTAGTAATCAGACTTCTAATGCTTGATTAACGCTTGATTCAAGAGATAAATTTGACAACAAATTCCTCCTGCTACTCTCTTCTAAAGAAGAACGTGAAACATCTAAAACAAGGTTTTTTAGACAATATATATTATGTTAAAAATGTAAAAGATTTTTAGTCTTTAAGAGCCTTGAATTCTTTTGGTACTGCTTTTGAGGAAAAATGAGCAAAGCCTCAGACTGACCAACTTCTTCAGAAAAATTTTCTTGTACAGGGAATGAAAACAACACCAAACAGTGAGCACAACTGGAAAGGATAAAATCAAGGTGGATTCTTAACTCTAATTAAAAGTCAGGAAAACTCAAGAGACTTCAATCACCTCCAAACCTTGAAAAATTCTTGCACATAATATGTAAAATCTTGAATTAATTTTAGCAGAAGTCTCTCCAAAAGCTGCATGTTTTTTCATCTGCATTAATAGAGGTACAGTCTAGTATTTTGGATCCTATAGGTACTTTTCACTGCTGAAAGTAATCCCATTAGCTGAGGTCACTTACTGATTCAAGTAACATTTCACAGAAGAAATCTTGTTTTTCTAAAACAATTATAATGAAGATAAAATGGAGCAAAATTATAAATAAAAAATAAATATAAATAAATAAAACATCTATTATTGCAGTCAGATTTGACTGCAATTTCTGCAAGCTGGTTTAGAAGAGCTAACCCTCTCTTACTCTTCCCCACAGCTGGAGAGAGCTGCATAAGTGCATCTTTCACTCCACTACCACAAGATTTAAGAATCTACCTTTCAACAGATTGCAAGATTTTAAAGCCATCAAAGTGTGTGAATAAATGTTCTAAGAAGGAATAGTATCTAAATTGATAATATGTCAGATTATGAAACAGGTGGGGCATTTCAACACAGGTGTTGGTGCTAAGGGAGTCATGGGGAACTGATGCAACACAGCACTGCAGTCCAACATTTCATTATCTGTCCAGTCTGTTGGTGATCAGCAAGTTAAAGTCTGCATCACATGACACAACACTAAACAGGACACAAGACCATTATCCTACCAGGACACATCTGGGGCTCAATGACACTCTAACAGGTGTGGTGACAGCTGGCTTGAGGCTACTCTGCCTCCACAGCAGACTCTAGAAACAACACCAGCACAGCTTTAAATGCAGGAAGTGTTCTGCTTCAGGCTGGCTCATACCATACCAGGTCTAGTTCACTTGAGGCTTGTTTTCTGAAGTGCTGAACACCTGCAGCTTCTTCTAATTTCAGTTGGTGTGGAGGGTACTCAGCACTTCCGATAACCAGGCATTATGCATGAGCAGACATGGTATTAAGAAGCAGATGTTCCACAAAGCCAAAAATGCCACCAATTTCACAAACCCTGTGAGCTTTTTCCAGATACAAATTTGAAGTGTGCAGCTTTATAGAGAAATGTTTAAATACTTCCCATAACTTTGGAACAGGAAAAAGAGATTAGAGAATAATAATGCCACCCTCACAACTGTCAGTCTTGCAGTATTTTAGACATCCAAACAGAATGGGTGGTGCTCGCTTTCTCCATGCTAGCTGGCAGGCAAAGAAGTACATGACAGCAGGTTCAATAGGACAAATCACTTTAAATTTGGATAATTTCACATGAGGTGAATTACTGAAAGAATGTCATCTTACTGCAGAAAAGGAAATCAGAAGAGGGAACTGCATTCCTGTCATGAGAACAGCATGATTCTAAAAGCATTATTGCTTTAGTGGTTTCACAGAAGAGATTAGTTACAGAACATTTGCTTAAAAGGCACAGAAATATAGATTAAATATAAACACAACTGTCTGAGGTAATGCAATAGCAGCTAGTATTAAATAGCCCATTGGTTAGTTTTCATTAAAGTAGACCATTTTGCACACTGCTTGAGTTAAGAGCCAGGTGTCTCTGTGTGCACATGGCCTCACTGCAGGGCTAAAGAGTGACAGCTTAGCCCTCTGCAAGGGGCAACAAAATACAGAAGGTTTTCTGTATTCTGGAACATAAATATTTTATATGCATTAAGGAAGAAATATTAAAACCAAAACTATATCTTACATGATAAATTCTGTAAGGTTGCACCACTTTTTTGAGTCCACTCTCTTCATCATCTCTTCAAAGGATTTTCCACAGGCAGGCAACTTTTCTAACATGAGAGATTCATTGCAGAGCTCACTCTGTTGACGTGCACCTAGGAAACATCAGATGCACCTTTAATCACAAACACTGAAATAGAAGCACAAGCACATCACTCAAATTTGTTCACATAGTCCAATATGCCATTTACATTCTCATAGGCTTAACATTTAATTTTCTAAGCACTTTTAGAAAATAAACAAAACACATATTTACATAAATATGTTAAAAACATAACTTTGTATAAAAAACTAAAGGTTAACATATATAGTACTGCCTTTTAAATCTAGCATAGAAGAACCTACCTAATCACTTTTTTAATCTTACTTAGCTACTACTCATATTAACTCATTACCATCCATTTGCATTTTTAGTTAAAAGCTAACTGGATTTCCCAATCCCACATTTCAGTGTAAAAAGCACTTTTCAAGCTTACACATATGCATCACATTCAACTACCTATATTACTGTGAAATTACTTTAACATTGGAAATATTTGTATGTCTTACCAGCTAAAGGGTGTGAATTTCCACAATCAAAGCTTTTTCTTTAGTATAGCCACTAAAGGAATTGTCTAGAGATCAAGTCCTGTGAGGAGCAGCTGGGGGACCCTGGGATTGTTAAGTGTGGAGAAAAGGAGGCTCAGGGGAGACCTGACTGCTCTCTACAACTTCCTGAAAGGAGGCTGTAACCAGGCAGGGTTTGGTCTCTTCTCCCACGCAACAAGCATTAGATCAGCTCAAAGTGCCAATGGAGGTTTAAATTAGATATTAGGAAAAATTTCTTCACCAAAAGGGGTGGAACAGGCTACCCAGGGAGGTGGTTGAGCCACCACCTGTGGAGGTATTTAAAGAATGTGTATGTGCAGAACTTAGGGACAAATTTTAGTGGTGGAGTTGGCAGTGTTGAAGTAACAGCTGGAGTCAATGACCATAGAGGTCTTTTCCAACATTTCTATAATTTTAAGAATAATCTGTAATTATCAAATGCTAAAATTGCAGCATATAGCTACTTGCAAAGAAAGAGTTAATCTTGACTTGAGCAAGCCTGTAACTTTTTCAACCTATAATGGCAACTCCAGTATATTTAATCAGTCACATGTTTTTCTCACCCAGCACATGTCTGCACTGGAATACAAAGATAATATTTTAATATTTGTTATAAAATTGAAATTTTGAAAAAATTCTCTCTCAAAAACTAATGTGTTTGATTTTGATAAGGCTGAAACATTTTGTTTTGATCAAGCCATTAAACGTCTTGCTTTACCTCTACAGATGCCACCATTTTGACCATATATAAAAAAATGCATTAACATTGAAAATTATCTGCAAATATATGTATATTGACATCTTTAATACAAATGCCTAAATTGAATTAGTCAGATTTTTTTTCCCCTTCACAGCAGCTCAAATTCAAGAAATGTGTTTACCTGAACAAAACTGCAACCCTAAAACAAACTGGTATATCAGGGAATCCCCCCTGAGAATTCTGCAGGAACAGCTTTTTTTAAGGAGAACAGACCATTTACTCCTAAAAAAAAATTTTACTGAGAACATGTTTACACCAGGGAGAAGAGGTATTTCTTTTGCTTCTATTAGTTACTTTGAAAGCAGGATCCTATCACTGCTGAAGAGCCAGTGGTTCTAATTTTGTGTGGTAACAGCCAAACACATCGCCTGAAGCCAACTGAGGTCAAAATCAGGCAGGACTTTGCTTGGTAAGAAGAGAAGTCCTCATGGCCCCATTCGTTACCATCTAGTAAAGAAAACTGCAAACTCTAAGGCAAGATGAGTGGTCTCAAGCTTCACATCACAACCCAGCCATCAGATACTCAGAAGCTTGAGTATCTCCATTAGAAATGAGGCATGTGATTGTGAAACAGGTTTGAGCGAACATCATTTTACACAGGAAGGAGCTGGTTCCTTTGGAGCCTGGGCAGGAGCACCTTGCAAGTTCACTCCAGGTATCACGGTTGACTCCTTAGCTGGTGGTCACTCTCTCCGTGATGCTGTATGACAAATCTCATCTGGCCAAATAAACACCTTGCTTTCACATACTTGCCAAGAGCAGCTGGCCCACAACAGGACAGCCTGTGATGCACCTGAAACCATAACTCTACAACTCCCTACAGACCGCACACCTCTCCAGGTGTACGGCTCACTCATTGGGAATAATCCTTGCTCCTTCATCATATCTGTCAGTGCTCTTAAAGCTGCCATGAAGCCTTTATCCATGTTGGCAAGAAGTCAGAACTGCAATTACTCACCAGTGATAAAAATGGTAAAAATTACCACACAAGGGCAGCATAATTTTATCCATGAGAAGTTAACATGATAACATGGATCCTGTCTTCTTAAGTGTTCATGTCGATTCATCGGGCAGCCGCAGCAGTTACCTGTTACACTTTCCACAGACAGACTTGCAGATGAATGCTAAAGCTGTGCAGAATTCAAAACCACATACAAAAATTGCACAGCTCACAACTTAAATCCTGCACTGATGCTTTGACAAACGTTACACAAAGCTGCTTTTTCTGGCAGGGTATTCTAAACAACCAGCTATCATATGATTTACAACCAAATCCAACACAGCACAATTTTTTCTTCCACTATGTCACATGTGCTGACAATTTACTCCAGCCCCTTCCCAGAAGGATGTTTAAATGGATTTTCCATGCCATTGGTGTTTCTGCTTGTCTGTATTTAAAATTTCAATATTTTGCAGGGTCATTAAAAAAAAAACCCTCCATCAGAGTCATTTGAGCCGAATCTGATGACACAAGAGTTTCTGTCTAAATCCATAACCAAAAGAGGTCAAAATCATGGAAAATTCTGCAAATTAATCATCACTGTAAGGCTGCACCTTAAAACAAACATGTTTTAAGAACAATTCTAAAAATCTTGTGTAAATATATTGAGAATGACCTTTACAAACACTACAACACCCTCTTGCATACAGCCAATCGATAAGACCAGTTGTAAAAAAATGCATGACAATTGACTAATTGAGATGAGATAGGATGGAAGTGTTTCTCAAAGGTCAACCATTAGCAAAACAGAAGCAAAAGCTTGAATTTTTGAGGTAAGACTCACCTGCGAATCCAAGCGTCATTAGACCATTAACTAAAAAGGGAAAAAAAAAAAGAGATTAGTTAGATGCCTCACACTCTTCTATAAAAGGATTAGTGCAATTAAAGCAAAGTAGAGGATAACTTCATTATAATAATGTAGAATTAGAATGTAGAATTAGAATTAGAATATTCAAAATGCCTATTCAAATGTTAGTTTGTTTTCTTAAAGAATGTGTCTGAAAGAAATAATGAACATTTAGAGAACATTATGTTTTTCAATTCCTTTTATCTATTCTTTAAATGGCTCAGTCAGACTTGTTATGGGTCTCTATATACCACTCCTTCCTCTAGTTTCTAATACTAAGGATTAGGTACAGGGCAGTTTTTACTTCAAGCTTCTTAAGAAGCTTGGGTGAAAAAGCTGAAGAAGGTAACACACACACTCAAAACATAGGTGTACTGCACATTCTAACATGTAGAGAAAAACAAATCCTTTCATTGTTAAGCAAACACAACCATAATTAATTGTGTACTCTTCTCCTTAAAAGCATGTTGATGTGTTTAAGTCTCCAGCTTTTGCACAGTGAAGTCACACATTTTGAAAAACATTACAATCAAAACCTATAAGCTTCTTATACAGAAGTTAGACTAAAACAGGTATATTGGAAGAGAAAACAAATGGAAACAGACTACACCAACAGAAGAAGCATTCTAATTAGTGATTTTCAGTATATCCAGATGGATTAAATTAACAGAAGCCCACTGTGTTTGCACAGCTCCGGCCACACCCAGGATTTTGGAATAGCTAAGAGGGACATGGCTTCAATTATTTTTGATGTCTCACTGAAAAATAAAATTGCTGACAAATCTTTATAGTGTTAACCTCACATCAGAAATTAAATTAATGATTTTACACAGATGGGTGCCTCCCTGTTTATACAATACATGGCACCCCAGTAAAACAAATCAAGATATACGTAAGCAAAATATCAGTAGCAATCATTAATCTGGACCATGGTCACTTGGATGTGCCAAGCTGTCAACTGAGTTAACTGAAAATTATTTTGTACATGCATAAGATAAGAATTTAGATCCTTCTAAGGAACATATTTTTCTTCCAAAAAAGCATTAATCTCTGTCTTAGTTACTAATGAGCCAGAATGTACTGTGAAGAGCAGGAATCCACACATCGGAAAATTGTCATGCATCCAAACACACAGGGATGAAACTCCATAATACACCCTGATGACTGTATCTCTTTCACAAATAGAACACTTTCTTTCCAGACTATTAGCAGATGGACTAATAAATAGATTGATTCCCTGTTTTTCTTGAATCTTGATTTGAAAATGTGCCTTATTGACCGCAGAAGAGTGAAGATCACATTAAAAGTATGTGCTTTACAATGAATCTGAACCCATCCGTTCTAGGTAAACAGTGTAGGGTGCATAAAGATACCCCAGGTACTCCCCTGGCAGATCACAGACTGCACCTCCAATTCTTATTCTATCAATTCGTATCACTGTGCTCTAGATCTGCAGTAATCCTCACAAGACCACAGCAATACAAGAGAGGGTTTACAACTAGAATAAACCAGACTACCCCAGCATCAGTGAGGAAAGCTGTGAAAACCAAATACTGAATAAAGACTTACAGGTCAGTGCTCACAAATCCTCCTGCCCCCAAGAAAATGTGCTTTTTGCATTTTTTGATCTGGTCATAACAAAGTAACACAGGATGTTTTTCACCTATTCTCAACCAAAAGATTCCAGATACCTTCAGAGAAGGGTGAAACAGCCATTCAGATTACCACACACCACTCCTCTATTTTCTTTGCTCTGAGATACTCAACAAAGATTTAATCAGGAGACTATGGCCTTGATAGTTTGCACAGAAACTTTCCAGTAGCTCTTTTAAGATGGGGCAAGCTCAGCTTTTTTCTTGGAAGGCTGATGTCATGACGTCTCTCATTAGAAGATTCATAGAAGGAGCAAAATAGGTCAGTGTTGGAAGGTGTTACCAAGACCCCAAAATGAAACAGTTGGCATACACTCCCACCAAAACTAACACTTAGGAAGATAAAAGGAGGTTCAGTTTAACTGTAGTAGGTGCCTGAAGAAGTGCTCACTCTTTTTCTCCATACGCGGTAGCAGCACGTGCGGTCATCCCTAGCATCAGCTGAATCAGATGGGAAGGGAACAACCAGGTTAGAGCCAGAGCAAAAGGTGAAGCAAGTATAATCAAATGAAGGATGAGGAAAAGTAGGTTTGAAAGGCTTTTGGAAAGAACATGAGAAATTAAAAATGTAGGAGAGAGTAATGGAAAATAAGAAAACTGAGGAAAAAAAGCCCATTTTTTTAAACACAACCTTCTTCAAGATATTGTATATGAAACATCTCATCCTAGACCTTCACTAGAACCTCTTATTATCTACTCTACTCGCTTTTTACAGCTCTCCCTTTTGTAAAAGGAGAGTAGAGAGCAGATAATAAGAGGTTCTAGTGAAGACCTAGGATGAGATTTTTCTCCTTTTTTGTTATTCTGACACTAAAAAAGGAGTTCAAATGAGATTCATAGCCATACATAAATTCACAACTGGGATATATGAGAGGGTAACTGTCCTGTAATTTTGTCAAGTATATAAGCTTTTTAGGTGAAATGGAAAAATATTGCTCAATGTTTATTTTTCTTTCATACTGTTACTATTCATTGGTGTTTTCCCAGAGGCTTAAAAGAAGCACTGAATGTCTGTCTTGCAACTACTTCAATAAATCTGAAGCAGCATATGAATTGCTATGTGTTCTCCCTACTCCACCTTTCTCCAAACATGTTTTAAGAACAATTCTGAAAATCTTGTGTAAATATATGAGTGAAATGTTACAATTTTCCCTTGTCTGAATGTTTCTTCAAGATGCTGTTACTGACAGCATATAGTAAGATATTTTGAGTGGCTCTCATACTTTCTCAGAATAATTCTTATTTTAACAGATAAAACCACTCTATGCGCCTTTTAACCAGCAATTACAAAAGTGTAATATTGTGCATATTTTTAAAAATTTGTGATGTTTATTCAAAATCTCATTTTTCTCAATCATAATTTTCATAAGCAAAAAATGTATGAGGACTTCAAGTCCTTATTATACATTATTATTATTTTTACATTATTATTATTATTATCATTATTATTATACATTATTATTATACATTATACCTCATGTCAAGAGCTTACCTCTGTATCTCTAAAGAAAATCCTGCCAATTACCATCATCTAATGTTTATCTAAATTAGGATAGATCTCGATTGGAAGTTATGTACGAACCAAACAGCTGCCTCCCTGCAGAACTTGAAGTTTCACTGATAGCAGGCACATAACTGTGCAAGAACTGTCCTGACATACAGTTCACAAAAGCAAGTAAAACCAGAGTTTGAGATGGGAATTGCTGCTCTGCAATCATGCACATATGATCTGTTGGAAACATAAGCGAGAGATGATTATTATTAATATTTTATATATATAAATATATTTTTCATACTGATAAAATCTCAATTTGTCATACTGATAAAATCTCAATACTCACATTTTCTTATAAACCTCAATTGAAATACTGAATAAGCCAATCTCACAGCAGCCTAATGTTTCTCCAGGTGTTTTAATGTTGAATAAAGCTACCTGTTGCACAGGTATGACCAAAAATCATGTTAAATTCAACAATCTTTTATGAAAATCCCAAGCCATACCATTACAGGTTCTCTAGCAAGAATGCAGACACTTCAGGGTATCTAATGCAAAAGAAATTACCCACGGAAATTACTTCTCTGGCGCTCTCACACAATGTCAAGAGGCATTCTACTACATTAAAAAAATTGGTTACAATTGGTATAGGTTTCCTTTATTATCTGTCTCCTGGATATTCATGATTTTAAGAGATTCATTTCACTAGGGTATGTCCAAATAAAGAAGGATAAGATGAGCTAACACAAGCACCACATGGTTGCTTTCCAAAGCCTTTTCTAAAACTCATCTACTGGGGTCAAGTCCAATGTACGTGGCCAAAACACAACACACTCTGCAAAGGCTAAGAAATCCTACAACTTGATGGGAAAGCCCAGAGGCCACTATAAAAGTGGAAGGAAAGGAAAAATAATGGTATTGGTACAAAAACTAAACACCTGTCACTCTTTAAATAACTCTCTGCACAATATACAAGGCTCAGAAGGTCATCTTTTGTTCTCAGCTACCAACCGTCCTTCTGACACTTCATAAGAGGAATGGGATGGGGAGAGGGGAACAGGACACAAGAACAACATCACATAGTGTGAAAGCAACGAAGGAAGTGAGGCAACTGAAGTTCACAGAGACAGGCAATGACAGGAACTCAACACAAAGGAAGGATGCCAGGAATAAACAGAAGCTTGCAATAAATAGAGTACTTGAAAAAAGTGTCACACTTGCATTCAAAATTGGCCCAGAAAAAAATGTGTCTCAGCGTATGGGGTGGCAGAAGCAAGGTAGATCAGTTGGCAGGGTGCACTGATCTGTCCCTGTGTTCAAGTAGTTTTCTTGAGAGCTAGTATAACATGGAACTCAGCTTTGCATTATGCCCAGCTTTGATGCTGAAGCTCTTTTTAATGCTCATTTTATCCCCTTGTGTCAATGGTATGGAAGATGCATATATATCCATAGAAATATAAATACAAAACTAAAAGGGCAGCTCAATCCTTACTTTATCACAGTTTGAGGCACTACATTATTGTTTTTAAATTGCGAAGGTAATTTCAGACTGTTAACTATTTTGAACATTACAGTCTTCATCCTGCAGAGCAAGAAAAGCATGAGAGGAAGCAAATGAAGCCTTTTCATCACTAGAAATCAACAGGGAATGCATCAGAGGGTATCAACTGTTCCGACTCATGCTGGTACAGAGTTCCCCAGGTTTCCTGTGACTGAAAGGCAATGTGACCATTATTCTGAACTCATGCTTCAACTGAAAATCTTTCAGAGTAGCAATACCAATTAATGTCCTTTACATTGTTTTTTGAAGTCCTTAAATCACTGCTGGCAGTATATTAAGAATGAGGCACAATTTCTGAAGAGTCTGTCTACTTCCAGAAGTGTTGGATGGGTTTTCTACCACTTTGAAACTGGTATGGTCTATTTAAATAAATATATAACCAGTATTTTAATAAAATATTTTTCTTTATTAATAACGAATAATTTATCAAATAAATAATTAAATTAAACATACCAGTTCAACAACTAACTTGTGAAGGGATTTCTCAGCTGTACACTAATATCTGTATTGTGCTCGAAATTGCATGACTCAACCTGAAACGTAACAATGTTTTCTTCAAGCCTTTTCTGTCCCATTACGTTTTTAATGAAACAGTATGTAACTGAAATGTAAAATACTTTTTTTATAGCCACTGACTTTCAGACAGTGAATACATTAAAGACTCCAAGAGCAGAAGCAATTGCTTGAAGTAAACTTCTTTCACACTTTTACAAAAGCAGAATACACAAATGTGATCCTTGACTCGAGATCCATCCTTCCAGGAAGTAAAACTGAGAAAGGGTAAGAGGAGTACATTTGTTTTTAGACTAAAAAGAAATCTGCGGCATTAGAAACAGTTTAAAGATGACATCTAGCAAAAAGCAAAGCTTCATCAGCCAGCCCTGGGGGTGATTGTCCCACTCTGTGCTGCTGTGGCCTCACCTCAAGTCCTGTGTGAAGCTTTGGGCACCACAACATAAAAAATACATTAAGCTATTAGAAAGCATCCAAAGGAGGACTGAAAAGATCACAGAATCAACTAGATTGGAAAAGATCTCAGAGATTATTGAGTCCAACCTATGACCACATCAACTACACCAGAATAGTAAGTGCCACATCCAATCTTTCCCTAAACTTTTTCAGGGACAGTGACACAGCCTGAGCAGCCCATTCCAATATCAAATCACACTTTCTGTGAAAAAATTCTTCCTAACATCCAGAAATTCTAACCTAAACCTCCCTGGCACAGCTGAAGACTGTGTCCTCTCGTCCTGTCACTGGTTGCCTGGGAGAAGATACCAACCCCCTCTGGCTACACCCTCCTTTCAGGCAGTTGGAGAGAGCCATAAGGTCTCTCCTCAGCCTCTCTCCAGGCTAAACACTCCAGCTCCTTCAGCCATTCCTCACAGGAGTCCTCTATACCATTCATCAGCTCCACTGCCGTTTCCTGGACTCATTCTAGCACTTCAATGTCCTTCTTGAAGTGAGAGGTCCAAAACTCACACAGCACTCAAAGTGTGGCTGAATACAAGGGAGAATCAATTCCCTACTCCTGCTGGCCACACTACGTCCAATATAGACCAGGATTCCATTGGCCTTCTCGGCCACCCTGGCTCATGTCCAGCTGCTGACCAGTATCCCTAGGTCCTTTTCCACCAGACAGGCTTCCAACCACTCTGCCCCACCCTACAGCACTGCATGAGATTGTTGTGGCCTAAGTGTAGGACCTGGCACTTGGCCTTGTTGAACCTCAGATCTATTCATCCAGCCTGTCCAGATCCCTCTGCAGAGCCTTTCTATTAGCAGATTCATATTTGCATCCAACTCAGTGTCATCCATAAATTCACTAAGTGTAGAGTTAATCTCCTCATCCAGATCATCAGTAAAGATATTAAACTGGGTGTAACACTGATCCCTGGGGAGTCCCACTAGAGCCAGACACCAACTGGCTGCAACACCGTTCACCACATGTCTCTTGGCCCAGCCATCCAGCCAGCTCTTAACCCAGCAAAGACTGCACCTGTCCAAGCTGTGGGCTGCCAGCTTCTCCAGGAGCATGCTATAGGAGTCACTGTCAAAGGCTTCGTTGAAGTCCAGATAGTGAAAGGGGGAAGCCATACAAGGAGCTGCTTAGGTCACTTAGCTTGTTCAGCATGGAGGAGACTGAGGAGAGACCTCCTTGTGGTCTACAACTTCCTCATGAGTGGACGTGGAAGGCCTGGCACTGATCTCTTTTCTGAGGTGCCCAGTGACAGGACCTGAGGGAATGGCCTGAAGCTGTGTTAGGGAAGGTTTAGGTTGATTATTAGGAAAAGGTTCTTTACCTAGAGGATGTGCACTGAAACAGGCTCCTCCAGGAAGTGGTCACAGCACCAAGCCTAAAGGAGTTCAAAAAGCATTTGGACAATACCTTCAGGTACATGGTGTGATTCTTGGGGCTGTCTTGTGCAAGGCCAGGAGTTGGGCTTCAATGATTCTTGTGAGTCCCTTCCAACTCAGGTTATTCTGTGATATAAGGTGGAAGGAAGAGAGCTCCACATGATTACACACATCAGGAGGTGCCTACAGCCAGCAGAAGCAAGCACAAAATTCCTAACAAACCCAAATCCACTGAATTAACTTCTGCGTGTGTCACCTAGGACATAAGGCAAAGACTGTTATTCACCATGTATCTATGGGCCTGCCAAAGGCTTTGTGCTCCTGGTTTCATCTAACTTCTGCTGGCAAGACCTGGTCTTCTAAGTCTCAGCATACAGTAGCTGCCACGTAAGTGTGTAACATCTAGAACAATGAGACCATAGCTCTTCATGATTTATGACTACAGGTAAATACACAAATGGAAGTGGAAAATCTTTTTTTCACCCCCTAAACATCTCTACTTCTTCAGGTTAACTACAGCCTTGTGAGGTACTGAGGTCTCCATTTTACATGAAATGTGGAAATAATGACAGAACTAGTAACAAGTCTGTCTAAGGTCACAAGCAGAAACCAGCATCAGTCATAACTACAGTGTGAGCCAGCAGCAGTCTGGTGCCAGTACCCATTTCACCACTACCTCCTCTCAGAAAATGTGACCAAATCAACTGAAGAACGTCATCTCTCTGTGACAGCCCCTGAAGCTGGCCATCTGCATCCAGGAACACAGCTTGACACTGTATCACATGATCACCAGGATGCACACATTTGATATATCTAATGGCTGCTTGTTATTGCAATCCAGATGCCTATCATTAGTCAAAAAGGCAGGAAAACACAGAAGAAAATGTGATGCGATGTAAGGTTTCCCTATAATAAGGAAAAAAAGCACAATATAGACTTTATTCCATACCTAACCACCTGTGAAAGAGTGTGAAACACCAGTCCCTCAAGGCCAATAGAGACTTCAGTTTGCTCCAGTGAGGTAGCCTGAAAGAGAAGTCCACTTTTTTTTTTTTTTTAATAACTTTGGGAAGAAAGTTATTTAAAGAAAGAAGCAACCTTTTTTTTTTTTTTAATAACTTTGGGAAGGGGAAATGACCCATGAAGATTTCACAGACAAGGGTCACTGCACACTCCCTCCTGAGGAAGTGTTTAAAACCATGGGATACTTGAAGACACTTAAAGTTCCTTCTTCCCTTGACAGGCAGAATATTTAAATCAAGATACTACAATCATAGAAGGCCTGGGAAAATTATTTTTTCCTTTTCTGACCAGATGACAAAAATTCCCACCCTGAACATCCCCCTTCTCTTCATGCTGCATGTACTCCTCTCACAGATTCCTAATGCTGTTTACATGTTACCATGTTGAGGCATTACACCCAACATGATTCCAGTGAAGACATGTTTTGTTTCAATTCTACACCAACTATGAAAAATTAAGTTGGCCTAACCACCCAAATGTGGGATATTTCTCTTCAGCAGTCTAGCTACCAGGGCTCCAGAGCCCTGGATACTCACCTACATGATCACAGAACCTTTTAAATTACATGCTGCCATGAAGAACTCATAAGAACAATGAAACACTTAGGAAACTTCTGAGCTTCACATGTCTACTTATACTGCTGTACATGTACCTGCTCATAGTAGGTGTGAGTGGCTTTTCACAACAAAACCCTTGCTCCAAGGAATAAACACTGAAAACAGATCCTTGCATGGCAGCATGATCCCTCTACATCGTAATTTTTCATAGGTGTATACAGGTATATAGGAAGATGCAAAGCAGCGGATTCTGGCATAGGAGATTACTTAGGCCAATCTACTGGAGTAAATCATTCCACTAGGTGCCTATCATGCCACTCTATTACAGCCCTCCTCAGCTGGACAGGAGGAGACAAAATATAATTAAATGCTCATGGGTCAAGGACAGGAAGAAATCATTTAACAGCTACCATCATGGGCAAGAGACCCAACAGGGTAAAATAAATTTAATTTATTGCCAATTAAAATCAGAGTATGTTAATGAGAAATAAAAATCAATTCTTGAAATACCTTCCCCCTACCTCTCTCTTTTTCCCAAGCTTAATTTCACTTCTAATTTCTCTACCTCCTCCTCCTCCTGGAGCAGCACAGGGGGATGGGGAATGCGGGCAGCAGACAGTTCATCACGCATTGTCTCTGTCACTCCTCCCTCCTCAGAACGACTCCTCATACTCTTTCCCTTCTCCAGTGCTGTATCCCTTCCACAGGAGACGATCCTCCACAAACTTCTCCAATATGAGTCGTCCCAACAGGCTCTAGTTCTTAATGAACTGCTCCAGCGTGGGTCCTTCTTCTGGGTCTCAGGTCCTGCCAAGGAGCCTGCAAACTTCCCACAAGGTCACAGCCTCCTTTGGGAATGGGCCCCTCCAGGGGTTGTAGGTGGATCTCTGCTACCATGTGATCCTCCAGGGGCTGCAGGGGCACAGCTGCCTGACCCTGGTATTCAGCACAGGCTGCAGGGGAACTTCAGCCCTGGCTCCTGCAATACCTCCTCCCACTCCTTTTGCACTCTCCAGAGTTGCTTCTCTCACATGTTCTCACTCCACGCTTCTATCTGCTGTTCTGCAGCATTTTTTTTCCCCATCATAACTATGTAATGTCAGAAGTGTTCCCACTGCCACTGATGGGCTCGGCCTTGGCCAACAGCAGATTCAACTAAACAATATTGGTTATTCTCTATATTCACCTAGAGATCAGGGTTTGCTTAGCTCCAACATGATCAGCCCATGAAATAGTTCACCTAAACCTGCCTACCTTCAGAGGTAGAGATGTTCTAAGGTTGAGATTTTCTGTGGCTTTGCTCCCATATGACAGACAAACTTTTTCACCTAAAGCCTGAAGGAAATCCTCCTAAGGACTTTGAAATCATGCAAAAAATAACTAAAAAGGAGATTACATGAGTACTCCCCTCTAGTTTTGCAAATGTGTCAACAATACTTTCACTCATGAAGTTACAAACAGCTTAATTTATTTATACAGCTGTGGAGTGGTACACTCTGACACCAGGAGGAATCCCTCACATCTTCCAGATCTTCTGTAGAACAAGGTGAAGAAGGTCTTACAATAATTTATAGACTAAGCCTAGAACATCTACTTCAAGGCAGATACTCTTCATAAAGATTTCCAGTGTACATTTCATGACTGCAAGAATCCCCCATTTCCTACAAGAGGTGTTTATTTTACATTGTTCCTACCAACACTTTTTAGTGCTTTGATAAGTTTTTGTTTTCTGAATCACTGCATGATAAAGTATGAAGTAGTTGGGAGGGAAATAAAACCTAAATATTGCACAGGCATATTTGGCATGGAACAGCATGAGCCATACAGCAACAAGCATCCTTATGGTCTTGCAGTACACATTCCACCCGTTTTGTACTGCTCTATCAGGAAGGTAAGACAAAGAGGAGTTAGAATCCACCTTAACTAAAACTCACTGAAAATAAGAAGTCTAAAATGTCACATTACTTCACAGAGAGAGATTCCTCTCCCAATTTTAAAAAATATTTAAATCCAAGAAAAAAGCACTAACATTTCTTTCCAAAAAATCTTGAAGTACAGAAAGAAAACAAGTATTTTGAGAAGCTTAATTTTAGTTTTTTACTTTGCAATGCTCAGACTTTTTTGCTGTTTCTGGTTTACACTGGAGCCGGTTAAATAGAAACTGTACTGACGGCTATTCCAGCAATATTTTCTCTACTTCATCGTGCATCACTAAGTGTTTCATGGTAAAAATTCCCACCCCAAACATAGCCCTGCAATTATGTTCAGAAGCCACATTTACTAATGGCAAAGGTTACCATTCCTGAGTGCAAATTTACCTAGGTCCACTGTCAAAACTAAGAGATTTACATTATTTTTTAACATGATACAGTAAGTTCTGACTTTGCGTGAAATACAGACATAGCTTATAATAAAACTAAATATTGATGTGCTAGCTAAAAATAAAAGAGGAATAGAGGCAATTTCACACATACTGAATGACAATTGACACCCCATGGAAATAAAAGCTTTGAGCATCTCTTCACTGAAAAAGAAAAACTCATTTTTCCTGTTTCTCTTGAAAACATAAGCTTAATGCTTTATCGGTGTTAGTTTACACTACACAGTGTATCAGTGTTAGTTTACAATACACATGGCTAAACACATTCAAAGAAACCTCTTCTAATATTAAATTGGACTGGTTATGTTCTTGGTACATGGAGATTGTTGAGGAGTAAAGCTGGAACAGCTCATGAACTCAAGAGATGTGGAGAGACAGCACTACACTTGCAGTCGCTTGCCAAAAACAAGCATAAAGAGAAAATCTGTTCCGAGCCCCCTGTGGCTACCAGACAGCAAAACCGTGACGTGAAGGCTGAGATTCCCTTCAAGCAAAGGCCACCTCCACCCCACAGCTGCAGAATGTGTGTCTGGGTAGGCCAGAGACAGCCACAGCTCCTCAGACAACACCGACTGCAAGCGGCCGCATCAGGTGAACAGCCAGTCACAGAGCGTGAGCAAGAGGGAAAATTACAGATCAAAGCTTAAGTCCAAGTCCTGAAGTCTCAGAAGAAACCTGAGCTTTGTGTCCTATTGATGACCACTTGTATGAGTTCTATAAGGCTCCATTTCCTGTTCCAGTATCGCCCCATTTCTTCACAACATTTTACAGCTGTGAAATTTCTTCCCCTTTCTGCTGAAGGCAGGAGGGCGACCGAAAAAAAGGCTGCACACCCTGTCACTCCTCAAACTATGTCTTTTGACACAATAACAACAATGAAATAATATTTTATAACTATTAGAGTCTCTAGGATGAATCTCTCTGGACACAAAAGGATACAAAAGGGATCTGTCACTTGTGACATTTGGAAACAAAATTATTTCACACAGTAAGTGACAGTCATTACAGGGCAATGTTAATTTCACTACTTATTCTGACACTGACCACAGATAATGCTCTGCAAAATAAAGGCAAATTAGTCACATTTATTAGTGTGAAAATCTTAAAGACAGATGCTTTATTGTAGGGCCCAGTGCTTCAGCACAGTCCTTTGCTCACCCAGCTTAACCTGGTTAGATGCAAACATGTGCTTTCATCAGCCTGGTGCTCTGCTATGGTCTCAGTAGCACCTACCACATCTTCCTCTTCAGGTGAGAGTCCCTCTGGCTCAGATCATAGGGGAGCAAGTGACACCCCATCTACAGAAGGCCATCAATCTGTCTCCATACAGGCAAAATTCTGTTTTCCTGGAGACAAACTGAGGCCAAGGGCTGTTATGAAGTCATGCCACTCATCCAAGACAATATGGTAGATCATGTTAAGCTGCTTTGAAGAGAACAAGGAATCCTCTCCACCTTTTGAACCATTTCTAACAGTGCCACTGCATTTTCTTTTGAGGTTTTTAGCAAGGAAAAAAGCTGTCTCCTCTTTTAAGACTGGTTTCAAGGAAGCCAACATATGAAGGGAGATTAAGACTAAAAACTTCTGAAAGGGCACCTTTCTCCTATTCCACTTTGCTACTCCTTTCTTTCCTACTACTTGCACATTTTCACAAAAGAGTCCTTCAAGCAGCTTTCAGGTTGCTCTACATATATATACACATTAAAATAATGCAATTTTTTTTCCATATATATTTTCCAGTTTATTTCAATGAAATCCTAGCTGTGAAGCGATTCTTATTTAAGAAAAAATACAGGCTGTTTCCATAAAACACAAAATAATACACTTCTAAATTTCTGTTCCGAAATAGAATGGTTCGTGTAACAGCTTTCACTAAACTAAAAGGGTGTGAATTAAAACAAGCTTCATTATACTTGTGAAAATTAATCTCTCTGAGCCCCAAATGAAAGCACAGTTTGCTTTCTTCAAGCATCGCTCAAGTAGTAATTTCAATAGCCAAGACACAGATGGTAGCAAATAGTGTTTTGTAAGACACCACTCATTCAATTTTTTTCCTTGGTAAGGCAAACTGGAAACTGATTCATCTGCAACTCAAGCCATGAATCATCTCAGTGACCAGTAGACAGGTGGGAGAAACTGAAACACAAATGGTACAAAAAACTACCGGTGGTGCAATGTTTAAACACAACTCAACTGGCAAAACCTCCCATAGCTCCCCTTGACCTCAACTCGAGACCCTTTCCTTCAAATAATGCAGTTTGTGTGTATCTGCACCTAGAGCAGCACCTGCCTATCTCAGTGTAGAAGTCAATCTCCACTACATAGTCTCTTGAGATTTGCCTCATAGGCAAAACAAACCTACAGGCAGAGTCCTGCGACACCAAAGGTATTTAAAACCTCAATAAGGATGTAGATAGCAAGATCTTACTAATTTAGGAGCAAGAGTTTACATTAGCTAAATGGTCTCCAGGATTGGATCTCATTGCAGTAAATCAGGGTTTAAAAGCCTGGAGTTACCTTAAAAAAATGGAGTGCCATTCCTCCTGAGGCCTGGGACTAAGCTGGAGCTGGAAAGAGCATTCAGTGCTCTGTGCTACCACCTGCAGTCCGTTTGACATTACAGGGACAGTCCTGCGATTCACCCTCTCAAGGGAACTGGTGTGAACCTGGCCCTTGTTGCACACGTAGATCTTAGGAAAGAATCAACAACTTCCCAAATAAAAGAATTAGGAGACACAAACAGGGTGAAGGGTGGTGGGAAGAATGCCTGGATCCAACAGCAAATTGGAACACAGGCTGCGTTTACACCAGATGCTTTGCTTTCAGGATGGATGTTGGTGGGGTCTGCTGCCTGTCTTCCTGCTTGCCTTCTGTGGACAATCACATCTTTAGAATATGAAGCATCATTTTGGTAGAGAAGTGTTTTAGTTAGAACTCTGTTGTTGGTCTCAGAATAAGACGTTCCGTTTTGCAAAGGTTTATTTGTTTTACCCACACACACTTGCCTCGGTCTATTAAATTCAGAACTCCTACGACGGTATTCCCTTTCTTTGTTCCACCCTTTGCAGCTGCAGAACAGCATGATATTCTTAAGAAAATAATGGGAAAAAACTCCCTTGATTTGGTTTTTAAACTTTAACCTGCTAAAATTGTTTCCTGTTGGATATTTTTTTTCCATCATTGGAATCCAAACTCTTCAGGACTTACATACGCCATGTTTCACACAAGGGGAGCTCAGGACCTTAGAGAATTTGGACTTTTATACACAGTTTTTTCATTATTGTTTGCAGATGAGGTATAGTCTTTAAAACGGAAAGTAAAAATGTAATTAGGACCAGGCTGTTTCCAACTGTTCAGTTGCTCACCTGTGACCAAAGCACTAAGCTTGGCTAACCTCTGTGCAAACAGCATTAAGAAATGCAAAAACCTATAATCTTTGAAATCTGCATACAAGAACTGCTCCAGATAAGGGTCACACCATCTCTCTTGATGTACGTTTATACAAATATATTGAGAAAGATTACTCTAGAATTTAAAAAATACCCAGCTTTACTCTGGTAGCATCTTTTAACTCAAATACTGTGACAGCAGCTCTCCGGCCTCAAAGAGCAACAGACTTCCCCAGGCATTTTCCTGGGGAAGGCTGTGAGAAGACCAGAGAAAAGAACAAGAAACAATTCACACCTCCACGTGCTGCACCTGTGTGACGGTGTTTGGATGGATAGACCAAGTAGGTCAGAGCTGTATCAGACTGTCTGCAAGGCTTATGAGTTTCTTAATAAGTACAGTATAGTATAAGATGATATAGTATGATATTGTAGAATAAAGTGATTGATCAGCCTTCTTGAATCATGGAGTCAATGCTAATTATTACCCGGCTGTAGGCCTGCGGCAACAAAATACAAATGTATTACTGAAATGAAATTACATAAAGAATGAAGGAGAAACATTTGGACAGGGATTCCAAAACAATGACCTGTGTAAAAAAAAACACTTTGCTAAAAGTCCTGGTCAAGCCCTTACATTTCTTCTTACCTTGTTTCCATTCATAGAAGTATAGTAAGAGAATTTGGTATGATGGTAAATACAACACTATTTCTTAGATTATTTCTTAAGTCAGTAGGTGTCTTCTAAGTATCTACAGCTCTGCTAGGCAAATTAGAGATTTCACCTGACAGCTGGTGTTTCCAGCTCTGCCCCATTCTGGATGCCATTGCACTTCACAGAACTGATGGCATGCCTGTGTACCAAGTACCTCAGCTGATGCATTGTTTCCCCTCCACACTCAGCAAACCCAACTTCTCCTACAATCACTGCATTTTTGCCATCCTCACTAAGGATGGACAACAACACAAGTAGTTATGCATAGAGATAATGTGTCAAGAATCCTAGGCAGAAAGATCCAGAAAGTAGTCACCTGAGGTTACAGAACAGTCCCACACCCCACCCAGACAGGCTTCCCACTGCCTTCAGTGAGCTCAACACTGAGAAATGGTGGTTTCACCTAAATGGCAGAGGTCACAGCTCTCCCCTTCATCAAAAGAAGTGTGAATTATGAATGATCATTCAATTAAAGTAAAAATTCTTCCAAAATAACTAGTTTTAAAACGGTATTTGTATTCCCAAAAAAGAAATTTAGTTTTCTACCACTTTAGGATTTTCTTATTAAAAACCCTTAATTTCACATCCTAGAACTCTTAAGGTTTTCCACTAGGAAATCAATCTCATTTCATTAGTCCTTGATTATATCTACCCTTCCAATTCCAAGCAAAAGTAATGTATTATCAGTTTACAGATATTCTTAAAATCTTTTGTGTGTGTGTTATTCTATTAGGAATGGAACTAGCACAGTTAAAAATATCTAGCACAATTGATTTATTGGTGTCTCTCTGCTGAAAAATATCTGTCTGTAGCTTCCTGAGCCACAGGGACACTGTCCTTCACTCCAGTAAATCTCTGAAAATATATCTCCAGTGGGGAATTCTTCTTTGCAAAAAACACCATAACATCAAAAAGTCTCCCCATACAAAAAGATTATTGCATAGTTCCCTAAATTCAAGATTACATCTTTTACATATCAAGACAAGTGTTGGCCATCTCTTTACTCCTTTTCAGCTGAGGAGTAACAGAAATCTGAGCAACTAAGGTAAGATTTTAGAAGTCCTCAAGCCATAGAGAATCAGAAACTTGTGCATGTGACATGTCATTCTTTCAACAGACCAGCTAAGGATGATGCTACTGAACACTGTCAATACTATTTGTTTGTGGTTTTTTTTCATAGAAATACATGCAGTGTTTACCAGTTTTGTACTTTGGAAGGGGTCTAAAAGAGCAAACAAAGTCCTGAAGTCCTCATATACATCTTCTAAAGCTACCAGGCCTGAATTTTTGTCCCTTAAGTGTGACTCACAGGGAATCAACTGTATCTCTTAGTTTAGTGTTGAGTGAAGATGATCAGAGCCGACTTCTGGCAACTTTAGACGACTGCAAGACATTAAATCTGAGAGCCCCAAAACAATCTACCTGACAAGGAGCAATAAAATAGTTTTTCTAGCAGCCGAGGCACTGTAAGAGAAAGATCTGAAGGATACCTGCACTTGATAACTACGTGCTTGGAACTCAACTACTCTAACAGAACGAGTCCTTCAGTCTGCAGGAAAAAACCTTCCCCAACAGCCAAACACACCTCCCCAAAATCCGAGTGGGATCCAAGACGGAAAGCCTGACGAAGGCGAGAAGTTTGACATCGTTTTCCCTGGGGCCTGGACGCCCTGTTCGAGGACTCCCCTCGGCGACGTCGGCGGCCCCGAGGCTTCGCCCGGCCCCGCTGCGCGCCCGGAATGCTCCCACTGCGAAGCCGCCGCTGTGCTCGGAACGGAGAGCCCCGGAGGGAAAGCGATCCCCGCTGCGTCCCGACACGCCGGCAAGGGACGCCCGGAGACCCACTCCCAAAGCGATGCTCAAGCCACAGCGGGGGCGCTCCTTCCCCGAACTTCAGCCCCACGCCCCGGCTTGAAGCACTGCCCTCGGGGCCCGCGCACACGCGAGGATGCCCAGCCGGTCCCGCTGCAGCAGTCCCGGGGCGGCAGCGGCGAGCCGCACCGCACGCTGCCGGGACGCCCCCGGCCGGCCCCGCCAGCCACTTACCCCAGAGCAGCAGGACGGGGAGGTGCCGCCGGCGGCTGCCCTGCACCTCCATCCCGGCGCGGGCGGCAGCGGCGGCGAGCGACCGCGGGGGATGGAGCCCGCATGGGGCGGCCGGTCCGCAGCCGCACAGGGCCCAAACCCGCCTCAGCCCGCCCGCCGGGGAGGTTCCTCTTCATGCCTCGGCGTCCAGCCCCGGGCGGCGGCGGCAGCGGGGGCGGGCGCGCAGGGGAGCGGCTCCCCCGCCCCCGGGAGCTCCCAGCGCCGGCGGGGCGGGCCCGGCGGCCGGGCCGAGCGGGGCCGGGCACGGGAGAGAGTGGGCTGTGTGTGGCCACGGGAGCGCGGCCGTGCCTCCCGCTCCCCCAACAGCCACGGCAGGAGCGGTGCCGCTGCCGACCCATCGGTCTGTGTGGCTGCCTGGGGAAAGGCACCTACCCTGGACGGGGAAGGTTCTGGTCCTAAGTGTCCGAGGGATTCAGGAACTCTTCACCTCTTGCCTGGGAGCCAGAGCAGCTTCTCTCCTCTTACCACAACATCCTGGCGGTGAGGGTGAAGGCATGAGGAGCTGGAGGGCCGCCTGTGTTAGTCCACCTGCAGCCCTTGCATGGCACCGACGTCTTGGTGTGCTCAATATTTACAGCTGAACGTGGCAGTGAGCTGGCTTGACTCCACACAGACCCAGAGCAGCCTGGAGCTCTGAGATGCTAAGTGTATTTTTATGTTGAATTTCATCTTTGCCTGTCTCTTTTCAGAGATGGTACAGCTCCTGATTTTCATCAATATTTAAAGGCTGTGTTCCTGGAGCTCTCTCTCTAGGAAATTAGCATCTCCATCAAGAAACAGCAGACTGGGAAGCTGCTAAAGGCAACTTTTCTTACCTAAAAATAGTAGTATTGCTCAGTAACAAAAACCCAGACTGTTCCTCTGGGTACATGGACACTCCACCTCAATAATGGCCTTTTAGTAGAACATTAAATCACTGCCATTATTAAAGGTCAAATGTACCATAAAATTTCAAATTTCAAAAGATATTTTCCAGCCACACACAAGAACAAAGGGTACTTGTATGTATCAGTCAGGTTGTTAACTTTGTGTGTTTGCCTAGCACAGTGCTCCAAACACTTTTGGAGACTGGGACCCCAACACTGGAGCAGAATTATGCAACATGTGCCTTTGTAACCACTGTTTGAAGTACACAACCTTTGTCTGATTTATGCTGAAGGAAATTGAAAACTTTGGAAACCACAGAGAAGGCTGGGAATCCAATGTTGAAACAACTCTGCAGATGTTTATGTGTGTCACTTAGAATGAACCTCCTATCACTTGTGCGCCACTTCTTCCACTTGGCTGGAAGCAAATCTTGTAAAATACCATAAACCATAAATAAACCATAGCTCAGGGAGATCATCCTTCAGCAGAGGGGCTGCCATTTCTGTTTTGTAAGGAGTGTTTGCAAGCTGCCCCTGCCAGAAGGAGCTGCAGCAAAGTGACAAGCGTGAAGGCACATACACCACAGACTTGTTATACCATCTATAGCATCCTTTCAACTAAGATCTTGATTTCCATCACAAATTCCATTTCTTGCAAATCTGAAAATACAGTTAGTATTTTCAATAATTTAGACTGATTTCCAGGAGGTTAAGCATCATGCTTTATATGCAATATTATATGTTTAAAATGTTTAAAAAGTACAGTATATAATACAGTATAAAGGCAATATTTTTTTAACACACATGGAGATAATACTGACAGGTATTTTTACATCAATTGCATTTGTTTTCTTCGCCTGTTTCAGATGAAAAACTGGCAAAGTTGGCAAACTGGCTTCTTCCAACTCTCAAGATTCAGCACATACTTCCCATTTTGTGCTTGCGGCACATAGTTTAAAGCTGCAAATGGTACCTCTGAGGTAGAATAAATAGATAGAATTTATAGGTAAATGCACTAATGCAGCATGTTTCATTGGATCACAAGCCAGCTGTGCTAGGTGATATCTGCAGCAATGTGGTTTAAAATGAGTAAGTCTGATTCACACTTGAACAAAACAGTGACAGCGTTAGAACGGTCAGCAAGATGGTTCAAAAGTCTTTGGCAGTTTGCAGTTTTTCAGTAAGACTGCCTACTCCCCCCAGCCCCATTGTATTGCAGTAATGTGAACAGATTCGCTCCAGAATGACTGCAAACAACTTTTTTTGCTCTGCAAATCTGCCTCGGTAGCATCATTTACCTACACCAGTAGCAGAAATCGAATTCACCTTCAAATAAGAAATTCTGTAAATGCCCTTTGCTGTACAGAGCTCTGAATCCCACCCCTGACACAGACACTAAGAGTGACCTCAGAACCATAGTCTGTTTTAATTTCCAGACATACAGCCTTCAGAGACAACACTGACACCTTCTTAGGTATCCTGAAGACAGTGCTGCAATCACATTACTTCAGGTATTTTCTAAAACACTTAAATCTGCTGACAAGACACTGAGTAGAAGAAAATATAACAGTAGACATGTAGGTAGTTGTTTCAGTATGGCAAGTTCCTGGGGAGTCCATGGTGAGAAGACATGGAAGAAGTCAAGCTGCTCAGGACAGGTATTATTGCCTGCACTACAGGGTTCAGAATGGTGCAGGATAAGGTAATAAACTTTCTTGCTCCAGAATTTAAATGATTCAACAGAAACTGGAAAAAAAAATTAGGAAAAAGCTGAAGATATTTTGCTACAGAAAACAACATTGCCTTTCCTTGTCACCTCGCAAATGGCCCAGAGAGAGGGGCTGCTTGCCCGTATGGAGGGACTTTGCCCAGTGTCAGATGAAAGCTTTCTTCAGCTCTTCCTAGCACAGCAATTTTGTATAAAAAGCACATTAAGATTTCAAGACCACGTTTTAATGGGATTGCTTCCTGGATTGCTTTGAAAAAGTAGGTTCAGTTCGCCTGTGGTTTTTAACTAAAGTAGGTCATCCTTCCTATTTAGTGCTCCAAGAAGCATGCCATTCCTGCTCCAGAAATTAAAAAAAAAAAAAAAAAAAGGATCTGCATGTTATTAAAATAATTCCTGTCTTTTTACCATCAATATAGAAATGTATAAGCATGATAAAACACACACCCCAGTTAAACAACTTCTTTCTGTGAGTCAAAGGCCTCACTGTCAAAGTCCTCACTGTGGTATATTGACTGCACATAATACCCAAATTTAGTTTACATCAGTCAGATCCGATGAGCTGAAACTCTTTACGCCTATATTACCTGAAGTGAAGGAGGAGAAAAAAGAACAATTTTTTAATGTAAAGATCTGAGACTTTTTAACATAAGAGCAGTCATGGAATACAGAAATACACAAATATTTTGCCAGCCTTCTAAAGCTTAAATTTTAAGCCATGTATGGTTGTGCTCTGTGATTTCAGCAGGGTTTCTATGTTCAGAGCATCTAGGGAGTTTTCACATATTTCAGACTATTTCAAAAGTGCTGAGCTATGAGTATTTAGCACCTCTAGGACCTCTAAGCACCTCTTATTTTATATACCTACCTCTGACATGACAGCTTTCCCACTGCACAGCATGTGGGCTTTGTTTGGAGGAAGTGGAATATGCAATTACTCTGTTTCCGTACTAGTTTCTAGTACAGTAAATTGTTTGAGTAAAAAAAAAAAAAAAAACAAAAAAAAACCAACCAAACAAAAAAAACACCACACGGAAAACAAGGTGCCATCAACACCAACACCTACCAAATAAAAATTACACAAGTGTCATAATGCAGGTCAAGGGAAAGCAGACAAGTTTTATGGAATGATAGCAAATGCCTCTTCCCTCATCTGGAGAGAATCTCCACAGTCAAGGATCCTCCACCGAGGCACCCGACCCTTGTTTTACAGACAGCAGTGCAAAACCCAAGTGCAAGTATCTAGGAACTGGGATGTCTTGCTCATTCCTATCTGTTGTTCTTTAACCAAAAAGAGTATCCCAAGACCACTGGTCATTGTATGTATCCCATACATGGTTGTGTCTGAGAAATAACTCAGAAAATCAGGGAGAAAGATACAAGAAGCTAAGTTGAAGAAACACTGTTGAGTTGGGTTTTCTTTTCCTTTTAGAAATATTAACACTGTTAGAGTTTATTTTCAAACAAAATCTTATAGAGATGAAAGCTGAGATCATCTGAAGGAGCATTCAAGGATCATTTTATAACCATCAGAACTCAGCTGACTCCACAGAGATTCGTGAGACAGTAACAAAAATCTACTGCAATAGAAAGCAGCAAACCCTTTTCGAGTTCAGTCTGAGCACAAGAATTCTGATTCCACATGTGGGGTCTGATCAGTGCAGTTCTGAACCAGCATCCCCTTATATGGAAACATACTAATTGTACTTCTTAGGTGCATGAATGGCTTTAGGGCTGAGCAAGACAGATCCTAAAATACTTCTTAAATGAGAAATTCCATAAATCTCTATTCCATGGAAAAATGCAGCACTATATAAAATGGAAGATATTACTATAGTAAATAGAATGTTATTTGGTGGCACAAAACAAGTGCAATACATAACATTTCTAATTATCCAGTCCTAATCCTTAGTATAATTGTTCTTCTAAATGAAAGTAGAAAATAAAAAAATAAATCATAACATGTATTCATTAAGTCTGAGTTCAACCTCGATTGCATTCACACATATTTCTATCATAATAAATCATCCTATTTTAATCTTGTCATCTTTACAGCCCCAAGGCAACCCCAGTTCATGCACAGAACACTCACACCTCTTTCACTGACACATCTCACAGCATTTGCTACAAATTGCTTAAAATGTGAAAGCAGACACAAATATGACCTCATGCTGTTCTACTTGACCAATTTCCCTCAGAGTGCCATGGTGCAGATCCCTAACTTCCATTACTTGAGGAGAGGACCCAGAGAGCTTCCCCTTCATCATGCATTCACTTTATTAGTACTACCTCCCTTACTCCTGACTTGGAAGAAATGCCTAATAAATACTTTCACTTACTAATGAGAAAATTGGAGAAAGTTTGTTGGCAGTGTGCCTGAAGAACATCACTGATTGTCACTGCCATTTAAAAAGGGAAAGGGAGGAAAGAAAGGTGGTGTTTCAGAGACACCATTGGTTGTGTTTTCCATCTCTTTCATAATTTGTCCAGGGTTGCAAATGTATCCATTCACAAGGGTTCTTTCACTATTTCACCACATACTTTCATGTCTTGGGATTCCCTTCAAATGATTTCAGTAAAGGAAACCAATTTCCCTCACATAGAAATGGAACTACTGTTTGCATTTACAAGTGCATC
Organism: Ammospiza caudacuta; assembly: GCF_027887145.1. Classification (NCBI taxonomy): domain Eukaryota; kingdom Metazoa; phylum Chordata; class Aves; order Passeriformes; family Passerellidae; genus Ammospiza; species Ammospiza caudacuta. The sequence continues at coordinate 56,289,029 of NC_080593.1, read as the reverse complement.
AATTAAAGGTTTAATTGTGTTTATTGCATTTGCAGAAATGAGAGCATCTGCTCAGGTTCTGCTGGCCTCAAATGACAGAGAGTATCTCAGTGTGACAAGTGACCACAGCTCTCATTTGAAAAAATGATGTTTCTCAAACATCTGGGGCAGCACAAAAATAAGAGCAGGACACAGGTGGGAACAGTGGGTTGCAGATTAATCTGGTACCACTCACTACATTTGCCCTATATCAAACAGCAGTGTAGGCTGCTGGGACTGGTTTGTTCAATCTCTGATTCACAGAAAACCAACATAAACTTTAAGGAAATTCCTATTATTAAGGAAAGTGTGTATTTATGCATTAGTTAACAGGAAATAATATCAATCCTCAAATGAAAGTGTAAATGATAGAAGAAAGGAAATACTATCTTTTCAAATGTTTATTTTTTATGAAAGGCTTTGTTCATCAAAAATTTCACTTTACAGAATATGTAGCCCTTCATATTTAATTGAATTGCTGTGAACATCTCTCACTATTTTTGACTCTAACAGTAGAATGATCTGCATCTTATGGAAGTATCAGTTCAATCTTATTCAGGATCTCTTCTTATCATCACTTCTTTTTGCTTTAAATTTAGAAAAGATTTTAAAAAGTGAGATAACAAGAGTTCCCATAACAAATTTACTAGATACTAAATTTTTCCATGTAAGGGAAGTGAACAAATAACAGATGAGCAAAAGTGCTTTAAATAATCTAGATTGACTAACATAGGCAGCTATTTTATTGGTAGACAGAGATATAAAATATTTCAAAGATGAGCTATCTTTGTCATTGTTTCCAGAGATTTCTAAATCAGAGGAAGGATGTGAGTAAGTGGACAACAGGCACACCAGGTAGTGTACCACTGGCCCACATGCACAATTGACATTTTCAACTACTATGTCAGCTACTGAGTTGCAACTCAATGATTTCAGGTGGAATTAGCAGCTTGATCTTAGCAGGCATATTACAATGCTGCTCTAGAGGAAGTGGCACCTATCAGAAAATATGAAATCTCCCACAGCCCAAAAGTCAGACCAAGATTTCAAGTTCACAGTAAAGTCAGTGTTGAACACATCGAAGGTAGGGGTTTTTTTGCACTGCTGTTGCAAGAATGTAATTTACCTTCATCATACACTAGAGCTTCAAATAAATGTGAGATTCCAAACAGAATAACCCATAACAATAATAATAATAATAATAATAATAATAATAATAATAATAATACATAATCACAATTCCCCAAAAGTGCCTAAAGCGCATGTTGGGGGGCAAAAAGAATCCTAAATATTTAACCAAAAAATCAAAACCTGTTCACACTGTAAATTAGGCAACTACTTTTAAAAGACAATATCTATGTCCCAATTCTTTGTCTATCAGAACCATCACTGTTAACTTTTTGTCTACTCTTCAGAACACTGCTATTCTAATTCTGAATGAAAGACTATGACTGAGCTTGTGATGAATGCTGGGTTCATAATTTGAGCCAGAAAGTTCATTTCCTAAATGAATAAATTTTCTTTAATAGATTCCTTGTCATATTTCTTCCTTTCTGGAAGAAATAAATAAAAGGATCTGTCCTAGTTTTAGCTGGGATAGAGTTAGTTTTTTCTTAGCTGGTACAGTGTGATATTTAGAATTCAGTGTGAGACTGATGTTGATAACACACCGATGGCTCAGCTGTTGCTCAGCAGTGTTCACCCTGAGCCAGGGGCTTTTCAGGTTCCTGTGCTCTGCCAGTGAGGAGCTGCAAAAGGACCTGGGAGGGAGCATGGCCAGGACAGCTGACCCAAACTGACCAAATGGATATTCCAGACCATAGGACAAAAAATAGCATCATGGTTCAGCTTATGTAGAGTAGATAAACCTGAGAGAGCTGGCTTGGAGGGGAGGATCACTGCAGGGTAATGGGCTGGGAATCAGTCAGCGGGTGGTGAGCAATAGTGCTGTGCATCACTTGTTTCTATTGGGTTTTATTGCTCCTTATCTCTCTTTCCAATTACAATCAGTAGAAGGAGTAGTATATTTTATTTAGTTTGAGCTATTAAACTGTTCTCACCTCAACCCAGGAGCTTTGCCTCTTCTTTCCAATCCTCTTTCCACTGGGGTGAGGGTAGCGAGGCAGCAGCTACATGGCTTTTGCTGGCTGAGGTTAAACTGCAACAGACACTTTCAGCAGTACCTGGAGGATTGAGATAACCACAAATCTGATCAGAGCTTTTTAAAACAAATTAAGGAACCGTTGAATTGTTTAATCATTGCTGGTCACCATGTTGTTTCATTTGTTTCCTGCATGTGTGCTCACTCACAGGCAAATTATGGAACACTTCTTGATGCACATCCCTGTGGTGATGCTGATCGTCGATGGGGTGTGGGCTAAAGTTACAACTCTGTTGCTCTTCGCAGGAGTGGTTTATGGATGGAATCACTGGTCATGAACCAAATCCTGTCTGCCTGCTTGGCACTGCATTACCTCTGAACCTCGGGAGCCATCTGGTGGAAATTATTAACAATCACATCTTTCAGCTGCTGCTCGTAGCGTTAAAAGGACCTTAATTTCCTGGACATTTCTTTAATTTGTCCATTTTGCTGAGTATGAATATGACAATTTGCGACATGAGCTCAGAAAGCCCAATTGGGAGATTTTTCTTCAGGTAAACACTCACAATGACTTACAATAAATCCATATGTGTAAGAGATGGACAGGGATGTTTTCTGAAATAATAACACATAGATTTACTTTTCTCAAATATTTTTTTCTGGAACGTAAAAAATGTTAGGTAATTGATAGAAGAGCTTCCATGAAACTCCAAAGATGCTGATCTTAAGAAACTATGGAATAATGTGCTGTTCAAACAGTAAGTGAGAAGACCTAAGCAGGAAAGCATTAATATTATCTAGACATCATATTAATGAATATTAATGAATTTCCTTAATCTTTGAAGAGAATTTTCTTCACCAGATTAGAGAAAGTAATTATCAGCGGGGAGAGGATGTGGGTCACAGCAAAAAGGATGCCATGTTGTACCAGGAAGAGACACCCCCGTGGAAGCAGCCTGAACTGCCCTTCCAGCAGTCGCCTGCAAAGAAACAGCAGAATTAATCATATACAGGGATTAAATAATTACTTATAAAACCAACTCTTTTAATAATACAGGTAACAACGGGACAGATATTATGTAAAAGTGGCAATTTCGGTTTCCAAAATGCCATTCACAAATTTAAGCTCATCTTTAAGTTCACAAATCAGTGTCGATCTTTTTCATGTATTCCTCTCCCCTTGCCTGAGGTGTGACTGTCCATGCAGCCAGAGCTCTCATTCTGTCACATCCTCTATTAACTCAATTCAAAATAAACACTTTTGCCATCAGTGCTAGGCATCCCACCATCTCATTACATAAAAAAAATCCTACAGATGTTGTTTTCAAATTTCTTGTCTTCACTTAAAAGATCCTTCAAAGCCCTCCCCAACGCTGCCTTTTGCTGACACCTTTGTACACTTACATTTCTACATTAAAACTCTTAATTCCCAGACAAAACAACATGGAGGGAAATCAGAGCTTTCCTGACTGTAAGAGCCAAAAAACCCAGAGCCTCAGAGGTCACTGCAGCTTTGATCAGATGTGGTATCATGGACAGTATAGGGATAAAATGTTTCTAAAATAATGGGATATTCGAGGGGGTTGGAAAGAAAAGTTGAGCCAGGTAGGCCCTGGTAAAATGTTAGGGTGGCACCTTCCAAGAGGTGAAGAACGAAGTGGCACAACACCGGCATTGTGCGCGCAGCTTTCAAACTGATAGAGGACGGTGTTTTGCCACTCGCCTGCCTCTTCAATTCACTCTAGCATTCGTATGGAAGGAGTTCTTGAACAACTTTTATCTGCTTTGTTGCCCTCCACTGAATCTGCTCCAGGAACTCCATGTCACTCTTGTCCTGAGCAGCCCAGAACTGGACACAGCACCAGAGATGTGATCTCACGATGGCAGAGTAGAGGGTCAGGATCACCTCCCTCCACCTGCTGGCAATTTTTCTCCTAATGCACCCAAGGATACCATTGGCCTTCTTGGCCACTGGTATGGGCTCGCTGTTAGCTTATGGACAGCTTGTTGTTCAACAGGACCCACAGGTCCTTCTCTGCAGAGATGCTTTCCAGTGGTTTGGCCTCCAGCCTGTACTGGTGCAGGACTCTGCATTTGTCTTTGTTGAACTTCAGACAGTTCTTCTCTGCCCTTCTCTCCAACCTGTTAAGATCCTTCTGAATGTCAGCACAACATTCTTGGGTATTGACCACTCCTCCCCAGTCATGAGTGAACTTGCTGAAGAGGTATCTGCTCCTCCCCACAAGTCACTGATGAACAAGTTAAACAATACTGGACCCAATATTGACCCCTGGGAGACACCACCAGTGACAAGCCTCCAGCTAGAACCTCTTCTGTTGATTTTGTCCCTCTGTCATGTGGCATTCAGCCAGCTCTCAATCCACCTTGCTATCCACCTATCCAGTCCACACTTCTTGAGTTTGCATATGAGGACATTGTGAGAGGCAGTGTGAGAAGCTTTGTTAAAGCTGAGGTAGACAATGGACACTGCTCTCCCTTCATCCATCCAGGTGGTTGTCTCATCATAGAAGGCCATCAGGTTGGTCAAGCATGATTTGTCCTTAGCAAATCCATGCTGACTACTCCTAATCCCCTTCTTTTGTCATCCACATGGATAGAGAGGGCCTCCAAAATAAGGCACTCCACGACCTTTCCAAGGATTTTGTTGTCATCAGTGCTTTCTGGGAACCTCCTGGACAGTTTGTGCATCACTGTCTGTCTTCTCTAGCAAACGTCAGACAAGTTACAGTCCCCCATAAGAACCTATGCTTGTTAATTTGAGGCTGATTCAAGCTGTCACTTTTTTCTCCTGCTTAGGCAGCCAGTAGGAAATACCTGTAGCTGTGTTACCCTTGCTAGTCTGCAACTCCACCACTGTGCCTCTCTGCTCTGTCTTTCTCAAGCAGCATGCAGCTCTTCATGACAACAGAATTTGACCTTCCAGTCATTTGAGGTATCCCACCACCTTTTCCATAATCACAATGAGATCAAAGGCCTATGACTGCATACAGATCTCTAGTTATTCCTGTTTGTTCTCTACATTGCATGCATTGTTGTGCAGGCTCTTTGTAGTATTTAATTGTGTCAATATGCCAGTAGGGGTGTACAGGGATGCCACACAATTCTGTCTTCTGGTTATGTCTTTGGCTGCTTGTTATTGATCGAGCTATTCTCCCTTAGACCTCTTTTTGCTACTAGAGTCATCACTACAGTTCTCCTTGTACCACACCTTATCTCTGTCAAGCCTGTCTCTGTCTCCCTTTCCCCTTCAAATCTAGTTTAAACCTCTCTTAATGAGCCCTGATGACTCCTGAGCCAAGACCCTTTACTCCCTTTGAGACAGGTAGTCCCTGTTAGTTGCCAGCAAGCTCAGTGTTGTATAAATTGACCCAAAAAACTCCAAAATTCGACTCATAACACCTATCTCAAAGACAGGTGTTCATTTTCATGATTTGCCTGTTCCTTGCCCAAACATTCCCTGTAACTTGCAGGACAGAAGAGAACATAACTTGTGTTCCAGTTTTTCCTGATCAGTTGTCCCAAGGCCCTGAAGGTCCCCTTGATTCTCCACAGCCTTCTTGTTGGGACATTGTTGGGGCCTACCAGAAAAACCAGTAGAGGGTAGAGTGGGTTGTACCAGGCTGGGAAGCTTCTTGATTATTTCCCTTACCCAGGCCCCAGGGAGGCCACTTATCTCCCTATGAGTTAGGTCTGGTTGGCATATCAGGCCCTCCATTCCTCTCAAAATGGAATCACCAATAACTACTGCTCTTTTTTTTTTTTTTCTGAACTGGGGAGGTCATAATGCTGAAGGTAGGCTTCTCTGCCCTGGGCAACATGTCCATCCCAAAAAAACTTTAATCCACAGTCTCATTTCCCTGGTCCTGAGATTCCAGGGCCTTGTATAAGGGCACATAGGGAGGTGAGCTAGGTCTGGAGGGGATTCACCTGCCACCCCAAGCAGAAACCCTTTTCCACTCCCCTCCATCTCCAAGGTCGCTTTCTTCTACCTGTGGTAAGAGGGTAGGGGATCCATTGCTCCTTTTGAAGTGAATGGTGGGTGCATTTTTCTACTTCGTCTCTGTAGCTCAGAACTGTGGTTTCATACTGACCGTATGGGAAGTTCAAGTCTTTACTCTGGGACTCTGGCACATTATTTCAGTGCACGTCTAATAAGTGTGCAGGTGCAAATTAGATGTCTAACTCAGATGAAGGTGACTACTTGATCTGAGTACAGGAAATCACAGTAACAAGCAGACAGGAACTGTGCTTAACATGGTTCTCCTACTACACGTTTCTTTTTTATAAGTTTCTATTATCTTACCATAAAAATTATAGAATCTGGACTTATGCTCAGAAGGGTTATTTGGTCCTGTAGTATTATCATTTAAAAATACATATACAGATGGGTTTTCAGAGTTCATTCAGCCTTTACCTACCTACCTGGTATGTTTTCTCAATGAAAGCCATTATAGCAGAGCACACATCACAGCTCCTTCCAGGGCAAAACCAGAGAGATACATGGAAGTCTTTCTGATGCCAAATATGACTACAGACATGGCCTGCAGACATTTCATCCACTGTTTTATGTCTCAGCTTGTACCTACAGTTCAGCCCAGATTACACTGTTACATGTTTTTTGTAGTTCTCTACCTAATGCATGAATGCAAACTGTATGGAAAATAATTGGCTGTTGTTGGAACAGATGCTTCACATTTACCTTAACAAAGGTGAAATTTGCCTGCATCCACCTGTTTTTTTTTTTCCAGGTCCACATATTAATTCTAACTTCACTTATGCTTGTATTAGAAGTTAGAGGGGCTTTCCCTATAGTTCATTCTTAATAACATTTGTTGACAGCTGCTTTGGTATCCTGCATGTCTCAGGAGAAAAACTGGCACCTTAGAACACTATGTAATGTGGTCTTTTAACTCTGAAAACTTTAAAGCCTGAAGGTCAGTTGTTATGATTGTCGGATGAAGTTGAGTATTTGAGAACTACAGCAGCAGAAACCTTTCAGCTTTTTGAAATTTTCCCTAGGCCTTTTCTTCTTCATTTTCATATATGGAAAGCTATAGACCAGACTGACACACTGGAAGAAACATCTGGCAATAGTGCAAAGGGTAATTGAAATACCTTTTAAAAAGGTTTAGAGAATCTGTCAAGCAATCTCCATAAGCTGAACCATGATGCTATTTGTGCATCATGGGAAACTGCAAGGGTGAGTTTTGAGACCACCTAGAAGACAGGCAATTCTCAACAATATCAACTTATAGTTGCTATCTACAAATAGATTGTGTGATTTTCCCTGATTGAAGTCCAAAATACATTTTAAAAACCTGTTAATGTATTGCCTTAATTTTGGTTGGGGGAGAGTTAATTTTCTCACATTTGAGAAAATTAACCCCATGAGAGGGGTGAAGCCTAGACAGTGTGGGCATGTCTAGGTTGTTTATTCCACACCACTCACATAATCTCTGGGAGGCATGGCTTCATGTGGAAGAAAAGGCCAACACACAGCAAAAGCATGGCTATTTATTTGCTTCCTTTTTATCCTGAAGCAAATAAAAGGTTGTAGTGTGGTCAGTGCAGTCCAGATGTAGTCCGGATAGTCCAGGCGAAGTAGAGCAGTCAGTGTGGCACAGAGGGTCCAGCCTGGGGGCTTGTTCATCATTATTTTTTGTTGTCTTGGGCTCAGGGGAAAGGAGGGAGTGGCTGCAGTAGTGTCTGCCATTTTCTCCTCTATCTCGGAAGGCTGCATATCGCCATTGGGCTGTGGCAATGTCCACCATTTTCTCCCTTATCTCGGGAAAATCTGCATAACCATTGAGCTACAGGTAACATTCTCTATTTTCTCCTTTGTCTCAGGAAATGCTGCATGACCATCAGGACTGCAGTACCATCTACCACTTTCTCCTTTGTGTCAGCAGATGGTAGCAGAACCAAGTAACTGGGGTCTCTGTTCCTCTGTTCTGGGATGTGGGCATTGGCAGCAAGTTTGGGGAGAGGACAGAAACTCTCAGTCCTTGGAGGTGACTCCTGTCAGGCATGAAGGAAAGGTATTCTCTTAAGGATGAGCTAACAGTGTGTCCAAGCAGGTGGAAGACCATGGAGAAAAGTATCCAGTACCTGAGAGAATTGGCTGTTGTGGAGGAAATCTGTAGGGAATCAAATAATGAGCAGTCCATTGTAGATCCAGATCAGGTCCAGCCTACACAATCCATGTGTCTGAAGATTGTATAGAGTGCACCATTGTCATATACTAAGCCATTGACATTGATGTCAATGAAAGAAGGAGAAGAAATATTGCTTCAGGTGATTACCTAATTTGGACAATATGAAAATCATCTCTCTTGCTCCCTATCAACCTGCATCTTGGCATTGAAAAGCCTGTACAAGAATGCAGACAGATTTGAAAGGCTCTAACAAGCTAGAGAGAAAATGTCCCATGCCCCTGTGAGTATAGACCAGAGTTTCTGCTGTCGGGAGCATGCAGCCCCTTGCTTGAGAGAGGGGTACACACCACAAGGTAACCTGCAGTTTTATCTGCATGGCCACAGAGAAGCCATAAGGAAGTGGGATGGAACACTCACCTCTGCCCTAGCAGCACAGGTATGTGAGCTGAGAGAAAGGGTAACCACCACAGGAAATTCTTCAAGGATAAATGCCACTCTATTTTCCAGTGGGCAAGTCCTTAGAATGGAAGGACTGAATGTTATTTCTGGTCCTCTTGAAGGGATCTCCAGCTCATATTTAGAAAAAATGAGCAATGAGTTCTCTGACAAGAACTACACGGGCCCTGTCTTCAGCCAGCTAGGAGAAAGGGACAATTAGATCTATTGGACTGTGTGCATCCAATGGCCTGGCACATCAGACCCACAAGAGTATAAGACTTTACTTGACACTGGCACATAATGTACCCTGGTGCCATCAAGATCTGCAGGGACACAATCTATTTCTGGGGTGATAGGGGGATCCTAACATCTAAGAGTACTGGAAGCTGTAGTGAGCCTGATCGGGAATGAATGCCAAAATCACCCCATTCTGATTAGCCCAGAGACCCCATGCATCTTGGCATAGATTACCTCAGGAGACAGTACTTCATGGACGCAAGTGGGTATCATTGCGATTTTGGGATAGCCGCTGTGGAGGCAGAGGAAATTAGACAACTGAATACCTTACCTGTTCTCTCAAAGGACCCTTCTGCTGTGGGAATGATGAAGGTTAAAGAACAGTAGGTACCAGTTACTACTACAGCAGTGCATCATCAGCAATACTGCCCCAGCCGGGACTCTGTGACCCTCATCCATGAGATGATTCATGAACTGGAGAGCCAGGGAGTGGTCAGCAAGACTCACTCACCCTTTAACAGCCCCATATGGCCAGTGTGTAAGTCCAGTGGAGACTGACAGTGGACTATCGGGGCCTGGCTGAAGTCACACCACCACTGGGTGCTGCTGTGAAAGACAGGCTGGAACTTCAGTATGAACTGGAGTAGAAGGCAGCAAAGAGGGGACACCATGAACATTGCTAATACATTTTTCTCCATTCCTTTAGCAGCAGAATGCAGGCCACAGTTTGCTTTCACAATGAAAAGGCATCTTGAACTGTCTCAGGGGTGGAAACACAGCCCCACTATCTGGGGTGGACTGATCTGTACTGTACTGGAAAAGGGTGGAGCTCTAGAACGCTTGCAACACATTGATAAGGTCATCACATGGGGCACTTTTTGCTGAAGAAGTTTTTGAAAAACAGGAGAAGATAATCCAAATCTTTCTGAAGACTGATTTTGCCATAAAGCAAAGTAAGGTCAAGGAACTTGCCCGGGAAATACTGCTTTTACCAATAAAATGGAAGATGGACATTGTTAGATTATGTTGCACACGGTCAGCAAAATAACAGATTTATCCCCCACCAACTTTCTAAGAAGGAAACATAAACTTTCCTTGGCACTTTCCCTTCTGTAGATTTTTGAAGGATGCATATCCAAATTACAGTCTGATTGTAAACCATTTCTATTAAGTGACCTGGAAGAGGAATGTCAAGCACAGTCCTGAAAAACAACAAAGTTTTTAACAAATTAAACAGGAAATTGTTCATGCAATTGCCCTTGGGCCAGTCAGGACAGAACAAAATGTGGAAAATGTGCTCTACACTGTAGTTGGGGAGAATGGTTCTTCCTGCAGTCTCTGGCAAAAAGGTATCCTAGGGGACTTGAGGATGAGCCCTGGGGAATACAAAGGCTCCAAAGCTTGCAACAACCCAATTGAAAAAGAGATACTGGTGGCTCATGAGGGAGTTTGAACTGCCTCATAAGGGATCAGCGCTGAAGCACAGCTTCTTCTGGCACCCCAACTGCCAGTGCTGGGCTGTAGATTCAAAGGGTAAGTCCCTTCCACATGTCATGCCAAGAGATGCTACATAGAACTAACTGAACCATGCTGATCAGCAGCCTTGCACAGGAAACTCCAGTTGTCCAGGGATATTGGAATTCATCATGAACTCGGCCAAAGGTGAAAATGTCAGACTATCATAATCATTGGAGGAGGGTCGGGTGACATATGCTGAGGCCTCACCATATAATCAGCAACCAGAAAGTGAAAAGCAACATGCACTCTTTATTGATGCCATATTGTAGAGATACATCAAAAATAGAAAGATGCAGTATGGAGTCCTATACAACAAGGCACAGAAGATATTGAGAACAAGATGATCAAGTAGGATGGCAGATCTGAAAGCCATACAGCTGGCTTTAGGTATCACTGAACGACAAAAATGGCCAGCTCTACCTCTACACTGGCTTGTGAATGCTCCTTGGATATGGCTAAACCAACAGAAAAAAGACCAACTGCCAGCAAAAAGGTAAACCCACCTGGGCTGCTGAATTGTGGCAAGACATCACTGCCTGGGTAGAAATGCTGATTGCCAAAGTATGTCATGTAGATGCACACATTTGCAAGTGCTGGGCTACCAAAGACCACAACAGCAGACGTGGATCAAGCTGCTAAGGTTAAAGTATCTCAGGTAGATCTGGACTGGCAACATAAGGGTGAATTATTTCTGACTGGGTGAACTCATGACACCCCTGGTCATTAGGGAAGAAATGCAATATTCAAATGGACTTGTGATTAAGAGATGGACTTCACCATGAATCCTATCTCTCAGGTTATCCATAATTGTGAAGTATGTGCTTCATTCAAGCAGGCCAAGTGGTGGTATGGTAGATGATGGCTGATATTTAAATATGGGTGTCTCAATGTCTCAGTTTGGAAAGACAAGTGTCAGGGAAGGAAGGCAAGAGCTTCCCTAAAATGGAAAATGTAAGCTCCCTCCCTCAGAATTGTTATAAATTTGAAATTAAGGGCGGGGGGCTCTCAGTCAAAGATAAGGGAGCAGGAATAACAGTTCTTTATTAGGGAAGAAAATAAAAATAAAATAAACAATGCAGTATATCAAAACAACACTGACAGAGTCAGAATACAACCTGATGCCCTGTGGGTCAGGGTGTTGGTAGCAGTCTAGTTGGAATTGTGGCTGCAGTCCTCCTGGAGTAGCAGGTATGGTTCTGTTGAAGCAGTGATCCTGTAGAAGGATGTAGTTTTCTTCTGAAGATCCAGTGGAAGAGGCAGCTGCTCCTCTCAGAATCCAGTGGAAAGGCTGCTCTGCTGTCCCAGAATCTCAGATGATATCCAGGTAGGAATGCTTGGCTCCTCCCTCTGGGTGGAGCATCTCACAATGGGATGCTGTAATTTTATCAGTTATGCAGTGACATTCAATGGCCCATTAACAGATGATATCTCCCCGGATGGAGGATGGGTTGTGGAAGAGACAAGGAAAATTGCCTACTTAACACAAGATAACTGTTACACCTCTAACAGATAGCAAATAGAATACACATTGCTTGGCAATCTAGGATGATGGGGAGGCCTGGCAGACTGCATGACACTCCTGCAAACTCACCAAGAAAGTGCTATATCCTCTGAATTATGGAAGCAATAAATGGGTGGCTGGAGATATACTCTCTGCCTCATGCCACTGCCCAGACCACCATCTCTGGCATAATCTTGCGCCCATGAGTCTTCCTCATATATGTGGACAGTTGACACACTTTTGAGCTGCCCTTTCCTTTCCTCTCTCCCAGTGCTTGCTTCTTTAGTGATACATATCTTTGGAAAATAACCAAGAAAATGGCTAGGGAAAGAAACATTCCCTTCTGGAAAAAAAAAACAGCAAACATATCTGTGTGTCTTAGGCTGCAAATTCAAGATGTAGCTGGGGGTGTGTATTCTGTTGCCATCTGTTACAGGTGGAGCAATTATCTTCTGTTAATTGGGCCACCTGTTAAAACCAGATGGGGCAGTTTCCTTTACCTCTTCCATGACCCATCCTTCCTTTGGGGAAATATCTTCTGTTAATGGACCGTTACATCTCACTGCATGACTGATAAAATTACATCATCCCATTGTGAGATGCTCTGCGCAGGGGAAGGAGCCAAGCATTCCTGTATGGATATAATCTGAGATTTGGAACACCACAGGCAGCCTTTTCCTACTGGATTCCCAGAGGAGCAGCTTTCTTTTCCACTGGATTCCCAGAGGAAGACCAGACCCATCTACACCACCACTGGATCTTCAGAGGAAAACTGCACACTTCTGCAGGATCACTGCTTCAACAAAACCACATTTCACATTTGTCACTCCAGGAGGGCTGCAGCCACCATTTAATTAGACTGCTACCAACACCCTGACTAACAGGGTGTCAGGCCATATTCTGATCCTATCAGTATTATTTTGTATTACTGCATTTTTATTTTTATTTTTCCTAATAAATAATTGTTATTCCTACTCCCATATCTTTGCCTGAGAGACTCTTAATTTCAAAATTATAATAAATCAGAGGGAGGGGTTTTCCGTGGAAATTTTCAATTTCAAGAGAAGCTCCTGCCTTCTTTAGCAGACATGTGTCTCTTCAAACCAGGACACTGCGTACCTTCAGTTTTGTTAGGCTGCTTCTTTTAGTATCTTATATACATGAGTTCAATCAGTTAATTTAGTAACTTATATACATCAGTTCAATGTTAAAATGGTTAACTGTCAACGGGGAGGTAAAGTATGCACTCAAATGAAGAGCTGAGACATGAGAATGAGTTTCAGTGAATCGGCTGAGTTAATAAGTAACTTACTGGTTTGCAGAAAATGTGAGGTTACATGATTTAGTGTAATCCTTCGAATAAAATAAAACTCATTTAGGTTATATTACTTATTGCTTATTCAAGACTGTGAACATTCAGATACATACCATAAGACAAAGTGCTGTAAATCAAAATGAATTGTGACTTCTCAGAACTTCAAGCTATTCTACTATGGTACAATAAGAAGCTTGCATAAAGTCCCAGTAAGATGAATTATTCCAATAAAAATGCCAATAGTAAAAAGTCATCACATATTTAATTTCTTTGTTCAGAAATGCTGAATATTCTCCAAAGTTCTGAAAGACTCAGGGTGTGATAGGGAAGAAAGCAAGGAAGGGAATCAGGAGTGACTTTTTATCCTGAAAAGAGTGGAAGGAGCAGCATCATCACCTGCTAGTTTTCAGGCACTTCCATTTTTCCTCTTCAATTTTCTCTTCACAAGAAAATGAAACTAAGCTGTTGTAGAAATTGGGGAAGAAAATTATTAAAGTTCTAGAAAGTGAAACTGGTGAATTTTAAGCTACTATCTCATTGAATATATAAATCTGTAATGTCTTTTATTTGAACAGTATATTAGAAAATATGCTCTTTGTTGATTATCTTGCAGTTTCCAGAAGATAGCGGAGTCAGTGCTTAAGCAGGACTGTGAAGCCCTTTCTCATTTATTCATACTATTTTATCACCCTTCTAATGGGGGATAATGGGATATTTCTTTTCTAGTCTGTGGACAGGAAACGTGTGAGGAACAGATTTGCTCTGTACTACTATCCAAAATCTGTTCTTCACACCCAAGTCACTGTGCAATAAATGAATGAATTTACAGAATATTAGTCATTATACAGAGATTACACCCATGTCTACTTTGTATTGCAGGTGATGTAGTATCTATAACTTTTACTGGGAGAAATTTTTCAGGTTACATCTGATGTCTTAAGGAGCTAGAACAGAGGCTAGATAGAGTTAAGGGGAATAAAGAGGGTATGTATTGAAGAGCCTTCATAGGCCACACCCTGGCAGTACTGGAGCCACGCTTGTGGCTCTGCCTGTATGACTCCAAGATGGAAGAAAAAGAGGGCTTGGTCACAAGATCTCACATTTTATAAGTTTTGGTTCATTAGCATATTGGAGCTAATTGTCCAGTTACAGCCTCAGCCCATGAAGTCCCATCCTTCTTGCTTTTCTGTCTTCAGTCCACTGTTGTTTATACTCTTGGGCCTGAGATCTGGATTGGCTGTCCTTGGGTCCCTGGCTAGAGAAGGAATTGTTGTGTCTACCTATTCTGTGAAGAGAGCTTACTATCTCCTTATATGAAACCCCAACCCATACACCAAAGCAGCACAGAATTGAAAAAAAAAAATTATGTTAAATGTAGAAAAGCAAGGACAACTAGAACAACGGTCTGTGTATTAAACACTTGTCTAGAATAACTCCCTAAGCTACAGAAAAGTTTATCTAGCAAGATATTAGGAAGTTTTAAGCTTAATAATGGAGCTCTGTGCATTGTGTTTTGAGGCTTACAAGCAGGTATTATATTTGAAATAAGCAAGCACTGTTTTAACCAAAGGTATGTGTGCTTATAGTGGTTGGATAGAACTACTGTCCATATGCTTTTGCTTTGTGTGATTGGTCAAAAAACTTTTAATGTAAGTTGTAACATTAAGTTCTTGGTCTGCTGCCTGGGATGTGAGCTGGTAGCATCTTCCCATTGTCATAACCATGTAATGAGACTGATGCTGAAAAATGCAGCAGCTCAAGGCACGTTCCTAGCAGTCCCGTCCTGTTCATGATTTGTACATACACCCCCTGTTAGGATGGAAACAAGGCTGTTCCCATGCTAACAGTCTTGCTTTCTTCCTTGTTATGTATAAACCCATATTTTATCAATTTCTTCTTCTGTTGGCTCAGTCATTTGTCCTGCAGACCAGCTGCTAAGCCCATCCATACTTCCCAAACCTGCCTACACAGTGCCATTTGCATGGTACTTTCCAGACTTATGTTAGCCTTGAGGAACTACACAAAAACTTGTCTGTGGCCCATTGACTTATTTCTGGTGACCTGAAGGACAGAAGCTCTTCAAGTTCATTTGGGCACATTTTTTTTGATGGTTGTATTTTGATGCTCAGTTTTAGCAATAGGTAGAAATAATTTTACTGGGTGAGCACTGCTTACTTGCAGCCAATATACTCCCATCTAAGAGCAAGAAAACTTTCTGAGGATCAAGATTAAAAATTTGTTGTGGGTGACAAATGGGCAGTTAGTCTGAGTGTTGGCTCACCATCCCTGACGATATTTAAAAGTTGTGTAGATGTGTCACTTAGGGACATTGTTTTGCAGTGGAATTTTCAGTGCTAGGTTAATGGTCGGACCTGATGTTCTTCAAGGCCTTTTGCAAACTGAATAATTCTACAATTCTGTGATTAAGAGCACCAGTTGTGCTGCACATGGAAAGCACTCTTAGGAGACCTCACGTCCACTGCAGTGTAGAACACCCTATCAGATTATTGCTGGTCTCTAATTAGCCTTTTGTGGTGCAAACTCATTACTGTTTATCCCAGGATCATACACATCAAGATTGTGCCAGGGATAGCAGTTGCATTGAAATGGAGATTGAAAATGAGAATTTTAAATGCATGGGTAGCATCTTTTGCCCTCTAGCTGAAACCGATATCCTAGTAGGGTGGATTTCATCATCTTTCAGGCCTTGTTCGGTCTGAGGGATACATTCAAAAACACAAACATTAAGAGATCATCAAAGGACATGATGGCAGGAATCCAAAGAGAATGGGAATTTCTGTGCTTTGCAAACATGTCCATTTTTTTCTATCAGTTAGAATGGCCAGCAGTGAAATGTAGGTTTCTGTATGTGTTTCCATGGCTTACAAGAGGCCAAAAAGTGCTACGACGGGAACATGTTGAACACCATCTTGCACTCCGAGCAGTTTCAGCTTGATAGGGAAACATGCTTTCAGAAAGAAGATGGTACTGTCTCCAGAATAACTTGTGTGATACTGTTTGCATTACTACCCTGAACAAGGTATGAAAAGCCTTTAGAAAAAAAGTCTTCGATGTTTCTAGGAGCTCAGACACTGCTGGACACCAGTTAAAGGAATTATTTAAATGTCACTAGAGGGCTACCATTTTATTAGTCCTGTGCTATAAAGTCATAAATAGAAAGTCTGTCTATACCTTTTCCTGTCTGTTCTTGCTCATTCATCTCCCCTTGTTCAAGAAATTCCTGGGGCAGATGTAAATGACACATTATATTAGATACCTTCTTACAATGAAGAGTAATTGTGATATTTATAGCATAGATCTTCTGAGCTATTACAGATGTCTGTTCTTGATCAGACCAACTGCTGTGTTGCAATACTTGCATGTATCTCTGTTGTGATAAGTGTATGCCCTTGGCTAGATAAATCCAATTCTACACTTCCAGCTGGTGATAGATGAGAAATTATCAACGTAATGTTTAGCAGAACCCATAATGAAAGATGCTTTTCTTTTTCATCGTTCTTATCCATCTTTCCTCTCTTCCTTCTTTCCCATTTTCTCATTTTAAAAACAGTTTTCAACTTCCAGTGGACAGAAATTTAACCTATCTTTAATCTGTAGTAACTCATCCTGCTCAAGTATGTCTGACAATAGTGCAGTAACATCAGAATTCATGGTGTCAGATCTTTGATCAAAGCCTTTTTCACCTTCAAGGGAAAAAAATGACATTCTCATTGGCCCTAATAGTGCCAGAACTTAAACCTACATGATTCAGGGTGACTGGAATGTGAGTGATGTACCCAGAGCAAACTTCCTTGAGGTGCCATCTAAATTTTCACAGCAGCTGCTCAGAGAAATCTTGTGAACATAAGAGGAGGACATATTCCATTCAGGATGTCAGCTTAAAATGCACTCAGCATGGGTGTGCTCAAATCAACATGGTAAAGTGGGATGCCTTCTTGGTTTTCTGTGTAGTGCATCCTTCATGAAATAGAAGTGATGAAATGCTCCTGTCAGCACTTCCAGGAGAAGCTGAACAAGATTGAACAGTGCCTGATAACAGCAGACACTGTTTTCTGGTGCTATGTCAGATGAAGAAAGGTAATGACAACCAAACACACTTACCTAAATCCAAAGATATCTTTGTGTTACTGCATGACTTCTGGTCAGTGAGGTACAGCTGTGGATGTCCCACAGGCAGAGGTGAAATGTTTTGTGATGTGACTTTTGCTCAGAGAAAATTTCAGCTTCTCTCCACATCGTTCAAGGCACTTAAAACATGAGCATTTTGAAAGGGAAGACTGCTACATAAATTTGGGCTAGATTTTTAAACAAAAATACTATGTTCTAATACCATTAAGAAACAGATATCTGTCAGCTGGAGTTTGGTGTTCCAGGCCAATTGTGGTTTTAGGCCATGTAATTAGTGCTCATGATCAATCCAGTGACAAGGCAGGAAAATTTAAACTAGCTCTTCATGGATTCAGCACAAGTTCACAGTGATTACCAAGAAGCCTCAAGTTTATAAAAAGTTACTAGGGGTTTCCAACCTGGAATTGCCTAAAAGTAGGGCATTTATACAGTCTTTGTGCTTGTGATAAATCAAAAGTGATAAACCTGCCCTTACTCAGAATCACAATATCACATACTCACAGACTCACAGAATCACAGAATGGACTATGTTGAAAAAGACCTTTGAGATCAAGTCCAACCTGTGCCTAACACTTTCTCAGCCACTAAACCATGGCACTGAGTGCCATGCCCATTCTTTTTTTTAAACACGTCCAAGGACAGTGACTCCACCACCTCCTTGGGAATTCCAAAGCCCAATCACTCTTTTAGGGAAGAATTTTTTCTTGAAGTCTAACCTAGACTTCCCCTGGTGCAGCTTACAATTGTATCTTCTTGTTCTCTCAGTGGTTGTCCGGGAGAAGAGACCAACACCCACCTACCTATTTCCTCCTTTGAGAAAGCTGTAGAGGGAAAAGGTCTTCCCCGAGCCTCCCTTTTTCCAGGCTAAACAACCCCAGCTCCCTCAGCTGTTCTTCGTAGGGCTTGTGTTCCAGACTCTTCACCATCCTTGCTGATCTCCTCTGGATGCCTTCGAGCATCTCAACATCCTTCCTAAATTGCAGGGCCCAGACCGGGACACAGCACTCAAAGTGTGGCCTCACCAGTGCTGAGTACAGCGGAAGAATTATTTACTTGGTCCTGCTGGCCACACTATTCCTGATACAGGCCAGGATGCCATTGGCCTTCTTGGCCACATAGGCATACTACTGGCTCATGTTCAGTCAGCTGTAAACCAGTATCCCCAGGTTCCTTTCTGTGTGGCCACTGTCCAGCCTCTCTGTCCTCAGCCTGTAGCACTGCAGGGGGTTGTTGTGGCCAAAGAGCAGGACTCGACACTTGTTAAATTTCATGTTGTTTGGCTCGGCTCATCTATCCAGCCTGTCCACATCCTTTTGCAGTGCCCTTCCACCCTCCAACAGATCGATTCATGCTCCCAGCTTGGTCTCATCTGCAAATTTACTGATGGTAGACTCAATCCCCTCATCCAGATCATCAATGAAGATATTAAATAGGACTTGGCCCAGCACTGACGCCTGGTGGACACCACTGGTGACTGGCTGCCAAAAGGATATGGCACCATTCACCACCACTCTCTGGGCTTGGCCATCCAGCCAGTTCTTAACCCAGCAGAGTGCACCTGTCTAAACCATGGGCTTCCAGCTTTTCCAGAAGTATGCTGTGGGAGGCAGTGTTGAAGGCTTTGCTGAAGTTCAGGTAGACAACACCTACAGCCTTTCCCACATCCACCAGGCTGGTCAGCTGGTCATAAAAAACGATCAGGTTTGTCAAGCATGACCTGCCCCTCCTAAACCCTTGCTGGCTGGATCTGATCCTCTGGCCATCATGTAGGTGCTATGTGACGGCACATGGGATGATCTGTTCCATAATCTTGTCTGGCACTGACGTCAGGCTGACTGGCCTGTAGTTTCCCAGATCCTCCTTCTAGCCCTTCTTGTGGATGGGTATCACCCTGGCAAGCTTCCAGTCATCTGTGACCTCCCCACTCAGCCAGGACTGATGGTAAATGATGGAGAGAGGCTTCAGAAGCTCATCTGACTGCTCCCTAATCACCCTAGGATAGATGCCATCTGGTCCCATAGATTTATGAGCATCTAAGTGGCTCAGCAGGTCTCTGCATCCTTCTGGATTGCAGGGTGGCTGTTCTGCTCCCATACACCACCTATCAGCCCAGGAGGCCAGTTCTCCTGAGGGAAACCTGTCTTTCTGTCGAAAATTGAGGCAGATAAACTGTTTGGTACCTCTTCCTTTTCCTCATCTTTAGTTACTAAATTCTCTCCTGCATCTAAGAGAATTTAGGTTGTCCTTATCCTTCCTTTTGCTATTAATATATTTATAAAAATATTTTTTATTATCCTTCACAGAAGTGGCCAGATTGAGTTCTAACTGGGCTTTTGTCTCTCTAATTTTTTTCCTACATGACGTAGCAAATCCTTAAGCACACCCTCGTTTTTGTCTTAGTTCCTTCAAAAGTTCCTTGCCCATTCAGGCCAGTCATTTTCCTCAGCAGCTCATCTTTTGGTACATAGGAACAGTTTGTTCCTGTACCTTTGTCCAGGTTTAGAGCAAATTTGGGGAAGAATCCCCCAAAGGAGCTCCAGTGGGAAAAGCAGATCCAATCGGCCCCTCCCCCCAACTGGTCCGGGAGGAAAAAAATACCTCCTTGGAGAAAGGTGGAAAAAAACTGTTTATTAAACAATAAAAACCAAAACAATATCAAACAACGAGACCCCTTGCCACTCTAAAAGAGATGACAAACTGAGAAAACCCCGTCCCCGGGTTGCAGCTGAGCTCACTCAGTCTCTGATCAGTCCCTCCGGTGCTGGAATTGTTGCAGGCCAGGCCCAGCCTGGTGGGCCACAGCTGCAGCTGCCAGTGCTCCTCTGGGTGTTCAGTCCAGAGCAGTTTCAAGAGGTCCAAAGAAAAGGAAAAAAGAAACAGTCCAGGGAACTTCTTTGCCTCAGCTAGCTAACACTAACTAAAAGCAAAAGAAGAGCTCTGTCCTGCTGTCTGTCCATCCACAGACAACACAGTCAGGACCAAGTAAGTGGAGGAGTGAGTACAGTGTCTGAAAACAAACTGTGTGCTTCTTCTCTCCCCCCCCCCCCCCACTTCACTCTCTGGAACACTCTTAAAGGTACAAAACTTATTATTCAACATAAAGAGAATGAGACGACTGGGGATAAAAGCATCATATAGTCAACCCAGGACAACCTTCAATATTTCTTTTGAAGCATGCCCATTCTTCCTGGACTCCTTTGTTTTTAAGGGCTGCTTCACAAGGAACTCTCTGGATAAGTCTCTTGAATAGGCCAAAGCCTGCCCTCAGGAAGTCCATTGTGGAAATTTTATTGGTGCCCCTCCTTGTTTCACCAAATATTGAAGACTCAATAATTTCATGATCACTGTGCCCCAGATGGGCTCCAACCACCACACATTTCCCACCACTCCATCTCTGTTTGCAAATAGCAGGTCTAGCATACTCAAAATGGCTCTGCAACTGTATTTTAAATTTTGCCACTGAGATAATCAAGCAAATGAGAATCAAGCAGACAAGGACTCTTATTCATTATTTTGTAAGGCATCCTGTCATCATTAATAAAAACAAGACTGTTGCAGCTTCCAGAGGGCTCAGCTGCTGAAGGGGTGCTGGGTGTGGCCCTTTGTGACACAGGGCCCTTGATGATGCAGGACATGGTGGTGCCCAGAGACCATTGTGACATCAGAGAGACGCACCATGACTGAGGGGTGCAGAGCCCTGGGGTGCCCAGTCCCGTGAGAGCTACTCTCATAGAAGGAAGCAGCTCCCGGGATCTGTCTCTGCTACAGGACCTCCCTGTAGAGCGAGAAGAGAACAAGACAAACCTCAACTCCTTCCAGTCACCCAGCCCCCTGCCCAGCTGGGGGCAAGACCAGGCCCTCAGTGGGCACTTGGTGGAGGCAGTGGGTGCCTCAGCCTGGCCACAGCCAGACACTGAGGAGGAGGAGAGACCCTTCACGGAAGAGAAGAAACCTGACATGGCTGACAAGTGGGGAGATGGGGCCCGAGAGCTTCGTTGTTGAAGTGAGGGGGAGAACGACCATCCTATAATGCATCAAACTCCAAATCTATTGATCGATCAGTCACTTTAAATAACAGTGTTAATTAACTTCATGCATATTCCAAAATCCAGGTTTACAATAGGCTAACAGAGAAAACTCTAACCACTCCTTTTGTTTTACAATACCGTTGATTGTTTACACAAAATAAAACCAGTGTTCCCACTGTGATATGAACGGTTCCCAAAACTTCCACATCTGTTCCCAGGGTGCCATCTTTTCCCAGAGAGGATGTTACATTTGTTATGGGAAGACTGCCTGAGAACCTTATTGTTTATACAATGATGCCTGAGAGAGACTAATTGTTTATAGAAGTCAGGCTGGGAACTGCTTCACAGCTACCTGTTACTTTTCTCTCAATTGCATGGCTTCATGGCCTTTTTCTTTAAGCCATGCTTGAACTAAACTCCCGACACTTCGTCTGAGGGAAGACATGAGAAGCTGTGAATTCTACCCGTTGGTACCAGCAATGACAGCAAAGGAAGCGGCTGTGAGGGTGCTGTGGGGAGATGGGGCACAGCAACAACCCTACCAGGTGACTGACCCAGAGCTGACCCAGCAAGGGGAAGGAAGATGAACAGCCAGGAGAAGCAGGCACATTCTCCTGCCCCCAGTGAAGAGGTGCCATCAGCAGGGACACAGAGCCCAGTCTCTGCTCCAGACAGCCCCTGCTGCCCCCCCAGCCCCTCACGCAGCCCACTGGGAGCCCAAACCCCCAGTGAGCAGCTGGAAGAGGCAGAGTAGGGGTCACTGCTGGCCGAGGAGGAGAATGAGGAGGGGAGCTCAGACTAGGAATACTATAGCCAGACTGAGCTTTCCAAAGAGTGCCAAGGTGAGGCCGAGCCAGAGCCGTCCCAAGGAGAGTTCAGCAGCTCCCAAGACCTCTCCAACTGGGATGACTGCAGTGAACCAGAGCTCAGAGAACTCCAAGACTCCATGGAGGAAGACAGCAGCAGCACAGACCTCCCACAGGACTGCTGTGAACATCTAAGCATCTTCAGCTTCAGGCCCACTCCCTTGCTGTGGGAGGAGGAGGACAACGCCAACTGGGATGAAGTCAGCGTCCTCGAGCTGTATGAAGGAAAAGGCAGGGCCCAAAGGCTACCAGATCCTGCAGCAGATGAGCTACCTGTCCCTCAGGAGGTCTGGGTTGAGAGGCAGGCACCGCAGTTCCTGTATGCCTCGTTTCCCTCCCTGTACAGCGAAGCCTCTGTGGGCCAGCCGGGGCCCGAGGCAGGGCCACAGAGCCGTCGTGGCACCCCTGCTCCGCAGCCAGGAGTGCAGGCCCGCAGGCAGCAGCCGCCTGCCCCGAGCAAACGGCCCAGCCGCCCGAGGCGGGTGCTGCGGGCACTGCGGGCGCTGCGGGCGCTGCTCTGCTGGCCCTGCCTGGCATGGTAGCTGCAGGAGCGACGCCCATGGCCCTACCCGGCCCACGCTGGCTGATGGCGGCTGCTCCCTGCGCGGGGCCCTGGGGAGCCACACGGGCGGCCTCGGCCTGGACACGGCCCCGCAGCCTCAGCTGCCCCGGCTGCCCTTGATCATCTCCCCAGCAGCCACAGTCACTGCTGTGACCAGCCCCAAACAACACCCATGGGACACAACTGGTGCCAGAGCACTCAGCAGTGAATCCACATAGTCAGCAAGGTGGGAAGAGACCCTGACGCTCACCCAGTGCCAGGGCTTTGGCTCATACCATTCTTCCAAAACAAGTTAAAGTTCCGTTTAAGAAATAGTTCTAAAATCCATAATTTATTTACCTTTTGGGCAATCATTTGGATATGATGACAATCTTAATGACAACTCAAAATAATTGATTAAATAATAATACATCTGATTGAGTATCACAATTACTCTAGCTAGCTAAAATGCAACTTAGCTTGCAAGCTCATATCTTGGAGGAGTGGGGAAGCTACATTACTTGTGAAAAGTATTAATTAACATTAAGCAGTTTGCAAATTTGAAATCTGAAGCAAACTGACCTTGTGACACTGTAGGACCTCTGACAAAAACATAAAACAAAAAAAAGGGAAAGAAATTGAAGGATTTCAATAAAATTATGCTTTCTTAGCCATTTTACATCTACAAAACTAAAGCAGGTAGAACCATTGGCTCTTTCTACAGAACGGATGAGGCTTCACAAAGGTCCACGCAATATATATCAGACCAGATATGGAAAAGCATGACACATAGCATTACAGCAGTGTTCTTGTCCTTGCTCTCTGGTGCTCTTTCAGTATCTTTTACCTCTACTAGCTCCTGAAGAAAGCACCTGAAATCCTTTAACTCTATTAAAGAGACAGTTTAGCATTTTCTTTGTTCTGGTTAAGGTATCAGGAGCGCAAGGGCAACTGCAGCCTCAGCAAAGCAGGAGGGAGGAAAGTCAGGAGACAGGAAGGGGGAGGTAAATAAAAAAAAAAATATTCCCTAATGAAGATAGAAAATTCAAAACCTAATGATTGCTTTTACCTACCCTTGTTCAGTAGCTATTTGTGTCACTTCTTTTGTCATTGTCTTTTGCCTCCAAAACCCCATCAAGTTTTCTTTGATGCCCTCATAAATCTTTAAACCCTGGAGCTAAAAGAGGCTGCTTTGTGCACGAGGTTCAGTGTTGATTTTGCTAAAGAGTATAAAGTATAAAATCTAGTCAGATAATAAAGAAATTATTCTAAGGTACCCTGCCAAAAGCTCCCATTAGTTGTTGTATCAGGCATCAATTAAATCAACCCTTGAGAGCATCACGTGAATGAACATCAAAACCTCTCTGGCATCAAGTGCCTTTTTGTCAATGCTGTCATGACATTCCAAGAAAAATACTATCTTGGGAATTCAACCCCTTCCAACTTCAAGTCCAAAGATGATTTGACACAGGTTTAGAAGAAGGCAGGGTTCAGGAGAGGGGATGTGACAGCCAAAAAATTGTGGGCACAAGCTGCTTTAAACATAACTTTGACCACCTGCTAGATGTGCAGTCCAGCCCTACTCAACCTGGACATACAGTCCCCCCCTCTTTCATCCCAGTTCATGGTGATGCATTGCCCCAGGTCAGGCCCAGGGGTTCCCCTATGCTGGAATTTGTATTTAAAAAAAAACAAAAAATCTCAAATCTCGGCCTCAAGCAATACAAATAAACTGGTTCTGAGCTGCTAGGTATGAATTGCTTTCTGCTCTAGGGCTGTCTTGGTCCTTCCCCTCTCTCTACTACAGATGGCTGATGCAGATGGAATAGATCAAAGTCCAGCAAGGGGTCATCTCCTGGCACCAAAGAGTCTGCAGCCCCGACCAAGAACCAACATCTTGGTATGGAGAGCAGATATGGGAAGAGATAAAAGAAAAAGAAATATAATTGACCAAAGGCACTGTCCTTTACAACTATAAAAGTCACACAAGTTAACACAGAACTAGAAATCTCATACACACTCTGGAAATGTGTGGGGCAGCTTCTGCCCAAAGCATGGATGCATCTTTGTGGTTACTTTTCTAGAAATTGAGAGCAGAGGATTTTGATATGTGCTCCATCAGCAATTGAATAGTAAGATATATTGAATCCTAATCTATACTATTTCTTCACTAGCTGTAGTTCTTTTTGTTTTATTCCGGTATAATAAATAGTCTGCTTAAAATCTTACATCTGTTAATCTTGTGTCTATTAAATAAATAATTCATTTTGTAATTGACCTAGTTTGCCATCATTAAAGAACTTGTGAATGAGAGTGGGTTTTGAGGTGCTGGCCACCTCAATAAAGATATTGCCTGTTGCTGGAGGCCTGGGCAAAAAATAGGGGCTTATCTAAGCTCCCGTCTCCATTTGTAACACCTGGTGACAAGAACCCCTCATCTTATTCCAGGCTGTACGTGTTTTTTTCTGTGATCAGGGTCTTTTTCTTTGCCTTGGGGGGACCCTTATCCCTGGCACAGCTTATTCTCTCCTAATATGTTCCTAGAGTGCCTGGCACAATAGGGACCTAGTATCAGTTGGGACCTTTACTTTCTGCTGTGGTAATAATTTCATGAGCAGACTTCCATTAAGATCCACTGCTACTTAAGAAACAGCTGCACTGTCACGTTATAAGGCTGTTGACTGTTTTAACTCTCTGCTACAGAAACCAGGTTTTAGTCTTCCCTGTAAAAAAAATATTGGTAAAAGAGGCTAAAGCCTGAACAAAGGTGATTTGGCTATTAATTGAGAAAATTCAGAATCACAACCTCTCAGACTGCCAGGAATTAAAGCACAGTTAAACAACCGTTAATCACACCTCTCTAGAGAGGTGCATTTGAATTCATCCATCTTCATTTCATTGTTTTTCATTGTCTGTCAGTGGACAAAGTACTCTCTTAACTAGCCCAGATCACAGCTAGTAAGAGGGACGCAGGTGTAGTCCATTGGGGCTATTTAACATTAATAGGGGAAACAAGTAACAAAACACAGGCAGTACCATGGCAAGTAACATGGCAAGTAACAAAACACAGGCAGCCTTTTCCTGATTTCTTTCTCTCCCACCCCTTAAAATACAAAAGTCTATAAGGGCAGTCACAGAAATAGTGAGAAGGCAAGATCAAAAGTTGGAAGCTAAGTTGTCCGTTCTATCCCCCCACTCCCACGCCCTTATCCTAAGGGAGTGTGAGGGCTCTCTGGTACCTCACCTGAAGACTTGCCACAGATTTCCCTTGAATGTCACTGTTAGTCTCTGGCATCGTCACCTGCTAAAGGCTTCTGCTAATGCAGACAGCTAAAACATTCCAGTTCCTCTGTATTCTCTGATAACCCAGCTGCCTCCAGGAATGACTGCAGTCTATATTTATCAGATGGATTTTAGATAATGCAAGAATCTGTCAAGGCTGCTAGAAATCATGAAAAGAAGCAGAGTGATAGTCCCAGGTGGTGAAGAAAGCTGTGGTGCTCACCCCAATGTTAATGGTACACTACCACTTTCATTACTCTGTACACATTTTTTGGGAAATTACTTTAGGTCAGTTCCCAGTCTGTGAAGGTATAGTAAAGTTCACCTTCCCCAACAAGGACAGTTTCTCTTACAACAAGTCAAGCCACTATAAATCTATGGTGAAACAAGGGCTCTGTGTGTTGGGGGGTGGGTGTGAAAGTCTATAGTCAAGTATTGTCTTACTGGTAAATTAGCTTTTCAAGTGTTGCCTGGACTTTACAGAGCTTTCTCTAAGATACTGGCAGAGAAAGAAATTAGGGAGAGTAGTAAATAGTTATAATCACTTGGGGGAAAAAATGAAAATCCTAATTGTTTGAAAGCTTGAGTCAATTGTATTAGTGACACCTTGGTAATGTTCTGCATAAAGGCTTCACTGTCCTTAATTTTTCATCTACAAGGAATAGCAGTAATGATCTCATTACCTCAGGAGAGCTATTCCAGATTTATGGTTTCTCTAACCAGAACAAAGTATGTTGGAAGCACAGTAGCCTGGATTCCTCACATCCTTGTCCCATTTAACAAACAGAGAAGTGGAAGCAAGGGCAACTGAGTTATCCTAAACCAGGCCAGACAAATGTGACAACCACCCTTCTCAGAACTGGGTTTTGGGCTGAGCTAATCCACAGAGAAGTGAGAGGGGTTTTTTTCTTTTTTTTTTTTTGTGTGTCTGTGTGTGTGTCTGTGTGTGTGTCTGTGTGTGTGTAGCGGAGAGTGGAGGGTAGCTGAAGTGAGATATCCGGGGAAACTTGGAGCAGCTAGTGCCAAAGAAATTTCATTCTGGGAGCCTTTTGATGTCATGAGGTGGTGGTGTCCAGCTGCTGCCTGATGTGCCTATCCTGGCACTGGTTAGCAATTACTGTCAAAGCATGTAGCAGCTGGGCTGACTAGCATCCAGAGAGGAGGTGAAGTAAAGGACTTTTGAGCAGCATAGTGGAATCGTTGTATCTGTTGATGGGACAGAGGAATCTGAAAACAAAGGGTAGACATGGGAAGAAAAGCAGAAAGAGAACAACAGTTGAGCAGGTGTAATGGACATAAGAAGCCTGAAACTCAACAACAGTTCTTCTTCTATGTGTAGATTAATCAGATTAAAGGTAGCCTAAAGATATCCATCCATTGAGTTCCTTCAATGAAATACTTAACCTGTGTAGAACTTGCTCAGAAATCCAGTAAAACAAACTCACTTGTTCATCTTTCCAAGGACATTTATGAGCATGTCAGGATCACAGATGAGCAAAGGGGTTAAGGCCACAGTCAGATTAAGTGAAAGCTCAAAAGAACAGTCATTTTAAGGCTATCCTAAGCCTTGATAGAGCATCCAGTGATTAAGACCATAAGAAAGGAGTTACAGGGCCAGCCCACCTGTGACAAGACAACGAGAAACCAGGAGATGTTTGTCTCTGACAAGAGAAACTAGGAAATGTGGTGGGTTTTGGGGGGAAGGAGCCTGATTAGTTTCTTTGCAGGCTGCTGTCCTCATGTTGTTCCCAGCAGATACAACGGTTGGATAAGGAAAAACTGGGTGTTTCTACCTGTCTCATTTAGTATCTCTTGATGTTACAGAATCACAGGAAGACAGGTTGAGTAGGAAATCTTGAGTCAGTTGGTAAAGTGAGCTTCAGCAGCAGCAGTCACTACAATAAACTCTGGGGGCTGAGCACTAAAATGGGCTGAGTAGAGGTCTCCCAGAGTCAGGAAAATGTGAACAAAAGCTAAGGTACCCACAGGAACTCATAGCACTCAAGAGCAAGACTTGAACCTTGGATGGGGGTTGCCAGAAGCAACTATGACAGATCTAAACATCCTGGGAGTGTGAGTGAGAAGGGTGAGAAGGTGTGGTAGTTTGTGAGGAATGGTTCCTCTCCTAAAGAAGGTCAACATCGTTGCAGAACCAGAAAGCAATGTTTAAGAGCCACAATTAATATTGAGTGGAATAAGTAGTCTGAGTTCTGAATGTTATGGCTATGACATGCTATGGAGCTTGTTCCCTGGTGGCTGTTCAAGTTGCTGCACAAGTGATGTTGGAGGCTTACCCCTAAACAGTAAATGTAGCTCTGCAGCTCTCTGGTTGTAAACAGTGTTTGTTGCTTGTCTGGGAAGCTGGGACCAAGAGTCTTCTGCTCTGCAGAAAGTGTGTCTGTGTTGAGGAGCCATATCACCAGATCAAGAAGTTACATGAGGAAGTTAGTATGTTGCATAATTTTTATGAAAATGAGAGACAGTATATTTTCAGAGACTTCTTTACATTGGAGATGTAGGTGAGTTCCGCACTATCTCAAAAGAAGTCAATAGGAGGGAAGGCTGGCTAGAATGCTGCCATTCTCCAATCTCACTGCATGCAAGGAGAAATGCTCCTATTTCTCCTGAAGATTTGCCATTAACAAACAGGTTTAGTACTCTCCAAGCTGAGAAGGATCCGGGTAAGACTTCTTTCTTCTCAATGGTGCCAAGCAATAGGTCAGAAATTGACACTCAGAAGTTTTCTCCTGAATGTAGTGAAGAATTTTTTTACTGTGCAGATGACCATACACTGGAACAGACTGCCAAGAGAGGATGTGGAGTCTCCCTCTCTGGAGATACTCAAGAACTGTCTGGATGCAATTCTGTGCAATGTGCTCTGCTTGAGCAGGGAGATTGGACCAGCTGACTGTACAGATGGTCCCTTCCAACCTTACCCATTTTGTGATTTTGAGCTAATCCAACATCTCACTCAAGAGAGGGACTAGCTTTCTTTCTCCTAATATGTCTGTACCTTTTTGCATTGTCTTCCCATAAACTTGCACTGCTTCCTATGGAAAGTAAGTCCCAAAATTTGCTAGCTGGTATGTGAACTTTTTTTAAAATCCATTTTAAAATGATGCCCTGCTTCTAATGAATATTCTCTAACTCTGGAACAGCAGGATTTCATTAAAAAGTGGTATGCATTTATTTCTCCATCACTTTCCAGATTCTGCAAACCTGAGGAGTCTAACATCTCCAAACTGAAGAGTCTCTATTGTCACTGGAAATGTTATGCAAAACATACAGTTTCTTCTTATCAAAATACAAAAAAAAAAATACATGGAGGAAGGAGGAAACATATAGTTGACAAAAATAGGGATTTAGAATGAAGACAAGACGTAGAGAGAGAAGAACAGTGACAAACAGAGAGGATTGGGGAGGAAATAAAGGAAAGAGGAACTTGGAGTCAGACACACAGGTGTCTGCAAATGTGAAAAACAGGAAGTCTGTGTCCTTTTTCTTGAAGCCACACTTCTGTGCCAGAATGGCTATTGGGAGTGAGAATCCTGTCTGTCTTGGGAATTTACAAAGAAGACAGAGAAGGTCACACATGATACTTACCCACCTGATGCATCTCCTGGACAGAAGGCACCTATCTGTAGTGGGGAAAATCTGGGGATGGATATCAGAAAAATATCTGGTTGGAAAGAGTTTGCAGATTCCTTTTAGGACTGGCAGATAGATAAGTGATTTTCCCCATGTGCTGTATGACTGTATAGACAATTTTCTGTTACTATTTTCCCCTTAGTTTATAGTTTTACTTCTTTACTTCCCCTATGGGAACTCTACTGTGTTGTTCTGGTAGAGCTTTTGGGGATATTTTGTTGGTTGGGTTGGTTTTTTTTAATTATAGACTCTCACATTCAGTAATTTTGTTTTTTAACATAGTCAACTTGTCAGGTAAATCTTTACGTTCAACAAAAGATCAGGGAATCTTGGTGGGACTATTTATGCAAGAGGATGTCTTGGTCTTCTGCTGGGCAAAAGTGAGCTAGTACTCTGAGGCAGAAACAAATTCAATACAACAGCTCAGAATGAATTAGACATGTCACTGCTAATCCCTAGATAAGCAAGATGGAAGTAAATGTGTCAAAACAATAAAATACCTATTAAAATATCTGTAAAGATAAACACTCATCCATAGTTAGCACTGCTAGGTGATGGAATGTTGTCAGTGAACCATGAAGTGTCATGCAATGCAATAAATAAATGCGTTGAGGATTTACGTCAGATTTGCTGGGGATTTTCACACTTGGAAAGAAATAAATAAGGAAAGCAAATCTGGAAGAAAAATAGAATTAAAAATTATTTCTTTTAAAATCCTAACTTTAATTTGGGTTTTTTAGTAACTTATACTTTTCTTCTCTGGATCCACAGGGGGAAAGTGACAATTCAGCAAGGTGTTCATGAACTGTGTGAAACAGTTAATAAAGACCTTTAGAGGAAAAAAATAATTACTCTCTTTAGAATGTATGTGGAAAGAAGATAAAGTCTGAGATGAAGAGAGGACGAATCTAAAAAGTCTAAGACAGCTGGAGAGTGTCAGAAGCTCTGTAAAACACTAGGATTCTCAGGCTTTCTAATCCTATTCTACTGATAGTTTATCAGCTAATAATACATAAATGAAATACTGGGTAATAATGTTTTCATAATGTTTTCTAGTATAATGCTTTCCAGAAGGGAAAGAAGAATCTATATATATAAGCTCTTTTGTAAGGGTGCGCTGTGACAGTTGTGAGAGAGATCTGCTGCAGACCAGGGCAGCTGAAGGCAGATGGTGGTTGGGACCATAAGCCTGGCTTTGCCTGACTTCTGAATGATATGCTTGGCACCAACAACAGCTCAAAATCACAGAATGGGACTCATTGGAAGAGATCACCAGAGCAGTCATCAGGTCCAACCTCCCTGCTCAGGCTGGGTCATCCTAGAGCACATTGACAGGATTGCATCCAGACAGTTCTTGAGTATCTCCAGAGAGGGAGACTCCACATCCTCTCGGCAATCTGTTTCAGTGATTGGCCATCTGCACAGTAAAAAAGTTCTCCCTCATATTGAGGTAGAACTTCTCGTGCATCAGTTTTTGACTTTTGCCTCTGGTCTTATTGTTTGGCGCCACTGAGAGGCTCCGTCCTCCTGACACCCTCTTTTCCAATACTTATATACATTGATGAAGTCCCTTCTCACTCATCTTCTCAAGGTAGAAGAGTCCCAGACCTTTGTTGCCCTCCACTGAATCTGCTCCAGGAACTCCATGTCACTCTTGTCCTGAGCAGCCCAGAACTGGACACAGCACCAGAGATGTGATCTCACGATGGCAGAGTAGAGGGTCAGGATCACCTCCCTCCACCTGCTGGCAATTTTTCTCCTAATGCACCCAAGGATACCATTGGCCTTCTTGGCCACTGGTATGGGCTCGCTGTTAGCTTATGGACAGCTTGTTGTTCAACAGGACCCACAGGTCCTTCTCTGCAGAGATGCTTTCCAGTGGTTTGGCCTCCAGCCTGTACTGGTGCAGGACTCTGCATTTGTCTTTGTTGAACTTCAGACAGTTCTTCTCTGCCCTTCTCTCCAACCTGTTAAATCCTTCTGAATGTCAGCACAACATTCTTGGGTATTGACCACTCCTCCCAGCTTTGAGTCATGAGTGAACTTGCTGAGGAGGTATCTGCTCCTCCCCACAAGTCACTGATGAACAAGTTAAACAATACTGGACCCAATATTGACCCCTGGGAGACACCACCAGTGACAAGCCTCCAGCTAGAACCTCTTCTGTTGATTTTGTCCCTCTGTCATGTAGCATTCGGCCAGCTCTCAATCCACCTTGCTATCCGCCTATCCAGTCCACACTTCTTGAGTTTGCATATGAGGACATTGTGAGAGGCAGTGTGAGAAGCTTTGTTAAAGCTGAGGTAGACAATGGACACTGCTCTCCCTTCATCCATCCAGGTGGTTGTCTCATCATAGAAGGCCATCAGGTTGGTCAAGCATGATTTGTCCTTAGTGAATCCATGCTGACTACTCCTGACCCTCTTCTTTTGTCATCTATGTGGTTAGAAATGGCCTCCAAAATAAGGCACTCCATCACCTTTCCAGCAATTGAGTTAAGCTGACTGGCTGGTATTTCCCTGGGTCCTCTTTGTCCTTTTTGAAGACTGAGGTGACATTTACTCTCTTCCAGAGCTTGTTTTATGCAATTCTTCCCAGAAGATCCTCGAAGAGTTTAAAGTTAATGTAGGAACATATCTTGAAGTCCATGATCATAATTTTGCTTGCTGCATTGTTTCTTCCTTGCCTGCACTCCACAGTCTCATGGTTATTACTGCCAAGGCTGACCCCAGCCTTCACATCTGATAGAATCAATTAGGTTGGAAAAGATCTCTCAGATTGAGTCCAACCTATGATCAAACACCACCATGTCAACTAGATCATCTTTCCTTAAACACCTCCACCACATCCCTAGGCAACTCATACCAATATTCCATCATCCTTTCTGTGAAAAAAATTCTTCCTAATGTTCAACCCAAACCTCCCCTTGCACAGCTTAAAACTATGTTCTCTTGTCTTATTGCTGGTTGCCTGGGAGAAGAGGTCAAGCCCTACATGCCTACAATTTCCAACAATGCTTTCCCTGTTTGTTAGTATCAGGTCTAGCAGCACACCATTCCTTCTGTGGTTCTTCATTAGTTCTGTCAGGAAGTTCTGTCAGGAATGTCCTAGACTGTGTTTCTTCTCCAGCAGATGTAGGTCAGGTAAAGTTAACCCCAAAGATAATTAAATGAAAAAAAAAAAGGTGTTGAGGGGGAGGAGGTAGAAAATGTATGTCTGGTGATCTTTTATTTGCCTTATGGTTTTGAGCCTTGTTCTAGGTTTCTCTAATAAGCAGAAAATCTAGGAACTTAATTACTAGTGTCACTGTATCTTATTAGGAATATAAGTGGCATACAGGTTTATATGTTCTTGGGCATGAGGTCCATCCATCAAAGATTAGCCTCTCTCTCCTTGTATAGCTTACAAAATACCTGTTTGAGGTCCTCTGAAGCTGTTTCTTCCCAGCACTCATTAACAGAACATCAGTTTTTAGGGAAAGAAAAGATTTTTCTGCAATCTCCTATGAAATGTTCTAGATGTCTTACTTGCATCTTACTTGCATCTGCCTGTTCAAATCTGCCTGTAATGTTCAAAAGAAGGTTATGCATCTATTGGTGTTTGAAGGTATAAACTTGATATCTGATTAATTTTATATGGGCTCTTAATTTAATTCTAAAAGAAAAATTTAAAGGATAAATATTAACTACTTTCAATGTTACTTCATATTTGATATGCTGCAAGTAGTGCTTGTTTTAAGTAAGTGGAATCAGGTCTGCAGCAATTGATTTAGTTAAACAAGCAAATAGGGAATGAAATACACATGGCTATTTTCAAGGAGAGATACTATAAATGCTAATTATGCAGCTGGAATTCAATAACTAACAAAGCTATTCCCTCTTCCTAATTTTACAAGATGGAAGGAGTCCTCATGTTCTCAATCATGACATTGTTATTTATACCTTGCTAAGGTATAAAGAAGAGATGCCCATCACCAGGCCAACTATGACATAAATGCAGCCAGCTGAATTTTCATATCTGGGCCCTTATGAATCCTGTAGAGATTCAAGAAGAATGATGTAGCATTGCTTTCATACTTGCCATTAAGCCCAAAAGAGTCAGTGATTGTCTAAGTGAATGATTTTCAGAACTAATTAGCAAAAATAATCCTCCATTCCCCTTCTGGCTAAAATTAGGTCCTTTTACGTAAAGTAAGGGATGGCTAGTATCTTTCCAATGCTCATTCACCATGTAAGACTACTGTAAATTTTGTGTGTAATGAATAAAAAATACTCAGAAAAGAGAGAAATGGATTTTCAAATTTTTAAAAATGTCTGACTATTTATTTCTGGTCTTAGAGGGTCCTCATTAGCATTTATTTTAATCGATACTTATGCTCCCTGCAGAAGTACAGACAAGCTCAGTTTTACAACCAAAATAGTTTTGATGGCTTTTTCTACTATTGCTGGCAGAAGTCAACCTAGCTAAGTTAGAACAAGAAGCTACTTTCCAGTCTGTTTTGTGCATTGCTATGTGCAGGTCATAGCAACTAGTCATTTGTTATAACACAAGAGGCAATAAATGACTCAAGTCAGATGCGCGGAGTCAAATTCACCGCAGACAGCTTACCTCATGGTGTTGATTTCCCTGATCTCCCCATGCTGATTGAGGAAAGGGGTTGCCTGTACCAAATGGAGCAATGCCTGTGCTGCTTGAGGAGGGGGAACAAGTATTGCTGTTCAGAAAATTGTGGTCAGCCCTGCCTGCTTAGCATTTCACAAAGCCCGGCTCTGAGATACGTTGTAGATTGTTAGGGAAAAAAAAAAAAAAAAAAAAAAGAAAAAAAAGATGTGTCAAACTGAGAGAGACATTCTTTTTTTTTGGCTCCTAGGGGCCCCCAGAAATGGAGTTCCATCTCCATTCTATGCATACCATCTCTAGCAAATCCCAAACCAAGTCAGTACATATTTTACAGACAGGATTGTGGAGTGTTACTGGGTCTGGATGAATGCAAGCAGTCTAAATGGATGGAGCTGTTTCACTTTACATAAAAGAATTGAATATTAAATGGAACACACACTGGCATATGTCCGCCCTTCTTGCCTGCATCTTTCTAACACCATCTCCTCCTCTTCCTGCTGCTCTAATGGGGAAGCTGTAAAAATACTATTCCAGAGGAGGGCAGCAGAGGGAGCAGGGAAGAGAGTACGCGCTTCTCCTCCCTCTTGGCTTTACAGAAATGCACCTGAGCATTTATTTGGGGTTTTTAAGTGCATCTAAATGTTTAACAGAAAGGTTGGATTTACTTTCACTGGAGCACCTTCAGCAGGGACCCACATTGCTGCTTTCACAATATCTTTGGTCCTCCTTCCACATATATAAGAGCATTTGTGATAATGGCTGTAGAAAGTTGTCACCCTGCTATTAGTCTTCTGCAGGATCCTCATTGAGGTTTGCTTGTGGCTGGAAATTCCCAGTTTTTGGTTTTAACAGGCATCATACCTTTGATGGATAAGACTTTATGTAGTTAAAAGAGGGTTTAGTTCAACTTGTTACCAGATGTTAAATGGCCTACACCTGGTGAGCTAACATAATGCTTGTTCTCCAAAACTACAGGCCCATGGACACTGTACAATGCCCATTGAAGAAGAACTGGAAGTTCACCAGCCTCAGTGTCCTGCCAACTCAACCAGGTGGTCTGGAACATTGGGGTCTACCAGGGAGACCCCCAGAATAGAAAAATGCATGTGTAAAGGGGAGGGAAAATATGATGATTTTGGAAAAATTATTATCATACATATATATTTAGTCCAGGACAATCAATGAATATATATGCAAAATACAACATAGAAACTTTCATGTACCCAGTATGGGTAGGCTTTTGGGAGGAGCTATCCCCCTGTGCATCTGGCCGAATAAAGAATGCCTGCTTCTTAATGCTACATTGGTGTTAAGGAGTTATTTATTTTACCAAGTGTTTGGTAACAAACTTGCTTTCAAAAGCAATATGTTGAAAGATCTGTCTGCCTTTTCTTTCATGTTTTATATTAATTATCTTCTGGCCTTGGCAAAGAAAAATAAGTCATTTGCGATGTCACTGGACCATTAAAAAAAAGAGGCAGCTCTCATCTGTCTCTTCAAAACTTCCTAATGTCAGCAGATATTGTTCTGCTGTTTCATCATAGATTAGTTATTGAAATAACCTAGCCAAAGAACAAGCATTTAATTAAATAACAGGCAAAGAGTTACTTTATGGCTGGGTACTGCTTGAATTGAAGTCTTTATTAATGTAACAGAAATAGATACCAACAGCTGCATATCAGCTTTACAAACATGCCTCTCTATGACATTACCCTGGCATTGTTCTCTCTATATAAGCCAAATGGTCACTTTTCACTATGATACTACTTGAGGAAAGACATTTTTTCAATGTCTTCTGGGTCAGAATAGTACTGCTGAAATTGAAAATATCTGTGATTGCCTTTAGAGAATGAAAAGTTACCCAGTTTATCCTGGTGATGTCCAAACTCTGTGTGCACAACAAAAAAGGGATCACATTAACTGTTTAATCAAGCATGTTTTATGCGTATCATGGCAATGTTTCTTCTAACGACTGCGCCATTAGGAGCATCTTTCTGGTAAGGCACAAAATTTGCCTTTCTAAGCCAACTGTGAATTTAATTTCCTGAGGTCCAGACTCCATTGAAATCACTGTTCTGGAACAGTGTTCAGGTTTTTTGCTGTCTTAGGGAATTAACTTTGTGACATCTTGGCCCTATTAAACCAGCAGGAGTTTTGTCTTAAACTGCAGTAGATTTAGTATGTTGCACACTCTATAAAAATTGGAATGGAAACTATAGGAGCACAATCTTCTGTCTACACAAATACCACATGACGTAGAGCTTGTATGTCTTAAATGAATGAAATATGTTGTACTCAGGCTGGGCTCAAAGCTTGCTTGGGTGGGCTCAGTTCTAATGAAACTATAGAAATGAATGATAAAATGCTAAAGACTAACACAGCTTTTTGCTACTACAATTACAAGCTTGAAATGCAGGCAGTGAAATTAGGGGCATTTGAGACTTGCTTTCAAATTCTTCCCATGGAAGGGTTCTTCTTTCCCTTAGAAATAATTTGCCTTACCACTTAGTACCATTTCCTGTTATGGGACAGATGTTCTCAGACAGACGACACCATCCTGCTCTGAATAGCAGGCAGTGATCTGCTTAACAATCGGACCCAAGAAAGGACCACTAGCACACTTCCTTCCTCCTTCCCTCAATTTTGCTGTGTGGGCTGGAACATCAGTCTGAAAGTCTGGGATGTAGGATGAAGACAATGGCAAAAGCCCTGCATGTCTGCCACCACTGCAGTATCACCAGTGCTGTCCTCTGGACCAGCTAAGATTTCTCAGGATTCAGCACAGGTTGCAATATCCCCTTGTTTCCCCTCACTTCTTTGACAGCTTTCAGAGGAGCTATGCTCCTCAGAAATCAGGACTACATGATGACTGTCATGGCTCCAATTGGCCAGCCAGTTGACCAGGTGAGGATTAAGAGTAATCCCTGATGATACCCAGAATGATGTAACAAGGCCATGTAGAAGACTGCTCCCTTGAAATCTCATCCTCTATATTCTTGAGCCAGCAACAGTTAAACTATTACAGTTTTTCATCTACTACATTTTTCAGACCGTCTTTTTCTCAAGCTGTAAGGGAAAAACCAAATACTCAGGGAATGGAAAGGTATGCTCTTGTCTCTTCCTACAGAGGGGAAGTGCTGAAAAATGCAAAGATGTAGCTTACACCTTAACACTGACTGAGCAATGCTAAACAAATCAGCCATATATCCTTCTCAAGACCTGAGTCACCCGCAAACTGGAAGTTTGTCAGCACAGCAATGCAGTCTCATCACAAGACAGGGAAGTAACTACCAAAATGTTTGTGGTGCTGCTGTAATGTTAAGAACAGAGAGTGAGTAAGGATTTTTCAAGATGCTTGCAGTAAACTAGAAACTCAGGGAAGTTTGAGAGGAGGCAGTATTCACCTTCCCTGAGTTTCTTTGAAGACCCTCTTATGTGGATCGCTCTGCTCCTTGATTCTTTGTTTCATGTTCTGTGTTGATAGAGTTTTGGTGTGGTTTCAATCATGTCTAGTGTATTCGTCTTTCAATAAATTGTTTATTGGAAAACACATGCAAAAATATTCTTTGCCAGGGAAGTTCAGAGACTGTGTCAGACATCCACAACTCTTGCCATCTTTCTGCAAGGCACAAAAAGGCTGAGGGACAGCCTAAGTTCACCAATGAGTTTCTGTCTCTAATCTGAGAGATAGGCATATGTTGTAGGCACTGATGTTTCTCACATTCATATGTGCAATTTCCAGTCAGAGAAGTTGTTTTCTTTCCAGGTTCTCAGTCTAATGAAATAAAGCATACCATGTGGAAGGGGTTAAAAAGAAGAGTGAACACAGTGGTGTTTTAGAAGCTGTCTAATATTTTAAGCTCTAAGTGCAGGAGGACTTTGATGCTATTTAAAAAGATCCTTGGATGTAGAGTTGGAAGTTATGTAATGTTGACAAGCCCACAGGGTTTTAGCAGACAAACCCCTTTGTATCCATACACGGGAAGACACTTGTTCAGCACATAATTGACCAGAGCAAGAGCTAAGAGTGAGAAGCAGCAACTCCAGGAAAAGGAGCAATTCTACAGATCTAATGCCCCTGGAAAGAGAGGGAGAAACACTTCTCTAGGAGGTAAAGGCTAGCTTTAACTTCATCCCAGCTCTCACCTTGCTCCATGCTGCATAAGACTGATGGATATAAGGAGAAGCACAAATTACATGGATCAGAGGTCATCTGCTACTGCTTTGTTCTAAGTCTCCCTGGAACATAATTTTTTGTTACCATCTGCCATTTGCTGGATTTTACATCTGTCTTTCCCTAAAATTAGTTCTCCCAAAGCCCTCTGACATAAAGATTAATGAAAAATGTGCACTGGAGTCTTTACAAGCACCAAACTTGAAAATCTTTCTCCCTCATGAAAAGCCACATCTTTTTCTTTTCATCTTTTCTCCTGGGTTGCTTCTTCTGAAATAAGAAGGAAGACTTTGTTGTAAACTAGATTCATCAGAAAATGTTAATTTTTAGTCTAAATGTGAAGCACAGGTTAAAATATATTAATTTTCATGTCAGCTTTTTCTCCTTAGTGTGATAGTTTTTTCTCCTTGGCTTTGCACAGGGAATCTGGGCATGACCCTTATTCTTGACGTAGAAATTTCCTTTGCCACTCCAAATGGGGCTACTGTCTTCCAGACTTTTAGGTTTCCTTGGTAATGCCCCTAACCTTTTTAGGGGCAGCAGGAAGGACATTTCCATGATAGTCATCCATCAGGGTAGATACAAATCCCAGACTCCTCTGAGCCTTAGTGTTACAGCCTTAAAGGCTTTACTCAGAAGTAAAATAAACACAAATTATTTCCCTCTCGGACCTGGGACAAATATGCAGTTTTTCAGGATGTGGCAATGATTCTCATCAAGCCTTCTTTTTCAAAAATGTGACATATCTTTATGTTTGTGTCTGTGATAAATGCAACTTGTGTCCCTATATGGATATACAATTACATATAGGGGGAAATGTAGAAGTTTATAATAATAAGTCTGAAAAGTGAGGTGCACTGAGTGCAGGTTTTGATCTTCTGCACTTTTAACCTCCACTTAAAGGGAAACTGCCAAAGACAAGTGTTCACTGTACAGGAGGCAATCTGTTTGATTAAAAATCCAGCACAGCCCATTGACCTATTGATCAAACGGTTGCAGCTGCAAAGTAAATTATTTAATCAACTGTTTTATTTAATCAACTGGTTTTTTAGTCTGGTTTTTTAGTTTTATACATATGGCAGCATTTATAAAGGGACTAAATTAATAAATTGTTTCTTACAAGATACAATTCCCTGATTTTCCGTGTATACATTTACTTTGAGTGTGAACATGCATGCAGCAGTTTATGAGTTAGCATAAATCTGGAGCAAACTTTATGTACTGCTTTACACAGCACAGGCTGAATGTGGGTTTAAGCACTTCAGGAGAGTGTGAGCCCTGAGTTTTCTTACCTGAAGTGAGTATTATCTTGGATGTGACCACATGCTACTGCACAGAGAAGTAACTTCAGGCTGAATCACGAGGAGTTTTTGGATACCTAAGATCAGTTAAAGTAAAATAGCACTTCACTTTCACCTTATCAGCATCTCTTGTTTCATCTGAAAATAGTGCCAGGGTTGATAGTAAAATCTTACCTTAATGTAAACTTCATGTAACAAACTCCCACAGAGCCACAGTGTCTTGGATTGTACACAAGATTAGCAGTATACTATTTTGTAAGATTTTCATAGCCATGTGCAGTAGATATGGAACATACAGAGGTGACAACTATGTCATCTTTAAGGCCACAGGCCTTACTGGTACTGATAATAATGCTCACCTTTAACTCTTTAGAGACAAGTTTTTGTATGGGAAGGTACTGTGATGTGACTTACCTTGGATGTGACAACCTGTTCTTGGTTCTCTCCTTTCCAGTAGATTCATTCTAGCCTCTTCAGGTAGCATCAGATGCTCTGTTCCACACCCATGACCAATAACAAATGCACAGAAAGGTTATAGTTATATATACATACATGCATGTATATATGTACATATGTGCATGTGTGTATATGTGTGTGTGTGTGTGTGCGTATGTGTGCGCGTGTGTGTGTAATTTTTAGTTAGATCTTCTCCTACTTTCCTTTTGCATTGCTTATCTTCTAAAGCATTAGCCTGGAAACTTTTAGACATGTTCTTATCTTTAATTACATTAGTAGTTCTCCAATAGCTACTTTTCCCAAGATTGGGAACACTTGTGTACATGTGAAGAGGATTAAAGTGCAGATTTATTACAAACTCAGACTATTTTCCAAGTTGTGTTTGTGAAATAACTGAACAGAGAAGATTAGAAATATGGCAGGAGTCCCAACCCTCCTACAAGCAGGACAACAACTGTAGACATTTAAAAGACCACATCTGACAGTAAATCCTCCATCACACTGATAAAGCAACAGATATTCTGTAGAGACTGGGATAAATCTGCTGGTGCAGTTAAATGCCTCATGGCATTATGGTAGCTAACAAACCTAAAAGGTCACCAGGGTTGGATGTGCAATGTTGCTGAGATAGCTGATAGGCTGCTTTCCTTTTGACTAAACCTATATTGTAACATTCCCAAAGCAACCTTGGGATCTGGTGCCTAGAACAGGAAATTATTTTCTTATCCTCAGGGAATTCTTTAGTGCTATAAATGACTGGCTGACTTTTTCAATCAGGACAGTAAAAAGGCAATCTTCAGCTGAGTTTCAAATTATATTCCTGATTTGACCACTTTGTTTCATCCACCTCATTCTGATTTTCTGACTTCATAGGAAAATAAGAAATAATTGTATTTAAATAAAATACATTTCAGTGAAAATTAGGCAGTTTTTAATTTAAAATTCACTGCAACAGAGAGGTCTGGACAATGGTGGAGGTGGGCAACTCATAAAAAGCAAGGTTGGGCTTTGTGTGATTTGAGGAGCTTGGAGGTTTGGGGTTTTTTTTTGTTTTGTTTTGTTTTGCTTTTTTGTTTTTCTGGTGTTTTTTTGAATTTAGAAATATTATTCTTCACCAAAAAAATTCTTAGGAGCCTCTGCTCCATTTTTTTCAGGAATAATTTAAACATTTATGAACTTACTTTTAAAGATGGGCCACTGAGACACATCAGCGCAGATAACTTACACTTTGCAAGCAAATGAACATACCTGTCTCTCCCAGGCACTGATGAAGAAAGCTTACAGTTCTTTTAGGTTGTTCCTTTAGAGCATTTAACATCCTTGGCATTTTGTAGAACCACATATGATACTTAAAGGACCCATAGGCATAGCATAGTTTGCAGGGCTGGCAATTAGCAGTTTGCCTGTTTGGACTTTCTGTACAATATACTGTTTATGAAAGAAAGTATGCCATGCACATTTGAATTGCAGCCACTGAGTGGGGGGAAAAGAAGATAAGACAATGACAACTGTGAGCCACCACAGTTTTTATGGACAAAGGCATTTTTGTTGCAAATAATACTAAGAGAGGAGCAGTTCACAGTCCCACCACAGATTAGAGTATTTCTTCCAGAGCTTTTCCAATGTCAGGCATGTTTTTCTCTCAGCTGAAATAACAGTTCCATCCAAAGGCATGGGCTAAAATAGGAGAGACTGGCTCTGCTGGCAAACAACTGGCAGCCACGGAAGGCTCCCTGCCTGGCCCCATAAACACCATGCTTGTATAACCAGATATATATACAGTTGTGCCAGATATATATACAAAAAAAAATGCAGTCATCACTGAATCTCAGTGCTGGAGACAGTGTCCATCAGTTTCTGTGCTTATAGTACTGCTCTGGATGTGTGCCCTGCCTTCTTGCTCCACTTTTATTCTCAACCTTCCCCTGGGACCCTGACAGCATCAGCCTTACTCCCTGCCCTTGTGATTTTCTTGCAGCTCTAGACGCAGCAGCTGCAGCTCACCTTTTGGCTCTCTGTGCCAAAGCTTTCACATCCTCTCTTTCTTCTTTGAGAGCATCAGCATCTGTGACTCTTGGTCATCTGGCAGGAATGATGCCTCAGCCTTGAGGCACTGCTGGTCTCCCATGCATCTTGTTGCCTTTCCTTTGGCCCCTGCAGCTTGTGGAAGAGGACGGAAACAGGATTAGATTCTGCTGGTGGGGTAGGGAGTGGTGCTGCTGCTCCCTAGCCTCCAGGAGGACGCCCAAGTGCGGCCTTGCCACAGAGACAGCTTCCACTTGTTCGTAGATAAGACAGGCAAGAGCATCAGCTGCAGCCCCAATACTGGGCTGGAGAAAGATCCTCCAGTGAGCCCCAACGACAAACTGCAC
This sequence comes from Ammospiza caudacuta, assembly GCF_027887145.1. Taxonomy (NCBI): domain Eukaryota; kingdom Metazoa; phylum Chordata; class Aves; order Passeriformes; family Passerellidae; genus Ammospiza; species Ammospiza caudacuta. Next base: position 56,246,288 of record NC_080593.1, on the reverse strand, counting down.
CCTCCCCTCACACCGCTCAGTAAGTACTTCAGCAATGTGTTTTCCTCCCAGCTGGTTGGCTTCTTGATTTCCTTTTTTTTTTTTTTTTTGAGGGAGTGTGTGGATTTGTTTGTTTTTTTGTTTGTTTGTTTGTTTGTTTTGGGTTTTTTTAGCAGCCACCATCAGCAAGCTGCCTTATCACCTCTGGGGATGAGCAGGAAAGCACAGGACCCCCAATGCATAGGGAATGGGCTGGGGATGGTCCTATGTGGGGAAAGTCCTACCAAGTCTGGGATTTGTGGATAGGGAAATGGGGAGGAGAGGGTTTTAAAGCAAACTAAAGCACTAACTGGTGGGACAGTTCACAACCAAATTTGTAAGTCAGCAAAGTGGGAGCTAGTATTAAGCACTTCTTATCTCACTACTAAGTCTGGCATGTGCAAGGGGTTAACTTGTACCTCAAGGAAAAAATTGGGGAAGACTGTATTTTTTATGATCTCCAAAGACAAAGACTTGTAACCAGAACTTGCGCAAATGTATCTTGCATTTTTTCAATCAAACAAATAAATGTTTTTATTTTACGAGTTTATTTTACAAGCTAGTAATGGGAATTAGTCTACCACCCAGCCATAATTTTTGAAATAGCACCCAGTAGCACACTGTCTGTGAGAAGAAACTGCTCCAAGACAATTCTGTGGTACTTCACCCATGCTAGTATTAGTAGCAAAAGTTTTGGACAGAGGGAGACATTCAGATCAGGCTTTCAAATATCAGTTTGCTAAGAAGATTTAAATATGCTTTATAAAAGTGAATAATCTGACAGGATGCCTGTGGAGAGCAGCCTAGTGCCCAAGTAACTGAAGAAGAAAGTTTGTGCATTAACATGAAGGTGTCTCCTGTATGTCGAAGGCATCACTCCAATAGAATAATGTTAAATATATAGTAAAACTTGTAATTAAAAGGTTTGGAGCAGCAACACTGAAAATTTCTACTTGTAGGACATTTATTTTCTCCTCTGACTTGTAATCTTGCTTTATTCAGATGATTTGCCAGGAAATCGTTGTAATGGGCTGAGATAGGATGGGGTACGGGTGAAGGTGCATACTTTCTGATAAAGGTACCAAGGCTGCCTGCTGAGTACAGATGGAAGAAGCCAAATGCAGCCAGATGTTGTAACATTCCCCATGTCCTGTTTCACATTATTTCTGAATAGGGCAGATGTGTGCAAGATGGCTTCATCCAATATGTTATTCATTCTTTCTGCATTTGTAAATGACTTCAAACAAATAAGGAGCCTACTCACATTATAGGGCCCTCCACAGGGGACATGCTACAGAAGGAATGACAGGTCTTGCTCTTTGCCTCCCACATAAGTTTAAGGTTGCAGGGATAAAGGAGCAGGTAAGGATGTTGGGAGCCCGTCTGTCCCTCCTTGCTTATGTGCTCATTTCAACCAGACAGAAAGGGGCAAACCAATTTAAAATGATATAATAATATAATCAACTCCCCCAGGAAACTGTAAGTGCATGTTTGGTGGGAGAGGAGGCACCAGTCTTAAAAAGTAAACCCTCATGCCAGAGCAGCTCTTTGGGCAGGGCAGCAAAATGTTGATTTTTGTCCAGTCTGGACTGTAACTGATGAAGTCCAGCCTCTGCCTCGTGTCTGCATTGGGCAGCAGCCTATGAGATACTCCCTATTTACTTTCATTTCCAGCTATTGAGTACATCAGCAGCAGCAAGGTCAGGCTCTGCCTATGAGAATGAGGACAAACAAGTGTGCACACTATACCACCCTAGGACCTTAGTTGCCTCTGTTTCTGCCTCTGCTTCCCTCTATTCTTCTTAGGAATTGCTCTGGCTTCAGAAGATAAATACATAGGGCCAAACAGGCTTCTGTGGCAATGTTATTACCAACTATCAAAATGAAGTTATTAAATTCAGATTGACTGCTGTCACCCAACAAGGATGCTCTCACAAGTACTTTTATTTATCTAGCATGCATGTCAACATGCCCATGGTTTGTTTAATAATTATGCATGCCCTGGAGATTAGCGCATTTTTCTTCAGGATATTGTCATTTGTAGAAACAAAACACTCTCCTGAACAAGAGTTCAAACAACACATACAATACCACATACACCACATGGTCTACTGAAATCTTCAGAGGCACAGGTTGTGGATACCTTATAAAGGGCAAGTTTGGAAATTCTAAGTATTCAATATACAAAGAAATAATGAGCCTTAATGTACAATGATAAGGAGTACTGACATTGATGCCCACATAACCCCTGTAAACTTTTATAAGAATTCCATATCACAACTTCATTTCTCCATCTTTTAGGTAAGAATGATCACCTATGGGTGACTCATTTGAGAACTGCATTGTCCCTTCAGATTACATACAACTATCCTTAGTACCTAATATCCACATAGTTGCATAGCCCCTACAACCCTTCAAACCCTAAGAGAAATGGAGATTTTCCCCCCAAGCCATTTCCATGCCTAATTCAAGATCAAATGAGAAATAAGCCCAGGTCTTCAGTTTTGTTCTCAAAGCTTTAGTTTTCTATCTTACAAGGTGAGTTTTTTCTCATGAGATTTCATTTTAAGTCAGTTTAAATGTCACATTATCAGATGGCCTTGAAAGACTTACATAATCTTATAAATATGTGGGAGTAGCTGTGCTGAGTATTCCCTAAACTCTAAGCTGATTACTTGTGGCACACATCTACATTAAACCAACTGTGTTTAAAATAGTTAACTAAAACAGGTATCTTTATCTGTATCTGGCAAAATATTTTTACCTATTTGAAGCCTGGAACTGGTTGCATTAGTGAATTTTGTTATGGAAATCAAAATTTTAAGCAAAGAAAGCAATCATATACTTGCAAATATTTTTGTGTTTTAGAACTATGTTAGTGAGTGATAAGATAGCTTTATTTGGACACTTTAATCAAGTGGGTACAACAACTGAGGATTTTGAAAAAAAATTAGTATGTGCTTTAACTTATCTAAAAATCCAAAAGTCTGATATCCAGAAAGTGAAAAATTCAGATATTTTTCATCTGAATCACCATATCTTACAAGGGTGTATGCCTAAGGGAGTCATGCTGTTATATGACAGTGATGCAGCATGAGATTTCATTAACATGAGGCTGAAGCAGCTTTTAGTAATACTTGGACTTTTCAGTCTGCCTTATCATTCATTGCCCTCTTCTGTCTGTAAGTAGAGCCAATCCAATCTCATGCCAAAAGTTTTAACAAGCAAAACTATGCAGGCAAAGATAGAACTTGCCTCAGCTTTAAGCAAAGCATTTCAGTTGTCCTTATCAGCTCTCTCTTTTCCAAGAAATAAGAGACTTGAGGTGACTCATTTAGGCACATATCTCCGAAGAAGGTGATACAGCCGAGCTGCACTGTACCAAAGTCTCTGGCTAAATGACAATTGAATCCTAAATCATATAGGAAAATCTATAGTATCTCAGGAAGTATCTTCTATTGTGTGTGAAGTAGCCCACCAATGTAACCATTCCAGATTCACAAAGGATGAATGTGGATCATTATGTCAAGAGACATAACAGGGCACAAGAAAAAAACACTTTACTTCATCACATGAATAGCATTTGCTACCAAGGTGACTGATGGCAGCAGAGAGTGCAAACCACACTAATGTGAAGGCTGCTAAGAAAAGTGTTGCACCTAATGCATGAAAATCTGAGAACATGCTTCAATTTGTAAAGCCATATTAATGGCTTCATACAGCCCCTATAGCAGGCTCCCTTACCACATAAAATGTTACTGGGGAATCTGTTTCCTTAGTGGCAGGCACTGATTTGAGTTGTTTGGGAAAGCACAATAACAATGGTCACGTGCAGCAACTTTCCTTTGAAGGAGAGCTCTGTGTGTAATCCATGATGACAGGATGTAACAGCGCTCACAGGTTCACACGTCAGACACAATGTATATACACCCAAGATACCAAAATCCATTATTTATTTTGGCAATTTTTATCTTTTTATTTTTTTGTCACATAGACCGTCACAAAGTGCAGTGCTTGCTTAGTAAGCAAGGCAATGCTGGCTTCAGGGCAGATTTACAAAAGAAAAGAAATGGAAGGGTAGTGTCATGAGTTAGCCTGCAAACCAGAATTTTAAAGCACTGAAGATGCCAAGCGCTTGGCATGTGTGACAGTGAAAATATAAACACAGACCTAAGAGATGTATTTTAGATAATATTTTCCAAACTACCATAATAAGAAAAAATAATGAAGCAATCCTATATTAAGTCTCTTTACAAAGCTTAAATTTTATTGGGTGAAATAATTCAATGAAACAACTTATTGAAATCTAACCTAATTTAACCATATTTTATAAGCTATTTCCACTAAATATAATTTACTACCAATCTTACATTCAAATTTTGCTATCTATCCCCAGCCTTTTCTGCCTCAAGACATGTTAAAAACAAAAATGTCCATAGTGTCTGAAATAATATCCCTGATTTCACTGAAAACCTTGTAAACAGAGTATTCTTCTGAAAATAACATTTTACCTACAGTCATAATATTTAGCCAGCATGCCCTAATCAAATCCAGTAAAATCAAATGACATCAAAAGAATAAAACACCCTCAAATCACAAAATGTAGTGCAAGCCTTCATAAGGACAGATAAGTTTTGTATTAAATAAAATGATGTCTGCTTTATTTTAAACCACAGCTATAGCTTACTTATACAGTGAATAAATCAAGCAACCATTCAAGGTGCTTTCAAAAATTTCTTTCTCTAGAGTCTTCCTAAGTGAGGAATTTTTCTGGTAGTGAAGGCAAATGAGCCTTCAGCCAGTATAACACTTTAGTACAGATGTGAGGCTGGACTGGGACATTTCTATAGTGAACATTTGAAGGTGAAATCCCTCATCAAGGCCTGATTCAGTAAGATCTTAATAATTTGTAGAATATTACAAATTAAATAGTGAAACATAAGGGAATTAATTCCATATATACAATATCAGTCAATGTTAACTTTTGATGTTGACATGAGTTGAGTCAAATTTGATGCTGCCAGCCAGTTGTGGCAGGACATCTATCCCACCCTCCTCTCTACCACGGACATTTGGTCTATAAAGAGATAACCTAAGGGCTGAAAGGCCCAGCAAGGTCATTCCTGGTACCAAAAGTACTCAGACCTCAGCTAAGAATCAGCATCTTAGTCTAGAGAGCAGATGTGGGAAGAGATTAAGGAAATATTTTTGACTGAAAGACTGTGTTTTACAAACTGTAAGAGACATATGAGTTATCACACAGGTAGAAACCTTCTACACACACACCCTGAAATTGTGGGAGATTTCTCCCTGGACTATGGACTCAAACCCGTAGTTACTTCCCTGAGGATTGAGGGAAAGGATCATGATGTGTGCCCCATCACCAAATGGATGGTAAGATACATTGAATCCAAATTATTTCTTTGCTAGCTGTAACATTAATAGGTACCTTTAACCTTGCTCTGTATATGTCTACTATTAGTCTTTTTTTTGGTCTTTATTCCTGTGTAGTATTACTTTGTTTTAAATCTTATGTCTGTTAGTTTTCTGTCTATTAAATAAATAATTCATTCTATAATGGACTGAATCAGCCTATATTAAAGAACTTGTGAATGAGAGTGAGCTTTGGGGTGCTGGCTACCTCAATAAAGTTATTGCCTGCTGTCAGAGGCCTGGGCAAAAGGCAAGGGCTTATCTAAACCAACACATAGAATCATAACAGCAGTGTTATTCTATTTATTTGTAAGTCACTGTCATTTAAGACATGTGTTCCATTCACTGAAGAACTACATCAGTGCAACCTTTTCCACCTTCTTTTGCAAATATTTTGTTCAAGGGTTAATTGTTCTTCACATAGATGCAAGTTTAGTCATGGAAATGAGATTAACTCCCTTACTGTTCTGTCTCTTGTCAGCAAACAACCAATGCAATTTACAAAGAAATAATAAGTAATTTCTTTCCCTCCAGCAAGATAAAACCAAACTCCCAGAGTTTAGTCTCCTATTTTCCCATCCTCCTTTTCACTGTTATTCTGCCACTGCCTCTTTTCTTACTTTTCTTTTTTATTTGCCTTGTCTTCTCTACCTCCCCTTCCTCTTTTTTTCCTCAATTACTTCTTTCATCTTCAATTCATAATGTCTCCAGTTTTTTTCTTTTCCTCATTGCCTTTCTTCTCCTTACAAGGAAGTCATACTCTGCTCTTATTCCCTGAAAATGGAGAAGGGAGGTTACGAATGAAAAACTACCCCAGTTGTTGCTAGATCACTTGGACTGCACCTTCAGGTTGAAGGTTGCTTCCCTTTAACATTGCCTTTGTCATTCTGATGAGTTTCTGCTAAGCAACAATAGAAATGATCAGCAGTGAAAAATGGTCTAATTTTCTTCTTTCTATGGTGGCATCTGTGGCAGCCCCAGGATCAAGTCTCAGCTTGCAAGGTGCTGAGGAAGCTCAGGTAGGAGGACGGGTGAGGATGCACTTCTACACCCACTGCAGCTATAAGTAAAGGGAGACGAAATAGCCCAAACAGCAATCCAGTGAGACTTACAGAGCATGGACACTTAAATAGCTACATGAAATGGGTTCCCATGGTCTTACCAAAGTGATGAGTAAGTTTACTTCATGATGGCTTTGGGATCTGTGAGCACTGGCCATCTTTCCGAGGCAGCACTTTACAGCTGATTTTTCTGGTATGTAAGGTATCTTAGTGAAGCTGGACTTAAAAGACCAAGTCAACAGAATTAATGATTTAAGTTAGTTCATATAATAAATAGGAAATATGATCCTTAGTTTACTGTTAAGAACAAGTGGAGAAGAAAACCAAAACAAAACATCCTCTTCCTTAGCATTTACTTTGTGTATGAGATAGCACTTTCTATGTGCTCAAAAAAAAAGTATGTTTTTCTGTGGAGTCAATCTATGCTAGTGTGGGTTGCTTATAGCAAGGTAGGTGGAGAAACAGATTACTGTGTGTATAACCAAGACAGTGAATCGCAGCATGTATGAGTAAAAAATCAGGTCAGCAGACTGCTGGAAGACAAGAACTCTTCATCAATTGTTAGGTAACACCAATATGTTTGTTTTATGTCATGCTGCTGAATTTCTTTAATTTTTTTTTCATTAATGTGGTGTAGTATCTTCATAGGAGGAGAAAACGCTGCTTCAATGATGTCAACAGAATGTGTTCAGCCACTTGATATCCCAGGTGACAGACTGGACAAGCAAGATTCACAGTGTAACCATTTAGGTAAGTGTTGTTTGATGATGTCATTGCTCTAATGAGGGTATTGTCTTCACATAATAAAGTCCAGTGATACAACTAACCTTCCAGGAAAACACATAGATTACACCTTCTGCTGACACTTCTAGTGCCAGATGGAAAGACAAAGAGCACTTTTTCTGCATATAAATATCAGATGAATCTCTAGAGTGAAGTTAATTAAAGAGGAGAAAGGAAAAAGAGTCATTGATTTTTCCCTGGTAGAGCAGTTTCTTCATTTATATCACAGCAAATGGAAAGTTAGGATATAGCTGAACTTTCCCTAAATATATCTTCCATGTGCAATTGAGTAAAAGATTTCAAGCATTCAATTTGCCATCACTGAGACAGCTTTCTAAAAATGTTTTCTGTGTTGGGAAGTTTTTTTCTTTTCACAAATGGAATGGGACTGCTGGGAAACATTCCCTGAGCTTTTATTGCAGCCTCATTACATGATTAAGACAATAGAAAGATGGCAAAAGCTCTGCCAGCAATGTACTGCCAGCAACAGCCCAAGACATCTTTGTTACAGAGCATTTAAAATACTTCCTAGCCAATAGTGTATTGCTAAAGCTTACAGACAATTGTTTTAGCCAATTACTAAAAGTACATGTACACCTGCTTCACACAATGCTTACTTGTCTCCTTTCTATTGACAATACACCATACACCATTATTAAGCTTAAAACTGTCTACTATCTTGGTAAGCATAATTTTCTGTAGTCTTAAGGTCTATCTTAGCCAAGCCTAAAACTCAAGCTATTGTTTCATGTCCTTGCTTGCTATACCATTGTAACTTTTTCTACCTTCAGACTTTGCAGCTGTAGCTAGTTCTAAGTTTCTCTGCTCTTTCTCCTTCTCAGGCCTGCTTTTTCAGCTTTGTGAAAATCATCTTTCCTTCACTCTTTCCCACAGTTTTCTCCTTCCTCATCAGTTTCCTTTCTTAAAGCTACTTCTTACAGCTTTCACAATGAGCATACTAGGATTGTCTTTGCTCTGTCACACTCCAGAATACTAGATTTCATGCTTGATAGATAAACTTTTTGCTTATTCATGGTCTTTGCCTCTGCTTCTAGTGCTATGATTTCACTCTTATCTCACAAAATTGTCCTGAAGATTTAGCAACCCAGAAAGAAAAATCTGTTTGCTTGTTGTTACCTTTATGACAACAATAATGAAACACAAATGCAATTTCACTTCCTTGTAAAAAAAAAAGTCTCACCACGGGTTTCATAAATTTTGTTTATTAGTACTGCAAGGAAGGTATCCTAGTTCTGTCTCTGCTACATGGCATTTCTAGCCACAGACACTGTTTCTACAACTGCTAGTATACCATAGTTGGTCCATAAAATTGCTTATTTAAATATATACAGAATGAGTTTCTTTATACTGTTGGAAAACAGAGGCAATGGGAGGGTAAATGATCTCATTAGGACTATGAAGAAAGCCTGTGAAGGTCAGAAAAAAGCCCCACATCTCCAGGGACTTAACCCAGAGGCCATCCTTCCCACATCTACCTGCAGGCTCACAGATATAACAGCTGCCTTAAATAGTGTGAAAGAGCCTGCAATGAACTTGTGCTTGCATGAAAGTCTGCAGCCAGGGGCTGGGTAACCATGTGAGGAGCCCAGCTGAAGGCAAACAAGCTGCTTTTAAGAATTCAAAACAGTGGTTTCTGTGATGATACTAATGACAGGTTCACAAATGAGTGGTTAAAATGCTTAAAGAATCGTTGTCAAGGTTATTGGCAAAAAGCAGGGTTTAATACGAATTCATGAGAATGCAGCTTTAACAGAGTTAAGTGGCAAAGTTCATTCTATTGCTTACTATGTAGACAAAGCATACATAAGTAAATTGGATTAGAAGCAACTTGGAATGATTTACATGAAGACTGGGGATGCAAGAGGGTAAGGGTGCAGGGGATATGGATGTAAGAAAAGGGTGCAAAAGCACTTAATCATTGACTAATTTTATATTTGAAAAAATAATTAAATGGGATTTGCTACAATTATAACAGTGAGTTAATTATATACTCAAAATAACAACATTCATACCATGATCTATTCACTTGCATGAACACATGAAAAAAGATGTATACATCTATATTAACAAGTGTAAAGGTATCTATCAAAAATTCCTGTCAGGCTCAGTGCAGTAATCATATCAAATCCCTTAGTGTTTCTCAACCAGCCTGGGCTGCACCTCAAGGAGATTGTATGTGTGGGGATGGTATCTGCCTAGACCTTTTTATCAGCAACAGTCTTTCAAGTATTGCAAACTTGAGGGTTTGCAAGCTCCAAGAGGGATCCTACTTAGAGGCCCACTGTGTTCAAGGAGAGCTCAAACAGCTCTCCTTGCTGCTACACTGCTGTTTGTAGCATTATAAGATGATTTTTCCAAAAACTTCCAGTAAAAATAGTACTATTACACTCAGGCTATGATTAATTTTTTCAAAAAGTCTCATAACAATGGTATCATTTCCATTGGGTAAATGACTTACCAAAGCTAATAAGAATGACTGATTATCCTTTGTTCCTTACTTTGGTCGGACTGCTCATGTTCCTGGTATGGTCAGAATAGTTCCTACCTTTACCATACAAGAGCACCCAGGATGGTCATAGATGCTTCAGCGCCCAACTGGCACAGTTAAGGGGCGCCTCACCACTCAGCTGATTACACTAAGGCTTATCAGAAGCTGCTGAGATTGTAGAGCAGGCCTAAAGAGAAGTTGAGGGAGAAGGATGTACTACCACAACAAGCTATCTTCTGTATTTTCAGCTTGCCTGAGCACCCAGAAATACAGACCCTTGCAGAAAAAGTCATGTTGACCTTCTGGGTGATCTGAGTAAAGGATTGTTTTAAAGGAAAACCAAAAATCCAGTGTCATGTTATGTAAATAAAAAGCAAATACCAATTGCTCATTAGCTCTGGAAATAAAGGTAACTCTTGAAAGGAACAATACACTGACTGGCTCATTTTACAAATAGACCGACCCTATATATGTATAAAAGACCCTATATATGTATAAAACTTTACTTCACAGAACTGGCCTTGTAACTCTTGAAGATACAATCCACACAGTTACCACTGGATGAAACAGGGGTGGCTATAGAACCTCTGCACACAATGATGCAGCCTCTCCTCTGACATGTAAGCACACAAGCTGCCCACAACTCTCTCTGTTTTATGGGTACTGCCAACAACACAGAAGGACTTCCTGAGTCACTTGACTTCCATGTAGTATGGCACAGAGCCCTCTTTTGTTTGCTTTCTAAATATTTAAGAGATTTTTCTTCCTGGGCATTTGAATTAAAGCACTATTATCAAAGTTATTCTTTCCACCATCTGTTTTTTTATGTCCCCTAAGTTTTAATTTCCATTATATTTTTTCCCTGCAGAAGATCTTTCAGAGCAGCTGATTAAGAGCTGTGACCTCAAAAATAAACCAAGAAAAGGTAAAATTCTCACAGCCTCTCAGAAGACTGAACAGGAGCAAAAGAAGCCAAAGAGAAAAGATACACCTGCTTTGCATACTCCACCACCTCTAACATGTGAGCAGTAAATCTCTTGACTTTGAAATCCCAATTCATGTCTGGGGACTGGAGAGGGATGAAAGTCCATGGAACGTTCAAACAGTTATGTCCCCTTGGATGCAAACAGGAGCACAGCTTCCTGCATGTGCACCTGGGAAGGCAGGGGAACAAAAAAGTCTGTCTTTCTCAAAAATATTCCATGTTAGTTGAAGGGTTTGGTCTCACTTCTGGGAATACCAAGGTGGATAGGTTTATGCTCTGAAAAACCTGCTTCTGTGGATCTCATAGACTTGCTGATAAATAATGTTACATTACTGCGTGATACTATGTCTATGCATTGACAGCTGCTGAGCCATACTAGATGTCCCAATTGGATATGGTCCAAAATCAAAAAAAGGATCCAGTCCAGCCTTTGCACTTTCCCATGAAACTTGCATCCAGTGCCCAGCAGGAGGCTGGGGCTGACGCTTGGAGTAGACCAGTCAAGCACACAAGCCACCTGCAGGATGGTTCTCCCAGAAATCACAGGGATCATGCGTTTATGGGGACTCTGGCAAAGGGTAGGTGTTTCAGGAAGCCAGAAAACATCACAGCAATGAAAGGGCTTCTTGTGGAATGCTCCCTACTGTGGCACAAATACAGATATTTGAGACCCAAATGCCACCAACCTGGAGAAGGGAAGAATAAGCAGGAGAATTCTACTGAAACCTAATGATCCAAAACCAGCAGTGGGAATAAATCTTTGTCACTCTCAGCTAACAAGCAGTTTTATAATTTCCATCAAGAGAGCTGTGCTCTTACATTATTGAATTCTTCTTCCCATGCTGCACATACATGGAGGAGTTAGCCAGTAACTACTTGTGTGCTTCTCTGTATATCTGCAACAATTCACCAAGTCAAAAATAAGCACTGGGATTTTCCAGTATTTGTAATCCAGATATTTGATTCTGTTCAGTTTTCACATGTACCTTCCATCAGCAATTCTCTCTTAGGAAGAGCAGCTCAGAGGCTGGAGAGCTGTGTTTACTTCCTGCAATTGTCATATCATAAAGAAAACATTTTTTCACTAGCCTCTTCTGTGTGGTCATATTGCTCCCAACTAACCTCTTGAACGTCTGTGTGATTAAGTTACTGTGGTAAGATGTCTAAAGTTCTGGAATAGGAGATTACACTCATCTGTCCCATGATTTTTAGTGCATTATGCATAATCAGAAGCCAGCTGGCCTGATAGCATCATTTTCTAGAGCCTGTGGGAAATAATTAATTTGAAAGAAATGTAGGGTAGGTACATCATGCAGCAGATCATGCAGTTGTGCCACTCTATGTCAGAGTAGTCTTTGGGAAAGCTACACAGGTGGAAATTTCTTCAATGTAAACAGGCTAAAGTAGCATTTTCTTTATTGCTTGCTTACAGGCATAGTTTCAGACTCATCTGAAAATCTGCTGAAAAGGTATGGTATCCCAGAGAAGTCACAGAGAGAGAGAGTGTCTCCAGTCTCTCAAATCACTGGACGGGAGCAGAAAAAGCCCAGAAGAAAAGATACACCTGCAATACACATCCCACCTTTGATAATAGGTAAGAAACTTAGGTAAAGACCCTCCTAGGAGGCAGCAAAAAGTGGCTAGTGTCAGAGATATACTTAGAAGGCTGAAAGGAGGTTGCCCTCTGCTCAGTAGAGTAGCAGTTCTTGAACTGGACCTATTTGGTATAAGTATATAATAATAATGGGGTGAAAATGAAAAGTCTAATACATATCTGTCGACGGAAGGAGACCCAGACATCCGTTTGATCATCACAGGCCCAATTTTATTGATCAGTACGGCGGGTTAAATACAGTTAATAATGAGCTTCATACATATTGCAAAAGTTGAGCTCAGGATTGGTCAGTTACATATCAGCACCTACGCCTACTTCTGCATTCCTATGGTTCTACTTTTGATACTTTTCACATATTCTCAGGATATATTCAGGACTAATCTCTACTCCCTCTCCTCATGTTGCAGCAAGGTCACTGCTGACCTTTCCTTTTAGCTTGCTGACTGCTGACTTTTCTCCTTCAGCTTAACCAGCGGCATTATTTCAGTATGGCCTTTCTCAGCTAACCAATTATTAATAATACTCTCCACACATATTCCATGTTCAAGCTCCAAGGATAGAAAGAACAGGTAGAAAGAATAGGCATTTGGTGACTTGATTGTCTCTTGCAAACTGCAATTCTACTTTTCTGAAAACCCAACTACTGCCCTGCTTTTCAAACCTAAGCACATAGAAATTTTTAGGTCACCGGCACTAAAATGCCTCCAACAACCTGGAGCAAAGCTGTACTGATTAATCCCCTCCTTCATTTGGCAGTCCCTGACAGGCACTGATGTAGCCAAGTGGTGATGAATTTCTCATTATCAGCACCTTAAAGATAATTCTGTGTATCAGGAATGACGTACAGTAGACACCATGTTACTTGCCAATGGGGAAAGTTGGGAAGGGAAGGGAAGGGAAGGGAAGGGAAGGGAAGGGAAGGGAAGGGAAGGGAAGGGAAGGGAAGGGAAGGGAAGGGAAGGGAAGGGAAGGGAAGGGAAGGGAAGGGAAGGGAAGGGAAGGGAAGGGAAGGGAAGGGAAGGGAAGGGAAGGGAAGGGAAGGGAAGGGAAGGGAAGGGAAGGGAAGGGAAGGGAAGGGAAGGGAAGGGAAGGGAAGGGAAGGGAAGGGAAGGGAAGGGAAGGGAAGGGAAGGGAAGGGAAGGGAAGGGAAGGGAAGGGAAGGGAAGGGAAGGGAAGGGAAGGGAAGGGAAGGGAAACTTTACCATGGATCATTTGGAAAAAGCTAACCTGCTTTTTGGGTAAACTCAGGAGGCAGAGCTCAGGAACATACACTAAATAAAGCTGCATCATGCTTTATGAACAAATTCCCTCTCTTATTTAAATTAAGAAGTGATGAAGGAAAAGTATATTTATGTAATTCTGATTACCTAGTTATAGCATACAAACCAGCTTTTTTAGAGCAGATTCTAGAGACAGCTTAAGTGTATGGCCCAAACAGAGGTCCCCAGCTGTAAGAGGAACCCATATTAGTAGTGTGTCTGATGCTTACCACGATAAATAGCAATGAATCACTTTGCTAACTGATGAACTCCAGAGGTTCCCAGTAGAGTTCAGGATTCAAAGCTCAGAGGGATGCAGTCCAGAGATGCATGTTATAAATTTTCCATGGACCACCAGCAATTTCAAGGACAAATCAGCATTTTAATGCAAAACAATAGAAAGAGAATACAAACAGGAAGTCAAAATGGTAGTGATTTGTGTAACACTGGGAAAACTTTTTTTTTTCTTTGATATGATGCCTCTGATCACTTGTGAAGAAAATGTGTTTTACTGGATGCAGTTTGGAAGTTCTGGGTTTCAAAGAGTGAGAAGCATGTTTGATTTGCTAAACATTTGTAAGTTAGTCTTTCTCTGTTTGCTGTTTTAAAAAGTCACTTAGCCTCCCTACCTCTGTTTCCCTAGCTGTGTGTATTATGAAATGCAACTCATCCTGCAGATCTATTTTAAGGATTATTAGATTGTTCTGTTAATATCTGCCAAGGAATCTGGCTAAAGAAAACAGAGGGTAAATATACAATGTCACCATAATTTCCCAACAGAACTTGCAAGTAATTGCAATTTTTAGGTACACTCTAGAACCGCAATGGCTCACAGAAACATGAGTGTTTCTGTTAGAAAGCTAAAAACTAGACAGAAAAAGTTGTCTTAAATCATTTATTCGTCAGGTGCCACCTAGATGTAAGCCATACCTCTTGGGCTACAAATCAGAGAAACAAGATAGCACATGTCTACAGACTGCCTAGGGACAATGCCTGCAGCTGAGCTGGAGAGGGAAGAGGTGAATAGTTAAACTTCCATTCTTCTTACCCAGATGTTTTCAATGGGGGTGTGGTATTTTTCTAAAGGAGCTGCCTTAACTGGTTTTCTAAGCTATGAGAAAGAATGAGGATTTGAAACTAAGTTTACAAGTTATCTCTCATTTGATTAGGAAACCTCAGTGACATTTCAGGAACTGTATTCCCATATTTACACATGCATTTACATTCTAGCTCAAACCCACAGGGCTAAAGACCATTAATTTAGCTAATGAACTATATAATGCTAAGTGGGGATGGCAACAGAGTGTTCCAGAGTTGACTACAGGCTTGGATCAGATTCAAGCCATTTATTGTCAAGTGATATGGAAAAAATGACCATTAGAAATTTGCCTATATTTTGTCTTCTGGTCTAATTCCTTCAGAAAGACAAGGTGTTGGCTGACTGAAGGAGAACTTGCTACTGGAGACGTCTCCTCATGACTCATTTGTATGGATGTGGCATAACATTAACTGTGCCACTTCAGTAGAAGTTTGAAGGCTGAATACATTTAGAAGCCTAACCCTTGTAGAGGAGATTTCAGATAACTAACTTAGTAGGCCCCTTTCTTTAACTGCATTTCCCAATTGGATTGGATGCTCTCGAGGTGTAAAACTGATTCTGCTTCTCATCTGGACCACATGCCACCTAGTAGATACATTAATTTTCCTAATTTTACACAGTACATTTGACTGGCTTTTATTTGTGACAGAAAATCTCTCAGACCACCCAGAAGGGAGAGGGACTGTCCTAGGAGTGCTGGTCAAAACAAAGAGGTATAACACATCTGCCATTTTCGCTGCATTTACAAAAAAGTATTTGTGTGGACAGCTGTTAATTTTTTTTTGCTAAAAATGCAGTGATTCAACTCTAGTTCAGTAAGTATTAAGGGACTGAAATGCCAAAAAGAAATGAGGAGTAATTCGTGTGATGACATTAAAATGAAGAAATAAGAGAAAAGTGAAAAATTCTCTTTTGCCACCTTTTTTTTATTTGGTTTTTTGTTTGTTTGTTTGTTTGTTTGTTGTGTTCTTCTCTTTTTAAGGCACTAAGCTATTTACAGAAGAAGAACAAACAGTGATTATGGAAGATGAAGAAAAGGATGGAGACACTATCCACAGTTAGATTACAATGATATTTCAATAATACAATGTAAATAATCATGGGTCATTCAAAGTGGCAGCACATTAAAAAAGATCTTTCACCTTTATAAATAATTTTCTCAGTTGTACACTTGAATTTAAACTACCACCAAGTGCTTATCTGCTAATCTGCATCTCATAATTCCCAGCAAGCATTATTGGACATGAATAGCAGAAATTTCAGTTACACAGGGTTTGAAGGATTCTGTCGGTTTACTAGAAGGGGCTTCCTAGCATTTTTGTCAAGAAGGAGTCCACCTCAGATCAGATCTAGTTTTGTGCAGTGCGGTACTCACACAGTACCCAGCACTAGAAGTGGTAATGCAGAGTAGTAAAACATCAGCTAGTGATTCAAATTGCTTTTTTTGTCTGACACTTGACCTAATTTGTTCAGCTTTCATTTCCTGGAATAACACTGACCACAGTGAAAATTCCCAAGTGCAGACTTGATGGGATAGATGAAGAAGGTGAGAGGGCCAGGATTCAATTCTAGAGTCTCTGAAATGCAAAGCAAATATTTCCTCTGCCTGTATCTGCTCATGACTTGTGTCTGTAAAGAGGGAAAGATAAATTTACTTTAGAATTAAAATTACACCTAAGGGCTCTCAGTGTTGACAGATACATCAAACAGGATGGAGAGCAGAGATCTCAGAGGAGAAACACTAGGGAAGTGCAATGCCTGCTGGTAATTGTCTCCACTGGATTGCTGAAAGATAAAATTGTGGGATAGTTGATGCTTTTGCTCCAAATAATTTATTTTCACATCTGCTTTTTAAATTGAATCCTAGGTAATCAGTTAGGAGAGGTTTTAAAGATTCAAAATCACAGCAGGAAGGTAAAAATTGAGTAAAAGGAATAATGTTACTTAATGGCATATGCTTACTGCAAGGTAGAAGAGCATCATGTGACTTTTTAAATAGTTTACCTCAATGATTCAAACAAGAATTGCTTTCACAGCTAGCTACAGCATTTGTAGAGAGATGGGTATTGGTAGAATATTTTACCAAAAACAAAAGATAGAACAGGACACTGTGTGCTTATCTTAATAACTCTGGGATAGATGGAGTAGCACTGCCAGCTGAACCGTTAGGGAAGTAAGCAGAGAGGTTGAAGATTATCTAGCCTGGCAGACTGAATTTAGTTATCTTTTTAAGTCGCTTATACAGACAGCTGAGGACCATACTAGTTTGGACTCCATTTGCCACTGTAACTGACAACATCTTTCATGAGAATGCAGTCCATTCACAAATATATGTGAATGTATACTCTCAAGATGTAATCAATGAGCTTACAATAAATAATTGCATATTAAATTGCACAAGAGGTCCACTATATGATTAATGGGATACCTCTTACTTAGAAAGTGTACTTGTTTTTATCCTATTAATCTAACAGTGAGATAAGACAATACTTAAAATATAAACAATCAATAGTTCAAGTAACAACATTAATATAAGATCCACAGTAAAGTGTGGAAACAGATGTGCATGCCAGCCCTCTCCCTTGGAGAGGTATCCCTTGAATGGGTTATGGTAAGATAAGATCCTCTCAAAGTCTCATGGATTGAGAAATCCTCCTTGGTCATGGTGAGTTCCCAGCATGCTTTGGAACCCATGTAGATTTGTTGGGACTGATTGGTTTTTCCCTCATTGTACCACCCCTGCTTTTCCCCAGAAAAAACCCCAGTTTCTGCCCTGTTCAGGAGAGAGCTGCTGTTGCTGGCATCCTTTGCAGGGGGCTGTAATAAAGGCTACCTCTGTGGAACAACCACATGGCTCTCCTGTCTCTTTGTCTCTGTGTTGGCCAGGGTACGCCTCACAAGGCAGAGCTGAAATCACTGCTAAGAGCTGAGCTGAGCTAGCTGCCCCTTGTTGAGGTTACCCAGCAGCTGAAGGACTTCCTAAGGCTCCTAGAAAGTTGTCTTTTGCAGGACCTCTCTCTGAGAAGGTTGTGGCATCCAGGTCGAGCCATCAGACCCCCGACCAACTGCCTCTACATTAAAGTATGTCACAACAAGTACATGACAAGAAATATATGTGACTCAGGTTCACCTTTACCAGTGAAGTTGGTGAATATTTTCAGTGCATGTGTAGTGAATTGACCTTGGCTAGATGCCAGATGCCCACCAGGTTGCTCTATCACTCCCCTTTACAGCAGGACAGTGGAGAGAAAATAACATGCAAAACAACTAGTAAGTTGAGATAAGGCAGTTTACAAAAGCAAAGAACCAAAAAAAAGAAAAGTTTACACATGCATAAGCAAAAGGGAAAACAATTAATATCTACTTCCCATCAGCAAGCAATATTCTGCCATTTCCCAGAAAGCAGGATTTCAGCACACACTTCTGGAATGGTTGCTCCAGAAGGCAAAAGTGGTAACATAACAAACGTCCCCCACTCCTCCTCTCTCCCATAGCTTTTGTATCAGAGCTGATGTCATATGGTATGGAATATCCCTTTGGTTTATTTGGGTCAGCTATTTTGGCATAGCTGTGTTCCCTACCAGGACACTGTTAGAGACAGTGCCAATGCTGTGCCAGTGCTGCTCCGCAGTAGCAAAACGACTGGTGTGTCACCAGTACCTTTCCGGCTACCAATGCAAAGCACAGCACTGTGAGGGCTGCTGTGGGAAAATGAACTCTATTTCTGTCAGTCCCAATACAATTTCCACCCCTTATTCCATACCATTTGCGTCCTACTCAGATCCCACATAATTTATATATCTTCCAATTCTTCCATTATGTTTGTCATTACTGGAATCTCTTTCTACCCACACTTACAACTTAAACTACATCCTTCAACCATCTCTATACCCAATATACACTTTCACTAACTACTACCCCTGTCCTTTCACAGATTGATATTACTTTCCCTTTTCATGGGCTTCCTCCATTTTTCCAGATCCGTGACTTGGGCTCCATTCAATCAGGATGGGTAGTCAAGACAGGATAAGAAGCATACTTTATCATCGGTCACCAAGACCAGCCTGGCTTGAGTCATCATTGCATCTTCCTTGCCCTTCACAAAATTAATTCTTCATCAGTTCAATTAATTCCTGCTACTTTACTTCCTGCAACACATAATTTATGCCACAGATTATTTTCCCCACAAGGCTAAATTTCCTTGAGTCACAAAGCAGGTCTCCCAACTCTTCCACACTACCTACCAAATATACCCTGGTCCCTGGGCAAAAACAATCCCACAAATGGGTTTGCTTTTTCCCATGGAAGGAGAAATCCACACCAACTTCCCCAGCCACCTCTCCATGTGTAGGGATGGGACCTTATCTCCTCCCACAGTATGGAAGGGTTTTGTTTGGGCAGGAGCAGGTGGCCAGCAGATCCGCTGTTGTTAACCAGCTTAAGCTTCTGCTAAATTTGCATCCTAATGCAAATTTATGCCCTTTTACCTTAACATCATTAACATAGTCTTCAGCAGTCCTTCTCTCAGTCTTTCCAGAGGCTTGTGAGTGATAAAGGATGTGATATATCCTCTCAATGCCATGTTTCTTTGCTCAAGAGTTTCCAAGATTATTTGGAAAATGAGTCCCATTGTCTGATTTTATTCTCTGAGGTACTATGTCACAACAAAATGTGTTTTTAAAGGCTAAGATAGTGTTTTGAGCAGTGACATGGTTTATAGTTTATGTTTCCAGCCAGCTAGTTGTGGCCTCTACCATGGTGAGTACATAGCTCTTGCCTTGGCATGTTTGTGGCAGTGGTCCAGTGTAGTCAATCTGCCAAGCTTCACCATACTGGAAACCCAGCTACCACCCTCAATTCCAAGGAGATTTTACTGCTTAGCTTGCTTGATTGCAGCACATATTTCACATTTGTGAGTACCCTATGTGACAGCTTCCATAGTCAGGTCCACCCCTTGATCACAAGCCCACCTATATATTGCATCCCTTCCTAAATATCCTGATGCTTCATGGGCTCATTGGGCTATAAATAGCTCAGTCTTTCTCTCCCAGTCTAGGTCCAACTGAGCAATTCCAGTTTTGGCAGCCTTACTGTGGTGGGTTCAGTGCTGGCTAAATGTCCAGGTACCCCCTAGAATGATTCACTCAATTCCTCCTGTGAGATAGGATTAGAAGGAAGGCAAAGCAGGCTCAAAACTTTAAAAGGGTATAAAGAAAATTTTATTAACAGCAACTAAAAGAAAGAATAACAAGAATCAGAATAAAACCTTTAGAACACTCCTCCTCCCCTCACATCCTCTTTTCTTTCCCCCTAACAACATACAGAAACAATTCAGTCAGTTTATCACCTCTAGAATATTCTTTCATCAGTTCACTTGGGGAGAGGAGTCTCTCTTGTCATGCTATGGAGACTTCCCTACAAGAAAACTGTTCTCTCATGGCTTTTAATTTTCATGAATAACAGCTGCCCAGGAATCTGCAATTGTGAAGCCCCTCCCAGCTCTTGCAGCCTTCCCACAGCAGTGCTCATGGGCCATGTCAGCTTACAGGGTACTATTCTAAGGACAAACTGCTCAAGAGCAAAGGTTCTCTTTATTAATCTCTTTCCAGAGATTAATAAAGAGAACCTTTAATTAATTAATTATTGATTTAATTAATTTATTTTTATTAATCTCTAATCTGTTCCCAGAGATCATCTTCATCTCTGGGAACAGAGGTCTTTGTCTTCTTCTTCTTCTTTCCCTGGGGTAAAGGGTCCTTATCACTCCTCTGTCTGTTAAAACTTCTCATGGGATCACAGCTACTTCAATATCTGCCACCTTTAGCACAGATGCCTTTGCTCATAACTTCAATTTGAACACTTCATCCCCTGTACTTTTCAATGAGTTACAGGGAAAAAGAGTCTGATGTATCAATTATATCTACTCCATAGCCTGACAAGAGGATTTCAGCCCAGGACTGAGGCATCTCCTCAATCCCTCCCATCTGAGACGTGGCTTCTTACTGACCTTCTTGTCTAATGTTGTTCTCTCTGTATCTTCACTCTTTCCTTTTCTGTCACTTGAGAGAGATAATTGATGTTTGAAAGTTTCATCCATGCACTAAAAAGAGTTAATGTCTCGCTCGGGGCCTGCGGATGGTTGCGTGACCCAAGCCAGGCGGTGGGTGGCTGAAGCAGGTGCAATGATGGATTTCAGGCTGCACTGGGGGGCTGTGTCAGGATCTCAGGCAGCCCGGCCAGAATGGCAGCAGCTGCTCTGGTCACACGGCTGCCTCTGGCCCCTGCTTTGTTAAATTTCAACTGTAGGCTGATGGCCTCCTCTCCCCCTGCCCAGTGGTAGGGAGAAGCCTCAATGGTGGCAGAATCACGGCTGAGCCAGCCTGGCCTGGGGCTTAGCAGAACCAGCTTGGGCTGCTCCCAGGGCCTGGCGGACCCAGTATGGCCCAGCAGCAGAGCTGGCCCAACCCAGCAACTGCGGGCAGGGCTCAGTGACAGCCTGTGCCATGGCTTGTCTTGGCTTGGCTTGCCTTGCCTTGCCTTGCCTTGCCTTGGGTGTCCCTTTACCCCCTCCCCATCCCAATGGCCAGGCTGCACGGGCCCAGCACAGGCCAGCATAACTGGGAAGGGGAAGAAAATGCAGGAAAGCAGGAAGTAAAGAAAGCTTCCTGGGGGTTTGCTTGTCTTAAAATGTGAATGTCACAGAGGTGTATCTAACTTTTAATTGGCTTATAAACATGCCTGTTCTCAAAGCTAGCCAGCAATTGGTGTTGCTACATACAGAGGAAGCTCTCAGTAGCTCTCCTCAGAAAAATTCACTTCCATGGGTGGCTCAAATGAAAAACCAGCACACTTATTTATTAATTCATTATTTTGATATTCTTCAGTGGTATGACTTTTGGGCATGTGAGCATCTACATGACATCCTTTAAGAGTTATGTTTTCTACACATGCAGCAATGTCCTGCCACAATGCAGCAGCCCAGATGGGTTTACCCCTGCATCATCAATTGGTCTTCTTCCACTGATGCAGCTACCCTTATATAGGGCATTAGCCACCATCCAGAAGTGAGTAAAGAGATAGAGTACAGGCCACTTTTCTTGTTCACCAATCTCAAGGGCTTAGTAGGATGGCTTTCACTTCTGCAAATTGGCTCAACTCACCTTCCCCTCCAGCAGCATCAATGACTCCTTGTGTGGGACTCTAGACAGCGGCTTTCCACCTCTGATGATTTCCTATCACACAGCAGGATCCATCAGTAAACAGGGCATAGACTCTTTCGTTTTCTCTCTTTCTTTTGTTTTATGGTGGTGTTTCTTGGGCACTAGTCATCACTCAGGCAATACTCAAAAATCTCTGCCTTCTGGCCAGTCCATAATCTCTTCCAGTGTTCCAGGGAAACTGGCTTTTCCCATTCAGGCTCGTTGTGCAATCAGTGATACCAACTGACTCCATGTAGTACTGGTTATATTATATGTCGAAGGGGTATTTTCTTTGAACATCCAACACAGCATGGGTAATCACAGTGCCAAAAGGAGACATATTTATGTTCCAAAAACTTCTGAGGTGGTTCAAAACTCCTCAGAGGCTGCTAATATTTCTTTTTCCATCAGAGTATAGTCAGCTTCTGATGATCTATAAACTTGGCTCTAAAACCTTGACCTTGGGTTTCTCCTGATGTTCTTTGGCAGAGGCTCCAGAGGAGACCATGCTTCCTAGCTGCAGAGTAGAGTGCATTTCACATGGCTGATCCTGTCCAAACAGGTCCAAGAGCTACCACACAAGCTATTTCCAGTCTGATCTGCTCAAAGGCCTGTTGATGCTTAAGGACCCACTCAACTTGGTTCTTCCAGGTCACTTGATAGAGGGGGCTAACAAGTTGACTATAACCTGGAATGTGCGTTCTCCATAACCCCACAAGGCCTAGACAAAGATTTCCTCCTTGTTAGCTGGTGGAGACATAGTTGCTATATTGTTAGCTATATCCAAAGGCACATGATGGCATCCATCCTACCATTTTGTTCCCAAGAGCTGGATCTCCTGTGCAGTTCCCTTTACTTTGTTTTATGGTAACAGCTTTCAGAAGGATTTGGATTATTTTCTTTCCTTTTTCAAAAACTTCTTCTACTGTATTGCCCCACACAATGACATTATCAAGACATTGCAGGTGTTCTGGAGCTCCAGTGCAGTCTGCATCAATCCATGGCAAACAATTGGGTAGTATTTCTACCCTGGGGGCAGTTGATTCCAGGTGTACTGGACACCTCTCCAAGTGAAAGCAAACTGTTATCTTCATTCTGCTGCCAGAGAAATTGAGAAAAATGCATTAGCAATATCAGTTGTGCCATACGATCTGGCTTTCTTTGACTCCAGGTCATACTGAAGTTCCAATATGTCCAGTATGTCAGCACTCAGGCAGTGTGACTTAATTCAGGCCATGATAGTCTACTATCAGCCTCCATTCCCAATTAGACTTTTGCACTGGCCATGTGCTAAAGGATGAGTGTGTCCTGCTGATCACTCCTTGGCTCTCCAGTAGACAAATTAGTTCATGGATACGAGTTAAAGAATTTCTGTTGGTGCAATATTGCCTCTGGTGCACTGTCCTGGTAGCAATTGACACTTGCTGGTCTTCAACTTGACGCAATCCAACAATGAAGGGCTCCTATAGGAGGTCAGGCATTGTGGATAACTGTTTGATCTTCTCTGCATTCACTGTAGCTACACTAAAAAGGCCATCAATACTCCTTGGGATCCTTGAAGTACCCTCTCCTCAGGCAGTCGATGCCAAGGATACAAGGGGCCTCTGGGCCAGTCACAATGGAGGGCTTTTCCCACTTGCCGCCTGTTAAACTTACCTCAGTCTCAAATACAGAGAGCTCCTGGTGTTCCCCCACCACTTCAAAGATTCATATGGGTTCTGCACTCCTGTGCCTTGATGGCATCAGTGTGTACTAAAGCTTTAGACTTCTGTGTATCTGATGTGCCAGGCCATTGAATCCACATAGTCTGGCCATCACTTTCCTCTTCTTGGCCAAAGGCAGGGACCTTCTATTTCTGTTCCTGGTCAGAGTATTCAATATCTGACCTTTGCAATGCCAGATCAGAAGGTCTCTCTTAAGGGCTAAAGGAAACTATTTTAGTTTTTTTATGTCTGGGAGATTGCTGATTGCCTTCTTGTCTCTCTGCAGCAACTACACTGACAGTCTTCTTGGGTGACTTCTTCTGGCTCTCTTCCCTCTCAGTCCATGGACACAAGCTTCTAGCTTAAAGATTCACCATCCCACTTCCTTATGTCCTTCCCCAGTCATGAAGAAAGAACCAGTTATCTATCTGGCCTCCACCTGGGGCTTCCCTTCTCTCTGAGCGAGGCAGGACAGCACTGATCTCTTGGGCTGCCCCTAAAAGCCGGGCTGCTGGTTCAGAGGTATGCAAAAGTATGCAGAGTTTCTGCTGCATTTCAGACCAGGAGAATTCAATTTCTACAGCTGATGAATGCATTTTCAGGTAATAATATGATATGAAGCTGATGGAATATGATGCAGAGGCTCTTTGAACCACCTTCCTCCACACGGCCATTGTGCAAGGGACAACCTCTGGATCTTAAGGGATCTTATCCTTTTTTAGATTTCTATAGATGACTTCCAGCACTGCTAATTCTCTCAGATACTGTATAACTTCAACTGTAGTGGTCCACTTTCTTGGGGAGTTTATTCCCAAGAACTAGATCTCTTGTGCAGTTCCCTTCACTTTGTTTTATGGCAAGACCAACTTTCAGAAGGATTTGGATTTTTTTATTCTTTCCCTTTTCAAAAACTTCTTCTGCTGTATTGCCCCACACAATTATATCATCAAGACATTGCAGGTGTTCTGGAGCTCTACCCTGTTCCATAGCAAATAGTGAGGCTTCCATAAATGATCTTTAAAGATCTTCCTTAAATTAATATCTTGTCCTCACACTTGAGAGGAGCTGTCTACAGAGGCTGCAAATTGCTCTTTCTTTTCCAATTCTTCTTTCAACTTCCTGATCTCTAACAAGGGATCCCAGCTGTTGGACTTCATGTCCTTCTAACTGCTGACTGTTGGCTCCATTATCCCAGCATCGAAGAAATGTGCTCATCTGGCTGGTGACTGTAGTCTTTTCACAAGTCTCAAAGTTCTGATGAGGTCAGAATAACTTGGGTTTCCTTTTTGATTTGCCTCACTCCTTTAAATTTCTGTGTTGAAGGACATACTGTTGAAGGACATACTGTTGAAGGACCTGCTTCTTCCATCTGGCCCCTCCTCTCCTATTTCTTCTTCTTCTTCTTCTTCTTTTTCCTCTTCTTCTTCCTCCCTTACTAATCAATGGTACGGGCCTGTTACTCACATTGTCAATTTTTTTTTTTTTCACTGCTGGGGTAATTACTTTAGTTACTGTGGTTTGAGTCCCTGTCTCAGTTATGGTGTCCTCAAATGCAGTTTGGGTTCCTGCCACAACTACAGTCCTCTGAGAACACAGAACTGTGGTTCAGTAGGCACAGGCCAGGCCCCAGTGCAGGGTGAGAAGCTGCTAGTGTTCATTGGTGTAGGCAAGACACTTTTCTATCAGTTGATGAGCCAGCTTGTCAGGGTTGATCACCTGTTCAGTTGTAAAGCGCCAGTAATGGCAGGTGATAATTACCCTAGAAATAGGCCCAAAACCTTCCATGCACTCTGCCACCCAGAAACTGAATGCCTCAGGGCAGATTTCATTATCTCCTCACAAAATTTATTTTCTGTTACATCAGGATGGCACCAGATTTCATAAACTCCATAGTTAACCAGCAGTATTAGTTGATATTATTAACAGTATAAAATAGCTTACATAAGGATGAGCAAAGACTCTGGAAGACTGCATTATAAAAGCATTCAAATCAGTCTCGGGCAGGGAGAAGGAGGTATATTACTTCATCCTCCACAGAAGATAGCTCCCCCAGCATAACAAGGTCATCAGTGTAAAGGAAAAGCACACAGCCGCTGTTTGTATTAACATGTTCTCGAAACTCAAAAGAGAGATAAGCAATGCAGCTGACAAACTCCATGTCCCATAAATAAGCTTTCTACTTGATAAATGCTATTTATAAATATGTATATTTATATATTACTGATTTTGACTCACAGCACACATTGGATGCCAAAAAGACTGTAGTGGGATGACCTTAGCCACTTCTGAGAAGCAGGGTTTCAGCATACACTTCTGGAACAGTTGCTTCAGAAGGCAAAAGGGGTAACATAACAAATATAACCCATTCCCTCTCTCTCTCATAGCTTTTATATCTGAGATGATGTCATATGGTAAGGAATATCCCTTTGGTTTATTTGGGTCAGCTATTTTGGCATAGCTGTGTCCCCTACCAGGATCTTGCTCACTTGAGAGTGCTCACAGCAGCACTGTTCACTCTCATGCCTCCCATCAGTTCCTTGAACAGTGCTGCTCCACAGTAGCAAAAACACTGGTGTGTTACCAGTACTGTCTGGCTACCAATGCAAAGCACAGCACTGTGAGGGCTGCTAAGGCAAAAAGAACTTTATCTCTGCCAGACCCAATACACCACAACAAGCAAGTGAAGTGTGGAGTCGTGAAAACATTCAAATTAACATCACCAATGGATTACCCATGAAATCGACATGTTTAGACATGAAGGAGCTTAACAATACAAAACAGGAACACAAATATAATGTGACTGACTTTACTGCTCTGAAAAGGATTTGTTTCCAAACCTGCAAAATGCTGACACAATTTATGGGAAATAATAAATAAAAATAATAATAAAAAAGAGCCTCTTTTAAGCCTAGCACTGTATATTGCTTGGTGAAGAGGAGTTACAGTCTGAGTGACATCTCTAATGGCACAGCAGCCTAATTTATCATCCCTGTATTGATGAAATTGAAGCCCAGACAGGAGAATGCTGCTTCTTCCTTTAAAAATGGCATATTCACAGCCTGCCAATTCAGCATTTTCTCTTTTTTTCTCCACCCAGGATCAACATGAGCAATTAAAAGTAATTTTTCACTTGATCAATTAAGTAAATAGGAGATTTTTAATATTCGTAGCAAGGAGTTGTAAGGATCTGAGAGTAAAAATAATGCCTCAAAAAGCGCTTCATCATTATCATTATCTCTTTGAATACCTGAATACTATGAGCATCCTACCTTGAGGTCCATAAAAAGGAAGGCAAAACTTGTGCAAAACTAGGGAGGAGGAAGAAAATTACAGAAACTCTGGCCTTCGCCTTCTCACCCCCCCGCCCCCGCCTCCACTGCTGCCATCCAAGGTTTTTCACAGCTGGAAAAAGAACCTAAAGCCTCCAAAAGCTGAGATGCCACCAAGCCTTGGATGCCTCCAGCCTGGGAAAAACAGTAACCTATGCAACACACACAACTTGTGAAAACCCTCTTCTGCTCCTGCATCCTCCGATGTGAGCAACAAGAGTGGACCAAAGTCAGCTGCAGGGACCACATGCTGCATCTACTTTTCAGAAGGTAAGTGACTGCATTCCATCTAAGCTGCTAACCTACAATTCTGGAAAAGCAGATAAGTAGCAGAGACAAAAAAAAACGGGGCAAAAACTGCTTTGCCCACCACCCCCCTCAGTGGAAAGGTAACAAGTGTGGTTGGTAAACTCTCCTATGCTTGTAAAGTAATCTTAGCTTTTTTCCAACTTTTCTCTACTTCCCCCTTTCTCTCTCTTTGCCTCTTTTACAGTTAAGAAAGTGAAAATATCAAAATATTTTGGTACCAACATGTAAATTCTTTGGTGCTTTAGTTATGTTTTGGGGAATATTTGAACCTGAAATGGTTTCCACAGCTCACAGGGGTGAATGCTCCTCCATAATTAAGTAGACTGTAGCATTTAATAACAAGGCACAAAACCCTTAAAACTCGAGTGTTAATTCCAGAAAATCAATAAATTGCTAATTTTTATGATTGATCATTTTGTGTTAGAGAAACAAAGCAAGATATCCTTATAAGTCTTTTTCTTTTCTTTTCTTTTCTTTTCTTTTCTTTTCTTTTCTTTTCTTTTCTTTTCTTTTCTTTTCTTTTCTTTTCTTTTCTTTTCTTTAGTAAAGTGCTTTGTAAAACATTGTAGCTGTTTGCTTTTTGATGACATTAATGCAAGGTGCCCATCAAAAGTGAGTGTATTACTATGTTTAAGTGTTTAAAATAAGGTGCTCCTGAGGCATAAGGAGTGGGACATTGAAAAATAATTTAAACAAGGTGCCCCTCAGGAATGATCACCCCTGTGTGTGTGTTTTTTATGAAATGTATACAAAGTGTCTTTCTAGGGTGAAGGATTTAAATTTGAAAATTATCTGTAATTATACAAGGTACCCTCTGGAAACAATCACTTAATCTCTGTTATGCAACTTTGTAAAATATTATTCCAGAGATAAAGGGTTAATTTAGAAATTGCACAAGGTACCCTCCAGAAAAATCTACCACATTTTTGTGGTAACATGAAACATAATGCACAAGCTCTGGTCAATTTATTGGATGAATTTGGTGCCAAACTGTCTCCTCCGGGAATGGGCACAAAATTATATGGTGTAATATCCAAGAAATTTTTGAGCTAATCTCTACCCTGCATGCAGGTGCAAAAGTAAAAAAAAAAAAAAAAAAAGGAAAATCTATTGTTTGTTCTGTCTTAGGTGCTATTGTCTTAGCTGCAGTTGAACACAATGAATGTCAACAAAAAGCTGATATGGAAATTATTGCATCATTACAAGATTTGGTTAAAGTGTCACAACTGCAACTACAAGAAGATGAGACTAACACCTGTCTCCTCCAGGAGGAAATAAGAAATCAGAAAGCTACCGCCCATGTTCTCCTCCAGGAGGAAATAAGAAATCAGAAAGCTACCACCCATGTGCTTCGAGAGGAGCTGCATGTGAGATTAGCCAGTGAAACAAAAAGGGAGGTAGAGCTGAAGCTCTACCAAAACACATATCCCCTCTCTGACTTAGAATCTTTGCATAATCAATCAGTCTCACTTTGTCCCTTAAATAAGGTAGAACACATGGGTTTGGATGATGATACACCTTAACATAACTGTGGAGGCCCGTGAGCCCATTGGGAAAAGGGCCCTGGCAATACCCGGGAGGAATACACCATAGGCTCCAGACATGCCCCTAGGTTAGGGTGAGACAGAAGGCTTTCCCCATGGTGCACTGCAGTACTATGCTAATTTACCCCAGTTCTGCATTTCCCATTGGCCCATTGGCCATCTCTACTTCTTTTACTCCTATATGGTCTTGTTCTAGAATATTCCCCACTCCCTGTTTCCCCATTGGTTAATGTAAACCTGCCTGTCTACCCTGGCACTCCCTATTGGCTCCTGCCCTTTGTACTGCACCTATGCGCTCAGTCGATTGGCCCTGATGCTTTCCTCCACCTCCTCTTTTGCATATTTATACCCTGGGCCCTCCACAGTCCATTGTCTTCTGTTCCTGGATGCGTTCAGTGCCGGACCCTAACAAACCCTCGCTGGAACCCCATACAGATCTTTCTGTGTCTCATCTGCCTGCTAGCTGTGGTGTGCTTGAGTGCTTTAGTGCGTGATTGTTGTGTGCCTGCCCAAACGTTCTCCCTCCAAGGATGCTTGCGGGGAGGGTAGTGGCAGTGACCACCTTGCCTCTCTGATTCATATAATCATGCAAGAAATCCCATGTATGGCTACTGAGTTGGTTAAATTAGAAAAGGAAACCCCTAAAGAATCTGAGACTGAGTGGAGAGTCTCTCTTTCTTGGAGGGACCAAATTCTATCAGAAAAAGAGTGAAGGGTTCTGGGGGGGAAAGACCCTGATCTCTTACCCAAAAAGCAGGTTTTTGGGTTGGTGGATTCAACCCCCTGCAGAGAGGACATTCCCCTGGCTATAGTAGGAAACATTAATCAGATTGTAAAAAGCACAAAAAGGCTGCTTGTTTACAAATGATGCATGATAGAGAGTTAACATGCATGAATCCCCTATGATGATGACTGTGGATCCTGAAATAATGATACCTCTCATGAGAGGCTGCCCTAAAGCATGGGCATCCAGCTAAAAGGACAAGTAGAAAGGCTCATGAAAGGGGAAAGAGCTGTAGCCACCTTGGAGGAAGCTATTACTCCCAACCATAACTGAGAGAAAATTTGGACCTGGGGTAGGTGGCACAAGAATATTTTATTATGGAAGAAAATATGACCCAATACCTTCAAGTAAAATTGATTTTAAATCAATTCAGCACACTGAGTGCAAAACAACTGTAAGACTCCAAAAGGCCATGTCCTTCCCTGGGCAAGGAGGATGAGCTAATGCAGGGGAAGAACACAAGGAAAAAGAAATACCAGGTGGAATATGGGCTTACAAAAAGGATCCCAAAAACCCTAATGAATGACAAACCCACTGATAAATTAGAGGTATTAATTATATTGGTCATCTAATCCAAACACCACCACCATCACCAACACCATCTTAATTGCTAATTAAGAAACCACCCTTTGGCAAACAAATCTCCATAACACATTCTACATGTTCACAATACCAGGTATAGCAAATTAAAATAAAAATTGTTTCTCATTCTTTTCTCTGATCTTCTCACAGCCTTCCCCAGGACGATGCCTGGGAAAGTTATGTTTCTCTCAGTGGCTAGAGAGCTGCTGCCACAGTCCTGTGGGGAAGAAATGACACAGACAGAAAATATATTTGGAAAGACAATCTAATTTTGTGCATATACATATATATATATATATATATATATATATATGGATACAATATATGCAGTATACAGCCTATTTGAGTAAAACATTTTAGGGTGTTCTACAAGGAAAATATAGTTGTTAGAAAATTCCTAGAGAAAAATCACATTTCCTAAGCAGGAGGCTTTAAAGTGCATTCCTTTAGCATTGTGTTTAGGCAGTGACCCAGCCCTGCTGCTGGAGTCTCAAACTCCAGTGGTGGTTAAGATCAACATCACAAACATGAAGCAGAGTATAAAGGATGAAGGTAACTGAAACATGGTAACATCAGAGTACTTGAGCAGTGAATATGACTAGCAAAATATTATAAAAAGGTGTGAATCTTGAGGGGAGTGCACCTGAAATTGAACTGGTCCTCTCTTAAGAGAGTGAAGGGCATCGCTAGCACTGGGAAAATACCTTGGCTGTTTTCATGTGACAATCAGCCTTGATTTTAACGTGACTGTAAAGCACTAGTGGTACCTAGTGGTGACAGCTGGTGCAGTTTTAATGTTGAACATGATTACAAACTTGTAGTGTATAATAATGCTAATTAACAGTGAGCAAATTTTTAGAAATAGAAATAATAGAATTGGTAGTTGTCAGGGATACTTCTAACTTAAAGAGTGTTCAGACAGGTTTCTATACAACAAATTTTGCTTCACAAACTTTGACAATCCTTGGAGGAGCCAACAATGGTTTTCTCCATTTTTCCAAGGTCCTGATCCAAACAATGTCAAAGCTACTGAGTTTTCATGGATTAAAAGATAATTGCAACATATGATCTTAAATTGGTTAAATAACTAGATAACAATGGGGAGAAAAATCAAAATCCATAAATAAATTTAAAAGTGTGATGAAATGGTCAGGATTCATAGTAAAGAAGGATTGTTGCTTCTGCTATTCAATGTGCTTCTCCAGAAGATACGATGTGGAAAAGTTGTGGGTGGAAGAAGAAAGTAAGTAGGGAATAGAAATGAAGAAAAAGTGAAGAAGTAGAAAAGATGAACAAGCAGCAGCTTACTTAAGTGTAGTTGGCAAATCCACCAATTCAGGGTTGGTTAGTGCAGAAAGATGCATATAGAGAGAGGCAACACTAACTCCACATGTCCACGTGTGTACTTGGGCTAAACATTAATTAGGATTTTTTACAGAAAACTCTACAGAAACTACTGTTCAGTCCTGAAGGAGGTTCAAAAATGAACGTACAACTTTAAAATCTATTCAGAAAAGCATAGAAGGTAGAACAGAAAATGTAATTACATTATTTTAAATATTTCTGGTATACTTGCAATTTGAGCAGTATGCAGTGCTTGTTCTCTCCTTTCAAAATGAGATTAAAACCAACAAGGATAAAGAGAAGAACAGCAAGAAAAATGAACAGTAGACTAGGTTTGCCTGTGATGAAAGTAAAAAGGACTGCAAAGGGACAGTTGAAGTAGTATCTAAATCACCGGGGCTTTGGGAAAGAGGCTTAAGAAACAATTGTTTCCCTCTTGGGAAACAATTTGCCACTGTTTCTCAAAGTGCAAAATCTGGGGGTGAGAGGAACTTTTTCACAAGGGACATGTTCAACTGTGAAACTCAGGCCCATGGGACACTGTGTGCTGAAAGAATGCATGGGATCAAATCGAACTTAATTAGTGTCATAAAAGACAATCAGTATTATTTAACATTCAACAGAATTTGAGCAAAGAACAATTTTAATGTTGTGCTATATGTTCCTTTTCTAGTGAGTGAAGACAGAGGACCCTTTGTAATCCAGCCTCCTAACTGCATCCTCCTGAATACCTATCACACTGAGAGGAGGACATTTATTCTCAGTACTGTTAGGAAAGAAAAAAATTTCCCACACAGTCTGAAATAGGAATAGTTTTAACTGTGGTAGGCAGAAGGTCACATTGAGAACACCATAAGGAAAGCAACAATCTAGGAAAGCATTGACTTAATTTGATAGGAGGTAAGTCACATACAATTACTTTGTGTATGTAATTCTTTTAAGGTAACAGACCAATATTTTAGTACTAAGTGAGCATATGCTGCAATAATAAGGCTATTGAAGTAATTTCTAACAAAATGTCCATTATATCGTATAGTTAAATCATAGACTCGGTTTTAGTTAAATTGCTGCTGCTGTCAATGCAGTGTAGCCTGTGCAATGATTCCACAATGTTCTCTGTCTGCCATTCCAGAAGAAGGCCTCTTTACCTTTTCTGCTATTTCCTCTTCCAACTCTGGGGAATATGTTGAATTTTCTTCATTCTTCCCTTTGTGTCAAACACCTTACCTCTCACTGGATTTTCCTCCAATTTCTTCTGTAAAACAGGGAAATACTCTCCTGGGTTGTGAGTAGGCCTCCTGAGGTAATGCAGTTGAGGTTTGATGGCTGGTGGTGACAAAGGAAGAACAATGATGGTTACTGTGCCTAGATTTCACTCACTTGTGGAGAAGAAATGGATTCCTCAGAAGCTGTGTCCATCCCATAGCCCG
Organism: Ammospiza caudacuta; assembly: GCF_027887145.1. Lineage (NCBI taxonomy): Eukaryota > Metazoa > Chordata > Aves > Passeriformes > Passerellidae > Ammospiza > Ammospiza caudacuta. The sequence continues at coordinate 56,213,302 of NC_080593.1, read as the reverse complement.
TCTGTGCAAAAGAGTGCTTCTCAGCCTAAGAGCCAGGATTCTTTTGGGTTAATGGGCAGTTACAGACAGTGAGGAAAAAGTTCACAGAAAAAAAAAAAAAGTTTAAAAATATAAATCTTAAATATAGATGTAAAACTCTAAAATGAAACATAGGCAACTCCAAAATTGAAAGTAGGGCAATTAAGCACTAAGAATACTGAATCTTGAAATCATGCCCTTATTCTTACATCTCAGCAGACTACATCAGCACAGGAAAGAACATTCTTGTGGTTAGAAAACAACAGTTTAGACAGTAGATGAAATTGCCAAAACTAAATGAAGAAGCAACTTTATACTTACATATCTACATATATACAGCAAAACACTTCACTATTTTCAAAATGTTGTTGGTCAAGGTAATTTTAAGGCAAGAAATCTGATTTGAGATAATGTTTCTCAGAATTCTTGAATAGGTGGATTTGAGGCATTTTGTCTGATTTTCCAATAAATTACAGGCCATTGTGAAAGTTGGAAGTGGTCTACATAATAATCTGACCATTCTCAACTTCTTGACTCTGTTTATTTGAACCTGCATCTTGCTTTCTTACCTGTTTACATAGATAGACTAAAAAATTAACCATGACCATGATCAAAATATTTTAATCTTATGCTTATTTATTATTTGCAAAATGACCAATTGAATAATTAGTGTGACAAGGATTTAAAAATAAATTTTCATTGCTCTTAGCAGGAATCCTGAGAAGCAAAAAATATTCCACTGTGGGAGCTAGCTAACATCACTAATTCAAATGCTACAACAGTCACACTCCATCTTGCTAAACTCCTCAAGAGATTAATCATACCCTAAAATGTATTCGGGAACAAAAAGTTATGGATTTTCTAAACTTTAGAAATGTGTGTCCAGATTTCTGCATAATCATAATCCTTCCTGTTCTCAACTAGATTCATTTCACATTCATTAAAATTCAATAGGTTGGTTGTGATTCTCAGGACCTTCATGCATGGAGTGATGCAAGTATTTTTTTCTTTTATTTTTTTTCCCTTTTAATTTAGGGAAAATAATTATTTTTTAAGATCATGTCTAAAATCAAGGCAATGAAAGAATAGTTACACCAGTAACATCATGCAGATTGTGTGCTAGACACTAACTCAGCAAGGAGGCTGAGTGCATGAGCTGCTCTGCTTGCTCTGACCAGTGAGATGTGCAACCCAGTATTTTATATTTGAAACCTCAGATTTGGCTAGGATAGCATGCACATAGTATTTCCTCTTAACCCTTCCTTCATACAACTCTTTCTTTGCTTCTTGGACAGATGCCAATGCATATAAACACCTGGGCCTATGTCTACATTACACCTTGATTTGCACACCAGATGAAAGAAAAAATGTCATAGCTGATGCTTAGTAGACAACTGCACATAAAAAACAAACCTAGTCTGCTAATAAAAATCATCTTTCTCCCTTTTGCAGCCTTTGTCAAGAAAGGAGGTTTTCTGCTGTAATTATCAGAAAGATCTGCAGTACAGAGGAGCAGGAGTACCAAGCCTATGTTTCATTAGAGTGATTAAAGAAATGGTCTAAACCTAGAGAGACCCAGTCTCCCAGGAGTGTTAAGAAAATCTGTGGTTATACAAAATTCACTTTCATCCAATGAGACACCTCAACGAAAGTTCAAAGATAGCTAGCTCTTGGTCAGTTAATATGACCACTAGAGAGGTCTCCTCTGTGGAACCAGGAGCAGAAGCTATGAGATTTGGGATGCAGAGATGTCACCAGTGTTCCAAGTCCTTTGCAGCACCCACTGCTGCCAGGCATGGGAAGAATTCTTCCCCCAACAAGGGACTGTGGCCCCTGAGATAGCTCCAGTCTGAGGGAGAATAGGGTTTGGACATCTCCTGGGAGCTTTGACCAACCTGTGGGATGAAGTGGAAGTGGATTTTTCTCTCATGTGCAGGGAATAATAAACCTCTAATGCTGAGGTCAGAAAGCAATTTTCCCCCTGAGCAGATTTGCACTCATCCCTGGGGGATGAGTGCAAATTTTTGCCTTTCTCTGCAGTATCAAATCTGACCACTGGTCAGCCTCCTCCAGTCCCTTTTGGCCAGGTTGCTGCCTGCTGCTCACGCACCATGAAGATAGACTGTTGTGCCCCACATTCATTCTTCTTTTGTCTTCTTCCTTTGTGTGATTGTTACTGAAACTAATTATTCATGTTCTCTTTAGAAAATAGGGTTTTCTAGGCCTGTATTCCTTCTAATGAATACAGAAAGCTTTCTGTAGTTCTGTTAGACTGACAGACTGCAAAGGATGTTTTTTTAAACTAAATTGAAATGCATCACCCAGATTCAGGCTACACATGGGCATTGTGTTAACACTTGTGAGCAAGGGCTGTGAAATGGTTTCAGAAAAATAATGATAAAAAAGCCTCAAAAATAAAATCCTGACTTCAGTTGTAGCCTTTGTGTTGTGTGTCCTTGAAAGCATTTTTGGTGCTGAAAAACCCATGGCATTTCAGGCAAATGAAATTGCTTTTCACCATTTAAGTTGTGGTGTGCAGGGAATAGAAATAGAAATAAATAGAAATAAATTCTAATAGAAATTAGAAATAGGAATAGAAATAGATCTAGAAATAGATCAGAGCATGTTACTCCTAGAATTCTCTATGACAAGCTAAGATCCAGGTCTGAGGGCTCCATCCTGGAGAACCGCTCTCTGCAGTGCAGGTCCCAGGCCCCTCCAGGAGACAGGGACAGAGCACACAGACTGAAAGTTCCAGTCTGAGCTCGGATCAGCCCTGGATCCTTGGGGGAAGATGGTGGGGGTATTGGGTATGGCTGGCTGGATACACTGAGAACTATGTGCACTTCTATTTCCAAGCCATAGAAATGAAAATATGGTCACTCAGTGATGGCAAATGATAACAACCTGGGTACATCAATAACCCTGCTGTGCTTTCTCACCACATTTAGTCCAGGCTCCTTGAAGAAATGTTTAGTTCAACCACTTTGTACTCAAAAAATGAGTCATTCTAAGAAGCAGAAGATGTGCCCATGGCCTCTGGGCTCCCTATGGTGCTGTGATATGCTGTTGAGTTGCCAGTTGACTCTGGTTTGACCAGTGGTCAAGTCAAGGTAGGAACACTGTCAGGGCTCTCTCCTGTATGTGGCTACCTCACCTCATAAAACTTGATCAGCTGTGTGACCTCTTGGGTGATTCTTCCTCTCTCATACTTAAAATTTACAAAGGTACAGATTCAAAACAAAGCAGTGAGGCAGACTGGCCTGCTGGCAAAGAGATGGATGGGATCATACACACACATGCCTTTTTTGGTCACCCTCACTCCTTTAGAATTGATATTAAACAAAATGTTATAAAGTTTCCGCTTTTAATTCAAGATACTGAGTGCAATTTGCACAAAAACCGGGAAGACAATAACATTTACTCAATTAGAGTATTGTGTGTGTGTATTAACGCCAGACTGTTTCCTAACTACATGTTAGTGGTCGCTTCCAGCAAAACCAACCCTCCCAAAACAAGATCTATATAGAACATAGAAAAACTACACAATAATGGCTGTAAACAAAATGTCATCAGCACTGGACTATATGCATGGAAAACATTGTACTATTATCTACTCCCCAGCACATACTGTAAATAACTGCACAAAAAGGGCAGATTTTCATGCCACACCCAAGCAAGTTGATTGCTGTATAAGCCACAGTAACAGGGCATGGGTTGGAAGTTACCAGTGTTAAAATAGCCAAGTCAGAAAAACCTCCACTCTATCCCTAATCCAATTGGTGCCAAAACACACATTGAAGTAGTAGGTCTTTAACAAAGAGAGAAATAAAACACTGGCTAGTCATTTGTGGAAGTGCCAGACAGAAGACACCTTTCTATAATTTAAGGAGACATGATCACAGAGAGCATTGCTATTGGAAGCAAGGCATACCTGGCAACAAATCCAATGTGTTTTTTCAAAAAAGGAACACTATTAGGTTGATTGCTCCCCTCTTTTGAAGGTGGATCCTCCCTACTGCTATTTTTCTAATCAAAACAGTTAACAGATCCCTAGTAGGGAGATACATTTACAGGGGATTAAATGTTATCATTCTCAAATTCTCAAACAAATGAAGAAATTGAGCAAGGTCATTTAGCAAGCCATAATGAAGGGACTGTACTTGGTAGCAGTGAGAGATTGGAAAGACTGATGTCTCGAGACATTTTGGTGTGCATGTATGTGGGGAAAGGGGCAGGTCAGCCCTTGCCCTGGCAAGGCAATGCACTACCCCTGTACCTCATACCACCCTGGAGCCTGTATTCCAGTCTGGCAGAACCTGTCAATCCCTGGAGGTGTTAGCATTCAGAAACACTTAATCACAAGAGCAATTATATGTAGGTGCTTTTATTGAAGAGCTCTGGGTGTCAGGGTACAAACCCAAATCTGACTCTGACATGCATTCAGGATGAACATGTTTTTATATTCTATCGTTATATAACTTTCATGTTAATTATTAAACTTTATTGTTCTATTGTATGCATAGATTTCAGCCAAGCATGGCTCCTTGTGGCCTCCCTTTAAATTTCTAACATAGTTTCTCACGATTCTTCTTGTGATTATACAGTAATTATATTTAATTACTAAACAATCATCACATCTAACAATTATATAATTTGTCATACTGCTTACGCAGGTGCAATGATCCGGCAAAACACAAAGCCTAACATTTTCAGAGTCCATCTTTAACATTTTCCAGGGCCCCACTATCAGAGGCAATGATTCCCACTCACCTCTGGAGCCCCTAATCAAACTCCTGAGTGGCCAAATGACAAGAAGTCCCACCTGAGGGGATGGGCCCAGGAAGACCAAGGGGTATTTAAGGCCGTATTTAAGGAGGAAATCATGTCTTCACCCTACCACCTCTTGGAATTTATATCTAAACACAACTGGAATTCAGAATTTGGTAGCTATGTGTGTGCTTTTCTAAATGTTCTCTCTCTTTCTTCTTCTAATTCTCTTTTCTTGGAATTTTTGAGTAACTTGAAATAGAATGGGCTTAGAATTTCCTAAGCTGAAGGGCCAAGTTCATCCATTGAGAAGTGTTTTATGCTGATTGAATGTTGTACTAAACCTTTTGCCAAATTCCTCTGATTTTCTGAAGTTGTCAGCAAAGTCTTTTTTGTTATTTTGACCTTTTGAGAATATCTTGTTCATATTTCTCCTGATCATCTAACTCAGAGTACATGAAGAACCCTGAGCCCTGTTCAAAACCTCATGGAGCAAGCTGTATGGGGACTTACATCATTATGCCAAAACCTTCTCTTCTGCCAATCTGCTTATTTATACCTCGACCTATAATGGTGGTCAGGAGGCTCAGAAGTACCACATATAAGGGATGTGCAATTTGCTGTTTGCAGATTCTCATTAATGGATCAATGGGTTAAAAGTGGGATAGAGTTGGAGAAATTAATGAAAAGTCCTGTGTAAGCATTCTTATTAAAAATAAACAAAAAACCAATGCAAATATGCCAACAAGTATAAAAATTAGTCAGTTTTAATATTAGATCTGCTTATGTTACATGAGACTTATAGGTGTAGAGAGACATTAATGTTTTCATTCATTCCTTAAAACAATCTTTTTCTTCAAAAAGCAAGACCTCTCCAAGATCTCTCCAAAGAGCAAGACCTCTAAATGCCACCTGCAAGAAAATCCTGAGTGATCAAAAGTAGTAGCCACTCTAGAAGGTTGCTCTGCCAAAGTGGGCAGCTTTACCTTTACCCTATTTGCAAAAGTTATCAGCAGTGGATGGATAAGGGGGATCAAGCTGCTTTTGGTGTTGAAGAATGCTGAGAGTAACCTGACTCAACAATTCCAAGGTTAAACATTCCAACTCTTTCCAGACAGAAACTGGCACCAGTGAGGACAGACAAAGTTCCCAATAAAGGAACTGTGGATAAACTAACAAGTTATAGCACTAATAGCATGTCTAAAGCGGCTAAGCTAAAGGCTGCTGAGCTGCAGTGTGCTGTTCTTGGTGAGATGCTCTCTCAGATTGTGATTTCAGTCAAGAGAAAAGTTGAAAGGTGAGAATTACCTTGGGGTCCTTAAATAAGCTAGTTGAATTCTCCACATCAGTTTCCCTATCTTTAGAAATTACATTGGTAATGACACTAACTTCTCCCAGGGGGCAAGTGGTAAGAAATAACAGCTGTCCAAGCAACATTCTCACTATGCTTAAAAACACCTTGATTATTACTAGGACTCTCTGGGGCACCAGATGCTGAAAAGTAAACAGCAAGAACCACGCCTGCATCAGATGTAAAAAGTGAAAAGAAAAAAAAATTAACCCTTCTACAACTTTAATTCAAATGCAGGGGAGATCTCATTGTTTATATTTGGAAATAGGATGAACATACACAAACTCAGTTACAGAAAAACTGGAAATGTTGAAAAATCTTTTAGAGACCACAAGCCTCTTCATTCAAATCAAGAACTAACAATAAATGCATATTGTTAAAAATTTTTTTCAGAACAATTGAGAATATTTGCCATTACTTGGTGTCATTCATTTTGGTTTTCCATTTTTTTCCTTGTGAGTCTTTACAAGCCAAATAGGTTTTTTCATTACTCTACCCACTCAGTCCCAGGAGCAAACTTGCACTGAGTTTTGTTTTCAGCCTGCATTTTAACTTGTTTTCTATTTCCTGAATATAAAATATAGCATTACAACCTGCCTTTTTTCTTCCTTGAAAAATGTTAGACAACAGTAGTCTTTTGTTCATCTTAATTCAGTTCAGGAAAGACATCTCTATTATCAGTTTAGCTTATATAAACATACTCTAAAGTATATTATCAATCTCATACATGGAATTCACTGCAAAATGCCAGCTGAGAAAAGGTCATTTTATAAGATCCTTGAATTTGGTTGATTTCCCCTTACTCCCCTTAAACAAGAGGTTTAATATTTCTTAACTTTATTTAAAACATGTCACTGTCAGGTTAACCATAAGAGCAGTGAAATCTGCTGTCACAAATAAACCACAGTGCCTACCTGAAGGTAGACAGTGCGCTAGGGCAAGACTATGAACTGTATAATTGGAACAAAGACAGATAATCTGTCATTTTTAAAACTCATGGTGGTGTAATCAGCTCCTACCACAACACAAGAAGGTGGCCCCACCCTGATGGCCTTTACACAGAATATCCTGTATATAGTGAGCTGTATATGTTTTTTGTTGTTTAGTTTTTGTACCTAGATGCTACTGTGGGACTAAAAGAACTTTGCAGGAAATGTCCTTTGATTTCAGTGCAACTGAAAGAGTCATCAGGACCTAAGTATTATTTTGTACTAAGCTTATTTGCAAATGCAATGACTTTTGTCTCCCAAGTAAGAATAGGGAGGAGAAAAGGGCAGTGAAATATTACTGTGAGAATCTGGGCCTGTAGAATACCAGCAGACCTAGTAAAAGCCTAACAAGAACACTAAAAGAACAACAGTAAAGATTTTTAAAGATTGCATATAAAATTGTATAAAATATCAACCAAGCAAGAAGAAAAGCAAAATGCTTACTCTGTCATTCTACTGCTAGATTTTATACTAGAAAACCCCAATGGCCATAAGTAATTTGGTCTGATAGGTGCACTCCTACAACCAGCAGCAAAGACAATGGAATTGTATATTTTCCTCCTGCCACTGGATAACATCTAAACTCAGGGTGTTATAATGCATATGTGCTTGGAAGACAGAACAAAATATATAAAAAATAATAAAGAGTGTGCTATGAAACTTGTGAGTGTGTGCAGTCTTGCGCTTAAGTGCAAGGGTAAATAAATTTGCTAAAACTGAGTTTTAGGTCCTCAGCCATCTTGCATGAAAGTTTTATTCTATGTAGTGGTTAAGTCTGCAGAGCAGGGTGAGCTGATGCCTCAAAACAAGCCTGCATCCTGGTCCTGCTTGGGTACAGATCAGAATCCTCTGTGCTTACTAGGGATCAAAAGAGACATTTCAGTGACAGGAAAGCAGTTCTCATCAAGTGGACATGCACAGAGAGCATTTAATTTTAACAGAAAATAATGACCTTGGCAGTGGTCACTTGTGCTGCTTCTGTGCTGACCTTGCTTTTCATAGTAGTCAGACAGAAAAAGGGATATCTGGGATCACAGAACTTATCTACCCTTGGGAGCAGGAGAAGCTGCTCGTCATATTAGGAAGCAATCTGAGACTGAAAAGACCTGCTCATGTTGTGGCTAACACAATTGGGAAAATCCTCTGTACTTACTTCAGAGGAAGATGAATTATGAAAAGTGAAAGGACAAAGATTTTTTCCTCCTTTCTATCTGGCCAGCACTGATGTCAGGTCCATGGAGTAATTTGCAAGTAGTCAGTGCCACAGGGATCCTTCTCTTCCTCAGCCAGCATGTTTCTGCTTTTGAGTGATGACGTTCTGACACCATGCCAGTAAAGCTCTGAGATCACCACTGGTTCAATACATGAAAGCAAAGTATCCTTCTGTTTTTAATTATTAAATGAAGTGATAGATTGTAAAAATGTAAAAGAAAAGGGCTTGATAATGCTCTCATTTTCTGAGTATAAATGGCTACTACTACTATACTTGTCAGGTTCCATCTTTACTAATTTGAATAGGTCATTGTACTTTTCAATTAAAAAGCAGTTTTGGGAGCCCTTGTAGAAATTGCAAGTATTAACAGAAAATTCAGGTAGCATTTACCTTTAGCTAGGTGCGCTTTTGGACCTTCTGATTACAAAGCAGCATAGCACTATCAGCTATCTAATTTGAAATATATTTGCTTCCAGACTGAGCTTTGTATGTACACATGCAAATATTTTCATACTTGAAGGATAGTTTGCAAAAAACACCACTGTATACCATTCTTCTCTAGCATAACCAATCACATTTTGGAAAGCTTCTGTCCAACTACAAAATTTACAAAATTTGAAAAAAGAAACACTTAGAAAAAGGTATTAGTCTCCTTAACCCACACATCAGGAACCAGGTCCCCAAATATCAGATTCCTTCTGATGCTAAACATCCTAGAGTAGAAATAGGAATGTGTTTACTCTAGCCTGAGCTATACAAAAGGCTGCAGCTAGCTTCTGTCTGCTTTGATTAATCTGAAATGTTTTAAATCAATCTAAAATTGAATTTTTTTTAAAATTTACTTCATATTTTATTACCAAGGAAAAATAAAAAGGTTGGTTTCCCTTACCTATACTTTTTCTCAAACATGGAAAACATTAGTGACCTCCCTAATCTGTTGCTCTTTGAGACATTTAAATAATTAGCAGGATACAATGAAACACTAAGACACTGGTGAGACACTAGAGCAGGTTGCCTAGAGAGGCAGTAGATTCCCCATTCCTGGAAGCATTCAAGATTAGGTTGGATGAGTCTGAGCAACCTTACTTAATGGAAGATGTCCCTGTACATTGCAGGAGGGTTTGGCATAGATGCCTTTTATATATCCTCTATATCCCTTTCAACCAAAATTACTCTAATACTAGAATTGTCTGAAAACACACTGACACTTCTTTTTCTATAGTGCGTTCAGGAATCCAAACACTACGTCACCACGAGTCCAAGGTCTGCTAGTTCTCTGAATACAAGCCCCAGATAAAGAACAAAACCCCGATACTTGTGTCCTCTCTGTTTTAGGAAGGGAAAGTGCCTGGATTCTCCCTCTCAAACTATATATCAGTTTCTGGGAAGCAGAAGACATGTGGTGCTCTTTCAGCCATGCAGAGCTTTCTGAGAGCACCAGCAGTCTCTGTGCAGAGGTGGAAGAATGTCATTTTTATCACACAGTCTCCTAGCCTGGTCTGCCCTCTGCAAAAAGCACTCTGCCTCCTTTGTGCCTACAGATGGGTTCTCCCATATAATTTTGTAAAATTTCAGCATGAGGCAAATGGTATGAACCCAATATTTGAAGAATTTTCGGCTTATTCATTGCTTGTGTAGTCTTATTGAAGATGGGAAAGAAAGGCATTTGAAAACATAATTTCTATACACCTAGGAAATTTAGGTAAAGATGCAAAACCAGAAATCCTTTCTCACACTATAAACATAGGCCATTAGCTGATGAACACCTAATTCTTTTCCATTTTTTGATTGATTCCTTTGGAATAAAATAAGAGAAAAGCATCTATGTATCTTTGATAATTATTTTTTATTATTATTTTACACATTTTCACAGTGGCTGATCTCCAGCTTTACTAGGAGGTGTCAAAAAATACCCAGAAGTTATGTATGCATATATGATCCTGATGCACCAGCACAAGGGTACAGAGTGTTTCAGGAAGGTGAGGGGGAAAAGTAAGGAGGCCACCCCACAACAGATGCTTTCACCTGGCCCAGTCTCTTTGTAGGGTTTTGATTTCTAGATTTCACTTTCACTTTCACTTTCACTTTATATATTTTCCCAGCTAATAGATTTCACTTCTTTTTTAAAACAACAAAAATAATCTAAAAAATTCTAATAATCCACTGTAGCTTACACAAATAAGTTAAAAGAAGGAGACTGTTAGGCCTGTCTCTGACTGTCTATATATTAAAAAGCATTCTGCTGTACACCTTTGTTCTGAGATCAGTAAGTTTCCCTATAGCATCTCTTCTTCAATGGCAAGTCTGATTTGCAGCCCCTAAGAGATATTAAATTACCACTTACTTTACTAGCTCCTGTCAGTAGTGAATAAACCTAATAATCAAGGAAAAATGTTTTCCAGCCTGATTTTACACTTTTGTGCCAGTGCATGATAAACAAGGTCTGACCAGCTATGAAAAGAAAGAAAGAAAGAAAGAAAGAAAGAAAGAAAGAAAGAAAGAAAGAAAGAAAGAAAGAAAGAAAGAAAGAAAGAAAGAAAGAAAGAAAGAAAGAAAGAAAGAAAGAAAGAAAGAAAGAAAGAAAGAAAGAAAGAAAGAAAGAAAGAAAGTATATATCAGAAAGAGATGAAGAAAACGATATAGTTTTTTTTAAAAAATGTTATTTTTCTAATGTGCCTAATCTAAGGCATCTTTAGCCACTGTAAAAGGTAAGAGGAACAAAAAATACTGACTAAATCATTTTGCACCTCTGATCAAACACTCTGTTAGGGTATATTTTCCCTGACTCCACAGAGAAGTCTAACTAAGCACAGACTGTCGCCACTATGGTATTTAGTTGAGCATCATTGTTATTTGATCAATGTGCTTTCAAAGAACCTGCTCAGGGCTGGAATTAATATTCTACTACTCTCATTGGGGTTGAATGCTGATGGAGGAGGAAAAAGAGGAGTCAAAAAAATGCTAAGAGATGACAGCCTGCCACAACATGGAATGTGCTCAGTGTAGGTGGTGGAGCCACTGCCCTCCCATCCCTTCCCTTTCCTCGAAAATTTACACCAGAGCTACTATTGAACCACAAACTCACAAATGGGAACACTATCTCCCCTTCTGTTTCATTTAAATGAGCTGGTTTAGTGAAGCCAATTGAGAGTTCCAAAAACTTCGGGAATTATTTTTGTACTTCTTTCTGAAAACACATGATTGAAGTGCAACCTTTTCACAGCATGAACATAATATAAATCTCTGGCTTTGAAAAAATTCAAACTGAAGTAGAAAAAAACCCCTTAAAGTATCTCTAGCCCAAATAATGAAAATCCCAAATACTAAACACTCTTAAGTATGAATATGTTCACTTTTAAATGGATTTAGTCTAAGCTTACTGATGTAATTTTTCCTAGTATCACAGGATGCACCTCCCTATACATGCATAGTTTAAGAAGGAACAGAGACCCAAATTTTGATTGCTAAGTTCTGGGCTTTTGAACATGAAAAGGAAATACTAAGATTTACCTTCCTAAGCTAATATTTTGCATGTACATTCTACATAGAAAAGTTCCATGACAGGAGTATGATTCCTTAAAAAATACATATATGATTAATAGAGCAAGATCTCATCCTGAACAGCAAGCTGTTCAGCAAAAATCGTTGTATGTATTGTATATGTATATTGTATGTATATGTTTGTCTTGACTTCCACACAAACAGGCAAAATTGCTTACAATTAACTGGATTCCAATTAAGATACCAAGCCAGAAACACAAACATGCTTGATGTTCCTCATACATTCTTATTTTGATTCTTTTCTGTCCATCCTTATCCAACAATGCTTTTCCTTTTCATTGGACTGTCCATTCAGTCAGTGATGGAAGTTTAAACTGAGATATTGAGATGAAAGTAAGAACTGACCCATGTGATTCCCTGATGCTCCTCTTCTCCTAGATCTTCAGGTCAGACAAACAGCTACTACTAGTGGACCATGAAAAAATGTGGGAAACAGATAGTTTTCTGCAATATCCAGTTATACAGGCACATCACACAATACAGTAATACATGTGCTCAGAGTCTGACAAACAAAATTTGCCTCAAGAGAACTTTGCTTTCATTGGTTATTCTTTTCCTAACTTCAAAAAAAAGAACAAAATCAAGGGTTGAGGGAGTCTGCTGTTTAGAAAGAAAAACATTTTTCTGTCATTGTATTACGTGCAAAAGATACCAAATCCCAAGAAATAGTCAAATGGCTCTACAAATTCACTGTTCTTAATAATAAAATCTTCTATGGGCATAAAACTGATGTCAAATTCTGTCTCGTAGCAATTGGAAAAGGCTTTCAGTGAAAAGAAAAAGAAAAGTTAATAATTATCAGGGATTTTTTGATTTTTTTTTCTTTTATATTCTTTTGCATCATCCTAGTGTTGGCTTCACCAGCTGAGGCACAGCAAAGGGCAAAAACAGCTTTTGAAGAATACTTTTTTCTATTTGCTTGACCTGTCCAGTAAAATGGAATGATTTACAATGAAATCACAATTTGACCTTTTAACAAGAATCCCTCCAGAAAAACCAACAATAAAAAACATACATACATGAATAAACAAACAAAATTAACAAAAAAAAACAAGGCCCCCACCCTTGAACCAGATTCATTAGCTGTGAAGTAGCCAGTGAGAGGAGGAGTGTTTTGAAAGCTGTTTAATGCCTTTCCCAGAATCTGGTCTTTGCAGGAGTAGAACAGGAATGAAGGTCAGATAAAATGATGAAAGAGATTTGCAGTGGCTTTTTAAATATATTTTTACTCTTCCGTATCTGGAAAAAGAAAAGAAAAAAAAAGAAAAATAAATAGAAAAGTGTCAAACGCTGCCTTTCTCCACTTTGTCCAAGGGGTAGAAAATCTGGGAAAGTAAAACAAGGGTACCAGTTTAGACAGCCTTATTTTCTGCAAGCAGTGAAGTTTGCGCAACTGTTGAAAGTGTACAAGGTGAGGCATGCTAATGCATTCCTCTTACAGGTACAACTGGAAATATCATTCTGTCCTAAACGAATTGAAATCTATTATGATCAGACTAATCCAACTAGAATTCAAACTTAGGAATGAAGAAGATCACATAACAGAGTCCATCATGCATAGATTAAGAGATTTTATTAGGTTTCTTTGCTGTGGGGTTCCCTTATCATCTTTCATCAACAGCTTTTCCAGCACCTTTTTGCTTATGAAGGCAAGAACGTTGTACATGTGGTTTAAAATGAAGAAAATGCTCCAAACACAAAAGAATGCTACATTTTAAAAGCTGTTTGCTCCCACTGAGCTTTCAGTGAAAAACACAGCCTTAAGTATGGAGAGGCACCAAAGATATAACAAAAGACGTATATTTTACAATCTGCTTGACTCCTCTGTCAAATATTTATAATCCCTTGGCCTCATAATTAGGTTATGTTTGACTAATATTATCCTGAATGTACAAACATAACTGTTTTCTATGTAGTTATACTACAAGTGCATCTTCACAATAAACAGATCTCCTTGAGAAAGAAGTATAGACAAGAAAATTTTTTGTTATTTCTGGTGAAAATTGACAGTTTCTAATTAAAGAGGAGGGTCCATCCAATTTGTGTCATAACTATCACTAGAAATCCTCTGGAAAAGCTTCAAACAGGAACATGATTGTTTTACTCTATATTGGCTGTTCCAACTGGCTTTCTGAGTACACTTGGCACCTGCTGTAATTCTGACAATGCTTACACCAGAGGAGTTTTAAAGAACATTTCAAAGCGTCTCTCAACCAAGGACATTGAGCCCAAGGAGAGATGAATGTACCTGTAGGGCTGGGCATGCCTTGGAAGACATTATTGCATCAAAATATCTTTTGGTTCCTTTCAGGAAACCAATTTCTTTTGCACTCAATAATCTTTTTTTTTTTTTTTTAATGGCATTTGGGCAAAGGAGAAAAAGGACTGCCAAAACAAAGATTTTTACTGCTGGACTGCATTGTCTGTGTTGAATGTATACAGCAACTGCACAGATCTACTAGTGAGTTGGTATCTTCTACCACACAGATAGCAGGGGAACCTTTCCTTTCAGGATGGTCCCCCGTAAGTTGCTACTACCAAATCTTGCTCACTGATGCAATTCTAAGACATTAGAATTAGGGTTTCAGAAGAATTAGGGTTTCAGCATTTTATTTGATTTATTTAGACTGAGTTGTCACATTTCCAGCATAATCTACAACAGGCAGTAGTAACAGCCATAACAACAGTAGTACATTTCCATGATGTTTCCCAGCTGAAACATTCAGCCTGATTTACTGTCATTAACAGGATCATAACAATCCCATGACACTTATAATTAGCCACATTTTAAAGAGAAAAGACTGACCCAGAAGGAAGGGTAATTATTTGGGGCAGGTGGACTAAATTACATATTTGAGCAGTATGTATTTCTGAACTTCTTAACGGATTTGCTGAATCACACCAGGGATCTGAAACAGAGCTCGAAATACCACCTAACACATGCTTCTCTTCCTATGCCATCCACATTTACAATAATTTTAACCCCTCCCATCCCAGTTAATGAAGCAAGGCAAAATGCAGTTTTCTCCATTTTCTGGAAGTTCCCTGCCTGTGGAGAACTGAGTCAATGCAGAAAGGCTTTGGATGTCCCAACCGTGGCAGTGTTCAAAGCCAGACTGGCTAAGGCCTTGAGCAACCTGGTCTAGTGGTAAATGCCCCTGTCCACGGCAGGAGAGGTTAGGACTAGATGATCTTTAAGGTTCATTCTAACCCCTTAATTTCCTATGATTCTGTGATAGCTTTTTATTTTCTGTTAGCTACCTCATCAGCTCCAGCAAGAACATAGCAGCATAGATCTTGCTCTGAATTGTTTTTCTGCTTGGTGGAGCAGAAGTTTTGGTTTTCTTGCCAAATTTCCCATTGGATGTAATAGAACTACCTTCAACTACCCTAGCTTGGATAGATTCAGCCTCTTTCTCAATTAAATACAACAGCTCTAGTGTAAATACTAGCATGTATCAACAGAGGTAGTGGAAAGAGGAAAAAGAATGAATATGCAGTGCTCTGTAGATCTAAGACTTTAAGTAGTCCACTTAGCATATATTGATTACCATTATCTGAAATAGCCTTGCCTGGATACATATCTCAGTCCTTCAGTGTCTGTGGGGAACTTATATTGTCAAGGTTGAGTACTGGCCTTCACTTTGATTGCTAATGTGAATGCCAGTGACTTCTACAACTTTTCCATGTTGTGATACCAGCACCCACTGTGAGTCCATTTCTGCTATCAGTTTCTAGTTTATACTGAGGCATTTTTAACTTTTGCCTGCTGGACTATGAAGCTATATATCTATACAGGGTAATATACTGAACTGAAAACACACCGCAGTTCATATTTTTCTTCACACAGAATTAGTGTATGAGCATACCCATACAGCAAGAAAGCTGACTGTAAGATTTGCACAGTAATTATACTCTCTTAATGATGTTTTCGAGTCCAAAGTCTTAGAAGAGCTTTCCATTTTAACAGTTGGCATTTATTCTCTGCCTGTCTAATTCAAACTTTCAAAATCTGCTCCAGATCAAACTTTCAAAATCTGCTCTCTCAACACAGTTGGAGGACACACAGAAACATTTAGACTGTGGTGAGAGTTTAAACTAACTCAGAAGTATCTTTTATGTTTTGACTCCTTCTCCTCACCAAGTATAATTCACATACGTGGTACTGGTTCTATCACTGAAGGGGTATCAGGGGCAGCCAAAGGTGATACAGAGACTCCATTCTCAGAAGACATGAAAAGACACTTTATTATTAGAAATCTACAGTTCTTATAGAAACAATGGTGGACCTAAGACCTGACTGGCCTTTAGGAATCTTCTCTCACACTATTGGTGAACTTTGAATAGCACACTCTGAAGAACCATATTTATAAACAATGGTTACAGAAAGAGATAATAGTTGTTTGAATTCTTCTGTCTAAGTTTCCCACAGCTTCTAAAATTCTGGGAGAACCATGTCTGTCTCTGTTCAGAGGATACATAATTACTACATTGGTTCCACCAACTGGAAGCGGAGAGCTGACCTCTCCCAGCACTGCTTCTGGTAGTGGCCAGCTCTGCTGCTCGAGATAAATGCCCACCTTTTACCTCCTCCTCTTCCTCTCCAGCTGCCAAAACCATAGTACTGCTCAGAGAGGGCTTAGGACACTGTTGAACGCTAGGGTCTTCTACCATTTGTTGTCTAAGAGATGAGAATGACGGGTACTTAAGAGACAAAAGATGTGACCTGGATAGGGGAGGGCAGGGAAGGGATGCAGCTTGCTTCAGTCTTGCTGCAGCTGGGGGAGTGAGTGTGGTGGCAGGGAAGCTCAGCGTTCTTGGGAAGCGCAGAGATGCCAGGAGCCATGGCTGGGGGTGAGGGGCTGGCCTCTTTCTCTTTCTCTCTTTCTCTTTCTCTTTCTCTTTCTCTTTCTCTTTCTCTTTCTCTTTCTCTTTCTCTTTGGATCAGAGGGCTGACGGCTGTGGTTTTGGTGCCGGACTGCTGCTGTCTGAAGGATTTGCTGCCACTGCGGAGTTTTGTCCTTCACTGCTTCTCCTTGCCGTGGGTAAGCCTTTGCTAGCAAGAGTGATCACTGAAGTGAGACCTTTTCACCTGACCTCACTGGGAGGGACCCTCACCATCTGCTTGGGTGTCTCAGGCAAAGCTCGGAACCCGGACCCCCAGCCACCCTCTGGAGGGAGCACTTCTGGGCTGCCTGAGGGAGTCCGGCTGCCGCGGATATTCCCAGGATATCACGCAGGAGATGTGAGAGCTAAAGGAAAACCTGAAACAACACCTTCCCTCCACCTTCTCTCTCGTCCTCGGTTCGCCCTGTACCTGCTGTTTTCTGCCACTAATTCGGGGGGGTTTGCTACAGTTTAACTCGACACCCCTCATCCACCTGGATTCTTGCTGCTCCTGCCATGGCTTCGGCGCTTTTGCTACACTTTGTTTGCCACCTGGGGTGTGGTTGTCTCTCCTGTTACAGCCTGCTGCTCCGAGACTCCTCCTGCAGACCAGCTCACCACCCAAGAGGCACTGAGACCAGCGGCTCCCCGTAAGTTTCGCAAGGGGAGCCCCTTTCCCTTCTCTCTCATCGCCCAAGCCCCCATTGCCACGTGGGGAGGGGCTGAAGTTGCGCCACAGCGCCCCCTGCAGTCGCGGCGGAATTAGCACACCTGCCTTGTCTGGCACTGAGCCGACAGCGCCCCTGCTGGCTGTCACTATAACTACACTACAAAAGGGAAAGGGCCTGCAGCCGAGACAGGCCGCTCCTGGGCTCCTCATTTTCTGTGTGTTGTTGCTGCCGTTGTTGTTTGTTTGTTTGTCTTGTTTTATATACATACATGCACACACACACTCACACACACACACACACATATATATATATATATATAAAAGTAAAGAACTGTTGTTCCTTTTCCTAGATCTTTGCCTTAAAGCACCATAATTTCAAAGTTACAATAATTTGGAGGGAAGGGGTCATATTTTCCATCCCAGGAAGGTTCCTGCCTTCCTTGGCAGACAATAATTTAAAAAAAATATTTTAAACCAAGACAGACACTTCCCAGTGGCATCCAGTGTCAGGCCAGGCTATCAGGACCCCTATCAAGCCCTATGGTATTCAAATTGCTTTTAAAAGAAAAATCACTTTTCTCTCCTAAAAAAAATAAATGCTGAATGCAGACTGCAGGACAGTATGGTGTAGATTAAGGAGTCTTTGGGCAGGGGTTTCGGCACTTTTTTCACCATCTATTTAGCCTGCTTGAATCCCCATGAATGTAAGTGTGAGGTTCTTGCAGGGTCCTTGTTTTCTCTGCTCAAATTCTGAAGGATTATAACCATACTTAATTCTGAAGGAAGCACAGGAGGGCAGCACAATTATCCATGACTATACTATTGAAAATAAAAGGGGAAAAAAGAGAGGTTATCTCATTTTCATTAACCTGAGATTCTCTTGTCACATTGCAATAAACACGTGTAACACAGACTGTCAATGTTACATCCCAACATAGCGGTTAGCAAAAGGGTTGCAGTTGAATGAAAGTTCAATACACAAAGTTCATGTGCTATGACTCTAGCCTAGAAACAGAGTTGCAGAGAGAGGCTAACAAAAAGTAAATGAAATTATTAGTGGTACCAGGAATGTGAAAGGTAACAATTACTCACTGTTTCTCGCAATCCAAGGGAATTACCAAACAAACTTACAAACAGTAAATTTGAGAAGAATAAAAAGATATGATTTATCACATAATGCCTGTGTAAATTTTGAATTGTGTTGCCTCAGTGCCCAGTATACAAAAGTACCAGGGCTCCAAAGATAATTTGACAAAGTAATGAAGTAATAGATTCATCAGAGTGTATCCAAGTCAGAGATTTGACCTCTACCTGGGCCCTCTGGAACAGAAGGGGTAGTGGGAACACATCATTGTAGTGGGATACACCTATTGCTCTAATTTTGGTTTTTGTTCATTAAGGTCTCTTCTATGAAATGTTGTCACGCAGGTGATGGAGAGCTGAAGGGACATCTGGTCTATGAACGCTTGAACAACCAGTGAGGTTGTTCAAGCGTTCATAGCAAAGCTGACATGGTGTTTGAAAGTAGCTTCTATCCCAACTAATTAAAAGCATAGGTTTTTCAAAATGAGATTATTTATTGCAAACCCTGGTGTCTCCAGAACCCAGCTCCATCGAAGCGCTGAGTAAAATGACAAAAAAAATTGCAAATTCTTGTATGGCCTTTGATATCATAAAACAATTACTACTGATGCAGTGGACAATGAGGTGAAATAGTAGTCTGAGTAACTGCATCTCACATAATCTATAATCCAGTCTCTCCCACCACGAATGACAGAAGTATTTGCAGTTGCTGAGACAGATTACCAAATCTGCCACTTTTAATTCCTTTTTAATTCCTTTGTGGACTCACTCAGCATCTTATAGTTTGTGAAGCAGTGAATTTTTTTTTTTGTAAGCTTTTTCCCCCAAACCTGTTATTTTTTTCTTCCTGAGTACTAAAGTGAGTTTAGTCATAATCTGCAGTTTTTCCACCTGAAAAGGACCATTGAAGCTATTTCTAGTGCTCAAAATAAAACAAAGATGTTGAAATCTAAGAACTCAGTTCTCAGACTGGACAATCCTGTCTCCTACTGAAGCCATTTGAAAGCCTTTTCAAAGATAATTATGACCATGAATAAATAAATTCTGTATAGTATGGTATTTTCTTTCTTCAATTGCCTGAGAGATGTATGCGGCCTAAGAAGCAAAGTTCAGAAGATCAATGAAATAAAGAAAAATATGTATCATAAGTTAATTCATCTCTGTTATTGGTATGTCTAATGAATGAGAAATTTTGGAGTGATTATTTTTTCAAAGAAAATAAAATGCTATTTGAAGGTGCTTGCATTCTCTTTAAAGCAAGGGAAAACAAGAATAAATGCTCTTTGGAAAAAGTTTTGAATATTTGTTTAGTAAGTGTATTTAAATAACATCACTCCAATTTAGCACATGACTCAAGTGCATAATATCATTTTTTCTATGATGAGAAATAGCATTAGCATAGAGGGTATCCTGCTTTTGGAGCTTTGGCACATAATTGTGCCTAAATCATTCATGAAGCTAAAAATTTCTAGTTCTTTTCACACTGATGTTGAGTTTTATGTTGGCTTAACAGTTTGCATTCCACTTGACCTAGGATAACATCAGTGATGAAGGAGATCAGTTTTGGTTTAATATATGTTATTTGACTGCCAGCATATTACTGAAATATATCTAAGCAGATAAAAATATAATGAATACACTGGCAAAGGTTTGATTACGCAAAGTAATCACTGAGTTTCCTGAATAAAGCATGTATGAATGGAATTAGATACTTATTAGGTAAAGCCACCTAGAAAATTAGGTGCAAAATCTCATTCTATATTTGATAATCAAACATAATTCAAACTTCTGCATGTGTTTGGGGTAAAAGCTAGATAATTGTTTTCATAAAGACATATTCCATTGTGGATGCAAACAAGAACCCCAGTCCTTTTCAAGGAGCAAGGGGGATGAGTTGTGTGGTGGGTTGACCTTGGCTAGACCCAAGGTACTACTCTATCACTCCTCTCCTAAGCTTGACACGGGGAGAGAACATATAAGGATCATGTTTTGAGATAAGGGCAGAGGGAGATCATTAACCAATTACTGTCTCAGGTAAAACACACTTGACTTGGAAAAATGTATTTAATTTGTTATTAAAATCACAGTAGGCTAATGTGAAGTAAAACCAAATCTTAAAACATCTTTCTCCCACCTCTCCCTCCTTCCTGGGCTTAACTATATTCCTGATTCTCTACCTATTCCTCCATAGGGAACAGAAGGATGGAGAATGGAGGTTAGAATCAATTCTTCAAACATTGTCTCTGCTGCTCTTTCCTCTCATAACTACTGATGGGCTTGTCCTTGGTGGGTGGGTCCATCTTGGAGCTGGCTGGGAGTGGCTCTGTCAGACATGAGGGAAGCTTCTAGCAGAAAGAAGCTAGCAGAAAAGCCAGTCTTCCAACCATGCAAATCATAGAACCTTCCACAGGAATTAGGAGAATCAAAGCCAGCAAGGTTTCCAGCCACAAATGTGAATTAGAATTGTGTAATAAGCACTGGGCATCTTTGGCTGAGTGACAAAACAAAAAAAATTAGGATAATGCCTAGCTCTGGGTCAGACACAAGGAAATGGTGTATTTTTGCATGGCCAAATGTCTGTTGGAGATTGGGGTTTGGGTAGGGTAGTGGGGTGGATAGATAGAAAATAAAAGATCAACCTGAGATTTTCATCTAACTAAAACAATTTTTTTTTTATTTACCATTTACATAATGGTGAAAAAAAAATGTGAAACACCATTTCAAAGCAAAAATTCTCATTTGGATTTTTTCAATATGTCTTCAGTTTTTGTTTATCACTTGTTTTTAATTACACTTAAACTCCTAAAAACTTCAGCCTGACTCAAAAAACCCACTTTTCAACTGATAAAAGTTGTGGACTTTCTTCTATATTTGTTATTGCCTGCAAGTACCAGGTTTTGAAGTTAAGAAAAGGAAAGAAGTGGTTTAGAAGGAGAGAAAATAATGAATAGCCTAGTGATGGATCAATTAATGATTATAAGTAATAAAGGTTAGAATTTTCAGACATGAATATCTGGGTACGTGCATGTTGCTTTTTTGGGATGGGATGCCACACCTTATAAGAGTCATCCTGATTGGTTCCTGTAGCTGGTATGCTCAAATTGGAAGTTAGCTGTTTTGTGAGTTGTTGAAGATGCAATCTAAATGTCACCAATGTCTTTTAAAGAGCCATTTCATATTCTTCCTTCTTCTCATGAGAAGACATGATCTTGTTTCTCTTTCAGGACTAAGTGTTGCATCAGGAAAAAGAAGCCTGATTGTCACTCTACCAAACATAATTCTTGCAGCTGGCAGCAAGGAGGACTTTCCTCTTGCTGAAGTGGAAAATTTCTATGCATCATTGCACAGCCAAATTTTCCTAAATGGGATAAGGACTATAATAGAAGCAAAATCACAGCTGTATTTCCTGACTGGTGCAATAAATTAATTGATGGTACAAAATCAAGGAACAATTTCTGCAATGCACTGTATAAGTTACACATTGCTCCATGTCTCTAGGACCATGAATGTTATCCCTGAGGAACAATGCAACCATGTGTCACCTCTGAGCAGAAATATATCTAAAGGACCAGACTTAATGTGGAAAAATGTTCCCCATACAGGTAACTACTCAAAAAACCCTAGTTAAGTTGCCTCCAGTGACGATTTTTTTTCACCATGCACATAAAGTAGATTCAAAAAGCAATCCAGCATCTTAATGACCATGTATCTAGCCTCCTATGAGTAATAAAAAGCAGGCTAAACAAGAGACACATGAAAGTCTCAAAGGAAAACCAAGTGTCTTCTGTGAGACTTACAAACACACAAAACAAAAATGTTGCAAAATCATCTGCATAATTATAAAAGATACCTTTCTACATATTCTGTGTATTTTCTCACCGAGCAGGCATACCATGGTGATGTACTGTTTGCCCTGTCTAGATACTAACAATGCATTTGGCACTTAGCATCAAAGATCATGTTTATCTGCTATTAAAACAGCATAAAACCTTCTTCAGAATGCATTCTTCTATGCAAATTCCAGCTT
The DNA here is from genome assembly GCF_027887145.1 of Ammospiza caudacuta. Classification (NCBI taxonomy): domain Eukaryota; kingdom Metazoa; phylum Chordata; class Aves; order Passeriformes; family Passerellidae; genus Ammospiza; species Ammospiza caudacuta. The sequence continues at coordinate 56,190,733 of NC_080593.1, read as the reverse complement.
GCTTCAGGTGCCACTTGCTAAATTAGGCAAACAGTTTCTTTCAAAAAAGCACAAAGAGGATTTTAAAAAGCACAGAAACTGTCCCACCCCCCCTCAGTTATCCTATACTGCAATACTATGGAACAATTGCTCAGCAGAGACAGATTACAGTGAAATATGTCTTTTGCGAAGGTAGAATTCCTTCATGTTTCAAACAAGTTTTTCCAGAACCTAACAAGTCTGTCTGATTTGTAACTTGGAGCCATAGCTGTTAATGTAATTCAGGTAACAGGCGATAAAAAAAGAAGTGAGAAAGGGAAGGAAATTGTCTTTAAGTAGACTTAGACTACAGTAATTCCAATTTTCCTGTGCTGCTGGATGATGATACATAATATGCAGAGTACTATCAAGCAGCAAGGAAAAATATAATGTCTTTGCCTTACAAACTGAAATGGATTTTTTACTTCTGAAAATAATGGAGAGATCAGTTTATCTTTCAAAGCAGAATTAGAAATGGCACCATTATTTATATGACCTGTAATTTACCTTTTTACCTCTCTCAAGGAGACATAGACATGCTCTTTATTTATATGTTTGAGTAACCTGTTTTAAAACAACATCAGAATCATGAATATTACATAAGCAGGATTTCATTAGACATCTGCTTAGTGCTCATTGCTATGGCGTGGTCTTGGCTAGATTGACACATACAAAAATTGCATCTTGCAGAAGGCTGCAAAGACAGTCAATATTCAATGGTTGAGAAGTTTTGATGAATGAAACTGGGAAGAATCCTGGTAATTCAACTCTCTCTGAATAATTGTAGAGACCTTATCATGGTGTCTTTTCACCACCATTTTCCTATACCAAAGGCATTGTCAGATAACATTCTGTGCCATCTACTCTGCCACTTTATTTTCGGGATAATTGGGACAGAAAGAAATGAAGGCTTTAGCTTAATAATCAGGGAAATTTTAACTTCCTGATCAAGAAATCATTATCAAGAAAAATTAAGACTGAAAGGTAGCTCTACATGTTGGCATGGGCAATGTAAAGAACTCAAAGGAAAAGCTTTTAACTACTTAAAAGCAACATTATATCTTTAAAAAAAATCAAAATAAAGAAAGCTAAAACCTCCATATCTGAAATATAGTCCATATATTAAAAAGTCTACATGTAGTATTATATTACATTATATTATAGTGACTATATTCTATTCTAGTGTGTTGCACTGCATAGAAGAATGCAGTACTGAAGCAGATCTGTCAAAACACCCGTTTTGATTTGACCATGAGGTGGCAGTACGGCTCATCACATGGCCAGAGCACATTAGGCTTTCACGGTATGTACCAGCTGTTGAAGATGCAAACATCCTGTATATTTCCATGCTAAAAATGCGCATTACCACTAGAGTAATAAGTTCCTAGGACAAACGCACAAAAAGGGAACTTTATATTTATGTACAGTTGGTACCTGAGACAGTAATATTTGATTGAATTGACTGTTTTCCCTAAAACAAGAAGTTATACTGAAAATTTTGCATTAACATTGCAGAATCTTTTCCCAGTGAGGAAAAAAAATGAGGATGTGGTAGAAATTACCTGTGAAAGTGTTAATCATAGGATCATACAATCAGAATAGTTTGGTTTGAAAGGGACATTTAAAGGCCATATAGCCCAATACCCCAGTGATGAGCAGGGACATCTACAACTAGATCAGGTTGCTAAGAGCCCTGTTCAACCTGACTCTGTATGTTTCCAGGAATGAGGTTTCTACCACCTCAATGGAGACAATGTTCCAGTAGTAGTAATGCCATGATTACTGTAAAAAATTTCTTGCTTACATCAAGTCTGTGATGGGGAAGAATATTTTTTTCATTTGCTGTTAGTTTTATTAGAAAATAATATTATTTTTAAAAAAGTTTGGAAAGTAAAGAAAAATTATGTCCATGGGCTGCTTATAATTTTCCATTCAAAGACTTGCCAAGCAATGATTTCACATGAGAAAATTCAGTTTTCCAAAATGATTTAACAATGTTCTATCCCACAGGAAACACTTGTGCTGATGATGTTTCTGACAGGTATGTATCTTTATTCGTGAAATGGCATCCCCATATTTATTTTCTTGAAACTGAGAAAAAAGGCAGTAGTGGATAACAAACAGTATCTCCTGCAGGAAAAAAAAAAAAACAAACAAAAAACAACCAACAACAATAATATGAGGGTCAGATTAACATGAGAAGAAGACTAGTCACTAGATTCCCCATGTAGTAGAAGGCCAAACATATTAGAATTATTGTGGCATGTATGTATGTCTATAAGTAGATGTTACAATATTTTCCTTTGTATATAATTTAAAAAGCAACTTGGATACATATCCTACAAAGATTTATACAAAATACTATCTGCAGCTTTCTTTTCTGGGTGCAGGATGCCTGTGCAGTAGGACAGAGTGTTGTCAGTTGGGTTCAGGTTGTCAGCTGAGGCAAAAGGGTAGTGGTGAGAAAACTAAAGCTTTTATTTTAAACATACACAAATGGGCCTCTTTAATACAAATATTCCCCAGCTACACACTGAACAGAGGTTGTAAAACCCAAGAACAGAACAGAGGTTTTGAAACTCAAGAACCCTAGACCCTGAAAATAGTCCAGGCTGAGTTTCACCCAGCAGCAAATTGCATGTGGTAAACACATTACAGCCATAATCTCAATCTTTCTAATTCTTTAATCTTTTTTCCAGCATGTGATGTGTGAAAGACCATGCACTGGCACAAGAGAAAGCATATGTTCAAGTAAACATTTTAGTAGTCTGCCAACAGCTATGTATTATCCATGGATAATGTTCTGTTCTCCATGTATTATCCATGGATAATGTTCCGTTCTCCACACCCCTCACATGGCTGGTAAGGAGATTCGCTCTGGAGTGGGTAATGGATAGAACAGGTTGTGCAGTATTTGGCAAAGTGCCATTCCAGTGTTTTTCTTTCTAAGGTGCATAATTCACAGTATTTTTTCTGATTTTCATCAATTAGATAATTAGCTATAATCTGCCTCTACACTGTCTAAATGACAGAAGCAGTCTGCCTACAAATTGTTTTTGCATGATTAGAATTGCTTATTCACTGTAATCAATTGGTCCCGTGGTACCAGTCTTTTCCCTAAAGAGATTAACTTAGCTATCTTGTACAGGACAATAGATAACGAATATAAATAACACCAAAGATAAGCAACTTGCAAAGACCAAATTCACATCCTCAATCTTCAATCTTAAGTTACTGTGACACATTCATGTCATAGTCCTCAAGCCCAAATAAATACGTGGCCCTAGTCTTTCTAAGACCTTGAGAGTGAAGGCCATCAAATGTAACCTTTTCCTCAAAGTTAGAGAGTCATGGGTCTGCTCTCTTGGCTGAGCTGGTGCTCTTGAGTCCTCCTAAAAAGCCCACGTTTCTGGACCAGCGTTTCTGCATTCACCTGGTCCTGCAAGGAAGCACAACTGCTGCTCAGCCACCACCCATCCGAGTAGGGAGAGCAGTCATTCTGCCCCGTAATCTTTCTGGAGTCTTGATAGTTACATGTGGAACTGCACATACACCTGAAAAGCTGAAGAGTCACGTGGTATTTCAGTATTTAGACTTGGTTTCTGCATGACTGCAGTAAGAGCTGTGATTTGTTGTCGCAGACATTTCTTCACAGAAATCCTTTCTTTCGGATTTCTGTGTCTTCGGGAGGCCAGAGGCCTCTGAAGACAAGGTAAACAATTATTATCAGCTGCTGGGGAATGCAACAGGGGCACCTATTTTGATTGGTGATTGGTTCATGTTTTATGTTTATAATTAAGGGCCAATCACCAGTGCAAGCCAGGGGACTGAGTCCTTGGCCACAGCTTTGTTGTGGATTCTTTTCTATCTCTTCCTAGCTAGCCTAGCTGCTCTGCAAACCTCTCTCTATATTCTATTTAGTATAGTCATAATGTATTATATATCATATATTAATAAATCAAGCCTTCTGATTCAAGAAACAAGATTCACCGTCTCTCTCTCACCAGCTGCGCCCACTCAGGCGCGGTAATAATTGGTACTTGTTCAAGACTTTTTCCTGACAGACATTTAACTCAAGTATATAAGTAACATGACCTCTTTAAAGAACCGATTTTTTAAATAATTATTAGTAAGGGGCCTCTTAAGAAAAAGTACATGATTATGTGTCTGAAATTAATACATGCTTCCGGATGAAATTTTCTATGTGTTTAGTTGAGTTACTATATTTTCTTCCTACTTACCACTTTGCTAGGGCAGTAGGAAATTAAATAATTTTGATTGTTTGACTAGCAACACAAAGCACTGTATTATACTTACTTAGGAAGAGTTACATTTCAGTGAATTTCACTGATACATGCACAAAGAAAATGCTAGAAAAAATTGTTTGCATTTCTTGTGCTACCTAATAATTCAGCAATAGTCTTTGAAGAAATGTGGGTTCAGATACCGTCTCATGGGCCTGTGGTACACAGGTGAGGAAGTGCAAAAGTATAAACACACTGCAGAATTTAGAGATGTTTTTCCAAACTGCTGAGGCTGTGGACTTCTACACTAGGCTCAGACTCCCTTGAAATTATTCCCAGATGCCCATGAAACTATCCTATGGCTTGGGATTGCTACAGTTTAAAAATATTTCAGTAGTCTCCCTTTTCAATAGCATCCTTAATAGAATCTCTTGTGCAGCATTTTTTTTTCGGCCTGCTTTCTTCGTGTCCAATGTTTCCTGTTATTACAGACAGAAGAATATGGCCAGAACAAAGTCAGAAGGATAGAATCTCAAAAATCTGCTTTTCCCATTAAGCAACTCTAATAATCCAGGATTTTTCTTTCAGGCTCGGCACAAAATTTGATGGATAAGGCTTACCAGCAGAAGTTAGTAGTACTAAGCATTATGTGAAAGGAATGATTTTCCCTCATAATGCTTCAATGGCATTTTTCAAATCTAATGACAGTTTCTGGTTTGTTTGTTTAAGTTTGTTTCTGGTTACCACACAATTTTTTTCATTTTAGAATAAACTGGAGATGTTTAGGAAACAACAGATTGCATATAAAAATAGATGTCAAAAATCCAATAAAATGTTGTCCTTACCATCTGTTTTCTTTGATTCATCCCCCACACTACACTTATATTTTCTGTCCAATTTGTTGTCTTCCTTTGATTCACCTAGAAAGAAGCAATAAGAAACATTTAATGCATTTTAATGCATGCAGAGTGCATTTTAATGCTTGTAACTCAATGAAATTGCAACACCAAAGGAGATGTTGTTCCTTAGGAGGAAAGGTCTGAGCTCAAAAAGAACTTAATTAACTCATTTCCATTGAACAAAGCACCGAAAACATGTATCTAACTCCTACAAATAAGCAAGATTTAAAATCCACTTATAAATTTCTTCTAATTATCAAAACCATTTAAAGTTATATGCAAACTCACAATGTCTCTGACTGCATTTTGGCCATTAAAAACTTGATCATAAGCTTCATTTCAGTGTCTGAAACATTCACGCTTTCCAAAGAAATGAGAACCTGCAAGGCTTCATCATAAGTGTCTGTTTTAAAGAACCATCTTAGATACCCTTAAGGTGCCTATGTAATTTTGCCTTATTTTCTCTTACCAGATTCCTTTTATCTATCGATTCATTTGTGTTGGTATCAGGAAACAATCATCCTAGCATTGATCATTGCCTTTAGAGTCTATGTAGCAAACAAAAAATCAAGGCCTTTGGCACAGCAATGGTTCATGCAGAATGAAAATAGCAGCTTAAGATGGGGTGCAATTTATGAAGCTAGGAATGTCAACCAAGAGTGACTCTTTTTTTGGTCCTCTATTAGCCATACAGCAAAGCACATCAGATCTTACCAGACCACCCCTTCACTGAATGAGAATGTTGAATGCTAGATCAAATAAAAACTTAAATGGAAAGCTGTAGGAGAACAGAGATATTTTAGCTGCAGTATCCAAACAGCAAGAATGGTCTTTTTCCTTTTGTGATGCACACCTCAACACAAAAAGCTGTAAAAGTCTCACTTCAGAATTTTTTCATGTGAAGCTGTATTACAGTGATGTTTATTCCATTTGTATTACTATTTTTGGTACTATAACGACTTCCTAGTCTTTAGATCAAGATTAAAGGTATTAAGTGTTAAAGAGGATATTATCTGCCTTCCAAATACTCCTGGGCAGTGGATATTTATTTTTGGAACAGCTCAAAAAAAAGAAAAATTGTAGAGAAATGAGGTCTCCCTCTTCCACAATGTGCCTTAACCATTAGCATATTCATTATTCTTGGATCGTAGTGGATCAATCTCTCTCTCCAATTACGTTTCATCATAGTATAAAAGAGGAATGATTTTCAAACCCTAAAATATTTAACAAGATGGAACTAAAGCATGTTCTGTTCAGTTTTTATTCAAAATTTTTCATGTTTATCTTCCTAAGCTCACTGTGTGGATGAAAAAAAAATGAATGTAAGATGATACAGGACAAGCAGCACCCTCCTCAGCTGCTTAGACTGCCACTGACCTGGGGTCTTCATACAAAGAGGGTATGAGCAGATCCAACCAAGTTTAGGTGTCTGTTTGATTAAGGTGGTCTTAAAAAATAATGGCATAGTATTCAACTGAAACTAATATGCACAAAAGTATTCTTGCATTTCTTCCACCATCATACAGCTGATGGTAATGATAAGCTAACAAACCTTTTTTAACCATTGCATTAAAAAGTTGCTTGACCCTAAGTGTGTGCAGGAAAAAATGCAGGAACATCTACACATGCACTGTTTCAGAGTTTGATCTCTCAGAGAAAGCACAAGGCAGTGTATGACAGAGAGCCTTTAAACTCACTGCATAACACAATTTCTGAACTTTCAGTGAATATTATGAAAAGGGGACTTTTAAGTAATGTAATATCTACCCTGCCAGCAGCAGAGCAGAATAATGATCATAATGATCTTTTTGAAAGAGATTAAAGAGGCAGACAAATAATCAGACAAATATATTAGATGAGATATTAACATGTAGGCATAAAGGAAGCTGTGGTAAATCTAGACATATGAATGTTAAGATTTCATCAGTCCCCAGAGACTCTGCAGTGATTGCTCCTCATAAAGGCCTTATCCCATAAATAAAGGAGAAGGATTTCTTTTCCTGAGGAAGACACTAATTTTCAGAAATCATTATAATTCCTTTCAGAGCACTTTTGACACCTGCAGCAGGGACAGACTGTCGAAAAAAGTACTAGCAAAATCACTAGAGCACACTTAGTTCCCACATTGCTAGAAGCAGGCAAAACGAAAGATTGCAGAAGTAAAGTCTGGTGTAGTCTAACTCGCATTTCATATGTCCCTGACCTTTTTGTCTTCCCAAGGGGCCCATTCATGTTCACACATGTAACACTGTCTGAAGAAACATCCCACACATTAGAGAGAATGACAGCTTTGATCCCACAACAGTTCCATTCCAAAAAAAACCCTAATTAAAAAGGAATTACTGGATCAGCAACCCTAAGAATAATATCAGGAATGTTTTAAACAGAATTTCTGCATCTCCTGCCATCTAAACTCACTGCTTGAGCCTGGACTTTCAAAGCCTAAATGCCCATTCAGTCTTTTTCTAAAAAGAGGCTTCTGAGTGGTTTTACTGCTGCTCTTGGACTGCATGATACTAGCCAAGTTTGTGACAAGACACATGTGGCTGTAATGCTATTTTTTGATTTTGGCTCCAGGGAGCAGGAGCTGTGCAGGAAAGGACAGTGTAATGGCCGAGAGACAAGGGATCTCTTCTGTTGGGTTTAATAAGTTTTTTTTATGTTTAATGGAATTTTCAAACTTTTTTTCCACCTTTTTTTGGGTCCAGAATGGGATTCTTATTTTAACTCAGTTCCACAGCAAGTTAAAAAAACTGGAATAAAATTTCTGTGAAAACAACCCTCAAAAAATAAAGGCTAGTGGTTGTCCTTATAAAAAATAAACTGAACAAAGGAAGGATAGATAAAATAAATCCTAAAAAAAGAGTGGAGAAAAATTCTCTGTTCCAAAACATATTTTGTTCTGAGGTTCAAATCAAAGATGCATTTAATTTGCTTTAAAATGAGTTTAGAAGCCAACTTTGGCTTCTCCTATTAGTTACTCAAGCAATGACAATGTTAATTAAAGCAGGTTATTTGTTTCAGCTTTTCATGCTCTGTATAATAAGAGGATACTTCAGTTCCATGAAAAAACTAATTTTTCCTTTTTCCAAGCAAGGATGGTGAACCCCATCTACAGAAGAACACTACTTGGAATTTAATTTAGTTTCTGATTCCCATATGTAGGTGACTATGCCTATGTTCAGGAAGAGACTCTGGGCCCAGGAGTGCTTTTTCAGGGCATCAGGTTCCCCTATCACTAAAGTGAGTTACTGGTTTTAGGGCTGGATTTAAGTTTTGAAGTAGAGAAATAGAAGAAGAGAACTCACCATTCTGGACATGCTGTTTCTCTTCTCCCACAGTATGATGAAGATCCATTTTCTTATCTGTCCTAGCTGCATTTTTCCCTTGATAGGCTTCGTGCTTGCTCATGCCACTTTGCCAAGTGCCATTTACAGGATTCTTACTGGAATCTGTCCTTTTGCTTTCCCCAGGATTTGGTTCTTTACTCTCTTCTGTCTTTGCTTCTGTGACATCTTCACCTGGCTTCCCATCATGTTCATCTCTTTCCTTTTCATGTGTTCCCTGATAAGCATTTTCCTCTGCTTCTCTCTTAGCCTTTTCTTCTGCATCTTCAGCAAAGAGAGCAGCCAAGCAAGGAAAGAAGTCACAGCTATCAGTCAATTTGACAAGCACAACTCACGTATCTAAATCTACTTCAGCTTTTCACATGCAAATAAATTTACTTAGATAAATACAGGAACTGATCTGACAATGGAAAAAGAACATAAGAGGACATTTAACAAAATATTCTAAAAACAACTGGTTTTCAGGGACAACCCTGGTTGTCCTAAATTTATTTTATGTGTATGTCTTTTTCTTCCCATTTAAAGTTCACCTTGAAAAGGTGAACCCAAAATTCTTGAATGGCAAAAAGAGATACTAGCTACTGAAGGCTGTAGGGATGTCTCACAGATTTCACAGAATATTATGAGTTCGAAGGGATCCATAGAATGCAACTCTTAAGTGAATGAGCCATTCAGAGGTCAAGCTCTGCTCTAAACAACTGAGCTAATCTCAGGGTCTCATGGCATACAGAAGCATTCCTCTCATTTGGAGATCTGAAAAAAAAGCTTTATTCTGCACCTGAACTACAGGACAGAACTTTGTCTCAGGAGAATTGGACCTGCTACAACACCATTGGGTAAGTGTCTCTTGTCAAAAGTAGTGTCAGAAAATACTTTATCTAAATGGTGCTTTGTACACTAGAGTGTTTGTTTTGTCAGTTCTTTTGTTTGATGCTCTTTCATGATGACCATTTAGGCAAAAAAACCCAATCAGTAATGATCTCAATTTTATCAAACAGTATGAGAAATTTTTATAAATATCATAGGTTAAAAACAGCTCACTGAGGCTTCTAGGGACAATGCCATTACCAAACGGAATACCGTATTTTACAAATAATTTATTATACTATTAGCTACAAAAATAGCCCTAATAGGTTCCTTCCTTTCTGACCCCAAATTACTATTTGCTGTCAACAAACAGTAAATATTTCTGTATTCTCTTAATAATAATTTTTTTTATTGGCAAGGCATCTTGACTGCAAGACACCAGTTTGTCAAGAGTCAGCAATTTAAGCCCCTGCTGTGTGGTAGGCCTTGCTGCAAGACAGGCAAGGAGGGTGATGCAGAAAACTTGCTGCAAGTCAATAGAAAATAGCAGCTGAGCAAAGATACTGAGGGCAAGTGGAGTGCAAAACCAGTTAATTAGTCCTTAGCCCATACAAAGATATTCTGGGCTATAACTCTTGTATAGATATACAAGAGTTGTATAACTCTTGTATAACTCTTTCAGGATACAAAAAATATGCATGCTTGTACTGCTAAATGTACCTAGAAACACAGAAATTATGTAAAAGTCCCTCACAAGTCTGTCTTGCACATAGCATCTTTATACTGTTTATGCTTAGTCAAGAAAATATATATGGTACATGGTGAAATTAAATTCTTAAAACTAGTTACCTGTATTGTAACTTCATTCACTCATCACTTTTATATCGCAAGACACTGAACATGTTTCATGCTTTGCTTTTTTGGTTAGCTTTAATTTGGTCCATAGGGAACTGCTAGATATTAAATAAAACAAAAAAAAAACCAAAACCAACCAAACAAAAAACCCACAAAAAACCAAAAACGAGCAAAAAAGTACCCCAAAACACACACCAGGGAAACAAACAAACAAACAAACAAACAAAAGTACCAAAACTAAACCACCAAAAAAAAAATTCCCTGGGAAATAGATTTTAAATTATGCTATTGTTTTCATCTTCATGGAAAGCCCATGAAGAGTTTTTCCTAAATGGCAAGTTTTAATCACAAAGGAAAACTTGTTTTGAATAATACATGATTTCCTGAATCTTAAGACAGGTCTTTCAATTGGAGAGAAAAAAATCTGCTCTGACACTTTGGAGAACTGTGCCAAATCCCTAAATCACAGTCACATATTACATTAAAATCAAACTCCTTCCATTTATATGAAATAGAACAACTCCATTAAATAAGGGATTGAGCAACAACCATTCAGATCAGAGAATAAATTGTATCACAGTTTCATGGAGAAAAGAAAAAACAGTGACCTATTCCTTCTTTTTTTTTGCTCCAAATCTGGTCTAAATCACCTAGGGGCACTAAGATACCTTGCACAATCATTCATACCCTTGAGCTGAGGGAAATTTATACCTAAATAATTCTCAAAAGATGGCTCTCAGTATTTCTGAAAGATCTCAAATAATAGAGATTTGGTAATGTCTAACTTATTAGACATGATAATAATGTCTATAATAACCTGCCACTTGTTTCTCCTCTTAATGGTCCAGGATATTTGAATAAAAAATAATTTCCTTATTTTGCAGCTGCAGTAGTCTTCAAAAAACTGCTTTCAGATATACACCTTCTTAGCAATAAACAAGTTATCATAATTATCATTGCTGTACTCTGCTTTGTCTACAACTGGTTCATATGTTTTTTCAACTGCAGTGGCCAAAACTGGAAACAGGATAACACTGAGGGCCTTCTCACTCCTGAAAAGGTGAGAAGAATGCCAAAGGGGTCCTAGAAGCAAAGTCTTTTGGGGGGAATTTTAGTGTGTGTATGTGGGGAGTGTTGCTTTGATTTGTTGTTTGGTTTTTTTCAGTGATGGTAGGATGTTGGTCAGGATGTTTTTTCAGTTTCATGACAGTATTGAACCCTAGTCAACCTTCAACCAACACAGCCCTCGTAGTCTTCTGAAATATTAGCAGTCCTTCCCAGACCGATGACACCACACACTGTTTCAGCTTGCTGCCTAATTAATTTACCAAATTATCACCAGAAATACGAAACCAGCTGTGAATAGAGAATATTCTGTCCTTCTCCTCTGAACTATCCCCCAACTACCATCCATCTCTAAAAGTACCACCCCTTTGCAACCTGAACAATAAATAAATAAATAAATAAATAAATAAAATTATATATTTTTATATATATATCTTTTAAATTTATCTATATCTATATTTATCTATAAATATAGATAAATCTAGATTTACAAATACCATTCCAACTATTTTTGCACCCACTGAGTCTGATCTGTGACTTTAGGGGAATTCCCTTTAAATTTTTTTCTCTTCCCATTGTTCACATTCTCTTTGTATGTACATTTACACAGCATAAGAAGAATATAAGGCACAGATGAATCCCAATGTTCCTATCTTTCTGGATTCAGAGTGGGTCATTGAACTCAATAGGTGGATTCTTTCCAACTAACAGTTTGAGAATGGTTGGACTGAAGATGAGTTTGAGAAAGAAGAGGTCAACAGAATTTTATTCTTTCACTAAGAACCCTGGCTGATACCTTTGGTGGCTTGTGCTTTCCATTTCTCCCTGTTCTGCTGCACCACCTCAGTCCAGGTGGCTTTAAAACATTTGAAGTCCTCAGTGAGTATGGAGCAGTTGAGTGAGGCACTTCCTTCGGACCCAGTGCTCTTGACACTTGATCTTTTTACTTCAGAGTGACTAATGCTATTCAAACTAGGACACAATATCACAAAACACAGAAGAAATTAGCATCCCATACACTCAAATACAGCTAAGAAAAAATAATGGTTGAAAGTCAGATAACAGAGCTACACTGGAAAAACTAAGCTTGAATCCCTTATCCTTCCTATCTCTCCCACCCCAGGACAACCAATGTTAAAGTACAGAGTACAACCTGAGCCAGTGTTAGAAATAAAGGGCTGCTTTTCCCCGTCTTATTTTTTGTCATTCATTCTCACTAAGTGCTGTAACTACTTTTTTTGTGTATCTCCACTCCCTAAATATTACTGGAGAGTTAGCCAGTTCTAGAAATCAAATATGTCCCAGAAGGAATCTCCTAATTTCACCAATGGCAGGTATTAGGCACAGGTAAATCTCATTTAAGGGCTTGGGGACCTCACCTGAGGCTTAGGCATTCATTTCTGTTACAGATTCTACAGTTGACTTTTGATGCTTTATTGTGAACATTTTAACAAAGACAGCAAGATTACTGACATAGAAAGATATTAGTGTTTGGTCTTTGTTTGCCCAAGAGCAAAGTCAGCTGGGAGAGCAAATCCTGAATTGATAGCCCTACTCTAGGGATCACTAGCCACGTGGCATTTGAATTCCAAGATATGCCTTGTCAATTAAACTACTAAAAGAGTAGTATCTCTAAAACAGCAGTACAGGTTGAATGGTCCAAGACTTCCTACACCTAAACTCCAGGTGAATTGTGGTGATTCTTTGCACATTTGCATAACCCTAAATACTGTCACAAAAGTGTGCTTATTCTTTCCAGCTATCATTTCTGTTTCAATCCCATTCATATTCCTAGGCATGGAGAAACAAGTTCCTCCCAATTACTCTCATTACATTCTCTCTGACAGTGACTGAGAGAGCACTGAGAGTGTATCTGAGTGCATGGCTACAACCATTTGTGCTTCTTGCCTTAGAAGATATGACTCAGGCTGATGCCACCCTCCTCCCTCTTGGACCTCCTCCAGGCTGCACTATCCCTGCATAAAGTTACCTCACGAGGTGAGCTGCAGTGTTGACAATGGGTCCTTAAGCCACAAGAAAGACATACACTGAAGAGGGGGGAAATCAGGGCAGTTGATTGCAATGGCAACTCATAGAGTGAAGGGACAGAGTGCGAGGTTATTCACCTGGAACGCCTAAATCCAGACAGGCCAGAGAGGGAAGATTCATCAATTAGCGGAGTCACAATTTTCTCTGTCATGTCGGTCAGCACAGTAAAGGTGGGTTCCACAATGAAATCAATGAAACCTGAGCAGAAACACAAGCAGAGTCAAGCAGGCAAGAGGAAGATTAATGTGGAATCTCTGCTTCAGTGAATACAGATGACCACACTGTAAATGACAGTAAAAAAATTAAACTTTGAAAGAAGTACGGGCCAATACTAGAAAGGGAAAACTGAATTATACATTAATCCCTGACCCAAGACTCTCAATATAGCATGCAATGAAAGGAATCTTTTTAAACATTGGAAAGAAATTCTGGCAAATCAGAACATAAACTCATCAAGACTTATTTTATAAGAGGAGTAGTGTGATATTGAAGTCAAATTCCTAGTATATTTCAATAAAACTTAAAATTCACCTTCAAAGAAGAACTCTCTCAAAGAAGAAACAGCAATAATACCAATAACCTTGAACCTCCCTTATTTACAGCATCAATATGTTGCTGTGAATTCCCTCTCCTCAGTGCTTGGCCGTTTTTTTCTTGCTGACAATAAAGAGATCTAGATGCTTTTCCCACATTTTTTAATATTAAAAAAAAAAGAGAGAGAAAATAGAGACAAAAAAAATTTCTACTTCAGTATATAGTTTGACAGAAATGAATATGGGCCTGATGTGAACATTGGGAAATGCAGACTGATGAGCTCTGTGGACATAAGGTTACGAGATGAAGGAAAATCTAAATTGTATGATGTCTTGGTTTGAAAGGCCAGGTGTCAGCTAATGAAAGCAGGAGGCTCGCTTGAAATAAAGAATGTAAACTCCCTCTCTCTGAATTATTGCAATTTTGAAACTGGGGGCTCTTAGGCAAAGATATGGGAGTAGGAATAACAGTTCTTTATTAGGCAAAAAATAAAAGTGAAGTAAAAATGCAGTAATACAAAACAACACTGACAGAGTCAGAATATGACCTGACTCACTGTCAGTCAGGGTGGTGGTAGTAGTCTGATTAAATGGTAGCTGCAGTCATCCTGAAGTGATAGATATGGTTCTTTTGAAAGCAGTGATCCTGTAGAAAGGTGTAGTTTTCTTCTGAAGATCCAGTGGTGGTGAAGATGGGCTTGGTCTTCCTCTGGGAATCCAGTGGAAAGGCTGACTCTGGTGTTTCAAATCTCAGATTATATTCAGGTAGGAATGCCTGGCTCCTCCCCCTGGGTGGAGCATTTCACAATGGGATGATGTAATTTTATCAGTCATGCAGTGAGACTCAATGGTCTATTAACAGAAGATATTTTCTGGAGGGAGGATTGGTTGTGGAAGAGATAAGGAAAACTGTCCCACCTGGTTTTAACAGGTGGCCAAATTAACAGAAGATAACTGCTCCACCTCTAACAGATGGCAATAGAATATACACCCCAAACCACATCTTCCATTTCCAACCCAAGATACATGAATAAAATGTGGAAGTGAGTAGCTTACATATTTCCCTAATTCTTTTAGTACTTCATTTATGAAATTACTTAGTGCTGCAGGTAGCCAAGAAAACAACAAAGTCCTTGATCCCTCCTAAGGCACGTTAAAATTCAGGTTACAATTACTACTGTTACAAACCCCCACTATTACAAATTTTAGGTATTTTTAAATTTTTAACAATTAATTTTTCATTAACAATATTTTAATTTTTCTGGGCAAGTAATGATATATTTATATGCTACTGGTGATTCTTGATGATAACATGAACAACAAAAGAAGTGATCATATGGTTCAGGCACCTGAATTCATGCTTCAATCCACATCTTGAGTGCAAAGAAGTTAAGTATCCTGCTAGTTCCATTTCCCTCCCCATCTTTTTGCTGAGTTTTGAAAAGGATGGATTATAAGGTGTATTTTCATGACAATCAAATAAAAAATGTTACTTTTACGTTATAGGCTGTAAATCTGGGGACACATGCAGTCTTATCTGTACATGTGAATCACATGCCTGCATAACACTGTATCAGTCTTATCTAGTAAAATTTAGAAAAAAAGAATTCCCAGGTAGTTAATCAGAAATGCATGCAGTATAAAACTTGAACAGAAAATTTTATGCTAGACCACAATGCTGATAGTCCCTGCAAAATTAATGTAATTTTTTTAAGCAACCAACTTAGAACAGTGTTAAATGTGCCACAGGAATCATAAGGATAATGAGAACTTGATTTACGCATCTGTGGCATTTGTGTGTCTGGCTGTCTATATGTCTCTTCCATTCTCCTTCACTCAAAAACTTATTTACCTCTTAATGACCAAAGAAACCCAAGTCATAGTACCTTGTCATTCTGCTCAGCAAGTAATACCACTGCCATTTGCTCCTCCACCACTAAAAACCCTGAGACATGCAAATCTCTGATACCAGACAGATGAATGCATCACTAACTCCAGCAGCAGGATGGTGGGATCTGTTTCCTGAGATACTGAACAGTTACACATAAACACATTAAACAGTTGTGTTTAAGAATCAAGTTTTCCCTGTGAGAGGTCTTGCATCTCATCAAAAAAGGTGAGCAGAGGTCCCAAAAGGGACCACAGGTAAACAAACTCAAATACATAGGATAACTTTTCTTTGGTAAGTGGCATATTTTTCCTCTATTACCTGTAACATTAATAAGTTATTCAACTATGTTACTTTAAAATAGGGATTATAACAAAATTGGAATCATAATCTGCTATTGTAGAAAAAGAAATTAGGACTTTATTAAGCATTATGTAACTTTTGCCATATTCGCACATGCCTTGCTCCCCTTGTTTCCTCTTCCTCTTTACCTGAAGACACTGAGATTTAAACACAGTAATTTAGTTTGCTATTTAAAACCCTGAATATCAAATCAGCCTGAGTTTTAAAACCTATTAGTGGTAATGACCAGTTTAACATTTTTCTCCTTCAACAGAATGAACATGATAAACACTTCTGTATGCTAGAGACTAAGATGATTTCACCAGTTAATACTGCACGTTAAGAGTGAATTCCAGGCATATGCCTAGTGTTCACTTGCTATACCTGTGAACATCAACATTGAAAAAAATGGATAGAGGACAGTTTCTCTAAAGTTCACCATAAAGCAAAAAATCAGCAGCATGCACTCATTAGCCTTCATCCACTGTTTTCTGAAAGTACATTTTTATTTCTTGATAGTAAAAGGACAAAAAAAATATACTCTTGCATATATCAGCTGCAAAAAGAGGACGGTGACAATAAAGGCTGATCTTCAATTACACTAGTTTCCTAGAGTTTGAGCCAGAGAGGTTTTAGCTCCTGATATGCTTGTTGGAAAATATTAAAGTCTTGGTCCGGTTTACTTTGCATTTTTTTTCTCTCCCCCACTTTGAACAAGCATCTTGACTTCCAAACATAACTCTCCCAGTTTTTGTACTTCACAATGGTACAGAAACATTTGCCATACTCATTCTATTGAATAAGAAAAGGGATGATAAATTGGTGATCATTGTTAACATTAATAGGTTTTCAAAATAAAGTTCAATAATTTATATTCATTGGGTTTTTATTTATCAGCTTAAACTGAACAATTTTTTTCATAACCTGACACAACAGGAGAAACACGTTCTTTCCTTTGAGGAGTTTTTTTTCTGTTGGATTGCTTAATTTTATCAACTGTACTGCTATAACCTGCCATTTGTGTGAGAATCTTTAATTAGTGAAAATGTGTGCCTACTGTTGTTGCATCTACAGTGACCTTACAGCAGCAAACCAGCAACTACAAACAAATTGAGCCACTAGAACACAATTTCTAGGCTGTGTCCTTGATAGAACCAAAAGCACAATTGTATTTCACTAAGAACGAAAGTTTTTAATTTGTGAGAATTGATGGCTTAGTCCTTAGTGCAGATGACAGTCATAGAATCACTAAGGTTGGAAAGAACCTTTAAGATCGTAAAGTCCAACCATATAATAGCACAATTTGGAATTCAGTAAGAACTTACTCCTGCAAAGAAATGTAATTACTATTCCAGGAAACATTTTTTTAAGACTATTAATTGGGTAAATAAATAAATGAAAGGAGATTATTTGTCTGAGAATCTACCCTACAACTTTGAAAGTCTTATCTCAGCAGATAGCCAGAAAATAGGTGGTTGCAATTTAACAAAAGGGACATAAAGAAAGACACTGTCAAAAAGTGCAGCAGACTGAGAAATTAATAATTTTACAATGGTAGAAGGCAAAAATAAAGAGTAGTCTATTAATGTCAATGGATTACTAAACTGCACAAATGAAATAATATATGACTAAATAAGCCTGCCTTTGCCTACTGACAAGTGCCTCTATGGTAAATTGTATTTCTGATGGTATAATATAACAATAATTTTTCAGTGGCTTCACACAAGGGGCATCAGAACAGAAGATTCTTTCCTCTTCTGGTCTTTCTGAGCAAAGGAGCCCGAAAGGAGAGGACCAGGAGAACGGGGTCCCAAGCATACACAACCCTATGTGGAGGGACCCTGGGGAAGGCAAAACTCCTCTTCCCTGTAAGGAGTGAGGAACATGTCTGAAAGTTGATAAAACAGATGTGTAAGAGAAGTATCTACCTGTAACTTCTCTCACAGCAATCAGAGAGGGAGAGTTTTTCTTCTCCCACAGCACAGAAATAAGCCTATGTCCAGGAGTCTTCAACATGAGTTTCATCTGAGACTGTAGCACTTCAAGTTTTGTTGCTGCTTTCCTCCACTGAGCTACTGGCAGAACACACAGTTTCTGGTAGGTTATTGTTCCAGAGGAGTAAATGCTACAAGCCTGGTAACCAGGCCAGGCTTGTATAGGGCTCTTCAGACTCAGATTCTTAGGTGAATTGTCTAAATTTCCAAAGCCAGAAAAATCTGAGATGCTGTCTCTGAGATAATGGCTTGCTTACCAGGAACAATGAGGTAATTTTAAACAGAAATAGCTCTTAGCCAAAGATATGAATTTACAGTTTCCTAGATTCAGGGAAATCTTTGTTTCATTATTTGAGAGAAATTTCTTGCTTTAAATTTTTGTTTGCTTTCTTTAATATGTTTTCTATCTTTCTGGTTTTTTCAGTTCTCTCAATTTTAGTGTCCATGTTATCTTTCCCTTTTCATTCCATTTAGCTACCTATTCTCCAGCTGAGGTTGGAACATATTCATCTATCTTCTTCACTTACTTCAAAGGTATAAAATCCACCCACAAATCCACCTTTTCCATGTTCCCTTCATTGTACGAAGCCCCCTGAATAGTTTTACTAGCGCCTCTTGTTCTTTCACTAAATGTGAGGCTTGTTGCCTCATGCTTCCCCTGCTTTTTCACTCAGTAACTGAAGAAGAGGTAGAGAAAGTGCTGTTAGTGAGTCTGTAAAAAGATCTCTTTTTCTGAATTGCGGGCACAGAAGAAGATTTGCTAGTTGCTTGGATTCAGTGAAAAGTAATGTTTGGTTTAAAGCATCGGGAGGGAAAGCGAGAAAGGAATAAAATATTTTGTCCAGGTCATCAAAGGAGCAGGCATTGCCTTTTCATGTACACCAACGACATTCATTCACATGATATTCTCATGTGTGCCCTGTCTTCACAAATCATGAAATCATGGAGTAAGTGTCATAACCAGGTACTGTAGTTATTTCTGCAAACACATCAGAGGCAATTTGATTACTGTATTGGAACCATCACCATAAATTTAATGGCTCTTCTTTGAATTGTTGATCTGGGGAAAATAATGCCATTGTGCCTTATTTCCTCTCTTTAACAGAAATCCAAATTATATCACTAGGATCTTAGTACTATTGAGAAGATGAAGTTTTTCTTTTAAGATGCTACTTTGCATGCACCAAAAGGGACATACCTATTTGAGACTGAGCAACCATAGTAGATGTCCGATCACATAGAGGAGAGAAGGGCAGCCCTAGTTCTGCTTCCTTGTCACCCTGGAGAAAAAAATTGAGAAGAAATTTTAAAAAGACAAAACACATTGCACTTTTCATATATTATGTCATGACTGTAAAAGCCTCTCATTTTACTTTCTTTAATTAAGTTTGGATTTTGTTTAGATTGGGGTTTTTAAACATAAATTGTGGAGAATTTGAGTCTCGATGGAAAAGTTATAGTCCAAGAAGAACTTAGTGAATTAATATCTTGATTCCAGTGACTTTTCATGAGACCTTTCCCTGCTTGTTTGGTACTTCTATGCACCAACTAAAAACCCCTTGAGCACAAGAATGCTTCTCACTGCAGTTCTCCAGAGATCTCGGTTCTCAGAGCAAATCTTTGATGAGCAAAGATCACTGTCAGGACTGATTTTTCAGGGCTTGCAGTTCTTTGCACATCTTTTAGATAAGACTGGCTGCAGATTAGTAATTTTTTCCAAAGAAAACACTAAGTTTTCTATGAGAAAGTAACGTGCTTGGTTGATGTTGGGACAAGCTGTGGACATTGTCTACCTGGATATCTCCAAGACTTTTTATATGATTTCCAATAGCCTCCTCCTCAAGGCACTGATGCATTATAGTATAGACAAGTGGTCCATGCAGCAGGTGGGGAACTGGCTGACAGGCCCCAGCCTGTCAGAAAGTGGTGGTAAATAGCATCTTTTCAAACTAGCAACCTGTCACAAGTGGGATACTGCAGTATTCAATACTGGACCCAATGCTGTTTAATATCCTTACAAATGATCTGGATGATGGGATCAAGTGTATCCTGGTGTGTCGAAGGAAGGAGACCCAGACATCCGTTGATCATCATAGGCCCAATTTTATTAATCAGTACGGCGGGTTAAATACAGTTAATAATAAGCTTCATACATATTGCAAAAGTTGAGCTCAGGATTGGTCAGCTTACATATCAGCATCTACGCCTACTTCTACATTCCTATGGTTCTACTTTTGATACTTTCTACATATTCTCAGGATATATTCAGGAATATCTCTACTCCCTTTCCTCATGTTGCAGCAAGGTCACTGCTGACCTTTCCTTTTAGCTTGCTGACTGCTGGCTTTTCTCTTTCAGCTTAACCAGCGGCATTATTTCAGCGTGGCCTTTCTCAGCTAACCAATTATTAATAAATCTCTCCACATTTCCCCCGTTTTCTTCTTGCGCAAGGAGATTAGTTTGCCATGTTTTTGCTATTGTACGGCTAACCATGTTTTGAATACAGTTAAAGATACAAGGCAAAATAAGCAAAAACAGTAAGATTACACCCAGCAGGCCTATAGCATAGATCACAAGGTTCCTCAGCCACGGTCCAAGTCCTAAGCCTTTAAGCCATTCGTCAATTCCTAAACCGTCTTCTTCCTTAAGTTTGTGAAGTCCCTGTTGCAATTCTTTTATCTTAGAGTGAATGGACACCGAATGATCAGACAGATTCATGCAACACATTCCCTCAAACTCTTCACATCCATGCCCTTGTGCTAAGAGCAAAAAATCTACAGCAGCTCTATTCTGCAAAACAGCATGGTTAACACTTTGCACATCTGCAGTTAACATGTCTAGAATTTGTGATGTCTTGTTCAACTCATCCCTTGCCCAGCATCCTAATTGTTTTGCTAAATTCATGGCTTTATTGGCAGATCCTCCTGGCAAGATAGTTGAAACCACCACCTGTTTGAATGTGCCCCAAAACCGTGGATCTCCTATCTTGCTGCAGTCTAAGTCATGTATGCTGCGTTTTTTCCTGTTTGAATTTTGACTCAGCTGCATTAGCAAGGACACATTAGGGTGAAACAGTGACAATTTTCCCAAATAACAGGGTCCACCCTGTGGTTTAGCTGGTATGCCATTCCATGCCCTGTCTCCACAAATCAAAAATATTCCTGTGGGTAATTTCATTGGTGCTGTGATATTTGTGCCGTTATATTGATTGTAATGCTGTGGAGAGAATTCACTCACATTCAGGGATGAATCTAGGGTGGCCCATGTTTCTTTAGGTTGGTTTAAATTCTGAGCACCCAAAAGTCTGAAGCTAAACCATCCACCAGCTGTAGTGTTAGATACGCTGGCATTTGTACTTCCAAAAAGATCCAATTCCTCAGGAGGAGAATGCAAAGAGGTGTTAAGTGATTGGATTAGTAAGCATTGACGATAGCCATCACTCTGACCTGCAGTATACCCTTGTTGCACTGGCAATGTGATGTTTGACATGTTAGACATACATAAGGTTTGGTTGTTTATCAAACTGCAAAATTCTCCAGGAGACCACACCGGAAGTCCCACCAGGCATGTTCGAAATGGGTTAGTGACTCCTCCAAGACTAAGACAAAGTGATGATTGGTTAGTTTGATTAGCAAGTGTCACCCATAAATTTTCCCTTGGTTGACTAAAGTGTGTTATTCCTACTGCTTCACTTGCTACAGCATTGAGCAGTATAACAAGAACAAACCTCATTTTTCTTTCTGCTTGCTTTGCTTCTCCCTTTCTTCCTTCTGCTTGCGTTGTTTTTCCTTTCTTCGCTGTCTTTTCCCTGGTTTGTTAGATTGTCTATTGTAAGGCTGAGTTAATTTTTGAATATACTGATCTAATTCTAAATCAGCATCCTTGCTCACAGGTATAGCATGAGATAAGTTTGAAGGCAAATCAGCTTGTCGAAGGAAGGAGACCCAGACATCCGTTGATCATCATAGGCCCAATTTTATTGATCAGTACGGCGGGTTAAATACAGTTAATAATAAGCTTCATACATATTGCAAAAGTTGAGCTCAGGATTGGTCAGCTTACATATCAGCATCTACGCCTACTTCTACATTCCTATGGTTCTACTTTTGATACTTTCTACATATTCTCAGGATATATTCAGGAATATCTCTACTCCCTTTCCTCATGTTGCAGCAAGGTCACTGCTGACCTTTCCTTTTAGCTTGCTGACTGCTGGCTTTTCTCTTTCAGCTTAACCAGCGGCATTATTTCAGCGTGGCCTTTCTCAGCTAACCAATTATTAATAAATCTCTCCACATTTCCCCCGTTTTCTTCTTGCGCAAGGAGATTAGTTTGCCATGTTTTTGCTATTGTACGGCTAACCATGTTTTGAATACAGTTAAAGATACAAGGCAAAATAAGCAAAAACAGTAAGATTACACCCAGCAGGCCTATAGCATAGATCACAAGGTTCCTCAGCCACGGTCCAAGTCCTAAGCCTTTAAGCCATTCGTCAATTCCTAAACCGTCTTCTTCCTTAAGTTTGTGAAGTCCCTGTTGCAATTCTTTTATCTTAGAGTGAATGGACACCGAATGATCAGACAGATTCATGCAACACATTCCCTCAAACTCTTCACATCCATGCCCTTGTGCTAAGAGCAAAAAATCTACAGCAGCTCTATTCTGCAAAACAGCATGGTTAACACTTTGCACATCTGCAGTTAACATGTCTAGAATTTGTGATGTCTTGTTCAACTCATCCCTTGCCCAGCATCCTAATTGTTTTGCTAAATTCATGGCTTTATTGGCAGATCCTCCTGGCAAGATAGTTGAAACCACCACCTGTTTGAATGTGCCCCAAAACCGTGGATCTCCTATCTTGCTGCAGTCTAAGTCATGTATGCTGCGTTTTTTCCTGTTTGAATTTTGACTCAGCTGCATTAGCAAGGACACATTAGGGTGAAACAGTGACAATTTTCCCAAATAACAGGGTCCACCCTGTGGTTTAGCTGGTATGCCATTCCATGCCCTGTCTCCACAAATCAAAAATATTCCTGTGGGTAATTTCATTGGTGCTGTGATATTTGTGCCGTTATATTGATTGTAATGCTGTGGAGAGAATTCACTCACATTCAGGGATGAATCTAGGGTGGCCCATGTTTCTTTAGGTTGGTTTAAATTCTGAGCACCCAAAAGTCTGAAGCTAAACCATCCACCAGCTGTAGTGTTAGATACGCTGGCATTTGTACTTCCAAAAAGATCCAATTCCTCAGGAGGAGAATGCAAAGAGGTGTTAAGTGATTGGATTAGTAAGCATTGACGATAGCCATCACTCTGACCTGCAGTATACCCTTGTTGCACCGGCAATGTGATGTTTGACATGTTAGACATACATAAGGTTTGGTTGTTTATCAAACTGCAAAATTCTCCAGGAGACCACACCGGAAGTCCCACCAGGCATGTTCGAAATGGGTTAGTGACTCCTCCAAGACTAAGACAAAGTGATGATTGGTTAGTTTGATTAGCAAGTGTCACCCATAAATTTTCCCTTGGTTGACTAAAGTGTGTTATTCCTACTGCTTCACTTGCTACAGCATTGAGCAGTATAACAAGAACAAACCTCATTTTTCTTTCTGCTTGCTTTGCTTCTCCCTTTCTTCCTTCTGCTTGCGTTGTTTTTCCTTTCTTCGCTGTCTTTTCCCTGGTTTGTTAGATTGTCTATTGTAAGGCTGAGTTAATTTTTGAATATACTGATCTAATTCTAAATCAGCATCCTTGCTCACAGGTATAGCATGAGATAAGTTTGAAGGCAAATCAGCTTGTCGAAGGAAGGAGACCCAGACATCCGTTGATCATCATAGGCCCAATTTTATTGATCAGTACGGCGGGTTAAATACAGTTAATAATAAGCTTCATACATATTGCAAAAGTTGAGCTCAGGATTGGTCAGCTTACATATCAGCATCTACGCCTACTTCTACATTCCTATGGTTCTACTTTTGATACTTTCTACATATTCTCAGGATATATTCAGGAATATCTCTACTCCCTTTCCTCATGTTGCAGCAAGGTCACTGCTGACCTTTCCTTTTAGCTTGCTGACTGCTGGCTTTTCTCTTTCAGCTTAACCAGCGGCATTATTTCAGCGTGGCCTTTCTCAGCTAACCAATTATTAATAAATCTCTCCACACTGGTGAAGTTTGCTGATTGTACAAACCAAGTGGGAAATGGAGCACTTCTAAAGGGAGAGCCATCCTGCTGCTAGAGCTAGATAGGCTGGAAGAGTGGGCTTACAAGAACCTTATGAAGTTCAACAGGGACAAATGTAAGGTGATACCACTGGGAAAAAATAATCCAGGACCACAACACAGGCTGGGAACAACCCAAATGAGGAGCAGCTCTGTGGAAAAGGACCTGGGGGTCCTGTTGGACTAAAAGCTAATACAAATGTGGTGCTCTGGTGAAGAAAACAACAGAATTTTGGGCTGCATCAACAAGGGCATCACCAGCAGAGATAATGAAATCATTATTCCACTCTACTCAGCACCTGCCAGGTCACAGCTGGAATACAGTGTTCAGTTTTGGTCCTCCCGTGCAAAAAAAAAATAAGTGGATAGGCTGGAGAGGGTCAAGAGAAGGGCTACAGAGATGATGAAGCATCTGTGAAGCCTGTCATGTAAGAAAGGGCTGAGAGAACTGCATCGTTAAGCCTTGAGAAAAGAAAATTTAAAAGAGACCTTATCACCAGGCTCCAGTATTTAAAGGGTGGCTACAGAGAAGATGGGGACCCCCACTTTACAAGGAGGCACATGGAAAGATATGGGGTAATGGATACAAGTTACTCCTGAAGAGATTCTGATTAGACATAGGACAAAAAATTTTCACAATGAGATCAGCCACTGAAATGATCCACCCAGGGGAGTGGTGGATTCCCTAGCATTGGACACTCTGAAGATTCAGCTGTAAAAGGTGCTGGATCATCTAGACTTTTGCTAAGAAAGACTTAGCAAAAGAAAAGCTAAGCTTAGCTTTTTTTTCTTAGCTAAGCTAGACTTTTGCTAAGAAAGGTTGGACCAGACGATCCAAGCTTCCTTCCAATCTGGTATTCTATGATGCTGTGAACATGACATTTCACATTACCTTTAGATTACATTTACATTTTAACTACATAAATCCAAACATGCCTACCAGCCCTCAGAAGTGCAAGTCCTTTTCTAGAATCACAAGATAGTAGAAGATCAAGTGTTATAACCCCATATTTCCCAGTTTTCCAGTTTTTCAAGTCACATGGTCCAAAAGGCCTGTTATTTTAATTCAGTCACTCTGTAACATTGCTTTGTGTTGGGAAGATATGTATAGGATGACACAGCTGCAGTACTCCCTACAGAGCATTCAAATTTAAATAGCCTGTTAAATATACTGTAAAACAATTTACTTAAATTAGCAGGTCGTTATAATTGTGCTGAATTTCTTGCCAGTGTTCTGACCAATGTCAAAGAGAAGCTAAAATATTCAGGAAACATAGGCAGAGAAAGTCTTCTGTGGATATAAGAGCTAAATTCCTATTTTTGTTAATATAACATACATAAAAGGGATGCATATTTTCTGTTAGGATTTTGTGTGGAACAACAAGCAATAGTATCCTTCTATTGCAGAATAATTCTGATTTATGTTAGGAGCCTGATATACAAATATCAGGGTAGAACACAAATTAAACACAGAAATATTTCTAAGTAACATTCCTTTACTGTGTCAGCTGTGTCACTCTCAATGACACATCTCTCAATGCCAGCTCATAATTCTTCTCTTACTCCTTAGACCTTCTAAAAATCACAGTGGCTAATTATCTTGGAAAGAACACCTGCCTGCCTTTGTGACTGCTCAGAAAGACACTTGGTTTCTAAGCTGTTTGAGCAGCTTCCTAATGGCTAGCTAAAATGCATTAGTAGAACTAATTAATTAAGGGTTGCTTTAAGAAATGCTCAAACATGTTGAGTATAAAAAAACCGGTTTTGTACTTAGAATCTTTCATACCTACAGCATGGTCACTTGATGTATCAAGACCTGTGCCATGTCACATCTCAAAATACTGGGAAATAAACAGAGCTGGGGATCTTTTCTAATATAGGTTAAGTCAGGCTTTATGTCTCTGAAGAACACGTAGCATAAGGGAAAGGAAAGGGTCTGCAATAAGTGACCATAAGGAAATACATTTCCAATCCTAGGTCAAGCAGGGTCCTTACAATCATAGTCCCCTTGGCTAGTAGTAGTTCTCAATATCATGGTTTAGGGACAGTATTCTCCAATTTACTGCTCCCACTAAAAACCTCAAAACTCACTACTTGCTCACTACCTATTACCCATTGCACTCCCTCTGGAGTGAAAGGTTGGAAAGGAGAATTGAAGGCATAAAAAACGATACAGACTTAAGAACAATCTCTTGGAAACAGCAATGAGGTAAGAAAACAAACCATAATCGCAACAATATGAATAGCAGAATTGTACAAGAGAACAGCAAGTGATTCACATGCAGATGCTCAGCATGGAGCCCAACCTGACTGCTGCCACACTACCCCAACCCAGAAGAAAGCCTTTCCCCCATCTCAGGAAAATTATGTGAAGTGGTATGGAATAACCTCCAGGTCCTAGCGATGCCTCCTCTGGCTGCTGTAAAAATTACCCTGTCCTGTTTGAACCAGAACAGTACCCACTCCTTATTCTATACCATTTGCATTATGCCAAGACCTTACACTTTCCAACTATATATTTATATCATTTTAGAGAAAATATATATATCTGTATGTGTTTACAAGCACTATTATAATTTTTGTAGTCAATGGCCATCCCTCCAAGATATCTGTTAAGTTGATTTAGTCCATGACTGTGGATTCTATCCATCCTAGACATCTTCAAGGGCAGGAGGGCTGGTGTTCTGTTGGGTGTGTGCAAGATGCATCAGGAGCTCACAACTGGTGTATCTGGAGCAGTCCATATCCACTGTTCATGGTGCTTATGGCATACAGTGGCAGTGTCATTCAGCAGCCAGTATCATACAATTCAACATTACAGACTCTTCTCACCCAGAAATCAAATCCCTTCAAGGTAATGTTTCCCTATCACTCTGCATTACACACCAAGTGCACCCAGATCCTTCAGCAAAACAATCCCACATTTGCTTGAAGCAGGGCTAAGCCAAACTTCTTTCCAAACATATTCCTCATATGCACCACAGTGACTTTGCCCCCTTATATGGTATGTGGAGGTTTTAATTGCACAGGAGGAGCTCAATTAGTGGGGCCTCTAGTATGGACTAACCAGATGCCTCCACAAAATGTAGATCCTAATGCTTGAATATCCCACCACATATTGCTTTCTACATCTTTTTTAACATCCCGTTTTACCATTCAATATTCCCAGAGGCTGGTGCATGATAGTGAATATGATATACCCACTCCATACCATGATTTCTGGCCCAGGTGTCTCTGAGGTGATTTTTAAAATTAGTCCTGTTGTCTGACTCAATTCTTTCTGGGGTGTCATGTTGCCACAGAACTTGTTTTTCAAGGCCCAGGATGGCATTACAGGCAGTGAGCACATCTCCAGTGGTTGTTTCCACTACTGTAAGTACATACTACTTGGTGGGTTTGAGCGAGTGTTTTGTGAACAATCTCCCTGGCCTCCCCATATTTATATTTCAACCATTGTCCCCCATCCCACAGAGGGTTTACGCACTTGGCCTCCTTGACTGCAGTGCGTATTTCTCAGTTGTGGATAACCTGAGAGACAGGATCCATGGTTAAGTCCACCCTCAGTTACAAGCCCATCTCCTCCCTGTTACATCTCTTCCTTGATGACCTGAGGTATCATGGGCCCACCGAGCCAGAAATAATTCACCCTTATTCTGCCAATCCAGATACACCTGAGACACTTTAATCTTGGCAGCTCAATCCACTCATCCATTGTTGCATTGCCCTTCAGTAACCCGATTCTTAGGTGTACTTGCATCTACATGACTTAGTTTTACAAGCCAGGCAGCAGTGTCTTGCCACATTTCAGCAGTCTGGATGGGTTTACTCCACGCAGTCAACCGGTCTTTTTCCATTGGTCTGTGGGCCACCCCCACAGAGCACTTGTTACCATCCACAAATCAGTGTAGAGGTAGAGTGCTGGCCATTTGTCTCATTCAGAAAAATCTAAAGCCAGCTGGACATCTAACAACTGCAGCCTAAATCCACTTTGTCTAATTGCTGCAACTCATCACATAGAACTCCACACAATGGCTTTTGATTTTCAGTATATTCCTACAAAACAGCCATCAGTAAAGAGTGCATATCACTTTTCATTTTCTGGTAGCTGATTATATATGGTGGGAGCTCCTCAGCACATGTCATCTTTTCCTCCTCCAATGATGATGATAGTCTAAAATTTTTGCCTTGAGGCCAATTCGTGATTTGTGGTTTTGCCTTCAGGCCAATATCCCTGGGCAATTAGGGGTTTCTGAGTGATCAGAACAGACCACTTAGCATGCATCTGAATATGTGAAGAGGACTTTCCTTTTCAATATCCAGCCTCAAACAGACTATCAGGGTGCCACAAAGAGCTGTACTTCAGTGACAATCGCTTCTGAAGCAGTTAGAACTCCTTCTTCATAAACTGCCAGTAGCTCTTTTTCAGTTGAGAGGTAACAGGCCTCATATCCTTTGTATTCCAGACTCCAGAATCACAGGGGTTTTCTTCAAGTCTCCCAGGGTACCTTCATCCAGAGATTCAGGAAGGATCATGCTCCCTGGCTGCAGTGTACAGCACACTTTTCACATTTTGTCCTGCCCTAACTGGGCCTATTGCTCCCAAGGAATCTCCTGTTTAATTTGTTACAAATCTTGTTGCTGTTCAGGACCCCACTTAAAATGTTTCTTCTTCTGGGTAATTTGTTAGAGAGGGTTTACAATCTGATTGTAATCTGGAATATGCATCCTTCTAAAACCCACAGTACTGAGGAAAGCTTGTGTTTCCTTCTTGCTGGCTGGTGAGAACATAGCTGCTATGTTTTTGACCATATCCACTGGAATCTGATGATATCTATCTTGCTATTTTACTCCTAAAACTTGATGTTCCTGGGTAGGTCCCTTGACTTTGCTTTATGGCAAAATTGACCTTCAGGAGGATGTGGATTATATTCCTTTTTCCAAAAAAACTCTCTCTGTTGTGTTGCACCATACAATAATGTCATCAACATGTTGCAAGTGTTCTGGAGCCCCACTCTCTTGAAGTTTAGTCTGAATCAGTCCATGGCAAATAGTGGGGCTTCCACTCCTGGGGTCATCAGTTTCAGGTGTAGGGGACACCCCTCCAGGCAAAAGCAAACTGTGGCCTGCATTCTCTTGACAAAGAAATGGAGAAAAACACATTAGTAGTGTACATGATGGCACCATCTTTCTGTCTTGGACTCCAGATCATCCTTAAATTCCAACATATCCAACACAGCATCTCTCAGTGCTGTTGTGACGGTGTTCAGGATACAACAGTCCACTGTCAGTCTCCACTGGACTTACACACTGGCCATATGGGACTGTTAAAGGGTGAGTGAGTCTTACTGACCACTCCCTGGCTCTCCAGTTCATGAATCATCTCATGGATGCGGGTCACAGAGTCCCGGCTGGGGCAGTATTGCTGATGATGCACTGCTGTAGTAGTAACTGGTACCTACTGTTCTTTAACCTTCATCATTCCCACAGCAGAAGGGTCCTTTGAGAGACCAGGCAAGGTGTTCAGCTGTCTAATTTCCTCTGTCTCCACAGAAACTATTCCAGAAGCCTGACAATGCCCTCTTGGGTCCTTGAAATAGGCTCTCCTGAGTGAATTTATGCCAAGGACACTCAGGACCTCTGCGCTAATCAGAATGGGGTATTTCTGCCTTTTGTTTCCAGTACATTCATCTGTTGGGATCCCCCTGTCACCAGAGACACAGAAATAGATTCTCTCTGTAATATATAATGTAAAGTAATTCATGCTTAGGGGGAAAAAGTATAAAAATAAAAATTGTAAAATAAATTTAACATCCAGCGAGCCTCTGACCACGGACAACCTGGAGACAGATTACCACACTGAAGTTACAAAACTCCTGGTGGCAGCAGGAGAAGAATGACTCGTTTACTAATAAAAGAACGTGGCTGGTGTGGAGATGGGCTTCCCTCGGAACCATCAGGGAACACCCAAGGACGATCAGTGTTTGATAGATACCATCAATCAAGATAACCAAAGTCTTCGATAAACATACATCTGAATATACGACTTCCCCTGACATGATCAGTGTCCGCCACTACCCAGGAAACAGCAATTGTCCAACTCTGCACAGTAAAATTTTAGAAACTTCATACATATGCAGGGTAACAAAAGAAATCGGGGCACCTCTGCCTCAGGCATAAAAAACTGTATAAAACAGCCCTGCCGGAGATGGCATTCGTGATCAGAGGGAGATCTGATGCGACAGAAGTCAGATCCAGGTTCACCCAGTGTCGATCCCAGGCTTGACGCTGTCTCTTTGACTGTGGCTTCTGAGGACCGTATTTTCAGTTGCGAAAATAAAATCTTTTGCATTTATTAATTTAGCTTTCTTGTTGATATGTCCCTATAGATCCTGATGGCATCAGGGTACAGGTGTGCTAGTGTCAACTGAAGCTTTATACTCCTGCAGGTCTGATGCACAAAGCCATCAGATCCATACAGTCCAATTGATCAGGTTGTCCCTTTCCTCCTGCTGGAGGCAGAGCCCCTCTAGTTGTAGTCATAGTCATTGTTCGTGTCTTGTAAATGTGAACTGGATGTCCTTTCAAGAGGATCAGAAGAATGGATTCCATTCCATTGTGTCTGACAACTAGCCCACTGGAAACTGGAGCAGCATTTATGCTTGAAGAATTTTCTGTGGTGGTTGTCCTTCCTCTCAATTCACACACTTGTGCTGCTGGGGTAGGGGTGGGTTTTCCATCCCACTTCCTCATGTCTACTCTGGGGTCAAGTAAAACTGCAGGTTATCTCATGGCGTGTGCCTTTTCCAGAGACTGTGGCCCATACTGGAGGTGCATAGGGCATTTCCCCTCTAACATGCTTGAATTTTCAAGTCTGTCCGCAGTTGGGAAGGAAAAAAATTATTTTATATTGCCACGGTAGTGTAGTCACCTGAAGCCCTCTTTATTATCTTTCCTTCATTGATATCAATGCTAATGAGTTTGTTTACAAGAATGGTGTGCTGCATACAAACTTCTGCCACATGGATTGTGTAAGCTGGACCTGATCTGAGTTTGCAAGGGACTGCTTGTTTCTTGAACCCTTATAGGTACCTACAGTGCAGCTAATTCTTTCAGGTACTAGATACATTTCTCCACAGCTTTCCCCCCGCTTGACCACACTACTAGAACATACTTGCAAGAATTAATACCTTTCTTTCACACTTGATGGAGCTGCTCCAGAGACTAAGAGTTTCTGTTCTCTTCCCAAACCCTTTGTCAATGCCCACACCCAGGACAGGGCTCCCAGTGGCATGGCTTCACTACCAGGGTTAGGTACCACAACCTTGTGAACAGACCAAGCAACACTGTGACCACTCCATACATAGTAAACCAAATGCCTAGATCAAATTTGTTTCCAACACTCTGGGACCACATCTGCTGTTATCTCAATTCTTTGAGTCCCACAGTGGGTGCCAAACTAGGCCGTTTTGGTTTACGAATGGTATCCTTAAATTTAGTACTCCCACCAAAAAACTCCAAACCATGACTGCTCACTGCTCACTTACTCCTCTCTTCCCCTTTCCCTTCCCCTTCCCCTGCAGTGGGCTGGAAAGGACAATTGGAGGCACAAAGGTAAAGATTAGCAATTGAAATAACAGTAATCTACTGGAAACAGCAATGAGATAAGAAAGTTCAAGAGAGAGGAAGTGATTCACATGGAAATGCTCACTGAACACCACCCCAACTCATAAAACAGCCCTTCCTTCATCCCTGGAAAATGAAGTGAGATAGAATAACCTCCAGGTCCTAGCCATGCTACTTCCTGTCTACTGCAAAAAGTAACTCTGTCATGGCCAGAACTAGGACAGCAATTTGTGAGATGTGAGTTTTTCTTCTAATATTAAGAAGGGATGTACTCATTGATCTAGTACTCAATAACTTCAATGAACACAAGTCTATGCTTCATGGTAAGCTTAATCGTTTTCCTGAAGAGGAAATTATTACTCCATCTGAATTTGGAATTAGAATATGAGTTTTATATATAGCGTTATCTAAAAAAAAAAAATCTGTCTACTAAATTAGGGTAGAATTTGTTGGCTGAAATTAAAATACTCTTTAAAACATATAAAATAATAGATTGTCTTCATTACATGTGTAAAATAAATCAAAACTTGGAGATTTTGTGGTCTCACATCCTAAAGTGAGGTAATCTTAATTTCCTCATAAGTCTTTGGCAGTCATGTATTTTATCACATCTAGTATAACTTTGAGCTAGAAAAGCATAAATATGCACAGATTTTCCCTAAAATTCATGTTAACCTCATCCTACATGCATGAGCCTCCTGTGTGGCAAGACAGAATGATGAGCTATCTGCTTCCACCCAGTAAAACAACTCTTGGTTTGAAAAACAAACCAAAGGAATAATTTCAAAGCAAATTTTTGCAATATCCTTGTTAAAACAGGGATTACTGCAGTGTCTTTAAAAACAGATACCATTTTTTAAAATTGTCTGAGCTTTTAAAGAATTGTCATATTTTCCCCTTTTGCATTTAGATTTACTGTAGAACATGAAGTTATTGGACTTTGCAGAGAAAATAAGCACTTAAGTGCTAGCACTGCTTAGGTTAGCAACTCACACTGGAGAAAAGTATCCTATACACTCCTTAAGTGCTCTGTTTGCTTTTACTTATTGTTTTTATTTAATTCTTTAAATACTTTTTATTAATCACTTGAGAACCTTATAATCATCACACAGAGCTCAATGATTTGTCTAGATTTGTGGGTCAGTCAACAGGTGATCCACAATGAACTATAATTTTGATCAGTTCACTTCTTTTAAAGTAAGGGCAAAGTAGGCCTTTTTCACATCCATTCCAACAATGAAAGTAGAGTTCTCTAAAGTACACCTACACAAACATGGTTTTATGGTTCTAGAGCTGAGTGACATATATTCCATCTTTTCCTAATTTGAAAGACTTATTAGCTTCCCAAATTAGAATTTTTTCTATGTAGGTAATGTTTAAATCTATAGGGAATGTATCAGACACTAGCTTCCTATCCTATGCCTAAGAGGCATAATAGCCAGTGCTAATTGTGCCAGAGGACAAAGCTCCATACTATTTGGGAGGTTCTTAAAAACATCAGAGAAAAAGAAACATATCCGTGTTAACATTTTCTTACTTCCTTACCCAGTCCTACACACTCCCTCTCAACTGCAGAAAAGAAAAGAACTTCCCTAGCTTTACCTGTCTGAAGAACTCCTCTAGCAGAGACATGGTCCAGCGATGATGGAGATCCCAGGCCTTGGCTGGATGACTGATATCTGCTGTATGTAATAACAGTGATAAGGCTTTCGGCTTGTCAATTCTGAAAACCCAAAGGATCAAAAAAATTAATTGTCTGCTCTTGCAGGGAAGAATGACAAAAATCTTACCTACAGGAAAATAAGGTAATTATAATCTTTGGCCAGGATATTTGTGAAGTGGTTTCTTTGATCATAAAATCAAACAACTGTGAAAGACTGTCTTATTTCTCCAACATATTTGATTCCTGGTTTAAAAGAGATACTAAGAAATGCAAAAAGAAATATTGCTCAGCTTTGCTCAGAAAATTTACAGGGTTGCTTGTAAAGATTTTAAAAATGAGAGCACCCATACCAAGAAAGCATTATTTACTGGGTTCTTGGGCTAGCCTCTTAGGTTATGGTCTTGCAGAGCTGCTGTGCTCCCCATTTAATCAGTGCTGTATTTATTCAGCTTAGAAGAGAAAATAGTCCCTATCATCCCACTCTAATGAACAGTGGGGATGTCTGGGACTCTGACAAATCTAGACAATAACTGATAAATTTTTCTCTGATAGAAGACTAGTATGAGTACAGAAGGGAATCCTGATTTCACAGAAAAAAAAGTGCTGGTGATTTCTGATTATCATAACCTAAGAGGCTAGCCCATGAACCCATTAAATAATGCTTTCTTGGTATGGGTGCTCTCATTTTTAAATTCTGCTTTTTGGCTATCCAAAATAGTTGAAGGAGTTGTAGCTTTTGAGGGGATCAAATGGCCAGCAACACCCCACTCTGATACAGGTATAATTCTGATACAGGTATAATTCTGGTATATCTGTGTCCAGGGTGAATAACTGCCCATCACTCAAGGCAATGTAGAAGGAATTTTTGGGAAAAAGCTGTCGACAAAATACTACAGCTCCCAGT
Source organism: Ammospiza caudacuta (assembly GCF_027887145.1). Classification (NCBI taxonomy): domain Eukaryota; kingdom Metazoa; phylum Chordata; class Aves; order Passeriformes; family Passerellidae; genus Ammospiza; species Ammospiza caudacuta. Next base: position 56,156,275 of record NC_080593.1, on the reverse strand, counting down.
GGCATACTGGGAGAAGAAAAGGCTTTCCCCATAGTGCTCCATCTGTTATTTTCCAGTCCTTCCCTCAGTGGATCTCAAGTTTTCATCTGTTCTCTGTTTATGAAGAAGGTCCCTTTTGGGGGTGGCAGCTGATACCATCTGCATGAGGGCAAAGTGCAAGTTATGTTCTGCAGGTCTTATAACCTAAGTCATACTCAGTTATAGAGGTTACTCTAATGACTCATGTCCTTGATGTTACCCACCAGGGAAATGCCCAATGAGGCTGGTCCCAACAATGGTGACATTTGAAAGCTTTGGGCCACCAGCACAGAATATAGATGTGCATGTAGGCATGTGCCCATCCCTTCATAAGTGAAATAATTCAAGACTCACCAGCAGAAAGAAAATTGCTGTAGATATCAAAGAAAGAGAGGGCCTCTGGAGAGGTGCTTTTGAAGTTTAGCACATTGGCAAAGCACAAGCTGAAATGCAGCCCCCTCACTGGGCTATGTTGTGAAATGACTCACCCTTCTGGTTGCTGCAAAGCATTCTTCATAGCTTTGATTTGCTGGAAGTGACAGGACATATCGGTAGCCAACACCATCTCAATGACTAGAGCTCTAAATTCCCTTTTGGATAGCATCACAGTGAGGGCAGCAAGGAAAGAGAAGCACAAAAACCACCATCAGACACACTCCAGTCTCTTTTGTTATCTGCAAATTATTGGCAGTAATGCTTTTGTATGTAACTCTTCATTCCTTTTCAGGGATGGGGAAGAGGATGAAGGATTTTCTGCACAAACATAGAAATGGGAGGTATGCAAATGAAGCCAGGTGGCTAATCTTTGGTAAGAGAAATATTAGATGTTTTCTGAAGAGCACATTGGTATTAGTATTCCTTTTTCAATTAAGCACAAACTTCCTAAATTGTTTTCTTCTCTAGGGCATTCTTAGAAGGAAGGGAAAAGACTGTTTAAAGCCTCAGAATGAGATACCTTGATTCAGCTGAACAATATGCATGTTTAAGGTTGAGTCATATGGTGGAAACTCACCACATTAAAAAAATTGCCTAGTGTATATGATGCATATATGAAATAAAGACCTTTGAGAACCTGCACTACTTCCCTGCTATTATTAATTCAAAATATTCCTGTATGAGATTTTGTAAAGCAAACTTGCTGTCCTGTTTGTTTTGTTTTTCTGGACTAGAGTTGATTTTCTTCTTAACTGGTAAAATGCTGTGTTTTGGGCTTAATATGTGAATAATATTGATAACACACTTGATGATTTTGTTGTTGATAAGTAGTACTTACTCCAAAACACAGACCTTGGAGTTTCCCATACTCTGACAGTGAGCAGGTGCACAAGAAGCTGGGAGGGAGCATATCCAGGACAGCTGATCCATCTGGCCAAAGACATACTCTATACCATAGAACGTTATCCCCAATATATAAACTGGAGCCAGTGATCATTACTTGGTGACAGACTAGGCATCAGTCAGCAGGAGGCGAGAAATGGTATTGTTCATCACTTGTTTCTCTTGGATGTTATTTCTCTCTCTCTCTCATATTTTCATTACTCTTATCATAATTATCATCATCACCATTAGTAGTAGTATTACAACAGTAGTTTAGGCTCCAGTTGAAATTTCTCTGAAGGTGATATGGATGTTCCTAAACAGTTTAAAATACCAGAATGTTGTGATCTAGCACACAATACAAATTTATTTTCTCTTTCTCTCAATTCAGTCTCTACAGATTACCAGAGGAAGAACAGCTCAAGTTTAGCATACCAGCTCAAGATTTTGAAGATTGAAATGGGTCAGCACTCATTTTAAAAGAAATCACTACTGTCCTTTTTATGAACGTCTCACAAAGTCTATTTTGATGATTCCTCTTTTGCTCATAGTAACTGTGCTCAAATTCCAGCCCCAGGCCACCACAGTGCACAGGCCCAAGACAGCTGTGCTTACCTAATCCCATGGGTGGCACATAATGGATGCTTCACCATCACAGTTCTGCAACACTGATGGTATCAGTTTGCTTTGATCTTCACCCCCTATAACCACCTCCTCCTCCCAACCCATAAGTACAATCAGTTGCATAGTTAACAGCATTTGTTTGATGGCAAAACCCACTTTGAGGACAATGTGGATTATTTTTTCCCCTTTCTCAAAAACTTTCTGTGCCATTTTACCCCAAAGGATCATGTAATCAATGTACTGTACGAATGGAAAAAACAACATATTTTGACTGGTCCAGAGGCTCAATGTATTCTTGGCATAGATTACCTTAGGAGTGGTTATTTCAAAGACCCAAAAGGACTTTGTTGGGCTTTTGGGATAGCTGCTGTGGAGACAGAAGACAGTAAACAATTAAACACCTTACCTAGTCTTTTAAAGGACCCTTCTTCAGTAGGACACCTGAGGGTTGAAGTAGAGCAGGTACCAACTGCTGCCAAACAGTGCACCATTGACAATACCACACTGACTGAGACTGTGATTCCGATCAGTAAGATAATCCATTACTGGAGATCCACGGAGCAGTCAGCAACTAGTCATGGCCTGAATGAAGTCACATCCCCACTGAGTATTGTTGTGTCAGACATGCCAGAACTTCAGTATGAATTGGGATCCAAGGCAAAAAAGTGGTGCCACCATTGACATTGCTAATGCATTTTTCTCCACTCCTTTAGCAGCAGAGTGCAGGCCACAGTTTGCTTTCACTTGGCAGGCATTCCCTTCACCTGGAAACAATGACCCCAGGGGTGAAAGCAGAGTCCCACCATTTGCCATGGAAAAAGGTGAAGAGCCACAACATCTACAGTACACTGATGACATGATCCTTTGGGGTAAAATGGCACAGGAAGTTTTTGAGAAAGGGGAAAAAATAATCCACATTGTCCTCAAAGTCGGTTTTGCCATCAAACAAAGTAAGATCAAGGGACCTGCACAAGAAATTCAGTTGCTAGGAGTGAAGTGCCAAGACAGACATCAACAAATTCCAGAAGAAGTTATTAGCAACATAGCTACTATGTCCCCTCTGACCAGCAAGAAGGAAACACAAGTTTTCCTAGGCAACATGGATTTTGTGGGGATGCAAATCCCAGGGTACAGCCAGACTGTAAGCCCTCTCTACCTTGTGACACAGAAGAAAAATTATTTCATGTGGAACAACAACAGTACTTTGAACAGATTGCCCATGCATTAGCCCTTGGGTCAGTCAGGATGGGACAGAATGAGAAGAACATGCTCTACACTGCAGCCAGGAAGAATGGTCTTTCCTGGAGCCTCTGGCAGAAGGTGCCTGCAGAAACTCAAGGATGACCTTTGGGTTCAGGGATACAAAGGATATGAGGCCAACTACACCCCAACAGGAAAAGTGATCTTAGCAGATTATGAAGAGGTTTGAGCCACCTTAGAAGTGATTTCCACTGAAGCACTGGTCATTCTCACACACTGACTACCAGTGCAGGGCTGGATATTAAAACGGAAAGTCTCTTCCACATATCATGCCACTGATGCTACATGAAGTAAGTGGATGGCTCTCATCACACAGCAAGTTTAGACAGGAAATCCTAATAACTCTGGGTTCTTGGAAATCATACTGAACTGGCCCGAAGGGGAGAATTTTGGAGTATCACTTAAAGAGGAAGATGAGTAGGTGACATATGCTGAGGATACCCCACCCTGTAAGCAGCTATCAGAGAGTAAGAGGCAATACACTCTCTCCACTGATGGTTCTTGCTGTATCACAGGGTCTAATAGGGAATGGAAAGCAGCTGTATGGAGCCCTAAACAGTGAGTTGTGGAAGCTACCAATAGACAAGGTGAATTCAGTCAGGTTGCAGAGCTGAAAGCCATCTAACTGGCTATGGATATCACTGAGTGAGAGAAGTGGCCAAAACTCTATCTTTACACTAACTCATAGCTGGTAGCAAACCTTTATAGAGGTGGCTGAAAAGTTGGATAAAAGCCAATTGGCAGCACAGAGGAAAACCCATCTTGGCTGCTCAACTATGGCAAGACATTGCTGACCAGGTAGAGAAAATGATCATGAAAGTTCGTCATGCAGATACATATGTGCCTAAGAGTCAAACTGATTATGAGATTCACAGCAATTAACAGGTAGAGCAAGCTGCCAAAATTAGTGTCTCAGGCAAATATAGATTGGCAACACAAGTATAAGTTATTTCTAGCTTGGTGGCCCCATAATTCCTCAAGTCATTAGGGAAGAAGAGTTGCAACACACCAATGGGCTTGTGACCAAGGAGTGGATTTGACCACAGACACTATATCCCCAGTAATCCATGATTGTGAGACATGGGCTGCAATCAAACAGGCCAAGCAGGTAAAGTCTCTGTGGTATGGGGGGCATTGGTCGGAATATAGGTATGAGGAGGCCTGGCAGATTGATTACATCACACTGCTACAAACCCACCAAGGCAAATGCTGTGTGCCCACAATGGTAGAAACTACCACTGGATGGCTGGAGATGTTCCCCATTGCTTCGTGTCACTGCCCAGTACACTGTGCTGGGCCTTGAAAAACAGGCCCTATAGCAACATGGCACGCCTGAAAAATTAAGTCAGACAATGGGACTCATTCCAGGAATAGCCTTATAGACAGACACCTGTACCAGCTGCTGGGGAAGTCAAGCAGAGCAATGGACTGTTAAAAACAACACTGAAGGCAATGATTTATGGGGCCTTCAAGCTGTGGCATCTGCATTTAGCAAAGGCTATCTGTCTGGTTAGTTAACACCAGAGGTTCAATTAACTGAACTGGCCCAATTATTACCTCTGTGCACAATAGATGGAGATAATGTCTCATGACGCGTATGAGAGTGATGTCAGGAAAAACAGTCTGGGTTAATCCCACTTCAAGCAAAGGCAAACCCTGTCATGGAGTTGTTTTTACTTGAGGACCTGGTTACATATGGTAGGTAATGCAGTGGGACAGGGAAACATGTCATGTACCTTGAGGGGATTTGACTTTGGATGAGAACAGTCCGTAATGTTGAATTGCATATGTAACATTTGTTGCTGAATGGCAATGCCACTCCATGTTGGAAATAACATGAACAATGAGAATGAACTGCTCCCATTAGATCAGTCATGGACCAAATTAACTCAATCCACATCTTGGGCGAACAATCAGTGACTACTGAAACAATACCTGTATTTGTATGTAGTTGCTTATATGTATATATATATACACATATAGTTAAAATATATTAATTGGGACATGATATAGATGGTATGGAATAAAGAGTGGCTAGTCTTGGGTGGGCGACCCAAAAAATGGGAATTGTATTCTATTATTCCTCTATGTCAGTCCATGCAGTTTGTGTTACTGTCTCATTAAGACCCAGGGATCAGAAGTGGATCCAGAACCAGTGTTTTGGGTCCATGGAGACTGGAGGTGCCAGGGTCCCTTTAAGAGTGGGGGAACGCAGGCAGAGCTCTCTTTCTTGTTTCTCTGTGGGCTGCCAAGAGAGTTTCCTGGGCATACTCTCCGGGCCAGGGCAGAAAGAAGCAGAAGCATTCTTTAGTTTCTCTCTGAACTCTGTGGAAAATTGCCTGGTGCAGGTATCTGAGAAACTGCATTTGTCAATCCTAGGCTGTTTTGGAGGAAATGTCCTAACAACTTTTTTGGTCACAGTTGCCACAAGGAATCCCTGTCCCTGCAGCTGGAATAGGACCTTTTCTTTTTTTTGGGAGCTTTGTTTTTGCTACTGTCATGCAGGACAGTCATGCTTGAAAACTGATCCTCCCCTCTTCCTCCATGAGTTACAGCTTTGCAACTCACCTGCTGCCCCCGATCCAGCTGCCACTGTTGACAGAGCTGCCACCACTAGGAAAAACCCTGTCAGGTGGTATGGAGCAAATGGTTCAGTAAAATTTGACTGGTTTTGAACAAGAATAGCTCCCCAAGTTTTCCAGGATTCCTTTCTTTTATCCTTGTTCCCCCTTTGTTGTTGTTTGGGGCAAGAGGGAGTTTTGTAATCATGGAGGTTCAGTTGTACTGCTGGTTTTTTGGTTTTTTTTCCTTTGCTCTGTCTCTCTATCACATGGTTGGGAGAACAGATCTTCTCCACCATCTTTTCTTTGTTGTCTGGCTGATGTCATCTTCTACAAAAGTCTCCATATTGGGGAGGGGCATCTCTGCCATCTTGTTTTCTTTGTTCTTGTGGGAGTCCATAGGATTCAGAACTTTGTATCTTGTGGTTATTACTGTTATCTTGATTATGGCTGGGTTTATTTTAGAAAAAATTACTTTGATTATGGCTGGGTTTATTTTAGCAAACTTACTTTTCAACTTATATTTTCTTACATTTGTCTCTCTTTGTTGGTGACAGGGGAGGGGTTAAACAGAAAAAGAAGGTAGTTTGTTTCCCAAGCTCCACCCCATGAATTGTCTCTAACCAAGACACTTCTCAGGGAACAGCATCCAGTTCTGGCTTCAGAATTGAAAGCAACACCTGTGTGGCAATCAAGGAACTGCAGAAATGCAGATCATAGCCACACAATGTTGTTCCCAACTGTGAGCAACTCTACAGTTGTTGAAACTGGCCTAAAAGACATACCAAGAGCTGCACTACACATTGTTAGCTTGCACTTCTCTCTTCTATACTTCATCACACAGTACCCACTGGTGGCATCATTTTTTTTCATGTTTCTCACTAAGCTGAGATAATTCAAAGGATAATTCCACTTCTCAAAGAAAACAAAAGCCACAATCTAAAGGCTGATCTCCATCAGTCTTTACAGCAAACGAGCTCAGCTGGCTTACATAGAAACCCACAGACAATGAAGTCTGCTAACAGTGATAAGAATTTATAGAAGTCTAAACCAGGAAAACTTACTGCACAGTTACAATAATTACGTCTCCTGAACTGATCTATGTGGTTAATTTTGTTCAGTCAAAGTCTCAGAACTTTATTATTACAGAAATAATTAGGAAAACACTACATTAGAAGAAATATCATTGGCTAATTCTCACTAAAGGTATAAAACTCAGAATATGCATGTGCCCATCCTGAGTGCATAGGAACAAAATTTTACAAGAAAATGTTACATGATCCTGCTACCACTCACACACTATGACTTATGAAAAAAAGCATATGACTAAAGTCAGTAGAAAAAACATCATAGTTTCTCACCACAATCTTGAAACAAATAAAAGTGATTGACAAAGAGGGTTCAGATTTATTTGAGGGGCAAAATACCAGGCAGCTTTACTGAGAAAGTTAGTATTGAATTCAAAGTTACTTCCTGAAGCTGTACTCCTATACAAAGCTAAACAACTAAACATTTTGCAGATATCTTTTTATTCAGCCTTTATTCAACCTCTTTATTTTAATTATTATTTTTATTTTATACTTGGCAGTAAAGATTTTAATAAACTGTATGGAACTTACTAACAAATATAGTGTCAAAAAAGATATCTGTAACATTATATTGGAAAACATACGTTCAATTTGCAGTTTTTCTTAGCTCACTGTCATCTGGCTTTGTTAGAGTTTTTTCATTTTATAATTTGCACAAATGGGATTCACAAAATGCAGCAACGAATTAATTTTCTAATATTTAATAAGCACCAGAGAAATGTACATATTTCTCTATGGAACACTAGTAAGCATTCAACTCTTTTCTTCTTGACTGTAGCCCAAAAGTTCTCTTCCATTCTCATCTGCTTTCCTTACAAAATCCATGACCATTTATTTTTTCAACTGTGAAATGTGTCTCCAATTTTCTATGTATCTTTCCTGAAAAATATGTTCCCTAATTAGATGACAGAATACAAAAAAGTTATAAAATCCACACAGATACCTAGGATTGCAGACCATCAGATCTTCTTTTCCCAGTAATGTGAAAAAAGGAGTCAGGGCTCAGCTCAGAAAGGTACTCAAGAATTATATTCCAAAAACATCACTTAGGCCTTTTGCAGAGGGAGATTTATCAGTCTACAAATGTGAAGTTTAATTTGGGCATATCATATTAGTTGCCCAAATCATCTTTCAATACTGAGAGTCCTACTTTTAAGTCTTAGAATGGGGAAACTCTGGGCTTCTTGGGTTTTATGTTTCAACAGGCTTTGCTGAAGTCAGTTGATGTTTACAGCACTTCCCAAATGTTTGCCTATGGGATTTTGTAGTGGCAGTCAAAGGAAAAGCACGTAGAAATCACAATGTTTTGGAATTACAGCACTTCCACACAATGTCCTTTATTTTTCAGCACTGCTGTTTGATTACCAGCTAGAAAATCATACTTGAGAGAGAACAAATAAGCAACCCAAAGCATTGAATATTTTTTTGCTCAGGCAGTCAAAATATTTTTAAAGGGATAGGTTAATTTTTAGAACTTTGGTTCTAAGTACATTTTATCAGCAGAACACACACATTGGCACTACAGAATCAATGAGAAATATCTGAAACTGGCTTTGATTCAATCAGAAACTTTAAACAGTTCAAAATCAGCTCAAAATCAGGCTAAAGTCTTTTCCTAAAGTCAGTATCTATGCAATGAAGCATAATCAATTAGCTGCTCCACTCCAAAACATGAGTTTTCCTTGTAGATGGTGGCTCTAAGACTGATGTTTCTAGTAACTTAGTTCCTTATGTTTCGTCACTAACATTAAATGAAGCAGTAATTTTCTGCCAATATTTGCCAAAACATTTCCATATGTACATAAAATAGATTTTTGACATTGCAGTGGATATATTTTCTTTCTGTTTCTTCTTGCTGCTCATCATGACACTATTCTATATATGGAGGGTAGAATTTTCAGGGCACTCCTCCACAACATTGACTGAAATCAGCACTACAAATTCCGGGTGTTTGACTATAGGATCAAATCACTGTCGACAAGTTGAAATAAATAGGAAACTCAGGTGAAACACATTAGCAAGCAGAGCCTTCACTGACCATCTTGGTAGAAGTCAGCCCCAGAGGCAGGCTTATTTCCCCACATTTATATTAAAATTAGATTAAACAACTACACAGCACTATGCTATATTTAAGAATATGTAGAAGGCACTGTGTGTCACATAGGATTTCATAAGCTGCTTCCACTCCCATGAAAAAGACCATGGGGCTGGATCCTTCCTGTCTAGCACACTAGGCTGTTTTTAAATTATCACCCCTTCAAATTAATGAAAAACAGAAAACTCACTTTGAACTATTAGAAAGTTAATAATGGGCTATTAGAAAGTTAATCATGGGCTCATTTTGGCACATAAATCATATATTTCATGAGGCTTATTTTAAATTACAGCTTCCTAAATCTTCTAAGCATATGTAGTAGATCTATGCTCCCTGGACTGGATTATGTTTTGCTTTCAGTTCCATTTATAATTTCCAGACAGGAAGTGTTAAATTAGATAAAGGTTATATTTATGCTTTAGGACAAAGAAAAAGCTAGGTCTACACTCAATTACATGTATACAAAGAGTGTCTCTGTGATACTTAATAATTATATGGGAGTCAACCCATGTATCCTATAACCCATTCTCACAAAGCCTAGTCTTACTATCAGAAGTGAAAATTGAAAGCAGGAATAAACAAAACAAACACCTTTTAAAGTTCTTTGTCTTGTAGTATAGAAAGACTAATATGCAATATACAATAATGCATATTTTTATTCAAACAAGGTAATACCAGTCTATGATGGTGCTCCAATATTCCTAGGCAGCCACCATGCTAATTTTTACCTCCAATCATCCTTTGAGAGATTAGATAAAATATTCATCTCTTCATCATCTTGCAAAAGACGATACGCCGCACTAACATGGTGATTTTCAAGCACAGACCGGTCATTATATAGAATGGCTGAGTCTGACCTAGCATTTAAAAGAAAACATGGGAAAGGTTGTTTTTTCCCTGGGTCAAGAGACTCAGAAGTTTTCCTTTGATCAGCTACAGCAATTAAGTCAATAGAATAGATATGAGCATTTTAAAAGTTCTTGTAATACTATGTTAATTGCTGTTACTCAGTAAAAGAAATCTAAAGAACACTGAAAAATCTATTTCACCAGATGAGACTCACCTAACTGCCTTCTTACATACTTGAAAACAAGTACTGAATGCTGTGAGAGATATATAAACTTAGAGTAGAACCATGTGGCTTTTTCCTAACTCTTATGGATGTCTCTATGATATTAAAATCTGACTGTACCCAAGTAAGCAATTGCAAGATGTGACCCAATACAGTTTCCAGAACAGCAAACTGGCTGTAAGCAAGATATAACTCAACTGATTTCTGACATCTGTATGCTAGACTATGCTGTCTGGAAAGGCAATTGCCAGTGGGACAGAGTAGGATCAAAGGTACCTCATGCCTGATGTTAAGCCCCAGAGCAGAGATCTGTGATTGATGAATGGGTAAACTTGTCTGAAGACAAAGAAGTTAACAGCAACAGAAGGTGATAAGTTTTGTTATAGTTGTCACTCATATCTGCTTCAAAGAGAGCAGTGTATATTTTTATTCCCTGACATTTCACACCATCTGATGTTTAATGTTAGAAAAATTAAATTACAACTGTCCTTCCTTGAATATTTTTACAAATATTTGGAAAGTACAGCAGATCCCTAATTCCTGTATGCATAAAGTTGTATGAAGAGTAGTGTGGCTTCATCCAGAATAGAGACAGAGACTTCTTTCTACATTCCCAGTCTTTAGTGTGCATATGTGTGCTTTATCCTGGAAACTATTATTGATGCACAGCATGATTCAGCTAACACACTACAGACATCTATTTTTATTACAAACATGTAATCTAATTCAATTACAATGCATTTTAAAAATGCCCAAGCGTGCAGTGTCAGTCGAGGACATTTAGACATTTTGGCATTTCTACCAGTACACTCCTAATGTCAAAATTATACACAGACATTGGATGTCCAATCATCATTGAAACTAGAGACTTCATAATCTTGCACACTTTTGAATTTTGCTGCTGTCTTCATCTTATATTCCTCTCTGCCATCAACGCAGAAGCTTTATAAAATACATAGCTCCCTCTAGGTTGTGATCAGTTAATTATGCTCCAGCAATTTATGATACTTTAAAAAAGTATTTCCCTGATTAAGTAGTGATAAGCATATACCCTTGCTGCAGGTGTGGCTTTCCACTGAAGTGAAAATAGTATGTGTAGTGTTCATATTCACTGATGAATGCAACAAACATGACTGAATGCCTGACTTATGCCAATATTGTCTAAATCCTCAAATTCAACAAGGAGAAAAAACTAAAATTACAGTAGCTTCTTCAATACTTTGTCAAAATACATCACTCTATACAGCCTTATGTCTTTGAAAACTTTACATGGAAATATTTTTGGAACTTTCTTTTTCCTGGTTATTAATATGAAACAGCGCTCTGGAATGAAGAATACATTCATTCCATTGTGAATGTTTGAACAAGAGAAAATCAAATGTAACCTGAAAAAGTTAACTTTCCTCCTGCAACACTTGAAAGCAGAAGTTCCTGCACTTTTCCAAGGTGGCTGTGCTGTTATTCTCCAAAGATTTCTTCCTCTAATTCCTGACCCTTCATCATGATTTACAGTGGCCTCACCTTGTCTGGATGTGAAAATTGTTGGTGGTTCCAGTGTGTTCATAATCATGTATGGCAGCTGCAAAAATCATAGCGAAGATCTCCAGCTCGGTCAGCCAGTGCTGAAAAGAGATTACAGTGCAATCAGGTAAGGTGTCATTTTCTCAGGCTTTTGTCTTCTAAAATAAGTTATTTATCCTCTGTTGAAAGTCAGTGTTGCATGTCATTACCTTTCCCCTGAAGACTGACAGCTGTTTTAAAGAAAACTTCTCTGGCTGATACGTAAAAGCCAAACCAGTGTTCGTCCTGGGCTTTCATCTAAGTAAATTGAACTACAGCAAATAAGGTCTAAGGCAAAGAAAGGGGAACTGTGCCCTTCTGAAAGAGCCATGTTTCAAGGAGAGAAATGAGGAAAACTCAAGAAAGTCACGGTTCATCAAGGGGAACTTGATGATATATGTGCAGGTAAACACATACCACCACGGTATGTATTTTCAGTTTAGTTTAATTGAGGAGCAGAGACTCAGATACAGAAGAATGTCACTATTTTCCAGAAAACAAAAGTATTTGTCAATCACTGAATCATGAGGAGAACAAGGAAGATAACTACAAAAGATGTACCTCTTGTTATTTATTTATCATTTTTAAAACACTTGAGAAAGCTCTGAAGTTTGTGGAATTTTTCCTAATTCCCTAGACAATGCTTAAGTCACTTTTGCCTTAGATTTATAAATTATTCAGATGCTTTTAATAATTTGTATCTCAGGCAAATAATTTCATTGTCTGGTTTTCCACAGAAAAGGTGGAAAAGGAGTCAAAGGTTTTAGATACTGTAGATGCTGTAAATATTTGTATGAAATGCTTAAATGTATTGCATTTAGTAAACCCTTTACCACAGTGACTGCCAAATACTTCTGTAACACCTCATTGTCAACCTGCAAATGTTTTGACAGGCATTCAAATACAAACTGCCTTTTAATTCAAGGCCCAGCAAAGGCACTAAGGCATCCAAAATCTATTCTAGATATCTTCTAGAGCTCAGGGGCCACCGCTAGTATGTTAAGCATGTGCAGGGAAGCACAGGTAACAACGGGACTGCACACAGCAACCTGTCTAGCTCTTTATCTGTGTTTCACAGTCATCTCTGCATAACCAGTGAAGAATGGAGCAAGTCTCAGTATTGAAGATCCCCTTACATTAAAGATGTAGATGTTTTTGAAAAGACACTTTGCACAATGCTACTGACCATAATCAAGATAGTTCTTGGGTTTGGGTTGTTTCTTTTTGTTTGGTGGGTTTTGATTTGGTTTTTTTTTGGTTTTTTTTTTGTTTGTTTGTTTGGTTAGTTTGTTTGGTTTGTTTGTTTGTTTGTTATTTGTTTGTTTAGGGTTTTTTTAATAGCAAGGGAGACAGCATGGTGAGGAGTGCAAGAAATTATCAGAAACAGAAATGTCACTGTTTTCTCATATCTACACATAACTGATCCAGGATATGACTGGAGAGCACTGATGGTGGAGAAGTCTGTTCAATTTTCTTTCCAGGTGTGACATGTGAACAAGGAATGATTGCCAAATGATTAAGAACATTAATTCAACTTTCAAGCAACAATTCCCGGCAACTGTGAATGGAACTAAGATTTCCAGGCTACATGTCTAGATCTGGACTTTCATTGCCCACAAGGGTCTGCCATTTCCCAAAAGGAGAGACTGCAAATGATAGAAAAAAATCAGGGCACACATGCTCAGAAACAGCCAGAGCAAGTCTGTATTATGGTTGCAGGACTCATTCGAGACACATTCAGCTAGTCCAACACATTCACTGCAGACCACCTCGACAGCATCTGATGATTCCCACACTAACAAGATCTCATGACCCAAGTCTTACAGCATCACTAATAGGTTTGAGGTTTCCTACCTTGTCTCTTAAGGCACATACAGGGAAAGTGCTGACTTGCATACCTTACCAAAGCATCTCTTGTTAAACAATTTTGGGTAAGGAAGGTTTTCAAATATGGTGTAGTAAATCTTATTAGCATTATCTTTTATTAGCAGTATTAGGTATCATAACAGCATTCCAGGAAGATCACCCAGAATAAAACTGGAATTACAGATTGTAATTTTTGGTATTAAATAAAGCAGTGTATGTAGAACAAAGTCAAAATAGGCTTGTGAGTAAAACAAGGGAAGTAGCTGGAAACTCTTAGTCCCTTTTCTCCTGCCACAACCTTGCAAGACAAAGCAAACAAGACAGCAAAGATCCTGAAGAGAAAGGATGTCATCTCCATCAAAGTGCTGGCTTTACAATTCACTGCTTTGTAGTAGATTTCATCATGGAAACAGAAAGCTAATTTTTAAAGAACAAAGCCATCAAGACCAGCAGGACTGTATCACAAAAGATGAAAAGAGCAAGGAAATGTAAAAGGTTTTGATTTCTAAAGGGCTAATAAAACCAATCCAGAATAAAACCTTATCAAAATTTCTGTGATGGTAGTAGGTCAGAAATTGTGAAGGGTAAAAAGCATGAAATACCAAGTATTTGCTTGCAGAATGAAAACAAAGGGCAAGGAAGCATAATTGACTTTCAAAAATATGCAATAAATGTGAAGCATTAGCTCCTAGGGTGGCTCATTTGCATGTAAACAAAAGGATCGATGAATATAGAAAGAAGAAGGAAAAAAGAAGAAGAAAGAGTAGTGTATCCAAATCTCACAAAAAAAAGAATGCATTTCCAAGAAATTGTTACAATCTATGTAATTAACTAGTTTCCTTCCCAAGAGTTTATTAACTTCTATTCAAAAGCAGGTATTTTCAAAGCTTATGATGATCTGCTTATTATCAAAACAGGCTAGTGGAGAAGATTATCTCACTTCCCTTTAGCACTAAAATATGTGACAGAAGTCCTGCGCTTTCACAGTTTTTCAAGTCTGCTGCAGGAAATAGTCTCCTGTAATTCTTGTCAGTATCAGAGAAAGAAATCTTAAGCTTTACAATTTTCCCACCATTGTGTAGGTTAAAAAAGAAATTGTGGTATTTCCAAACAGTAATAAAGATTAATCAGAGAACAACACCAAAGAAAGTAATAATCAGAGCTGAACAACAGAGTTTAATAAAGGAAGGAATGAAATAAGCAAAAAGTGTGTCAGCTCTTGGAAGCTGTCCCTGCAAATCATGCTTGTATGCCAATCCGCTATGAGATAATAGCATGGGGTGACTTTATGATGCTGAATTGTATCCCCATTTGTCTGTCTCGCCCAGAAATAAGTTTTGCACCTTTAAGACTGGTTCTGAGAGCAAAGGGGAGGAGGGAGAGAAGAAGTGCACACTTTGTTTTCAAACAATGCAGTCGCTCCTCCACATTCCTGCTCCTGGACTTGTGTTGTCTGTGGACAGACAGACAGCGGGACAGAGCTCTCCTTTGTTTTCAGTTAGTTTTTAGCTGGCTGAGGCAGAGAAGTTCCCTGGACTGTGGGACTGTGGTTTGTTTGTTTGTGTGTGGGGTTTTTTGTTTTCTGGTTTTTTTTTTTTTTTTTTTTTCTTTTTTTTTTTTTTTTTTCTTTTTTTTTTTTTTTTTTTCTTTTCTTGGGACTGTATAAATCTGCTCTGGACTGAACGCCCAGAAGAGCACTGGCAGCTCACACCTGTGGCCCACTGGGCCAGACTTGTGCCGTGGCATTTCCAGCACAGGAGAGACTGACAAGAGACTGAGTAAGCTGAGCTACAACCCATGAAGGGGACTTTCTGAGTTTATTATCTCTTCGGAGTGGTAAGAGGTTTTGTTGTTTAATATTGTTCATTTTTTGTGCTGGTGAATGCTTTGCCTGTTAAAGAAACATTTTTTTCCACTTTTCTCCAAGGGAATCTTTTCCCAGACTGGCTGGGAAAGGGGCCACTTCTTTTTTGCTAGAAGAAACTCCTTTGGAGGTTTTCTCCCAAATTTGCCCTAAAGCAGGACAGATAAACATCAGATTAATTCCAAATTCTCTTTCAACATTTTGTCTATGAGAGAGCCAAAATCTTTGTAGTTCATACAGTAAAGTATAACAAACTAACTTAAAAGCATCATCCTGAGGGAAAAAAATAACAGGAAAGCTGATGAAATTTTGTGAAAGGAGAGGGAAAGAAGATTTAATTGAAAATAAATTTTTTAAAAAATGAGAGATGAAACAAAACTCTTCAGAGAGTTCATAAATAACAGAGAGCATGACAAAGGCAAATGAACCATGTGAAGACAAAACAGAAACATGTTTCTTACTTTTAAGACTAGCACAAATTTTAACTATATGGACTATTTAAATATGAAAAAAGCAATTTTCCACATTACAATTAACTAGAAAGATTAGCAAGAAAAATGAGGGGTTTTTTTCCTATTTTTGTATATAACTTTTTAAATGTGATCTTCATCCCATTGGTGAAGAATTAAACCAATGGCCCTAACATACTTCTGAAACCAAAATCTTGTATTCCAACATGTCCAAGTTACTTACATAAATATTGTAGAAGTGATGAACTAAAGAACTATACATGCTACAGTAATGATAAGATAGTTATGTGAGCAAATCCTGGAAAGAGGAAAATTTATCTTATGTTTCTTTATTGTGTGTGAGCACATTATGCACGTAAGAGGCCAGCCCTGCTGTCAGCAGGACATTAGGACTGATAACTTCTCATTTTCAAACTACGTTAATCTATGCACTTTCAGATTGGTTGTATAGTTTAAGGAAGGTGAGGCGAAAACAAAGAAGAAAGAAAAAACCCTAAAATCTAAGTTTAAAAAAGCATTTAAACAAGAGAAGCAAAGCTGAAATATCACAGTGCTGTGAGTTTGTGGAGTGGTTTCCTATTGTGCTATATTTGATCCTAAACCAAATTACAGATATGATGTGGGTGTGGGAATGATTAGTACTTGGGAATATTCCTGGAAAGCAGAAGACACTCCTCTGGACCACAACTCTATCATACTGGTTTGCATGGACCACTGTTTATGTAGCTAATTGCAGTAATGGGCTCAGTTCAGGCACTGGCTGCAGTGCAAGAATATACACACTAGCTTGCAAGCACACGTTACAGGGCTTGCAAGGGTCTTTCATGGGTGAAGAGAGAGATGAGAATCTTGACTCCATGATCAGAAGGCTGGATTTATTAATTTATGATATATAATACATTAAGACTATGCTAATAGGAATAGAGAGCAAAGTTCAGAAGCTTGCTATGCTAAGAATAGAATAGGAATGAATTGACAAAGTTCTGTGTCCAGGCAGAAAGCAAGAACAACTCTCCTGTGAGTGGTCAGCAAATCCAAACACTCACAGAAGACCAATCACAGGTACACCTGTTGCATTCTACAGCAGCAGATAACCATTGTTTACATTTTGTTGCTGAGGCCACAGCTTCTCAGAAAGGGGAAAAATCCTAAAGAAAGTATTTTTATGAAAAGATGTCTGTAACACACACACTCCAGTTCCTATTTTCTAGATGGAAGTCTGGGATGTGTACATTCTCTTACCGCTGCACATATTTATGCATATTGCACAGATTCACTTCTGTAAAGGGTAATAAAAATGTTTTTATAAATACATCAATGGCAAAAGGAGGGGGGCAAGGAAAACTTCTGTTCTTTATTGGACATGGTGGGGAATACAGTTACCAAAGGTGAGGAAAGCTGAGGTACTTAAAACCTTCTTTACATTAGTCTTCATCAATAAGACAGGTCATCCTCAGGACAACCAGCCTCCTGAGCTAGTAGACAGGGACACAGAGAAGAGCAGATCCCCTGAAATCCACAAGGAAGCTGTTTGTGATCTGATGAGCCACCTCCATGTTCAGAAGTCCATGTGACCAGGTGGGATCCATCCTGAGTGATGAGGGAGCTGGCAGAAGAGCTCACCAAGCTGCACTCCATCAGTTATCATCAGTCCTGGCTAACCAGGGAGGTCCCAGATGAGTGGAAGCTGGCCAGTGTGATGCCTATTCATAAGAAAGGCCAAAAGGAGGATCCAGGGAACTGCAGGCCTGTCAGCCTGACCTCAGTGCCCAGCAACATTATGCACCAGTTCATCTTGAGTGTGACCACATGGCACTTACAGGATGGCTTAGGGATTCAGACCCAGCCAGCACGGATTTAGGAGGGGCCAGCCATGACTGACCAACCTGATCTCCTTTTATCACCAGGTGACCCACCTGGTGGATGTGGGAAAGGCTGTGGATGTTGTCTACCTGGACTTCAGCAAAGTGTTTGACACCATCTCCCACAGAATCTCCCACCCTGGAAAAGCTGACAGCCCATGGCTTGGACAGGTGCACTCTTTGCTGGGTTAAGAACTGGCTGAATGGCCGGGCCAGAGAGTGGTGATGAATGGTGCTGTCCCCAGTTGGTGGCCCGTCACCAGCGGTGTCCCCCAGGGATCTGTGCTGGACCCAGTCCTGTTTAAGATCCTTATTGATGATCTGGATGAAGGGATCGAGTCTACCATTAGCAAATTTGCAGATGACACCAAATTGGTTGTGAATATCAATCTGCTGGAGAGTAGGAGAGCTCTGCAGATCAACATGCACGGGCTGGATTGATGGGATGAATCCAACAATATAAAGTTTAACAAGCCCAAATGTCAGATCTTGCACTTTGGTCACAACCACCCCCTGCAGAACTACAGGCTGGGAACAGTGTGACTGGACAGTGGCCAGGCAGAAAGGGACCTTGGGGGTACTGATTGGCAGCAGCCTGAACATGAGCCAGCAGTGTGCCCACATGGCCAAGAGGGCCGGTGGCATCCTGCCCTGGATCAGGAATAGTGTGTCCAGCAGGATGAGGGAAGGGATTCTTTCTCTGTACCGAGGACTGCTGAGGCCACACCTTGAGTACTGTGTCCAGTTCTGGGCCTCTCAATTTAGGAAGGATGTTGAGATGCTGGAGCATGTCCAGAGAAATGTAACAAGGCTGGTGAAGGGTCAGGAGCACAAGTCCTGTGAGGGGCAGTTGAGGGAGCTGGGATTGTTTAGCCTGGAGGAAAGGAGGCTCAGGGGAGCCCTTTTGACTCTACACCTCCCTCAAAGGACGTAGTAGGCAGATGGGGGTCAGTCCTTCTCCGAGGCAACAGGTGACAGGACAAGAGGACACAGCCTTAAGATGCACCTGGGGAAGTTCAGCTTGAGCATTAGGAAGTTCTTCACAGAAGGAACGATTGGGGATTACAATGGTCTCTCTAGACCTTATCACTCTCTACAACTCTCTCAAAGGCAGCAGGCAGGTGGCAGTTGATGTCTTCTCTGAGGCAACTAGCTCCAGGACAAGAGCAGTTTAAGCTGCACCAGTGGAGGTGTAGGCTGGACATTAGGAAAAAGTTCTCCACAGAAAGAGTGATTGGGGTTTAAATGGGCTGCCAAAGGAGGTGTTGGAGTCACCATTCCTGAAGGTGGTTAAGAAAAGACTGGAAGTAGCACCTAGTGCCATGGTCCTGTTGATAAGGTAGTGCTAGGTCATGGGTTGGACTCGATGATCTCAAAGGTCTTTTCCAATCTGGTTTGTTCTATGATTTCAGATCATCTTTTCCTCTGAAACAGAGGTTGGTTCAGTTTGGTTTTTGGGGGGTTCTTTTAAGTTTGGTTTTTATTTCTTTTTAGTCTGCTGCATTCTCTCAGAGGAAAAAAGTCCACATTTCTCCATCGCTTACTCATGTATTTTCATGTCCTTCTGTTTGTCTGTTTTTTAATACTTTCCTTGCTTTATTGAACTCAGAGGCAGCATAGGAAACCCCATTCAGCACTGGTGCATCACAGGCTAGAACGAAATACTAGTTGTTCACTCACATCTGAGTTGTTGCTAAATGACTAACAGATCAAGAAGCAGCAAGATGGAAAAAAAGGTAGTTCTGAACATGCATAGGATGGAGATCAGCTATATTTGGGCAACTGTTGTAATCCAGTAGTCTTTTGGAGCATGAAAACTGCCCTTCTTCCATTGTTTTGGGGTGAAAAAGCAAATCCATTTCCTCTAGAATACAATTCTAGAGGAATACCACTAGAATACAATTCACATTACTCGACATTGCACCTGTTCCTACTGACTACAGCTTGCAGTGCATTTTCAGTAGCTAATGTCCTAAAAGCAACAGTGACCAATTTAGTATCTCACAGGCGGTTTTGAGTAGGTAACTGTATTAGCTGCAATTATGACCTAAGTGCTTTCTACTTCAGGCACAATTAGAAGCAAGTGACACAACTTCCATCAGGATCAGCCTGTCTGAATCACCTCTTGAGACAGATAGCACCTAAGTCCTTCCAAATCTGCATTTGATAAATAGCAGCATTTACTGCTCTAATTACTGTGTGACTGCAATTCACAAGTGTAATCTACATTCAACACAGGAAACTTGTGATGTTAACAGGAGGCTGTGGATTGTGTGACTCCTCAAGGAAGAACATCCAGTTCTGGCTTCAGAATTGAAAGCAACATCTTTGCGGCAATCAAAGAACTGCAGAAATACAGATCATATGCACAAAACAGTTCCCAAGTGTGAGCAACTCTACAGTGGTTGAAACTAGCCTAAAAGACATAGCAAGTGCTGCACTATGCCTTGTTAGCTTATACCTCTCTCTCTTATACTCCATCACCAAGTAGACACTGGTGGCAGTTTTTTGGGTTTGTTATTGAGCTGCACAGAAAAATGTATCATCAGCAAACAAATATCACCACAAGCATTGCTTACAGACAATTTTTATAGTGATTTTTATAGTTGATCAAAGGTGCTCATTGCATGAGAAAGTGTTAGAATTTGGTTAGACTGAGGCACTTGGTTTTTCCTTACCCTTTTTTTCAACAGTTCCAGACACAGAGTTTGTAACAACTGGGGAGTGTTCAAGAAGGCCTGAGCTGCAGTAAGAGCCTCAACATCTGCTGACCTGGGTTCATGTGTCTGCTCTGCAATACAAAGACTCCATGACCCTGGAACTGCACACTGCTTAGTGAAAGGACCTCAGAGAAATGAAGTGCAATAGAACAGAATTACATGTATTCAAGTACCAGCCACAAACAGAACAATCACTTAAGGGCCCTGGTATAACAGGAGATAACTGGTAAGCATTTAACAGATTAACCTCCCTTTCACTGTCACTTTGGCCTCTACACTTCTGCCAGTGCAAGAGCAAGGGCAAATTAGGTGCATGGAAATAAGTGAGGCAAATAATGTGGGGAAAAGATCTGCTCCACATAATCAGACTAAAGGTAATTTCATTCTTTTTTTCTGGCTGCAGCAGTAGCCAGGAGAAAGAATAGAATGAATACATAAGTATCCTTTGAGCTTTCCCTGCTATTTATTCTCCCCCCAACCATGTGGGCCAGCAACTTTCTGAGCCTCCAGCTAAATCCAAACTGCAATGGAATCACTTCACTCTGGAATCCATCTTCCTTCAATTTCTCTAGTCCATCCTCAAATGTATTTCTCTTGTTTGTCTTGAGAGCCACTGTGGGAACTAAGGTTTTTTATATGCCCTTGTTCATTCCTGTCATTGTTGTCAGACTTCAGCTGTCTGTAGGTTTCTGTGCAAGCCAATCCAGATATTTTTGCTGTAGAGAAGTGGATTGAGGTCAGCATTTCCAGCATTTCCAGATCCCAGCACTTGTTATGCTCAGATAAGCGGAATGAATTATCACTTGGATGTACTGTGTCCCTACCTTAAGTTAAGAAGAAAGCTTAGACTATACAACTCTTCATATTAGGTGAAATGAATTCCAGTAAATGTGCATTGGCAAATTCACACAGAGGATCTGTGGCAGAATGAAAAACCAAGCTTGGGTTTCTCATTCATCCTGTCATTCATCCTAACATAACTGTTAAAAGAGTAATCAACAACTTCATTTACCCTCTGTTCCTAAATAATCCAAAGTCTTTACCTTTATTAGTCCAGCCATATTGAATTAAGTGTGTCTACAGTATAGACAGCTTCCACTGTGCATTATCTCAATTAATAATCAGAAACTTTTGTAAACTCACTATATATTCAGGATGCCAAGTCTTTTACTTACCACAGTGCCTGTCTTGAAAAGGAGGTAATGGACTGTCTGTGAGACATCTGCAGCATGCATTAGGTTGTGATAAGGATTTTTGTGTTTACTGTAGCCAGCCTCCAGAGCTTCCACAAAAGACACCAAGGCAGATATGGGAATCTAAGTAAAGCAGCACAGAAACAAAGGAAGGGGAAAATAAAAACAACAAAAAAGCATCACCAAACGAACAAACAAAACCCCACAAAAACTCCCAGCTTTAATGGCTAGCATTCAGACAGGAGTATTTTGATAATAGGTTCTCCAAGAGCCATATGTACTTCACAAACAAACAAAGCACTAGAACATTTTAAATAGTCATTCAAGAGAGAGAGAGTGAATTCAGGTTACTACTTCAAATTGGTTTTCCCATCCATAATTACATTACATGTTACTCCTTCTCACAAATAAATACACAAAATATATCTACTATGAAATGTTGTCTGGAGAACAGAGTATGAAAAGTGACAGCAACCACTGGATTGATTGCCATGGAGAAATATTTCCCAATAGATTGCAAGCAACTGCCTGTTTCCTTCACAATCAACTGGAATATATCTCTGCTTTACTATTCACATTTAAAATTTTCTAATGAAACACACGATATAGCAAATCCTAGATAGTCTAAGAGGACTATAATTTATCAGACCTCTGGGTTTTCACAGCAAAATCTAGCCTGCCCATCAAATGGGATTGCCATGTTTTTCTGCCTTCAAGAGTAACTGCAATTACCTGACAAAATGCAATTAAGGGGATTTTTAGAAAGGAGACTGTGCAGGTGGTAACGTGTTACTGGCAACATGGGTTCTCCAGTTTCCTCTGCTCAGACAGCAAATATATTAAATGCTAAGGTTTCCATATAAAAGATCACTGCTCTTCTCCTCTTAGGTACATTTAAGCTAAGGATGCAGTTCTAAGCAGGCATCTTGATGTTTCATCAGGCATAGGCAGTTCCTGAAAAATCTAGGCATCTGTAAACTCCTTCCAGTCAAAGTGAGTTGGGAACCCCTCGAAAATGGAAATGTCAACAGTGGAAGGGATGACAGAGTATCTGCATGGGGACAGCAGTCAAGAACTGGATGGCAATATTTCCTCTTCAAAGCTGGAGGAAACCTCTGTAACAATTACAAAATTATAGAATAGTTTGGGCTGGAAGGGACTTTGAAAAGTCACCTAGTCAACCTGCTCTGCAATGAACAGGGACATGTTCCCTTATATCTAGTTTAAATCTATCCACTTGTAGTTTACAATCATTAGCCCTTGTCCTATTGCAACAGGCCCTGCTATAAAGTTTTCTTCCATTTTTCTTATACGTCCCCTACAAGTATCAGAAGGCTGCAATAAACAATCCACAGAACCTTCTCTTCTCCAGGCTTAAAAACATTGACTCTGTTGGCCGCTCCTCACAGGAAAGTGCTCCAGCCCTCTGACAATTTCTGTGGCCCTCCTCTACAATGGCTCCAACAGTCCATATCTTTCCTGTGCTGAGAACTCCAGACCTGGATGATCTGGATGCAGTACTCCAAATGGGGTCTTATGAGAGTAGAGCTTGGAGTAGAATCACCTACTTTAACCTGCTGGCCAATCTAATTGGAATGAATTTGAATTTTCTTTCATACTCTCCTGTTCTCTATTGTGCCTATGAAGCTCAGGAAAGTGACACCATCATTCTCAGAGGACCAAATGCAGTATTTCCGATGGATTTAATTTAGAACCCCACCTAGTTCGTGGAATGTCATTGCCATTGACAGTACTATTTAAATCACATCTGTTTTTGCTTATTAGGGAAAGTGCAATGTTCACAAATTCTTCAAAGATCACTAAAATTGCATTTTTAATTGAAAAAAGCAGGATGAGAGGGAAGTTGAAAAAATAGCCATCTTCTAACTACTGACCTTGAAACGATTGATCAGATCATAGCGTGTGAGAAGTTCATAGAAAATGAATTTCAGTGCATGATCCCCACTGGCATCATTTAGTGCAAATACATCAAAGGACCATTTGTCTACATTCTGCAAGAGGAGGTAGAAAATGCAGTTAATATGGTTATCGTTTTTACAATATCATTCCATTTCTTCACTTTCTCCCACAATTTGAGAATTCCAGCGGTGATGTAGAGGTATAATTTATTTTTCAATATATTCTTCATAATCCATTTAACCAATGAATATGTATCAGTATACGTATTAGTGCGGTGTGATTTATGTTTAAGAAGCTTCCATTAAGAACACATATGCTGTTTGTTTATTCTAAACACAGCAATTCTCTACACTGGAATTTAATCACCAAAAGATGAATCCTAAAAGGTAAAAGTCCTTATTTGTTTTAGTACCTGACACATTGAGATGGTCCTATTTGGGCTGATGTGATACACTAAGTGCTAACAATTATATAAAATTTTAACCTTTATAACAGAAGAATAAATATCTAATTCCATTTGGGAAAGTTACAGTCAGCTGTAAATTACCTACTAGTGTTTCAGGCTGGTCAGTCAAGAGATCAAGGAGGGCAAGTTCACTTCTCAGCTATTACGTTTAAACTTTAAGGTCTAATCTTCTTGCAGAAGTTTGAGTGTGAATCTCAAATGTTAGGGAAGGCTGTGGGAGGTGACAGCATTCATTATCTATCAAGAGATGAAGAGAAACTCTACTTCTTTCTAAATGCTCAGTTTCCTAGCTTTCTGTCTCTTCTTAACCTTTGGGGACTTAATATATAGGTCAACAAGCAAATTCAGGGATAGATGTTATTCTGCTCAACCTTACTGGAAGGCACAACATTTTTGTAGCCACAGCTAAGCAGAAGTCTATACTGCAGACATTGTAAGTGACTACAGGTTCTGTGTTCATTACCTGTATATTTGCTAGCGTAGAAAATATTCCTGTCATGGCATGGTCATCAAAAAGGCTGAAAAATTCAATTCTAAACCATGTAACTCCTTCAGCAGTAATTAATGTTAGACAGTATTATTTTTATGCTTTGTACAGACCCCCCTTCAACACCTTTTTATTGGGATTACCTTTAGCACTGCAATTACAGCTGGTGGGTAGCTCAAGCCGACCATATTTGAAGTACGCCTGTACATTCTACCAAGATTAAATAGATAAAGCAACACATAAATATAATTAAATTAAACAAAACAAACAATCAACAAAACTCATAAAACAACTGACAAAGAGACCTTGTTTACAGGAGACCTTGTTTAGCATAGAAAACCCTAACTGGAATATGGACCTTTTTTCCTTCCATTTTGTTCCTAACTTGCCCAATATTCTCAATACTATTCTTATTGTATAGCTTAATTTGAGATTGTACACTCCCCAGTATCTCACTTGGTTACTGAGCTGAACATTACAAAGAATTTGCCAGTACCAAGTCTTCATCAGATGGAAAGGCTACACTCAAATTAACAAAGTGCTCCCCATTTTCCATTGCACTAACTGTACTGACCTTTCCGTTCCCTTAGTCCTTGCTGGCCCACATGCAAGCTAATTCTGAGTGTACTTCAGAAATCATTTGTATGAAATTAATCAACTTCAGTGTGATTCAGCTGTTATTTTTGTCTGCATGTTTTCAAGACTAGTATAAAACCTTTTCAGTGTTTGCCATGTGTCTGTGTTTCAGGGAGTGAGAGAAAAAGAACAAGGCAATAATCAACATCTGTAACCATATTAAACAAAGTATGTAATGTACCAGATTTTAAACTTGATTATAAAGTATATTTTAAACAGATTATAAAGTAGGTACAAGTATTTCAAATTGTTTTCAGGACACACTGTGCTTAACAGGATTTGGGAAATGTAGAAACTCTGTCATAGCTAGGTCTTTCCACAAGTCACCTTTTTTTTGCCCTAAAGCACTGTAGGACTAAAAGGAGATGATGGAAAATTCTCATCTCTGAATGATCCTGTGCAAAGTCTTCCTTCACTGCCATTTTTCTTTGTCATATTCTGCACTCAGACCTGAAAAAAGTCATTCACCTTTGGAGACTTATATTCGCCCATTCCCAATCTCTTATCCCTTCCTTTCTCTAGTCTGAAGCTCCATAGCATTCTCTTAAGAGACAATTGAGGCAGAGCCCCTTTCCCTTAGCTCAGGAGAGTCACAACTCTCTTCCAGTGCCTTATTATATCTGAACACTTCCTTCTTTGGATCACAGTGATCCAGGTCAGCTGGAAAAGAGCCCACTGAGCCAGCTTTCTGCATTTACTTCCTTGTTGAGCAAATGCCCCACAGAATGAGGGTTAATTCACAAGTAGCCTGTCAAACCTGTCCCAAGGAGAAATTAGAGGTTTAGTCTTATTACAGTTTGCTGCTGCTCTTAACACATGTACGGTAACTTTAGTGCACAGACAAAAATATTGGCTATAGTCATGACAAAGGAGGCTTCTGTGAGTCTGTGTGGATTGTGGTCCACTGTCTGATATGCATAACCTCCTGCACAGAGGGCTGTTGGGCTGTCACTGTGATTGTGATCAACAGTGAAAGGTGTTCTGCTCTTCCACTCCTGACTTGAATTTTGCTGTTACAAAATTACACCAGAGATATGAGAGCTGCTATCTTTCAGGGTGTCCAAAGAATGCTGACAGTTTCACACATGCCAGCCCTCCTCCTGGCTTAAACAAAGGTCAGTGAAGAGTGGTTACTTGACAAGAAAAGGTAAGATTAAGAGTCCAAATTGAAATGAATAAATGTTTTAAAGGGTTAAAAAAGTAAAATCAGTTTTAGCAACAGGTTGTGATGTACATCACGAGAGGGAAGGCTTAGAGAACTCAGAGGCTTTTTTGAAATCCTCTCTAAGGTCCAGAATTTTCACATCAGTTTTATCTATCGTTAGCTCCAGTAATAATATGGTAAAGGACTTTGTTCTGTATCTTAGAACTTCTTCATAAGAAATACTAGACCACAGAAGTAAATGGAAGCAAGGGAGAGTTTGATCTGTCCAAATTTTAAATGCTGTCACTCCTGATCTAGGACTATGCAGAAGTGTATATTGTCCATCAAAATTATACCGTGTGCTAATACATCCGTACTATAGTAAGAACAGAGGACTAGGTACTGTTTCAGTTTGCAGTCGTTTACTAAATCACATGGTTTTAGGTGTTTCCCAGATCTATGTAGAAACATTAACAGAAGCACATTAAAGTGTCCTTCATTCAGCAGTCTTCTGCAAGTCCTCTGGCCTAAGGTACTCCTCTCCACCTCCTGTCATGGTGCCATGACAACTATAGGTGAAACTGCAGTACTTGGGTAGATAGTAGAATAAAGTAATTACATAACACTTCACCTTTCCACAAATATCCCAGCTTGCACTGCATGGACGATACTCCTGAACCGCGGTTTTTCCTCAGTCCTTTTAAGCATCATGCCCATTTGCCGTGTGAAGGTGGAAGCCAACCAGTCACGGACCTCTGAGGGCACAGAGTCAGAACGGAGATCACTAAGTTCATCTTCTGTGTCCAGTAAACGCCTAGAAGCATGAGGAAACAGAAGGGTAAACAGAGTTCTTTAGAGAGCACTACAACGTTACTAAAAAAGAAACTCATCTATATTCTAATTAAAGCAGCTGTTAAAAGTCTTTGATTCATCAGCCCTAACAAAACACACTAGTACAACTCTTCAACTGTTTGTTTATTCTCTTATATACTTACATTTCAGATTGTGGAACTCGCTACTTGGCTGAGAAACAAGGCGTATCAGCCTTCTGAAGCAAAACTACGTGATCCTCTAATATCTTTACATCTTCAGCTCATCATATTTCTGAGCTTTCTGCCTTTCAAAGGTAATTTATGGTCATTTCTGAGAATTTCTAGCATCTGAGTTAGTAACATACAGTCCTCTCCTCTCCCATTCTGGTCATCTGTGTTGACTCTAGAAGTGCATTAATCACTGGGTAAATGGCATGAAACCAAGAGGGGGAAACTCCTCTGCAATGTTTTGCCAGTCTACCTCTGTTCATGAGTAATTTTTTTTTTAATTTCAAAGACATCATACAAGTGAAAAATTTAACATTGTTCAGAAGAAATAGTTGAGTCTACTCAGGCTGCAATAACTATGAAAGCATTTCTCTAAGAAAAAGGGTATTACAGTTATGTCTGGTTTTGATCTCCTTCCCTTTTCCAGGAAACTAAAGAACTTTATAAATGAAGGACTGAAGATCTCTTCTAAGCAGAATACAATATTCTAATTATTAAAACCATATTGTCTACAAGTAATAAATCTTGGCTCAACCAACTTTCACAACTGGCGTGTAAATTACAATTGCTGCTAGATATGAGTGCTGATGCTTGTAGTTAGCTCACCTAGTTTCATCAATGTATACTGACTCAAGAACAGTCGCTGCATATTCCAAATTCTTCTTTAGATCTACAACTGAAGCTTCCCCTCTCTCCAATTGCTTTACCAAAGACCGTAATCTAAAGAAAGGAAAACAAAAATCTGATTAGTATAAAACAATATAGCTTTAAAGTGAGTGTCAGTTCCCAGGATGAGACCTTGCATACACCCTGACAGGTGAGAACTTTTGGAAGTCTACAAGATTTTGAAGTTTTCTTTCATGTTGATACAGGAAGTCAACAAAAATTACTTTTTAAAGACCAGTTACAATGATGCCAGGTAAATATACATAATTCCATGGGTTATCACAGAATCAGAATCATACCAACACAGAATGATAGAATATGATGAGTTGGAAGGGACCCATCAGTATCAATGAGTCCAGCCTCTGACCCTACACAGGACACCCCAAGAATCACAACATATGCCTGAGAGCAGTGCCCAAAGGCTTCTGAACTCAGACTCCTTGAGTGCTGTCACTAGTCATGAGAGGGAAGAGATCAGTATCCACCCCTTCACTTCCCCTCAAGAGATTGTTGAAGACTGCAATGTTTCCTCTTATTCTCCTCTTCTCCAGTCTGAACAGATCATGTGGTCTCAGTCATTCTTTGTAAGGCTTCCCCTCCAGATCTTTCACCATACCTGTGTCTTTCCTACGGATACTTTCTAATAGTATAATATATTGTGGTGCTCAAAACTGCACATAGTACTCAAGGTGAGGCCATACCAGTGCAGAGCAGAGCAGGACAATCACTTCCATTAATCAGCCATCTGTTCCCTACTCAAAACTGAAATAAGTAAAAATATAAATTACTTTAAATTTAACACAGGAGCTAAGAGAGGACAATTTCAATTCAGCCATAAGAAGGAACTTCTTGAATAGTATCTGTTAAAAAATTACTCTTAGTCCTAATGATTGACATACACATGCAAAACTCTATTAGATTATACTTAGAAACACTATTGTAGAAATACTATACAAGGTTAGGAAATGTTATGATTTTCATTAGATCAAGCAGCCACCATATATCTCGTGTATATTAAACAGTACTCACTACTTTCACATTTGAACAATAAGCATTGCTGCATATGCCTCCTTTTTTCTTCATTCCATGTATGGGGAGTCTGCAGTTATGACAACTTAACTAGCTACCAGAAACACTCTGTACAAGCCACAGCAGTCAATTTTACAGAAAGAACATGACCTTTGGTTCTTCCTGACTTTTACCTAGTTGATATAAGTAATTGGTAGCTTTATGCTGCAACTCATTCAAAATTCATGTTCAATAATAGCACAGTGAGTAATGATTGCTTCTTGGAACCAACATTCTTCAATGAAGATTATGCAAAGTACTATGTGCATCAACCATTTAGAAAAACAGAAGTACTGTTGTTTCTCACACCATCATGTGAAAAAATTACACTGCCTTTGTCTTACCATCCATTATCTTTAACTATTGCTGATTCATTGAGTCACTACTCTATTCATTGAGCAGCTACTCCCAATTAATTGTATTAAATAAGAGCCTGGTGATAGTTTGCCTGTAATGTATTCTGTTTTGGTTTTTTTTTTTTAAATAATCCTAAATGGACTGAAGGGAATCCAGGTAAATTTATTGCCGGAAAAATTCTGCTTCAAGGTGGCTGAAATAATTTTGAAATTCAATCAAATTCACCTGTGGCACTTAGGAACACAGTTAAGTGAGAGCTTGGCAGTGCTGGGTTAATGGTTGGACTCAATGATCCTAGCAGTCAACTCTAAGATCAACTCATTTGTGATAACATTCCTTTGAGAGTCAGATCAATAGCTTTAAAAAAAAAAGTAAAACCAACAACAAACTTTATAAATTAACAAAATAATTATCAGAAATAGACCTGACTGCATAAAAGCTGGCTTCAGTATAGACACAAAAAACTTTGGAAAATGAGCATCAGCTGAACTGAAAGAAAAACTCTTCCTTCTGAACTTCAGCACATTCCTCGCTCTCCTCTGGAAAACCACCATAATTACTGGTAAGAAATTCTTACTAAGTTGAGAAGCAGTAAACCATATCAAAGAATTCCTACGTAGAAATAGGCATGCGTCTGTCATCTCATTATAATTGACAAGCTTGATAACTTGGATATTCTGAGAGTCATGTCAAAGTTAAAGAGCATGTGCAGACTATCTAAGCACATAGACAGTGTGACAGATGCCCTGCAACAGTATCTGTCTGCCTGTTGGGGTGTAAAAGAACTGTAAAGCAAATACACAGGATATTTAACACTGTCCAAAAGTATCCAGCGCACACAACAGGTGGTTATGCATGTAATGCACATGTGCAGTAGTTTCAGTCAGCTAGGCGGACAGACGTCTTCACAGTGTACACACAGTGTACACATAGTGTAGGAGTGTTGGGGGACAGGACGGTCAGGACGGACGGAGATGAGAGATCTCTGAAGCCAGGTCGTGGAACTTTGGGTTGATTGCCAAGGGCCTGGATGCAGGGCTCTGCTGGGAGCTGCCAGCCACAGCTCAGAGCAGGCCCAAGAAAAGAGAGGGGTAGAGAGGATGAGAGGGTAAGACCATAAAAGGGTAAGAGAGCAAAAGCATAAGAGAGTAAAAGGGATAAGAGAGCAAAGTTCTCGTTATAATACAATAAATCCTCTTCTGTGTTGAATATTCTAATTCTCACTAACCAATCTAGTACAATATATAAATCTTACAGCATTTACATACAGCCTACAAGAATCATTACATTACCATACTGTGTTACATTTTAAACCCTAAAAATTACTCTTTGGACCCCTTCTGCCAAGCTAGTAGGGTCTGCTCTGAGCCTTGGACCTGTCTGCAAGCAGAGGGTATTTTTTCATCAAAAGGGGATTACCTTCAGCCAGCCACACCATTGTCTTCCAATTGTTCACTAACTAAGGTATCTCAAAGGTTGCTTTCATTTCAATCTCGCCTATAGTTTCTATATTCTCAAAATCTTTTGCCAGACAATCATATTTGTAAGGCTTCCCTGTTTCATCTTCCCCAACAGTATAGCAAATCCCTGAAACCCTTTTCAAGAGAGAATTGGCGGGAGAAATACAGCATACACAAGAAGTAACCTAGAAGTTCAACACCTCTTTTTACAACAGTCAGTGGGTATTATTCATTCCACACTCTTCTGCATCTTAATGTAAGGCTCTGCATACATATATAATGTTTTCACTGTGGAAAAGACACATCTAGAAAGCCAGATCATGTTGCAATTCTTGAAACTAAAAATAGAGTAACTGGTAACCTGTGACAAAATGAATTTTTATAAGGCTTGATAGCTATCTTCTGTCACTGCTTTTGTATACAAAAAATGCAAGTCACAAGATTCAGAGGAAATAAAAACATGTGCAAAGAGCAAACACAGTACTGCTACACATTTTAATCCAAAAAAATTATATGCAATTTCCCAAGTAATTTCTTTGCCTTCTTCATTTTTCCTGAAATATTCTCCTTCCTTTGAATAAAAATACAAACATTTAAAATTAAATAATCAATTATTTTTATTATTATTAGAAGCATGAAAGTACAACAACGATAAGTTCAGTGGCCTTGGCAGGATGGTAAAAAGCTTGTTTCAACTCACCTTGAGTGGAACATGAAAGAACGTTGAGATAAACTTTTGACTACTATTAGTCAACTATAAGTGAAATTAAATAGTTTAGGTTTTCACTTCCCATTTAAAAATTCCTTCAAGCCTATCAAAGGAAGTCCTGCACTGGAAACTTTAGCAAACTTTGGCTTACTGAATGATTTTCAATACAACAACAGCCTAGGCACTTCCTCAGTGCCAAGTCCTGCAAATTATTATTGTCTCCCTGTCCTGCTACTGAGAACTCCAAAGGAGTCCAAAGGAACTCCTCCAGTATGCAAACACCCCCCTCATTCTCAGGTTCTGAACTTTGGGAACTGAATGAGCAAATATAAGCAGTTAAAAGGATTGGTCATGTTTTGGTTTTTTTTGAAATTCAAGTCAACTGCTTCATCTAGCACAAACCTTCTATAGAAATCAGATATACAGATGCTAATGGAAGTCACTGGGGGTGGATAGCAATGATAAACCACCTGTCTGTCATATACTTCCTCAGGAAATTGTGCACTGCCTTCTCCCACTAGCGGAAGAAATGAGCCAGGAGATTATCTTAGGTGGTCATTGTGGCTTCAGAAGGCTAAGATGAGGTGAGATGAGTCATTCCACTGAATAAATGTGAGAACTGAACAAGGATAAATTTCAGATGTGGGAGAGAAAGAAAAGCTGCTATGTTCTTTTTTCACAACCAGCAATCTTCTAATCAGTACTTCCCAAAGCATGCCTTCCTGTTGGCAGACTAGTTCTTTTTGAGTTATTAGTGTGAATTAGTTTTTCAAGGAAACTGTTCAAGCACAATATAGTCACTGAATTTGTTGACAATGACATCCAAACACAACAAACTATACCTTCCAGAATTAAGCATTTTCAAACCACTGTTGCCTTTTATAAAAAAAACAACATCCATTATAATACATCAGACACAAATCTAACAATTTTTAATTTGCATCTTTAAAAATAGGTACCTGAAAGAAACTGTCAATAAATATATTAAATATACAATAAATAGATAATACATTATACATATAATAAAATCATACACAATAAGATCACCTGCCCTGGACTTAGGAGAGCAGACTTTGGTATCTATGGGAATCCGTGTAATAGAATACCCTGTGGTAGAGCCCTGTCGAGCAGAGTGGCACAAGAATACTGGCTGATATTCAAGGATCTCTTCCTCCAAGCTCAGGAACAATGCATTTTAACAAGAAAATATGGGGCAAAAATGCCAAGAGGCATCCATATGTGGATAAGGAGCTGCTGAGCACCTCAGAGATAAAAAAGAAGTTTACTGAAGGTAGAAGCAAAGACAAGCTAAAGCCCAGTTAGAATTGAGTCTAGCCAGAGGTTTCAAAGACAATAGAAAGAGTTTCTATAGGTATCGTGATAACAAAAAAATTACTAGGGATAATGTGGGCCCTCTCTAGGAGGAAGTGGGAGATGTGGCTACCTGGATAGGCCTGGGATATGGAGAAGACTGAGATTCAGTCTTCCACAGCAAGTGCTCCAGACACCCTGCCCAAGTCATGAAAGGGAAATGCAAAGACTGCAAGAGTGAAGAGCCTAAGCCCACTGTAGGAGGGAATCAAGTTCAAGACCATCTAAGGAACCAGAATGTGCACAAGTCTATGGGATCTGATGAGATTCATCCATGGGTCCTAAGGGTAGACAAAGCTATTATCCACCATATTTGAGAAACTGAGGCAGTCAGGTGAAATTCTTGATGACTGTGTGTTGATTTGGCAAAGCTTGGTTTTTGGTAGCGGGTAGGGCGCTACAGGGGTAGGTTCTTTGAGAAGCTGCTAGAAGCTTCCACTGTGTCTCACACACCTAGAAAGCCAGATCATGTTGCAATACCCAAAACTAAAAGAAGAGGCTTTAGTTTCACAGAAAAGTCTTCAAGGATAAATCTCTAACAGCTTTGAAGATGGACATGCTGCTGGCCCAGTCAGAGAGGTTGTTACCACCCCTGTGAAAGTGTAAAGGAAGAAAATAAAAATAGTACACAAGCAGTTTTTGTTTCCAGGCATGGCGAGGTGCCCCCAGGGGCCATCCTGGCACAGCCAGTGGTGATGCGCTGCTGCAGCCACCACCATCTTGGTGTGGCCCCAAGAGCCTTGCCTGCCTGGCTGCCCCTAGCCAGCCATGCCACAGGCAGAAGGGCAGGGGCAGCGCTGGCGGCTTCTCCTTCCCAGTGCCCCACATGAGGAGAGGCGTTAAATAGCACCAGTGCCACAGCAGCCACCACTGTCCCCACAATGGTGGCGGGGTCACCTAGCCAGCAGCAGAAGAAGATAACAAGCAACTCCTCAACACAGAACCTAGATGAGATCGACCTCTCAGCACTGCAAGATCTTGCAAGAACTTTAAATTAGTGGAACGTGTCGCCAATGGTACCTACAAGCAGCAGTTTTTTTTCCAGTCACAGATGAGGAGGAAGTGAGGACATGTTAGAGAAAATAACATGGTGACACCAAGTTCAGTGGAAAACAAGGGAGGGGGAGGAGGTGCTTCAAGCATTGGAGATGAAATTCCACTGCAGGCTGTGGTGAGGTCTATGTCAAAACAAACTGTCCCCTTTTAGTACATGAAGTCCATGGGAGATGCAGAGATACACTTGCAGCCTGTGGGAAAAGTGCTCATGCTGGAGCGAGTGGATGTCAGAGAAAGCTGTGATCCAGTGGGAGATCTGAATAGAGAGACAGGGCCCCTGCTTCCAGAGATAGAGAGGGTCTTTGCTTCCAAACTAGAGTAGCTTAGAAAACTGCACCCTTTGGATGAGTGACCCACACTACAATAGTTTTCTGGAAGAGTATTTGCCCATAGGAGGGACCTCATGGCGTAGCAGAGGAAAGACTCCTCTCTCTGAGCAAACACAAGAAGATCTCAAGTAACAAACTGACCAAAACCCCATAGCCTGTCTCTCTGCACTGTTGGTGGGAAAGAGGGAGAGAACTGGGGGGAAATGATCTCTAATATCCTCCCCTGACTGTGTTAATAATAAATTTACCTTATAACTTCAAATTTGAGCCTGTTTTGCCCTTAGAGTGTTTTTCTTCCAATCCTTATCTCAACTCATGAGCCCTTTGTTAATTTTTATTTCATCTATCCTCACTGAACTGCACCAGAAGAGAGGGAGCAAAAAACTTTTGTAGGTGCCTGGCATCTGGCCAGTATCAAACCATGACAGACTGAAAAAAAGGCAAATATATCCTCCATTTTTTAAAAGGGGAAAGTGGAAGACCCAAGGAACTACAGACAATTCAGTCTCACATCTGTACCACGCAAGATCAAGGAGCATATTCTCCTGGAAACCATGTTGGTGAACAAAGATATGACTGGTGATAACCAACATGGCTTCATTAAGGGGAAATCATGCCTGACAAGTTTGATGGCTTTCTATGACAGGGCTATAGAGTTTGTGGATAGGGGCAAAGCAATTGACATTGTTTACCTGAACTTGTGCAAAGTACTCAACACTGTCCTGCATGACTTGCTTGTCTCTAAACAGGAGAGACATGTATTTGATGGATGGACCACTCAGTGCATAAAGACTTAGCTGGATGGCTGTACCCAAACAGTGGTGTGGTAATGGCTCATTGTCCACATGGAAACCAGTGACAAGTGGTGTCCCTCAGGAACTGGTGTTGGGGCTGACACTGTTCAACATCTTTGTTGGCAACATGGACAGTGAGATTGATGCACCTTCAGCAAGATCACTGTTGACACCGAGCTCTGCACACCTCAATATGATGGAGGGAAGGAATAATGCCATCCAGAAAGACCTCAACAGGCTTGAGAGGTTGGCCAGTGCAAACCTCATCAAGTTCAATAAAGCAAAGTGAAAGGTCCTACATGTTTGTTGGGGCAATCACAGGAGCATCTATAGGCTGGGCAGAGAAGCGATTGAGAGCAGTTCTGTGAAGAAGGACTTGGCTGTGACAGGTGATGAAGAACTCAACATGAGCCAGCAGCGTATGCTCACAGCCTAGAAAGTGAATCGAATCCTGGGCTGCATCAAAAGGAGCACAGTCAGCAGGTCAAGGGAAGTGATTCTCCCTGTACCCTGCTTTTGTGAAACACCACCTGGAATACTGGATACAGTTCCAGTGGCATGGAAGGGCATGGAACTGTTGGAACAAGTCCGGAGGAGGGCCACAAAGTTGATTAAGGGATCAGAATCCTTCCCATATGAAGGCAGGCTGAGAAAGTCAAGGCTGTTCAGCCTGAAGAAGAGAAGACTTGCATAGAGACCTCATAGCAACCTTCCATTATCTGAAGGAGGCCTACAGAAAAGCTGGAGAGGGACTCTCCATTAGGACCTCTAGACATAGAACGAGGAGTAACATATTCAAAGGGGGAAATTTGGGTTAGATATACAGAATAAATTCTTTATTGTGAGGGTGGTGAGGTACTGGAACAGGTTGTTGTGGATTCTCCATACTTGAAAACATTAAGAGTGCAGGATGGGGCTCTGAGCAACCTGTTCTCGGGGGAGAAGTCCATGCTTATGGCAGAGGACTTGAAACTTGTTCTGGTTCCAGTAAGGACAGGGAAGATTTTTGCAGTAAGCAAGAGGGAACATGGCCAGAACCTGGAGGGTATTCTGTATCACCTCACATCATTACCAGTGGAAAAGGGAGTCTCCTACAGGGTTAAGAGGTCTTTTCTGGTCTTTTATGTGGCTGGAGTTGGGTCTGGCTCTGCATTGAGCATTTTGCATGTGAATCTCTCTCTTTTGTACACTTCTGTTTTTAGTATTGTTGCTGTTATGTTTGTGTTCTTATCTAAATGCTGTTTCCAGTAAATTGCTCTTATCTTAACCCATAGCCTTTACTTTTTGTACCTCCAATTCTCCTTTCCAGCCTGCCACAGAGGGCAGAGGGAGGGTGTGGTGGGGAAACAAAAGGAGAAGCAGCATGGTTTGCAGGGTCTCAGTAGACACTTACTTGGGAACTACAATTCCAGTTGCTCTTGAGAGACAGTACACACCACAAGGTAACCTGTGCTTTTACCTGCATGGTCACAGAGAGGACGTGAGGAAGTGGGATGGAAAACCCATCTCTGTCCCAGCAGCACAGGTGTGTGAGTTGAGAGGAAGGACAACCACCATAGAAAATTCTTCAAGGATAAATGCTGCTCCAGTTTCCAGTGGGCTAGTTGTCAGACACAACAGAAGGGCTGAATGTTATTTCTGATCCTCCTGAAGGAACTTAAAGTTAATATTTACAAGACATGAACAATGACTACTATGACTACAACTAGAGGAGCTTTGCCTCCAGCAGGAGGAAAGGGACAATCTGATGTATTAGACTATGCGGATCTGATGGCTTTGTGCATCAGACCTGCAAGAGTATAAGACTTTAGTTGACACTGTGTCAAAGTTTTGACACTGGCACAAGGCCAAATGCCCCCATGAAAATACACTTTCTCTGGTGTCTGCTGTGAGATTTTGACCAGGAATAAACAAAGCAGGCTCCCACTTGAAAAAAAGAAAAATTTATTAACTAAACTACAAAAACAATTACTAAACTACACACAAAAGAAAAGAAAACACAAGGAAAATGAAAACCTCACAAAAACACTCTCCTCTCCTCCCCCCTAAATTCCCAATACAATACGTCTTCCAAAATTACCAATTCTGGGTCCAGCACCACCCCTTTAGAATGCTCAACTTTCAGTTCCTCAAGAGGAGAGGGAGTCCTTCCATGTGTCGTGGTGGCCTTTTCCATCCTTGTTCCGGTGCTCTCACCACCGAACAAGAATCAGGGCTGCTTCCAGGGTTGTCTTTTTAAGGATGCTTTGTCCAGTTCCAGAAAAGCACAGTATCTCACCTTTGGGACATCTATCCCCCCCATATTTTATATACCCCCTGGGGCCGAAGGGTACCCACACTGAATCTTCTTTGGCTCTAGGACATTTCTCCCCCTGGACTCAGTCTCTGTATCACACGGAAACATGGCTCTGTCCATGACTACACAAAAGAGTCCAGCATAAAATGCCACTCCATCTTCTCCATTCTTCCAACATCTCTCACTCTCTCTCTCTCTGATCCAGACCTCCATCACTCGTCTAGGAAGGGTTAATGTTCTGTGAAGTTTTCATTGTCATAGGAAGGGTTAAAAACTCCTCCAAGCGGCTGGACTCCTGGCTGCACCCTCCCCGCCCCCATCTCCTCAGCCGGGCTGCCTGCTGCCAGCACATGTTTACTAAATTTCAAGGTAATGGCCACAAACACAGGCTGCACTCTCTCTTTCTGTCTGTCTCCGGGGGGGGGGTGGGGGGAACAGGCTGCACATTGCTTCCCGGCATTTCTTTACTTCTTCTTCCACCCTTGTGGGGGGGGGCCATGCCTACCTCTCCCGGGCCGGGCCGCATGGCTTTTCCCCTCCCCCTGCCCAGCCAGCAACTGGGCCGGGGGAGAGACCCAACTCCTTCCCGCCAGAAATCCAAAGAGAAACTGCCAGGGGGAGAGCCCTGCTTTTACCCTGTGTTCTCAGAGGTGGATCCAATGCCCAGTGGTTGGGCCAGATGGCAATATTCAAATCTGAGCACTCATTGGCCCTATCTACAGCATCCCAGAAATCCTGTTTCCGGGTCAAACCATGACACACTGGCACACAATGTACCCTGATGCCATCAAGATTTATAGAGGCAGAATTTATCTCTATTTCTGGGGTGACAGCTGATAGGATAGGAGCTGAAACAAACCGGACTGGGAATGAATGGCAAAAACACTCCAATTCTGATTGGCCAAGAGGCCCTGAGTGTCCTTGGCATATATTAACTCAAGAGAGGGTATTTCAAGGATCCAAAAGGAAATTGTTGGGATTTTGGGGTAACTGTTGTCGAGATAGAGAAAATTAACTGAATACTTTGATTGGTTTCTCAGAGGACCTTCTGCTGTGGGATGGGTGATGATCGAAGAACAACATGTACTGATTGCTATCACAACTGTGCCCTGACAGTACCACACAAACTGGGACTCTGTCACCCCATCCATGAGATGATTCATAAACTGGAGAGCAACACTTTAATATCCCTATATGATAGTGCATAAGTCCAATGAAGAGAGGAGGCTGACAGTGGACTATCATGGCCTGAACAAAGTCACACCACCTCTGAGTGCTGCTGTGGACATGCTGGAGCTTCAGTACAAAGTGGAGTCCAAGGCAGCAAAATGGTGCCACCACTGATATTTTGTTAATGCATTTTTCTCCATTCCTTTAGCAAGACAGCTGTCCAAAGGGAGGAAATACAGCTCCACTATTTGCCATGGGCTGATCCAGACTGCACTGGAAAAGGGTGAGACTCCAGAACAGTGCAGTACCTCTTGTGGGGCAAAACAGCTGAGGAAGTTTTGAGAAAGGGGAGAAAATAATTCATATCCCCCTGAAGGCTGGTATTGCCATAAAGCAAAGTCAAAGGACCTGCCCAAGATTATCAGTTTTTAGGGATAAAATGGCATATCATCAGATTCCAATAGATGTGGTCAAGAAAATTGCAGCCATGTCCCCGCCAACCTGCTAAAAGTAAAGACAAGTTTTCCTCCGTGCTGTGGGTTTTTGGAGAATCCATATTCTGAATTACAGTCAGATCATAAGCCCTCTCTACAAGTGACTGGCAAGAAGAATGGTTTCAAATGGGGTCCTTAACAACAACAACCTTTTAAACAAATAAACAGGAGACTGTTCATGCAGTAGCCATGGAGTCAGGAATACAAAAGAAGCAAAGCCTACTACACCCCTGCCAAAAAAGAGATACTGGCAGCTTATGTAGGGGTTCAAGCTGCTTAAGAAGTGATTGGCACCAGCTCCTCTTGGCCCCCTGACAGCCACTGCTGTGCTGGATGTTCAAAAGGAAAGTCCCTTCCACACATCATGCCTCTTTTGCTACATGGAGTAAGTAGATCACATTGATCACACAGCGAGCTTGAATAGGAAAACCTAGTCACCCAGGGATCTCAGAAATCATCATGAATTGGCCTGAGGGAAAAATTTTGAACTATCTGCAGAGGATGAAAAGGAAAAGATGTCATCTGCTAAGGGGGCCACACCATATAATCAACCACCTGAAAAAGAAAAGTGATACATCCTCTTAACTGACAGTTCCTGCTGTATTGTAGGGATACATAAAAAATTAAAAGCTGTATGGAGTCCTATGCAGTGAGTCACAGAAGCTATTAAGGAACAAGGTGGATCAAGTTAGGTTGCAGAGCTGAAAGCTGTCCAGCTGCATTTTACTGATGTGACTGAAAGAGATAAATGGCCAGTGCTCTACTCCAAGACTGACTTGTTGACAGTAGCAAATTCTCTGTGTGATAGTTAGACCTATGGAAAGAAAGACGCATTGGCAGCACAGAGGGAAACTAATTTGGGCTGCTGAAATGTGGCAGCACATCACTGCAGAGGTAGAGAACTTGGCTGCAAAGGTATGTCATGGAGATGCACACATACCCAACAGTCGGGCTACTGAAGAACATCACAACAATGGATAGGTGGATCGAGCTGCCAAGATTAAAGTGTCTCAGGTGGATCTGGATTGACAGCATAAGTGTGAATTATTTCTGGCTTAGTGGACCCATGACACCTTAAGCCATTAAGGAAGACATGCAACATACAGGCGGGCTCATGTTTGAGCAGGGGACATAAACACAGACGCCATCTCCCGGGTTATCCTCAACTGTAAAACATACAATGCAATCAAGCAGGCTGTGAGAGACTGGAAAGATTGATGACTCAGGACATTTTGGGACGCCTTGGTGAAGCAGCACACTGTCCTGCATACACCACCCCCTTAGAGCCAGTACCCCAGCCTGGCAGGGCCTGCCAATCCCTGCCACAATGCTCCACATCCACCCCTGAAGCCTTTAACCCAGTTTCTGAGTGGCCAAATGAGCAGAAGTCCCCCTTGGGGGAAGGGCCCAGGAAGGCCAAGGGGTGTTTAAGGCTGAACAAGAGGCCATCTAATTGTGTAAACCTTACTTTATTCTTAGAAGTTCTGTTTGAACACCATTGGAACCCAGGAGTTGGTAGCTATATATATGTGCTTTTCTATTACCGCGCCTGTGTGGGTCGCAGCTGGTGAGAGAGAGACGGTGAATCTTGTTTCTTGAATCAGAAGGCTGTATTTATTAAGATATTATATATAATACATTATTACTATACTAATAGAATATAGAGAGAGGTTTGCAGAGCAGCTAGGCTAGGCTAGGAATCAATAGCAAAGAATCTAAAACAAAGCTGTGGCCAAGGACTCAGTCCCCTGGCTTGCACTTTGTGATTGGCCCTTAATTATAAACATAGAAAATCAGCCAATCAGGAAACTCCTGTTACATTCCACAGCACCTGATAATAATTGTTTACCTTGTCTTCTGAGGCCTCTGTCCTCCAGAAGACACAGAAATCCGAAAGAAAGGATTTCTGTGGAGAAATGTCTGCGACACTTTTCTAGGTCTTCTTTGTCTTTCTTTATCTTTTTTCTTTGTCTTCTAATTCTCTCTTCTTGAAATATTGCAACTTAACATCAGATAAGCGTAGCATTTGCTGAACTGAATGGGTCAAGTTAATGCTTTGAGAAATGTTTTATGTTGACCGGATGCCAGTTCCCTGATCTTCTTAAGTTTGCTAGTTCCCTGACTTTTGTAAGTTTGCCAGTAAAGTCTTTTGTGTTGTTTTGATGTCTTGAGAATATCTTG
Source organism: Ammospiza caudacuta (assembly GCF_027887145.1). NCBI lineage: Eukaryota > Metazoa > Chordata > Aves > Passeriformes > Passerellidae > Ammospiza > Ammospiza caudacuta. The sequence goes on along the minus strand of NC_080593.1, from coordinate 56,115,061 downwards.
CCAGTATTCCTCCTGTGCATCCAGAGTACATGAAGCCTCTTACGAATTCCCATCTACCAAGTTGATCGGGGTCCTACAGGCCAAATGGGTAAAGCCTCTGTGATATGGGACAGTGGTTGAAATAAAAATATGGGGAGGCCTGGCAGATGGATTGCATCACACTCCTGCAAACCCACAAGGTGGGCACTGCAAGGCCATTGTTCTTACAATGGTGGAAGCAACCACTGGACCTGGATGGCTGGAGATGTGCCCTGTGCCTCACACCACTGCCAAGACCACCATCTTGAGCCTTGAAAAAGAAGTCCTGTAATAATATGGCACCCCAGAAAGAACTGAGTTAGATAACCAGACTCTTTTTAAAAATCACCTCATAAACTCCTGAGCCAAAGAGCATGGTATGAAGAGGGCATATCATATTCCCTAACACAAACCAGCCTCTGTAAAAATTGAATGGTACAATGGATTGTTGAAAACCACATTGAAAGCAATAAGTGGCGAGATCTTAAAACATAAACTCAGCTCTAGACACAGAGGAACTATATTGAACAACGTACTAAAAAATTACTCCATGGCAGACAAAGCTGCAACAAAACACAAAACTCTGAAATGAAATGCATTAAATGGTTTATCTTTTTGTTTTTCATAAATGTCCCCAGAATGGCAGCAGAGTTGTTTGCTCCTGGATTAGCCAATCATCCTTGCAGGACCATGTACTAATACTGATAGAAATACCAAGCATGGTTTCAAATACCAGAGTGATAAATGAGGAAGGAAGGAAGGAAGTGGCGGAAGGAAGGAAGTGGCGGAAGGAAGGAAGTGGCGGAAGGAAGTGGCGGAAGGAAGGAAGGAAGTGGCGGAAGGAAGGAAGGAAGGAAGTGGCGGAAGGAAGGAAGGAAGTGGCGGAAGGAAGGAAGTGGCGGAAGGAAGGAAGTGGCGGAAGGAAGGAAGTGGCGGAAGGAAGGAAGGAAGTGGCGGAAGGAAGGAAGGAAGTGGCGGAAGGAAGGAAGTGGCGGAAGGAAGTGGCGGAAGGAAGGAAGTGGCGGAAGGAAGTGGCGGAAGGAAGTGGCGGAAGGAAGTGGCGGAAGGAAGTGGCGGAAGGAAGTGGCGGAAGGAAGTGGCGGAAGGAAGTGGCGGAAGGAAGTGGCGGAAGGAAGTGGCGGAAGGAAGTGGCGGAAGGAAGGAAGGAAGGAAGGAAGGAAGGAAGGAAGGAAGGAAGGAAGGAAGGAAGGAAGGAAGGAAGGAAGGAAGGAAGGAAGGAAGGAAGGAAGGAAGGAAGGAAGGAAGGAAGGAAGTGGCGGAAGAAAGAAAGAAAGAAAGAAAGAAAGAAAGAAAGAAAGAAAGAAAGAAAGAAAGAAAGAAAGAAAGAAAGAAAGAAAGAAAGAAAGAAAGAAAGAAAGAAAGAAAGAAAGAAAGAAAGAAAGAAAGAAAGAAAGAAAGAAAGAAAGAAAGAAAGAAAGAAAGAAAGAAAGAAAGAAAGAAAGAAAGAAAGAAAGAAAGAAAGAAAGAAAGAAAGAAAGAAAGAAAATAAAGTGGTGTTCTTTTTCCTAAAGGACCACTCTAATATCACCCACATAGAACAAATATAGTTGGCTTAGGACTTAAGTCCAAATCTGAAAAATAGGTTGTAACAGAGTATGTAGATTCATCAAAAAACATTTTGTCTCAAAGGGAAAATATCTCAAAAGGATGGCTGATTACTCTAACTCAGGTTTGCCTACATGGTGCTAAGAATCCTCATTAGTATTTTTAAAGTACTAGATAATTTAGTTACGTTTTACCTAATAAGTTTTATTAATGATGGTTGCATTTTGATGTCTTCTAAGTTTCATTTCAAAGACTGTTCTTGTTAGTTTGAGTAAAGGTTTAAGAACATTTCTTATGAAAAAGAGTGCGGAAGAATACCAAGTGGACAGTTCCTCCTTTTAAAGTAAGTCCAAGGATCGAGTTTTCTCCATCTAGAAATGGAGCTTTGAGAGCATAACATAGTAATGGGACAGAAGAGTTACTGCTCTTCACCATATCAGGTGTTTGAACATTTTTATCTTGTTAAGTTTTAGGATATTTATATTCCTATATGTTATTTTAAGTTTTTGCCCGAAATATTTTAAGATGTCCATATTTTTTCTCTAGTTGCCACAGTGGATGGGAAAGATCCCCCTCTCAAGTTTATTCTGGCAGCTTACATAGGATTCAATATGATTATGGAATCAAGTTTTTGTACTTCTTCCTATATCCTCAGAGCAATTTAAAATTACTATACCAAGGGAAGCATGTGTAGTAATAGTAAGAGATGTGTAAAGCTTAATTTTGCAGAAGGAAGGGATGAACAGTTGGTGACCTCTGTAAGGAGGGAGAAAAGGGGCTAACAGATGAGCTGAAGTGGCAGTTGTAAAGTTCCAGCTGTAGCCGAAGAAGATATAAGTGGTTAAGAGAAGAAGAAAAATTTTGGGGTTGAGAACCACTGAAGGGTTTGATAAAGCTGAAAACTTATTCAGTCTGATCTCAGGACCCTGACTGATGATAGGCTGAAGAGGCTGGAATTACTTGAGTGCTGTTATATTTTGTCTCCCACCCTTGAGGGAATCCAAACTATTATGTAGTAGAATATTTATGGAATGTAATTTTCCCATGGTCCCCACTGACCTTTTCCTCTTTCCCTAGGTATGAGTTCTGAGATCCCCCAAAATCAGGTTGGTGGGAGGAGCAAGAGTGGTACTCCCGCACATGTATATTTGTTTGTGTGGTGGTGATAACTTGACCTGTAAGATCATAGATACCAAAAGGGAAGGTAGCCTAATTATCATTTCTTAGAGTTTGTACAAGGAGTGTAATGTATTGTACTATCAATAAGCAAGAGAGAATCTTACATTGAATTTGCCGTGATATTTTGGAGCCCAATTTATTAGTTCAGCAAACATCACTATCATCAGTTTGGTGGTAAATTACAGTGACTTCTAATCTATACTATTTCTTTGCTAGCTTTAATATTGGTACCTTAATGTCATGCACTGTTTTTATGTAATCTACTAGAAGTTCATTTGTTTTATAATGTGTAGTAAGTTATGGAGGGGCTTGACAGCTGGCCTGCAAGCAAAGCTGAATTAATAGAAGAAATAAAAATTGATGATTTTCAAGTGTATCCATATCAAGGATGAAGACAAGGCAGTCAGCATGGAAACAGATTAGAAAGGATACATGAAAATTTTTGTAAGCTAGACTACGTGTGTAAGTAGATGTGTATGAGTGCCTTATTAAATTTCTGTAAAACTTTTGCCAATTATATTGACGGTAATTGCTTTGCACCAATGAATATAATAAGTTATTGTGATGTAGTTAATGACTTAAGATCACGTTTTGTTAAGAGTATATAAAGCTGGAGAACACGCAGAATAAAAAAACCTTTTTCTTCTCGGACCCTGATCATGTGTGTATGTCATGTCTGGCCTAACAGTGACAGTAAGTAAATCTGTTCAAGACCTTTTGTCTGCTATTCTCTGTCTGTTCAATAAATAATTCATTTTATAAAAGACTTGTTCTGCCATACTTAGAACTTGTGAGCCAGAGCAGTTTAGGTGTGTCAGAGACTGAAATAGTTCATGCCTCAAACATTGATATAAAGTTTTGCTCACTTTAACAAAAACTGTATAAAGAAGCTACAACCAAAGAAGGCTCCCTGAAGATGCCTACCTGGAACTTTGGACTGTAAATCAAACTACTTAGATTACATAAAAGGAAACCCCATTCTTCAGTTGACTGAAACAGAAAGTAAACAAGGAAAACAATGTGGGCCAAACCCAGCATCTGTGCTAAAAATCACCTTTGGCTTGCTTTGGGGTGGGAGAGACTGTAGCCCACAGACCTATTTTTTGGGAGCAGTTTTGCACATATTACCCCCACAGCCGAGGTGGGGGGAGGAAGTTCCGGTGTGTTGTAACCTCTGCTCAGGGGCAGTGAACCCATCCTCCCTTACACAAACTGGCAATGGAACCCCTGGGACATTCAGCTGAGGAGCAGCTGAGGGTGTGCCTTAATCCATCAAAGGCTCCTGGAAGTGCCGCCCTGGGAAAAATACATATTATATGATTGGCTTTTTGCAAATATTAAAATGAATACTTTATTTGTTATGTTGGAAAGTTATGTTGTATTAATCCTTTTTTTTGTAGTGCTATACTAATCTTTCTAAGTAGTGCGGTGAATATAGTTTTAGGCTACAGAAACTATGTGATGTAAGATACTTTTTCTAACTAGCTCAAGGAGACATAACAGTAACAAGACACCAAAAGCCTAAGAGAAGGATCATTGTCTCCTTATTGGGAAGAACCAGACTTTGAGGGACCAAGATGATTGATTTTTAAGATGGGGGGGGGGGGAGTGGGGTGGGGTTTGTGGGGTTTGAGAATAACCAGAAAACACCCTTTGTTTGAAAAGAATTTTTGCATCATGTATGAGATATGTGAATGTGCAATAGGCTCTTACTTTAGGAGTTAATCCTTTGTTAACAAAGTGTGTTCTGTGGCAGAGCAGAGCATCGAGACATCTGTAATTCTTTGCTTTTTTATTGTCCTTTATTGTCCAAATTCTTATTACACTAATTTTTATTACTATTTTTATAACTATTTTACTACTATTAAACTTTTACAGTTTTTAAACAAGTGATTGGCGTTTTTCACACCCCCAGTGTCATTCCTGAAGCCTTGCACCACAGGACTGCATGTGATGCAAGAAACCCAGAATCTGTTGTAGGAGACAATGGCAAACTCCCCTGCCCCAGGGAGGTGCCTGGATTTTCCTTCCTGGCCTGAATATATGTCTGCTGTTCAGAATGCAATGTAATTGGTTGAGGTTCCTGTCTGTCAGCCCAGGGGCCGTTTATGGAACTGGCTGGGGTTCTTATTTACAGCCAAATTAATCGCCCAGTACAAGCCAGCTTGCAGTGTGACATACTGTGACAACTCATCTCAGAGTTTTGGAATTTACAGAATAAGCTGTCCAAATATCCTAAAAGCAGACAGGACACCCATCTGTAGTGTGTGGGATGAAAAGATGAAGCCTCACAACTGAATGTTTGAAGAGAGACTAGTACAATGCGTACATCTAATCATTTAGGGTGGAAAACATCTTTAAGCTCACTGGTTCTATTAGCTTCAGTAGAAGGTCACAGGCAATATTTGTTCCTTAATAAATATTAATGAAAAGGATAAGTATACCCCATTTTACTTTATCCATATAATAAGACTACCTCATTTCTGCTGTTTACATGAGCTTTCAGCTTAGGGTTTTTTTAGAATAGAATAGTATAGTTGGAAGGGACTTAAAACAACCATCCAGTCTACCTGCCTGACCACTTTAGGGCAGTCACTTTACATCTTTAGATTGCAGAGTGTTATTTGTGAGGGAAAAATCATGAAGTGTACCACAGCTTTGATCAGCCAGACTCTGGCAGTGCAGAGGTAAATGTCATTATTTTCATGAAAATTATTCCTGCATTATAGAAATAGCATCATTTTTCTCTGCTTTCAGAGGCTAAATATAAGCAATAATACTCTTAGAGCACATGTGCTGAAAACGGTTACTTTTTTTTCCTTGGGAAAAGCTGAGAAAAATCGGACAGACTCTTTGAGAATAGGTCTCTTACAAGATTTCTCCTATCCTTCTTTACAGTGCTGTGATGAATGATAATGTGAAATTCAGCTAAGTTCACATCAATCCTCCTTGCACAAGACCTTTCTGAATAGAATGGGCTCTTACTACACTAAGTCTATCATCGGAGTTGGCACACAGAACCTAGAACTTGCTGTGCTCATGGGCATAGAGTTTGACTCGAAAACTGTTATAGTTGAAATGCCTTTTCCCTTTCCCTCTCCTTTCCTATAACCTTACTTTAAGATGAAGAGGGGTAGGAAAAAAGACAGGACTTGATGCTGATCTCCCAAATCAAGACAACTTTTAGTACACGTTAATTTAAGGGCAATGGCAATATTTTGCAGCATCAGGTACCATGGCACAATTCACACATTAAATTCAAGGTCTTATTAACAGTAATTCCCTTTGATCTCATGACTCGAAAACTGGAAGCTTAATATTTTCTGAACAGTGATGAAAGGTTTAAACTCAGCTCCCTGCCAGCAGGTGGCTTAACTGGAATGCCACAGCCAAGATTTAGCTACTTGCTTTCCATCCTGCTTCTTAAAACATACTTCATCTGTGGTGGACTACTCCATGCTGTGAGAAGATCCAATTCCCACTTAGATCCTCAAATTCCTTCCTTTAGGTGTCTATGAAACTAGACATGATGTTTTGACTTGTAACTTTAGAACACAGATTAAATAAAATAGAGCAGAACAATAATTTGATTGTCACATCTACAAAAGTACAGTTTTGCCTGGCCTTGTTGTTAAAGATTACCATTTTCATAAAGGAGAAGAGCAAAAGTATTAACCAAGTATGAAGCTGGAATTAGCATCCAGAAATCTTTCTTTTAACATTAACCATTAGGAGATTAGCTCAGTTAGAGCATGGTCCTAATAATGCCAAAGTTGTGGGTTCAGTTCCTGTATGGGTCATTCCCTAAGGGACTTGCAGATCCCTTTAAGCTCAGAATATTCTGTGATTTCTTCTTGCTTTCTTTCTGTATGGCCTCACAAATCTGACACTTCTTTGGGCTAGAGATCTTCCAGCTGTGTCACTTGATATAAATTGTCTTTTGAGATGTAGGGCCTTGAGCCAAATTCTTGGCATTATCAATGACAGTGTTCTAAATACTAGATCACAAAATAAATAGTAAGCATTTTAATTATTATTTTAAAGGTAGAGTACTGAGTTCTTCAGATGTTACAGCACCTTACCCTCTAAAAAGCCCCAGGAGTAATGATACACCATGAATTATCTCCATGTGTTGGTCTCCAGCTAGGAGCCATTCTTCCACCAGCTAGGCATGGTGGCGCCTGACATGCTGGTTCCTACAGCCCTAATAAATTGTTTGCTGCATATAAAAAAACAGAAGAGCTGCCTCAGCTATAGGGTTTTGAACTAATTTATTTCTAATTATAAGATGATTTCTAATAAACATTCTGTAAAATGCCTTGAGATTAATTTTGCAGAGCAGAAGGAGCTGTTAAGATTCCTAAAAATAACTAGTCAACATCTAAAAATATTACTGTATCATAGTCCAATAACTTAAGCCCTTTTAGGGTTGGTGATTAACAGAAGAACCAATAAAATTACCATCTCTGCTTTCCAGTGAGTAAAAAAAAAAATTAAAAAAAAAATCACAGAAGCATGCAGTTTTAGGTTTTTGTTTTGTCTGGTGTTTATTTATTTATTTTTTTCCCATGAATGATACTGTTCATTCTCCTCTTCTTGGTGACTGATAACTTTGGGGAAGAAAATGTTAAAAAAGAGATTCACAGGCAATGCTTATGCAAAAATTTATAAATGTGGATCCATCTGTATTCATTGTTTCACTGTGGGATACTGTGTCTTCTTTCTCTGCTTTGTGTTTAAATTGCCATACATAAATGCATTTCTATGAAGTTACTTTTTAAATCTTTTGCATACTTGAAACATAAGAACTTGGGTTCCACACTGTTGAGTTAGAACTGCATGAAATAGTGAATGGCACACTGACAATAGTTGACCGAGCAACTTTTATGGCTTTTAAGCTCCCCAATTACAATTTTCTGCAATATAAGTAATTAAACATGTCTGCAGCCTGAGAAACCACTTTTGTATAGGTCAAAGATACAACAGAACTGAAAAAGCCTCCTGTCCCATTTCATACTCAAAAGTATAAATTTTAACAAAATTATTTTAGGGAAATGGGGTTTTTAACAGAAATGTTGTATTTGTTGATGTAGCTATATAGTATTCACCCACATCATTAAGATCTGTTGCAGCAGATCTTAATGACATGGGTGAATACTATATAGCTACATCGTTTGGAAAAAGATGATCTCTTTTAAAAATTAAATTGTTCAGGTAACACTGGAGTCAACAGAATAAGGAGAGACAGCTATACAGCTGTTTAACAGCTTAACAGCTATAAACCAACAGCTATATTTATACACAGTTGAAAATATTAGCATTTTTCTAGTATATAGAAAAATCTTTCTGTCTGCTTCTCAATGACTAGTAACACAGTCTAACAAGCCACCAACAAAACCAATAAAGCTTTGGTGTGAATGTGCTTCATTAAGCTAAAATGTCTAACATTACATAAACACGGTTTATAGATCCTTCAGATAAGAGGGACTGTTTTCCCAAATCATGTGGATCACCTTAGACAATGAGAAATTTTATCTCAAATAAGCAGTGTTCTTAAAGTTAAGCTGTTTCAGATTCAGTTCTAACAATTAACAACCCCTTGTAACTTTAATTTTGTCTGCATTTCATTAAACTTCTTTTGAGTTAATAACTAGTAATCTCACCAATAGCTCATGCTCCTTCTCACTATAATCTCTGAGATGACAAGAGAATTACATGTTTTTCTGAAATATCTATGCTTGTTACCACAACACTCTGTCTTCCTCAGGGTTGCAAAAGAGGAAATGAAGGAACCATAACTATTTTGTCAGTAAGAGTTAATTAGCAGAGAGTGGGATCCTGAAAGCTTCTGGAAACAGATTGAGAGCACAGGAGAACCAATGAACACAGTTAAGGAATGATAAATCAAATGTAATTAGAGGGAGCACTAGATGGTTAAGACCCAGAACTCCTCTAAAGTAGTATTTGATAAGTAATAAAGCATAGATTTGACTGGTCTTAAAGTTGAGGTAAAGGATAATAATGAAGATTCCCTACAGGACAGTTTTTAAAATTTCTTTGCTTCATTAGTTTTCGCTGACCTCAGTATGTAATATGGTCTTACTATGTCCCAGAATCAGTGTGCTTTCTTAAAAACATACATGAAGATGGACTTATTACCATGACAATTAAAACACAGGTCTGATAGCTAGAAACAAGGGATTTGGCCATTTATTCTGGATCAGCAATATGATTCTGGAGCATGTACTATCCTGTCTAAACCTAATACACACCTGGAGGGGCCTTTCTGCATTAAAATATGCTGCATGCACATCCTGAAGGAATCTTCACTGTTTTGATTTGACAGCCTCATCATGTCAGTTTATCATCAAATTGTAAAAAAAAATACTTTCATGTGTCTGCAGCAAATCCCAAATCCTGCGTTGTTCACTAAACATTTTTCAACCATGCTAATAACACTTTACAAGCAAGGATAGGAATATTTATATGAAAAATCAATCAATCATACAGTTACATTAGATAGTGTTATAGTTCACTAAAACATTTGAGATTTCAGCTAAATAGCTAATCACCTTGTGTAGTAAAAAGTAATATTTGTTTCAGGAAGGAGAACAAAAATTTTTTTATTCAGCTAAAGATGCAAAAGCACTCTGCCCTCTGGCTCTTGGCCAGCAAACCTGAATGGCAGCAACTGTGACAGTCTGAGTTTCATTTCCGACTTGTTCAAAAAGGGAAAAAGTTTTTACTATGCTCAGAGCTAGTCTAATTCTGCCACCAGGGAAGACAAAGAATTTTTCTTAATTTAGAAAATCAGAATATATTAAAGACCATCCCAATTAGCTTAGTGTAAAAGCCATACTATGCCTGACCCCTACTCTCTGACTTCAGCTACTAGTGTTGACACAGGTAGAAGCATAGAATCACAAAACATCTCGAGCTGGAAGGGACCATCAAGATCATCAAAGTCCAGCTCCTGGTTCTGCACTGGACAGTCCCAAGTATCACACTATGTGCCTGAGAACTTTGTCCAAATGCTTTTTGAACTCTGGCAGGCTTTGTGCTTTGACCACTTCCCTGGAGAGTCTGCTTCTGTGCCCAACCACCCTGTGGGTGAAAAACCTCCTCGTGATATCTAAAGTAAACCTCACCTAACACAGTTTCATACCAATCCCTTAGGTCCTGTCACTGGAATACACAGAGAATAGATCAGTGCCTGCCCCTCTGCTTCTTGTGAGGAAGTTGTAAACAGCTATGAGATCTCCCCTCTGTTTCCTCTTCTCCAAACCAAATTACCTCAGCCCCTCCTTGTATACCATCCCCTTCTAGACCCTTCACCATCTTCATAGCCCTCCTTTGGACCTCTCTAGTAGCTTTAAATAGTTCTTGTATTTTGGCACTCAAAACTGCACAAAGGACTAGAGGCAAGGCCTCCCCAGTGCAGAGCAGAGTGGGACAATCCCCTCTCTTGACCAGGGATGATGCACCCAAGGACATGGCTGGCCTTTCTGGCTGCCATGGCACAGAGGCTCTCAACCATGCCATCACCAACTGTAAGCCAGTCCCCTGATTATATACAACACCATCCACCCTCCCTCACCTGCCCTGCCTATCCTTTCTAAAGAGCCTGTGGCAACATGGCATTCCAGCCACCGGACCCATCCCACCAGGTTTTGCTTATGCTATTCATGTCAAATGGGACTGGGCCAAAGCTTTGAGCTCATCTTGTTTATTACTCATGCTGTATGCATTGTATAGAAACATTTCAGATATGCTTCGCTGCATCTGACACCTCATGGAGCAGACTGAGGGAGACCACTAGAGCTCACTTCCTCAAGTTTTGGCATACATCCCGTTGCTCATCACTGGCAAGCCAGATTTTGTCCCTTTGCCCCTTCTAAATTAGTTTGAAGCTCTGTCAATGAGCCTTTCTGAGAAAGGTGCATCCCACAAGATGTCAGTAGATTAAGAGTTGTATATATCATCCTGCAGCCAAAAAACCCAAAAATTTTCCAATGATACCAGCCTTGAAGCCATGCATTGATCTGATGGATCTGTCTACTTCTTTTGATATTATTCCTTGCCAGTGGAATAAGCAAGGAAAACATGACCTGTGCTCCTAAACCTTCAAGCAATTGTCCCAAGGCCCTGAAATGCCTTTTGATTTCCTTTGCGCTTCTCTTTGTTATCTTGTTACTGCTATTTGAAGAACCAATACGGATAATAATCAGGGGGCCCTACTAAACTGTAGAGTTATCTAGCAATGTCTCTTACCTGAACCTCTCAGAGGCAGCAAAATTCCCCATGGTTTGGGTCTGGTCTGCATGCTGCATACCTTCTGTTCCCCTTAGAAGGGAGTCATCTATGACAATTACTCTTCATTTCATCTTAGCAGAGGAGATTGCGATTTGGGGGTAGATTTTGTTTGCCTCTTTATCCCAGAAGGACCTTTGTCCATCTCATCAGTTGTCTGTCCTTCTAGTTCCAGGGCCTTATTCCTGTTGTAAAAATGCCAATCCTCCTGCCATCATCTAATCTTCAGGAGAAGGAGCCTTCCTCCTAGTATGGGCAGTGACCAGATTCCAGCCTTCAGATTGAATAGGTTCTTGACTTTTGACTAACTACTTGACCCAAGTTGGACTTTGTAAAAGAAATCAAAAAGGATCAGGTTCAAACTGAGACAGAGATAGAGCTGGATTGATTCTTATTTGCCAATACTTCCTTTTCTTTCATATTGTCCATGAGCATGCAAAAGGATCGGAGAAATAGAAAGCCTTTGAGCAAAATAAGTGCTTTAGAAACAAAATTATCATGTTTGTCAAGGTGATTTAGCAACAGTTCAATTTGTCAGTAAGATTATCCATTTATACAGGCAAAGCTTTTGAGCTTATATGAAAAGGTGAGCTTTCAAAAGGAGTGAATCTATCCAAACTGTTTAAAATGAATCTACATAAATTAGTCCTTCAAATAATAATGGAAGAGGAAAATAATAAGCATATAGTGCACTCACAATCTGCCCATTTCTTGGCCTAGAGGAATGAATATATAATCCAGATTACAAATGCAAGTGAAGAGACATCTGACACCACTGTAACTTTCTGAGCTTCAGTGTAGAACAAATGCTAAAGAGAGTCTGTATGATTGAGAGCTCAGTCTTTAAATGGTCAGTTTTGGGGAAAAACATCCCTTTGATCCAATTGGCTCTCCATTCCAGCACCACAAGCACAAGCATCTATCACTATCAATATGTGTTATCACATGGCCCAAGAACATAAGAACATTAACATCAGTGAGCAGAAATTACTCTGCAAATGAAACACAACACAAGCAAAAGGTAGGCTACTTCTGTGAAGGATAGTAGTAGCAAAACTCTCTGGTCTCCTCTCAAGTTTGACATTTTCCACTCAGTGATGTCAATTTGGAAGTCAACACTGATTTTCCTCTTAGAAGAGTAAGGATCTTTACTAAATACTGTTGATACTTTAGGGTACTATATACTGAAAAAGTTATTATAAAAGAAATCTTACAAAATCTTTAGAAGTCAGTACAGACAAAACATTAAGTTACTGCTAAAATAATCAAGAGGGATGAATGCAAGAGACAAAAATAATCAGCTGCATGTGTAAAGAGTGGGGGTATATTTCTTAGCCCCAGAGGGTGTGTTTCATATAGAAGTTAGCCAAGCAATTATGTGACAATAAGGCCTCTGCAAGTAAAAAGAGGAACACAGATTATTAACAATTTTACTCATTTTAGTCCTGGAAAATGATATTGTGATAATTATTCATTTTCCTACACCAGTTGGAGTGCAATCATCCTGGCTGCAGACATGAGGTTTTAAGGCTGCAAACCATAAAGCTAATTGTGAGAGGAAGCATATTTTATTGGATCACCTAGAAGAGCTGAAGGGAAAAAAAGTATGCTATTAACTTAAAAAAACCCTCAGGTCTCAAATACTTTGCTTTTTCTCCAAATGGTCTATGAAAGATACTATCCTTTTCTTTTTAAAACTTGGGTGTTTATACACAGGTGATGTGTGATCACCCTCTTGATCAGGTTACAGACTTTCAAAGTTTTGAGCAGTACCTATATACAGAAGCATACTGAGAGAGATATCAGTACTAGCACAACTTTTACTAAACCTCAGGGCTTCCAAGTAGCAGTGATACTGTAAATGCTTCAAAGACATAAAAAAGCCTGCAATGTTTTTGGATGCTATATCTGTCTAATAAGAGGCCCCAGAGCCACATGAAACCAGTCTTTCTTGGGTATAATGTTTATCACCATACCTGTTTACTACTGGAAAGTCAAGAGCAGTAACCCCCTTCAGTAAATTGAACTAGTAAAAAGGGATAAAACCTTCCCAATCTGTCTGTATTATCTATTTTTTACATAAACTCCTTCTATTGATATTTTTACCCATTTTCCTTCACAGGTTTTAAAAATTACACTTTTTGTACAGTGCTGCTAAGACTACATATTCAGTTATTGTACTCCCTAACATGAGGTGTTTAAAATTGCATCTTCCTAGTGTCGTTGCTAACACTACACCTGTTCTTTTATCCCATGAGAAGATTCCTTTATTTCAGTTATTTTAACACTGATGAATTACGATTTGAGAAAGTCATAAAAAGAAAGAAATAGTAGAGTTGGTTGAAACAAGGATAAACTCATGAAAAGACAAAATAAAAAATCTGATTGATAGATAAAAATCCAAATGTCAAACATTTGTATTAAAATGAGCCTAAGAGCTATGGAAGTTCTCTTTAAGATCCTGTTTCTTCTTAAATCCTTGGGGCTAAACATATAGAACAGATGCCAGAACTAATAAAGTCGAGAGCAGTTGTTACCATGCTTTTTATGCCTTCCTATGGAGAACCTGAGGGGCATTCCCTGGCTTAGGGAGACACAAGAAGATTCTCTCAAAAGATACCCTGTTCTGTTAGACCCCGTTGGCTCCTTCCCCTTGCTCCTATGTCACTCAACCACTCCGTCCCTATTCCCCCATTGGCCCTCATCTTTGTACTGCCCCATCGCACTGATCAACCCCTACCTCTCCATACACAAAAAACCTAGACTCTTCCCATGAGTGGAGCCTTTAGACCCTGAACATCTTACCACGTGGCTGAATTAAACATCTGTGATCTGTGCAAAGGCCCTTTTGCTTCCTTACCCTGGACTTTATTAGCAGCTAGTTTGGCTGCTACGCCTTCCTAACATCTGAAACCTAAGGTTAATGGTTAATTGTCATTAATCTGTCATTAAAGAGAAGCAGAGTTAGTTACTCATTCAACATCCCTTAATTTGAGAGATTTACATGCATCTGTCTCCAGCCTCCCCTCCTGATGGAAATCCTGCACGTTAAAAAAATAATATATCCACAGCTAATAATTAACCTTCACTGTACTAAAATTTATCTTTTTCCAGAGGACATAAATTTTCTTTTATATTGCATAGAGAAAAACTAATGTCTCTTAGCTGGAAAAGATCCATTTTGTATAGGCTGAAGAAAACCCTATTTCAAGATGAATCTCATTATAACTAACTGGGAAAAAGACTTCTTGTTTCCTTAAACAGAAAAGACAAGAGCAAAATAAAAGAGAATTTTAAAAGCATTTTTTACTAAACTGAACAAGTAATCTTTCCTTTATTTTCTCTATCATATTTCTAGACTGAAATATTCAGAATAAAGCAATATATTTTTCTAGCCTGCCACATCAGGCTTCCTTGTCATTAAACTCTCCTGGTTAACAACTCTGTTGAACACAGTTCTACAAGTCAATAAGTACTTTAAAATTCATTAAAAACCCCACATTATTCTTGCCCCAAATTTAATCACTGCTGACTATGTTGGTGCATTGTTGTCTTTCCATTATGTAAAGTAGAACAGAGGTCATAATTAAGGGCAAAAGGATTCTAGGCTGTAAGTTGGCAGGGCTGATTGAGAGGGTTTTGAATTAGGTCTGAATGGGGAAGAGAATTAAACCAGGGTCTCCAGAGAGGAGCCTAAGAGTGGTAAGCCAGAGTCAGGGGTGAAATCAGCACCCAGCTGAAGTGCATGTACACTAATGCATGTAATATGGGTAACAAACAAGAGGAGCTGGAAGCCATTGTAGAGGAGGGAAGCTATGATGTAGTTGCATCACAGAAACATGGTGGGATGAGTTGCATGACTGGAGTGCTGCAATGGATGGCTAAAGGTTATCAGAAGACACTTCAGCCTACTAAGGATGCAGATTCAGACAGTATCTTGGGAAACAGCCTTTAAAACAATGGCATCCAGGAAGACTGGACATACTTCAAGAAAGAAATCTTCAAGGCACAGGAGCAGGCTCTTCCTATCTGCTGAAGGATGAGCTGACAGAGAAAATGACCAGCCTGAATGGAAAGGGAGCTTGTGAAGGCAGCCAGGAGAAAAAAGAGGACATGTCACATCTGGAAAAAGGGGCAGGCAAATCAGGAAGTGTTTAAGTGTGTCATTAGTTATGCAGAAAGAAAATTAGAGGCAAAAGCTCAATTAGAACTTAACATAGCCGTTTCTGTAAAGGATAATAAAAAACAGATTTATTAACACTTTAATACAAAAGGAGGGGCAAGGAAAGCTTTCATTCTCTATTGGACATTGTTGGAAATATAGTTATCAAAAATGAGGAAAAGCTAAGCTACTTGAAACCTTTTTGTCCATTTTCAACAATAAGATGTGTTCCTCGGGACAACCAGCCTTCTGAGCTAGTGGATAAGGACAGGGAGCAGAATAGATCCCCTGTAATCCACAAGGAAGCTGTTAGTGACCAACTGAGCCATTTTGATGCTCAGTTGGTCACAATCTATGGCATGCAATGGGATCCATCCTGAGTGATGAGGGAGCTGATTCACCAAGCTGCACTCCATCAGTTATCATCAGTCCTGGCTAACCAGGGAGGTCCCAGATGAGTGGAAGCTGGCCAGTGTGATGCCCATCCATAAGAAGGGTGAAAAGAACAATCCAGGGAACTGCAGGCCTGTCAGCCTGACCTCAGTGCCCAGCAACATTATGCACCAGTTCATCTTGAGTGTGACCACATGGCACTTACAGGATGGCCTAGGGATTCAGACCCAGCCAGCACGGATTTAGGAGGGGCCAGCCATGACTGACCAACCTGATCCTTTTATCACCAGGTGACCCACCTGGTGGATGTGGGAAAGGCTGTGGATGTTGTCTACCTGGACTTCAGCAAAGTGTTTGACACCATCTCCCACAGAATCTCCCACCCTGGAAAAGCTGACAGCCCATGGCTTGGACAGGTGCACTCTTTGCTGAGTTAAGAACTGGCTGAATGGCCGGGCCAGAGAGTGGTGATGAATGGTGCTGTCCCCAGTTGGTGGCCCGTCACCAGCGGTGTCCCCCAGGGATCTGTGCTGGACCCAGTCCTGTTTAAGATCCTTATTGATGATCTGGATGAAGGGATCGAGTCTACCATTAGCAAATTTGCAGATGACACCAAATTGGTTGTGAATATCAATCTGCTGGAGAGTAGGAGAGCTCTGCAGATCAACATGCACGGGCTGGATTGATGGGATGAATCCAACAATATAAAGTTTAACAAGCCCAAATGTCAGATCTTGCACTTTGGTCACAACCACCCCCTGCAGAACTACAGGCTGGGAACAGTGTGACTGGACAGTGGCCAGGCAGAAAGGGACCTTGGGGGTACTGATTGGCAGCAGCCTGAACATGAGCCAGCAGTGTGCCCACATGGCCAAGAGGGCCGGTGGCATCCTGCCCTGGATCAGGAATAGTGTGTCCAGCAGGATGAGGGAAGGGATTCTTTCTCTGTACCGAGGACTGCTGAGGCCACACCTTGAGTACTGTGTCCAGTTCTGGGCCTCTCAATTTAGGAAGGATGTTGAGATGCTGGAGCATGTCCAGAGGAATGTAACAAGGCTGGTGAAGGGTCAGGAGCACAAGTCCTATGAGGGGCAGTTGAGGGAGCCGGGACTCTTTAGCCTGGAGGAAAGGAGGCTCAGGGAAGCATTTGACTCTACACCTCTCTCAAAGGACGTAATAGGCAGATGGGGGTCAGTCCTCCGAGGCAACAAGTGACAGGACAAGAGGACACAGCCTTAAGATGCACCTGGGGAAGTTCAGCTTGAGCATTAGGAAGTTCTTCACAGAAGGAGCGACTGGGCATTAGAATGGGCTTCCAAGGGAGTTAGTGGAGTCACCATCCCTGGAGGTGTTTAAGACTGGATATAGCACCTAGTGCCATAGTCTAGTTGACAAGGTGGTGTTAGGTCATAAGTTGGATGTGGTGATATCAAAGGTCTTTTCCAACATAGTTGATTCTTTGACTTTGTGAATCTTTTTGATATAACTATTTCTGAAATTTTTAAAAATATTGAATATTATCTTCTCATTTTTAAGACATTTAATATTTCTTGCTTCCCAACTTCCTACACAACCAAACAAAACAGCTTTTTTTTGGTAAAATATATTCTTAAATATTCTACTCTGCAGCATAGATGGAGTAAAAGCATATTTACTACATATCACACAATTCTAAACCTCATTTTTAAGGAATATTTTATAGCACTGTATCCTACTATAAACTATAATTTGAAAGGAAGCAAACAGAAAGCTTGAGTAGAGGCTATAACAGTCAAGTCAATTCAAGAAAGATAACAAAAAACAAGTTGTGCAATTTTGTTTGCTATCATGATGAATAAAATAGTGAAAAGATAAATTTTGAGAAGGAATATGGGTTCATCTTAGCACTATGAAGAATGAATTTAAAATACTATTTTATATTGTATTCACCTATGTGTTTGACTTCTGATGTGATCAATGTCTGTAAGTCTAGAGGGTTTGAGAATTATATATGGCTGTTTATTAAAGCAAATGAAAGGGCTCTCACTTTTTAGTTTTTTGCTAGATCAAAAAAAAAATATTCATATTCATCAGCTAAGGGGTTTGAATCCACAAACTGCCAGTATGTTGCTGAGAAGAACAAAGTCCTTTTCATTAACCAGGAAAATATCATAAATGCAGGGAAAAAAATCTTTATTGCAGATGTTCATATATTCTTGCATTTTCTCTTTATGTACTCTTAAAAAGAATGCTTATTTTTTCTGACACTCATTGTCATTCTCTGTTTCTAAATATATATTAGTTATACATATGTTAAATGAAGAACGTAATAGACAATGTTATAAACATTTTCATGCAGCACTTGGTAGACAATCCTAACAACCTGAATAGCACTCCAGACTTGCAGACTTGCAGGAGTTCACATCTTTAAAGCACTCCATAAAGAAAAAGCTCCTCTTCTAGTCTCTGAGCAGCTCATAGGATTAGATGTACTTTACATTTTTAACAACTTGCTTTCCAGATGCTAAATGGCTCTAAGGATTAGTTGCATTTTATTAAAACCAACATGTCCCAGCTTTGAGCTGGAGTTATCTACAACATGAAACACTGTGTACTCCACAAATCATCAGAGAACAGAAGGGCACCACTGAAATCACCAGATTAAGGCAAGTGTAAGCACAGATTTAACCTAACATTTTTCTTTCTCTAAATTCCATAGAAATATCTCCTTTAGAGATCCCTGTTTTCATATTTCCATTCAGCTTTGCAGTGTTGGACAAAAATTATCAACTAATTAAAAACCAAGAAAAGAACAAGTACAGGTGGAAAAAATTCGTTATATACACTTAGCTGTGTTTTATGCCAAGCCAATCACTTAGCACTTCTGATCACACAGTAGAGCTGATACTTACTGCTATCTGGCTCACAACTGCTTCCTGCTCCTCTTAGATGATGAACAAATCATTCTACTGTCCAGGACTATGCGGTCCCAGCTGACCTTGAGCCAGGTACATTGGCATGGAAACTAGAGGCAGCACAGATCTCAATGAGACAGCCCTGGTGAGTAAATCCTCCACGGAGAGGAGAGTAAGCAATTTACTTTCCTGGGTCAAGGAGCAGGTCCCAGGATTAAAAACAAATCTCCAAATAAATCTTTAGGCTTCTTTATTTTTTGAAAAAACTGTGAAGCTCCTGTAGTTTAAAAGAAACCTCTGCATCTCCCTAAGTATGGAAGATGACAGAAAAATGCAGTACAAAGATGATTTTTAATTATCTTAGAAAAACAGAATGGAGATCCAGGTCCTCATCCCCTCAGCTGCAGAGAGACCAGAATTTATGAGTAGTACTTATAATTCGTTGTCTCATAATGACGCTAATGATTTTTTGGCATGTTAAAGGTTTGTGTTCAGTTTTTGTGGCTACATTTTTTAATTAAAAGGTGCCTGAGCAGAAGTGGAGTCAAAACCTAACCTGTAACAGCAGCAGAAACTTGTAAGTGAGTACCATTACTTATGCAACTAATAATACCTAACTCTTACTATGCTCTCTAGTAACCTATGCTTTCTTGAGAATTACTGGATTTAAATTTCATGTCAAGTGAACAGCAGAATGTGTGTGGGTCAAACTGTATACCCCAGTGACAAGATAGTTGTAACACAAAAGCTACTATCACTGATGACAAGTTCGTTATCTCAAAAGAATTAATTCCTTCCACTGTGATACTGAGCACTGACTGCATTTGTTACTCTACTTTGAAGAATATGTATTACACAAAAATGACTGTAACAAGATATAAAACACTGGTATTAGTAAACTGAGAGTTCCTTGAGCTGAACATTTTGAGCTGTATAGAATAAAGCTGGTCAGTTATTGAGAATTGAAACTCCTCCAATACCTGTAGCTTCAGTCAATCAATGGTCTTGTCCATGGACAAGTCGGCATGTATGCTGCTGACAGACACCTTAGAGGATGATTCTTAATTGATCAACCTGACTGTGCAGAGGGGAACAGACCTGTCTGAAATCTTTGGCAAAGCAGACAAAATGGGCTTTGGGCTCTTCTGGAGTGTAGCAGGCTGTGACCAGAAATTTTCTGAGTGGGCTAGTGAATTTTCTCAGAGCTAGTGAATTCTCAGGTTTTTGTACTTGGAGGATCAACGAACAATGATGAATCCTAGGCCAATATCTTCACTCCTCAATACTCAACCCTTCACCCATTGGGGAAATGCAAAGGTAACCAAGACAAGTATTTCACTTACCTTCAAGAAGAATTTTTTCATAGGTACCTTGCTTGCACTAACCTGTTATTCTGTGTGATACACATGTGCATATGCTATGGCAAAGCTGGGAGAAATGCTGCTTTCTTAGACTTTTAAGTACCTTAGATATGTAAGTAAGTATAAAAGCTAAGTAGAATGCTGCTAAGTATTGTTTCTTTCTAAGCTGCTAAGTTTCACCTACAAGTTATGTTAAATGCTGTTAAGTGTAATTTTTCTGTTATATTATTACAGTCAAGTTATAAGTTATCAGTTAAGTTAGGCTTAAGCTAAGTGTTGTTCCTTTGTTAAATTGTTAAGGTTAAGGTATAAGTAAAGGTTAAGTACTGTTAGGTTTGAGTACTGTTACACTTTTAGGCCATATTCCTTTTTATCCTTGCCCTCACTTTCCTTTTGTCACACACACAGACTGGATTTTGTTCATTGGGTTTTTCCCTTATGTGCCACTGTCCAGTAAGTAGTAGATTGAATCTTGCCAACAAATGTTGTTGTGCTGTCACTTAATCAGTTTTTAGTTATACCCTTACCAGTGATTTTTTAAGCAATCTCACTCATTCATAACACATACCACTGCAACTTACTGACTACTGGGGCCTAAAATACCACCCTGCCAAATCTCTCTTCCTTACAGTCAACTGACTCTTCACAAAAAAACCTTCACTCATAGGAATTCAAAGCTCTCACACACCACTAAAGAGTGAAATAGAGCAGGGAAGGGCTTATAATGTTTTTATTCCAGTTTCAGTCTCTGTCTAAATTTGCCTTTTTCCCTGAAGGCATCAGGAGATGCCTTTGGAATCTCTGGTCCCAAGGACACAAGGCTGTCATTCCCACCACTGGTGGGGAGGAAGAGTGAGACATCAGCAGTTGTTTAGACCTGTGTTGCCTCCCTTAGCTACTCCTTGTCCTGATCCCCTCGCTAGCTGAGACCCCAGATACTAAGGAAAAACTTTCCTCTGGTAGCATGAAAGCTGACAAGAGAAATGTTTCACTTAAGCCTCCCTTTTATGCAAAATAGGAAATACTGTTTTAAGTGACATTTACTAGATTAAAGCAGCAGCCAAAATTAGGTTTTGTATTTGCAGTTTGCCCCATTTGTAAAATAAAGGAAATTTTATAATTTTCACTTCAGCAGCCTCCTTCCAAATAACTTTTTAAATCACTGACATAGTAGAGCTTACACTGTGCTGAATCCTTCTAGATACCTCATCATTTGGAAACCAAAGTTCAGCTATTGCCTGCTGAAATAGAAATTATATTCTTCCAGAGTCTGGGAGAAATGAGAGGCATATATCATTTCTGGGGAAAATTACTCACTTCTACATCTTAGCAGACCTCATTCCTATGGGGCTGCTGAGAGCCAGAGAAGGAGGAGGACACAGAAGCAGGATGTGCAAAAGTAAAACTGCAAAAGAAAAGCTTTTAGCATTTTCAAAACATCTCCTGTTCAACTGCAGCTTGCAATCAAAATTCAGCTTCATTTTCAAAGCTCAGTAGCATGATGACTTGCACTTCATGAAACAGACATCTGCTCATGAGTAGTCAGCAATACCACTGAATATTGGTCAGTGTCTGCTGCCTCATAGCAAAGTAATTGCTTGTGCTTTTTTATTTACATATTCAGTGAAACAAAATCACCAAGTAAAATCTAATTATAATCCCATAGGTTCATCCCTCATGATACTCTTTCAGTTGATCTGTTACTGCATACAACTATGAAGGACAGACTAAAGAGAAATCCTCAGGAATGCTCAACAAAAGGGCACTCATTAAAATTCCCTGACACAGTTAGAAGTGGTGCATTGATAATGTGTGAGTTGGGGCCTAATAGAAGTGGACAGGAGTATAAGTGGACATGATTATATTTAAATGAGGAACAAAAAGGAGTCCCTTTTCCACAGCTGGTAACCTGTTTCTGATGCACTATTTTCAATGTTAACCCACTATTCCAATGTTAAATGAAAACTAACTAAGGGGAAAAGGTACAGTGTTTCTTACAAGACATTATTTAGACATTAATAAAACTGTTCTAGACTAATCTTTGGTTTTGCCTTGAAATGAAAGTTCAAGCCATTTTATTAATAGATAAAAAAAGGTCTCCTATCCTCCATCCCCAGAAGAGTTATTTACTCATTGCATAAAGTGTTGTGCGGTAGTAACTTATTAACACAAGCCAAGCACTGAAAAAACAAGTTTGGGTTCATTTTTTAAAAAATCATGAACCATTGATGGAAAAGGTAACATTCCTGAACTCTTTTCAGTACTGATGCAGGTCTCTGAGGAAAAAAATTCATACTCAATAGGATATTTGGAAAAAACCCCAAGGGATTAAAGGGTATAATGGCATGTGCACATGAGCACTTAGAAATCAGGCGTGTCCTGGTTTGAGAGGAAGTGAGTTTTTGGGATGCTGTGGTCAAACCAATGGGTGCTCATATTTGAATACTGGCACCTGGTGTGGCCACTGAGTACATGGATACACCTCTGAGAACACAGGGGGTTAAAAGCAGAGAACGCCCAGGGGGAAGCTCTCCTGGGTTCTGTCCAGTCCATGAGGGAGGTCAGAGCTCCCCTGCCCGGCTGCGGGCTGGGCAGGAGAGGGGAAGCCGTGCAGCCCGGTGAGGTAGGCCGGGCCTTGGACAGAGAAGGGAGGTGAAGGCCCCTGCAGGACAGAAGGGTGGAGGAGCATCAAGAGGCATCGGGCAGCCACCCACCCACCAGGAGAGAGAGAGAGAGAGAGAGAGCTGGTGCCTGTGCTTGTGCCACCTTTTGACAGCACAGCCAGCAGAGAAGGAGAAGGGGGGATTCAGCGAGAAGGTGCCCAGCAGGGCAGCCATGGGAGTTCTGGACAGGCAGAGCCTGAGATTTTTAACCCTTTCCTTGCATGATGGAAACCTTACAGATGTTGATCCTCCTGGAGTTGAATGAGAAGGGAGATAGGGATGAATGGCAGGAAATGGGCAAGTGTGATGCAAGTTTGTGCAAGTGAAAGATGTCCGAGAGAAGTTGAGAAGAATCTTAGGTGGGAGGAGATGATGGAGTGGCCTTTGGCTGGACTTTTCTTGTATAGCCATGGACAGAACTATTTTTCCTGTGACACAGAGACTGCATTTAGGGGGAGGCAATGGCTTGGAGCCAAGAGAGTACAGTGATGTTATGTGAAGGAGTGCGTGAACAGAGACGACAGGTGAGGACGGTGGTGGTGCCCTCTGTCTTCAGGGAAGAAGAAGATCTCTGTTCTCGAGACCCCTCAGCCCCAGGGGGTGAATTTGGGGGAGACAGGTGTCCCAAAAGTGAGAGACTGTGCTTTTTTTGGAACTGGGCAAAGGATCCTTAAAAGGGGAACCCTAGAAGCAGCTCTGGTCCATGCGCAGTGGTGAAAGCACTGGGCATGGAAGGAAGATGTCACCATGGCAAATGATCTCCGGGTGATGCCACGTGTGACAGGAAACACAAGAGATCTCAACTGTGTTTCCAGGGGAAGCCTATGGCACAAGAGGGACTCCTCACTCCTTGATGAACTGAGAATTGATTATCTGAAGGGTGGTGATGGACTGAGAGTTGGTGATCTGAGGGATGGTAACTGAATTGAGAATCCAAGGTTTTGTCTTAGTGTGATGTATTGGGAATTAGGTGGGGGGGAGGAGGAATGTTGGGAAGGTTTTCATCCTGAGTTCTGTGTGTTTCTTTTATATATTGTAAGTTAATAAAGTTGGTTTTATTTTCCTTTTGTTCCTAAGTTGGAGCCTGCTTTGCTCTATTCTTGGTCACATCTCACAGTAGACACCAGGGAGAATGTATTTTCATGGGGTCACTGGCATTGTGCCAGCATCACACCCTGACAAGGTGATGAGGAAAGAAACCACCATCTGAAAAAAATGTGAAAGTCTTTCAGTCCAGGAATAAAGAACTACTTCATGCCCTTGGTGGACCAGAAGAAATAGAAAATTAGCAGTGAACTTCGCTTCAAGAAGTAATTTCAGTGAGTCATTGAGAAGCAAATCCAGACTGATATCCTCATACCATTAGTTATAATCATTTAACTAATTATTATAAATAATGAAAAAATGGGCACAAATCACATTCTGTTCACTACTCATTCAAGAACCGGTAGAAAAAAGGTTAAAGTCATCAAATAAATTATCTCATAAGGACTGTTTTCCTCTGTTTTATTTCCACCTCTCTGTGGCCTCTGTCATGTTTAAGGCCTTGGCTTACATACATAAGAGAAAAGGGTACTGAGATGATTCTTCCAAGTCCACACACCTTAGTCTACCTGTTATACAGCAGTGTAAGGCAGGCCAGAACATTTTGTCCAACAGAGTATTTTTTCCCCACCTAATCCAATCTATAGGAACACCCCTAAATTTCCAAAAAAAAGACTAGAGAGGATGACTATGTTCAGATGTATAAACTGTACATCACTTCAAATCCCTACAGGCAGACTACAGATATTCATCATCTGAGAAACCAGACATGTTGGTGAACACAATAAAAAGTGGTATTTTTAGTTCCCTCTTCACATTGCTAAGATGAGCCCATCTTCTTTCTCAAAATTTATCTTTCCACTATTAATCAAATTAACCAACAAAATTACACAAGATGTTTTTTTAAGAACTGTCCTCAATTTTTCTCACTGTTATAGCCTTTCTTCAAGCTTTCTGTTTTCTTCCTTTCAACTTGCTTGGCCTAGTAATCTTTCTAGTTCACAATCCCAAGTTAGCCCCTAAAACCACTCACAAAGTTCTGTAGCTCAATATCACCCAACCAAAAAATTCTGCCCTGACACAGGAGCCCAATTAAAATTATTTCACTGAATTTGAAATTTCAAATTTCTGAAATTTATTTGCAGAGTCAGAATTTTAGTTCTCTTAATATTTTGGAATGGAAACATATCCAATCTCTTGTAAATCAAGTATATTAAGTCAAAACTGAGCAAATTAAATTAGTTTTGTTATCTTTCTGGTAGTGTAAATTTCCCACTTCTTTCTTTTCTTTCAGCAGCCTCACTCCTATTTTATTCATACAGATAAATAACAGTTTAGTATTTGTTTTAAACTCCTTAGTAGAGCCTAATTCTTCTAGGTTGTGCTGCTGCTTAGATGAAAGCACTAAAATTCCATTCAGGTGAGCACTAATTCCTTGTTCTTCAGTCACAACTAAACAAAAGAGTTAATTTTGGTACTTCAGAGGGTTGAAGAGCAAAAGTCAATAAAACAAAGTTACTTGTCATCTTTGTGTGTAAGATGCAGGCTATCTCTACAGCCTGCAGATGGTATAACGTTGTACAAATATCCTTACTCTGACATAATGATAATTTCGCGTTACATATCAACGCGAGAGCTCACCTCACTGAATGAGGTGCTTTGAATTAACAGAATCAGGTTAAACTTTTGGAATTAAAACTATGACAAGCTAGACCAGGAAAAACAAGTATAACTGAAGAACTTTTCTATGGCTTTAGCTTTTCCCAAAAGAGTCAAAAATTTAGAAGAAAGGGGGCATAAGACACTAGAGCTGCCATATATAAATGCATAGCACCAGTGCAGAGGCATCAGAAGAGAAGGGCGATGCTCCTACTTCAGCAAAGAGCACTAAAATGGCATTCCTAATAAGCAAACAATGGGTCTTGCAGGTGAGCAAAACTATGGTCACATTTATGTGTTTGTAGCACTGACACTCATTAGTGTTGACAAGAAAAGCATTAGGATGCAGTTACAAATCCATAAAGAGTCTTGAATGTTCAGATTTATATAAAATATTTCTAAGTAACATAATTTATTAATTTGATTTTATTTGCATGTTCCCAGGACTGGGGTAAAAACACTGTCAATCAAAAATACTTTGAATATTTAGAGGCTCCTCAAGACTTAACTTCCTTTATATACAGTACCAAAAAACATAGGTTTTAATTGCGGCACAGACGAAGGTTCTTCCCTGCTTCATCTGATCAGTTATCATTTCAACCCTGCCTCATGCTGTAGATGCGGTTCAAATATGTTATAAACATTAGTTTTATAATAAAAAAAATATGTGTGGGCTTAACATATTCTTAAAATTAACAAGAATAAAAAGATAACCAGAAGAAGTGCAAAAACACTTTTACATTTTTAGAATTATGCAGAAACTTATTCAAAAGAAATGTGTTTGTCACTTTATGTATATATAATGGGTAAGCTGAAATACCATGACCTTAAACCTACCTCAGCCTTATTTGTGCTATAAAGAAAAAAAGTAGGAGGGTAACACATAAGTTGAGTAGAGATACACTTTCAGACAACAGTCAAGCAGAGATTCTGCCATCCCCTAGAATCATTCTTCATTTGCCCATCTGACCCCAGCTCCTGCAGAGGTTTCAGAAACCCTGTAAGAACATATAAATTCAAATTTGCAGTTCCCACTTATGGTTCTGGGTAGAAGGGTTTATTACAACAGTAATAAACTCCTAGAAACCAGAGAGCTCCTTGTGAAACAAATTAATGTGAACAGCAAGTCAGTACTGTCATTTCTTGTAGGCAGTTTAGCAGCAAAACCACACTCCTAAATAAAGAAACTGAGAAGAGTCTGAGGAGTCAAATGTGCTTTTGTGGATTTTCACATCCCTCTAAAGGACACGAGAGGACCTACAGAGCATGGCACGTCTTTAGCAAGCACCTTGAACTGGTCCCCATTTCATCACATGCAAAATTAATGTCTCTCTCAGCTGTCCTACATTGTTCACCTTCCTGAAGAACGTCTCTTCCTTTTTACAGCATGATATTTAAGGAAACAGACTTCAACATAATTGTCATGATTCTATTTCTAATCTTTCCTGAAGAAGAGATTCCATAAATACTTCATTAGACATACAATACTGTAAAATTACAAATGATAATCACAAAGGGAGTAGCAGAGCTGACATAACTTTCTTGTCTCCATAAGGCGGCAACAGGTTTTTTGTGTCAGAAATTCAGTACACCCTGCCAGAAATACAGGCACTATTGTTTTTTTCCTTTAATATTTACACCAGACCTTTACCAAATTAAACATATTGAGGTGAACCCATCTTCTCTTCCTGTCCTAGCCTTCAGATGTCTTTTACTTGAAAATTTAAGGGAAATACTTGAAGAGAAATAGACATGACCGGCAGCTGGCCATTTTTAAAATAACCTCATCATGACTTTCAGGCCCTTGCAGTGTGCACAACTATATCCTACCTGCTTTGGGCATCCTCTGAGCAGCACCACCAGGTACACAGCCACTCAAGATCACAACTTTGAATGGAAAAAGGACTTGAAATGTTCCAAACTCATTTTCAAGACCCCCAACTGTCCCTATGTTTGGCATCATCTACATCTTGCTGTGACCCTCGTCTTCAACAAAGGATTTAGTTTGTTCACCCTTCCCATGCAAAAAGAGATAGGTATGCCAGGGTACATGTTTCCAAGAATTGACTAGAAAACACTATAATGAGCAACAGAGGCAAAAGTGTAACAGGAATTTAAGATGTTATTTAGGAACATGGAAATGAATGGGGCTTTACACAATAATAATGATACAACTGCTCCTTTTTACACATCAATTTTTTATTATTAAACATTAAAGTAGAGGCAAACAGCTCAGAGAAAAGCAAAAATCAACATGGCCTGACAAAGAGGATACCCACTGAAGGAATAAAGAGCCCATGCCTTCTCTTGGTGCAACCCAGTCCAATAACAGAGCTGTGGTAACTGTATACCATGAGGGCTAAGGGTAGATTCACAAAAGCTACCTTAGGCATAATGAGCATAATTATTCATAATCAAGAGGGAAGGAGAAGGTTCTTCCTGCAGACAAACAAGAGCAAGGAGGAGAAACTTAATGTAGCTCTTGGTGGACAACAAGCTGTCAAGGAACTAGCAGTGTGCCCTTATGGCCAAGAAGGCCAATGGCATCCTGAGATACATTAGGAAGAGCATTGCCAGCAGGTTGAGGGAGGTGATCCTGCCCCTCAACTCAGCCATGGTGAGGCCACATCTGAAGTGCTGTGTCCAGATCTGGGCTCCTCAGAACAAGAAACATAAGGATTCTGAAGTGGGTCCAGTGACAGGCAACAAAGATGATTAAGGGACTGCAGCATCTCTCTTAAAACAATAGGGTGAGAGAGCTCGGCCTGTTCAGAGTTGAGAAGAGATGGCTGAGAGGGGACCTCATTAATATATATAAGCATCTGAAGGGAGGGTGTCTAGAGAATGGAACTGATGCCTTAAAGTTTTATCTTTCATATTTTTTAGATTCTGTACTGTCTTAGAGTGTAACTCTGAACTTCATATGAAGTGTTACTAAGTTTTTTCTTCGCAGCTTAGTTAAACAAAACAATCCTTTTACAGCCTAAGAATCAAAGACACTGTTGCACTTTCAGGCCCAGAAAGTGTAAACAACGGCTAATTGAAGAGAGCAAACCAGGAGGATGGGACTTCATAACCTGAAGCTGTAATTGGACAATTGATCCCAATATGTTAATGGACTAAAGCTTACTAAAGTGTGAAAACTAGTGACCAGTCATCCATATTGTGTCCATCTTGGGTAGAGCCAAGACCAGGCTCTTGTACAGCGCAAGGTATATCCCTTGAAGGCCTTTTAAAAAATACCTACTTTATTCCTTAAACTCTGTCTAGCTTCTGTTCCAGGTCAGCCTCCTAAGGCATCAGAAAAAAGCTCTTAATGGTGATGCCAAGTAATAGGAGAAAAGGCAGCAGGCAGAAACTAATGCACAGGATGTTCCTCTTGAATATGAGTAGCGCTGGTGACTATGCACTGGAATAGATTGCCCAGAGATGTTGGTGAGTCTTCCTCACTGGAAATATTAGAAAACTGCCTGGATGCAATTCTGTCCAATGTGTTCCAGGATAACCATGCTTAAGCAGGGAGGTTGGACCAGATGACCTACTGTAGCTCTTTCCAGACTTACCCATTCTGTAGCTCTTCAAAGAGTGAAAAATGCATATTATATATTGGCTCTTTGTAAATATTAAACTGTTGTAAATATTAAACTATAGATGTTATGTTGGAAAGCTATGCTGTATTAATCTCTTTTAAGTAGTGCTGTATTGATCTCTTTTAAATAGTATGGTAAATATAGTTTTTAGGCTATAGCATAGTAATAAAATTTAAACTATGTGATGTAGGATACTTTTTGTAACTAGCTTAAGGAATGGATAAGATAATCAAGAAATTCTTTGCATAGAGATAACAGCAACAAGACACCAGAGACCCCAAGAGAAGAATGATTGCCTCCTTATGGGGACAGCTCGGACTTTGAGGGACCAAAGTGATTGATTTACAAGATGGGGGGAGGAAGTTGAAATTAAGCAGAAACACTTCTAGTTTGAAAGGGAATGTTTGAATCATGTACGAGATATATGAATATGCAATAGGCTATTGCTTTTAAGGGTTAATCCTTTATTAATCCAAAGTGTGCTTTTGTGGCAGAATGCAAAAGCACCTGCACATCTGTAATTCTTTGCTTTTATTGGCTTTTATTGTCCTAACTCTGATTATCCAAATTCTTATTGTCCTAGTTTTTATTACTATTTTCATTGCTATTAAACTTCTAAAATTTTAACACAAGTGAATGGAGTTTTTCACAAAAGCATTCTCTATAAGAACTCCTGTCTCTACTGCTGATTTTAGTTGGAGACCTGGAAGGCTTGCCTTTCCTTCATAGTTTACCAAACACTTATTACTGGTTTCAGACTTTTATTTCATCTCAGGCTAAATTTTGCTGCAACTTTTAAGAGAATTGCAGAGAACTTTCTTGCAACCACACTAGGAACATGGAGGCAAGCAAAGATCAAAACATGTTCAGTGACTTTTTCTGCCAGAAATCCCTTTAAGCAGAAAACTCCACAAACATGAGGAGTGTAGAACATTCCCTCAGGCAAGAATTAAGATCCACTGACAGACATTGTGTTTCAGAGATTGCATCCCACACTACTGTTTCCATTTTCCTCTTTCTGCACCTCAGAGTCATTCAGCCACAGCTTCCACAAATTGGAATCTAATACAGACAGTATTAGATATTAGAATATTATAATAATATTAGAATATCAGCAGTATTAAAGGAGTATTAGATATTAGAATATTAGAATAATATTAGAATATTAGCAGTATTAAAGGAGGATCCCTTAGATCCTCTCCCTTCCCCATAAAGCTAGGTGGTATTCAAAGGGAGACGAAGAAAAAAGCAACTCAGAAGGTGAAAAAATGTGAGTATGTCTCAAAAAAAATACCAGCGTTTCTCATGAAACTGCTATGTTCTTCTAGTTGCTGTGCATCAAACCCCAACTCCCTCTGTGTATGTTTTCACGCTACAGCAGATCTACCTGAACTACCTTTAAATTTGGGAAACAGGCAAGTCCATCTGCAATGATACACTTCTCCCAAAACAGACTCTAAATTCACTCAAGAGGTAGGAGAAATTAGTCCATTCTGAATGCAGCATAGACATGGCTAAACCCAAGACACCAAGATCATGGTGTTGGTAGCAATGCTATTCAAGATCATTATCACTGATTTGGATTATTTGATGCAACAATCCTTTCTGAATTTTTGGATAATATCACCATTGGAGTAGTAGGAGATACGGCCATGATTTTGGAATGCATGGCTTATGAATGTCCCTTTCAAAAATTTTTTGATTCAAAAATCAAAAAATTTTGGTGAGTCTGGGATGTGGTATTTTCTGAGTCCCCAGTTGGAGGAGGAAATGAATTAATCTGACTCCATGTTATTAGAAGGCTAATTTATTATTTTATTATCTAAATTATGTTAAAGAATGCTATACTAAACTATACTAAAGAATAGAGAAAGGATACAGACAGAAGGCTAAAAGATAATAATGAAAAACTCGTGACTCCTTCCAGAGTCCCAACATAGCCTGACTGTGATTGTCATTAAGTCAAAACAATTTACGTGTTGGATAAATAATTTCCAACCACATTCCAAAGCAGCAAAACACAGAATAAGCAAATCAGATAAATTATTGTTTTCCTTTTTCTCTGAGGCTTCTCAGCTTTCCAGGAGAGAAATCCTAGTGAAGGAATTTTTTGAGAAAATATGACGGTGACATCTGGGACACAGAGACCAGCACAGTGAGAGGAGCTTCCACTTCTAGTTGTGGCAGCTACCATCAGCACAGCTGCTATTTCTTGTCAAAATGAAAGTTTGCTGGACAAGCTACACCTAGCCTCTGACTCTTGTTTGCTATGTTGCAATTCTGTTTCACATAAGCAAGCTAATTGCCTTATCTGAACATGTGGGAAACACGGTTCTGCGCCTAATGACGCTGGGATAATTGGCAGGCACAGGTCACCATAAGGGCTGACCCCAGCAGCATCAGAGCGCTATTTCATACCTCCCAGAAGTGAGTGTTGGCAAAAAGAAGTGGTTGCTTTCAGAATACCATTTGTTTAAATAGCAAGCATTAAGACTCTTCTGAGCATTAAATGTTCACAGCTGCATAACATTTATTCCTATTATTCTTTAATCTTTCACAGCCTCTGTGAATTTTTTTGGTATGGACAATTAAAAAGAGGTCAGCAACAGCAAAGGTAGAGAAACAGATTTGTAATAATAACACTATTTATGTGAGAAAGGAAGATTCATAAAATGTAACAAAATTTATCTCAGCAAAAGTATTTTTGATCTTTTGATGTTATAAGCTGTAGTGAATAGTCCAAGAGCATCTTTGTTGCTCAGAAAATAATAGAAAATAAATTTGAGAAACATTCACTGCAACAAAATAAGCTAAGAGATGTAAAAACATCCAGCCTGAATAAAGCATGGAAGAATACATTATAATGTTGACAAAACATTATACAAACATCCCATCAAAGGAAATGCAATTTAATTTTCAGGATATGCTGTAATGGGCAATTTACAAAGAATTTATTTGAAAAAATCTGTCTCTCTTGCTACATCACATTCCAAAAGTTGACAAAAAAGGGGAAAACATGGATTAAATCCCACTACAACACACATTTAAATGTGTAATGAGGAGTAATGAGGAGTAATGCTAAGATTATTCAGAAACTTTTCAATATCGTTTTTTTCCTCAATACACTATAGACAAATGAGTTTATAACAGCATATATTGCTTTGCATGATGATTCAGAATACAGAAGGACTAAGCCCATGTTCAGAATTATTCTCTTTTTTCCCAGGGGGCATAATTTTCACAATTCCAGAAAACACTATCTATTAAGCTATTTGCTTATCAGTATTGTTAACTCACAGCACAGCTAATGAACATGTACTCTTGTCTGAAAGCAAAACTGAAAAAATAGAGAATCAAATTAAGAAAGGAAAATTGTGTACCTAAGGTGACATGAGCCTGCCATTACTCTGAACGTAGGTAGGCCTTTTTGCTTCTTGGGTGTCTAGGGCAGAATCCACACTAGAAAGCATCTAATATATTTGCAGTGATACTGTTTATTATAAGTACAGCTGTTGTTACTTCCCCAACTGTAACTACTTCTGTTATCTGTGGTAAAGTCACCTAAACAACAGCCAGCTACCACATGTGCCTTGTAGAATACTGGAATACTGGAGACAGGGGTTGAAGACACAGATACAACAACCTTTTAGGTAAACAGCAAGCAACAAAAAGACCATCACAATAGTTGCAGCTTTTCACCAACATGTTCAGCAGGTCTACTCTTCAACAAACATGACTGATGACTAGCTAGCTTTCCAAGCTGCATGTGTTTATACCCATGTCTCAGAAGAATGAGCTGTGGTCAGGCATGATGGGAAGACTCTGGGCACAAAAGACTAATGCCAAGGAGAGAATGGGGAGCTGTGGTCCTAACCTTCCCAAAGACATCTGCTCAGCACAGCACTCCTGGTCTGTGCCCTCTCTGCAGTGCCATGTACTGGGGGTTAGGTTTCTTTCCTTTTGTTCCTTTTTACTTATAGAATTTTTTCCCCCATAAGTTGCTAGGAAACAATAATGGTTTAAGAAAAACAAGAAAAGTAGTGAAGGGAAGGCAGGCGTCTGGTGGCACTTCTCTTATCTGGGAGTCTCCTTCCGAAGGACAGAGATACCACAAGAATTTGGCTGATAAAAGATCAGGGGCTGGAGCAGCTGCTGGCTCTCTCTCTCTCTCTCGCAGCTTCAGAGGAGGCCAGTCAGAGCTGCTGCTGCCTGCTTCTTCTGCCATGGGTGAGCCTCTGCTTGTGAGAGCAGCCACTGAACTGGGACCTTATTAACACTTACCCCACCAATAAAAAAAGAGACCTATCACCATCTGCTTGGGTGCCCAGGATCCTGAGTTCATCTCTCCCTGCCCTGCTGGGAGCTGAGCTGCTGCTGCCCTGTCCCCACCGCATCTGCAGCACTGCTCCAAGCTTTTTACTGCACCGTAGGCTCACACCGCCTGCCTGCTGAAACATCCTGACGTCCCAGCTTGCTGCTTCCAAGAATTTTGTTAGGGCACTGAGATCAACTACTCCACAGCCACAGCATATTAGAAACATAAAAAATAGTTTTCATGGTCATTTTCCGAAGTTACTAGCTTTGAAATTTTCCCGTACTTTGTAAAACAATCCATCAAGTTGTAATGACTGCAAATTCATCTTAAACATCCAGAAACCTACTACCTATGAGAAAAACTAGTTAAATGTTCAAAACCATCACTTTACCTTCTCATCTTGTCTAAAAACCTCTTCTTCCTTTGGCCTTAGTTTGCTCTCCTTTAATTTCATCCTTCTACCAACCACCACTGGATAATGAGATACATGAGATATTCAACCCTGTTTCTTTCTTTCAAAAGGTTTTTAATGAAAATATTTGCAGGCACTAAAATTAAATCGAAATAGTGTAGGATCATTTGCGATTTTCAAAAGGGTGCCAACCTTTTTCTCACCTATTCCCCCTTTCTCCAACTGAAAAATAAACCAATATATTTTTTAGATCAATGTGGAGAAATAGATTTCCCTTTGGAATTCACTCACACATTCTTTAAAAATCACTCAGCTGAATCAAATTCATATCTGAATGACAACTAATTATTAAATGCACAGTTGCTGAAGAGGAGCTAATTTTCTCTAATAATCCTGTATACTGAAAAGAGAAATAAAATACAAACAGTAGTCTTACTCTGACAGATTTTTTTTTTAATAAAAGAGTATCCTCCATCATCACCTTAAAAGGTTTTAAAAAACTGTATCGTTTCAATCTCACACTGCGGTTCTGTATGCCTTAATGTTAAATAATGTCCATTCAATATAATCTTGCTGTTTCTCATTCACTTCTGTACTAATTTGGCTTTCTTACAGCACTTTTTGACGCAGAAATATCTACTCTGATTTATCTCATCTTGAAATGAAATTTTCTCTGGTTTTTGGAAGGAGTGGGGGGTTGGTGTTTTTTCGTTTGGATTTTTTTGCAGGGGCGAAATCGTGGGATGACTTTATGATGCTTGTATCCACATTTGTCTGTTCATCCCAGAAATAAGTTTTGCACTTTTAAAACTAGTTCTGAGGGTGAAGAGAGGGGGAAAAAGAAGCTCAGATTTTTTTATCAGAAACTGCACTTGCTTCCCCGGATCCTGCCCCTAGACTGTGCTGTCTGCAGCACTGACAGCCAGAGAGAGCTCTCCTTTGCTTTTTAGTTAGTTTTTAGCTAGCTGAGGCAGAGAAGTTCCCTGGACTCTGGGTTTTCTTTTTCTTGGACCTGTTTAAACCTGCTCTGGACTGAAAACCCAGAAGAGCACCGGCAGCTCACACCTGTGGCCCACCAGGCTGGGCCTGGGCCACGGTATTTCCAGCGCTGGAGGGACTGATCAGAGACTGAGTGAGCTGAGCTACAGCCTGAGTTTGTCATCTCTTCAGAGCGGTGAGAAGTTTTGGTCTTTAATATCGTTCATTTTTTGTGCTGGTGAATGCTTTTTCTGTTAAATAAACAGGTTTTTTACACTTTTCTCCAAGGAAATATTTTCCCAAACCAGGTAGGGGAGGGGCCACTTGCCACTTGAATTTGCTTTGCAGAGGAAAACCTTTGGAGGTTTCCTCCCAAAATTGCCCTAAACCAGGACAAATACAGGGGCCTTTTGGGTTTGGTTGTTTTTGTTGGGTTTTTAATTTTTGGGGTTTTTTTTCTTTTTTTTTGGGGGGGGGGGTTGTTTGGTTGGTTGTTTTTTGGGGGGTTTGGTTTGTTTGGTTTTTTTGTGGGTTTTTTTTTTTTTTTTTTTTTTTTTGGGGTTTTTTTATCACCAGGCAGTAGAATCCTCTTCCAGCTGCTTTACTCTTTATATTTACAGTTGCTACAAAATGCTATATTCACAGGGCAGGATGCCCACTATTTCAATCTTTTAAATATTATGTTCCATTATCCACTTGCTTTCTGACGATCTTTGCACACCAAGAAAAGCTTGTCCTTCCACAAATTCTCTTTGCAATGAACATTCCCATGCAAAAAGGGACAAAAGGCAAGGCACAAATTAAGAGTTCTTTGACCTGTGAACTACTTGCAAGACATATCCTTTTGCAAAATATATACAGCTGTAATGCCAATCAAAGCAGACAATTTTTTTCCTGTATATTGGTATCAGTATGTGGCAAATGCCTGACCAGCCACTCTTCAGCATATCCTTGATAGTGATAGGACAAAGGAGAACAGTTTAGAGACTAAAAGATCTAGAGATCAGTTTAGAGACTAAAAGAGACTAAAAGAGAGCAGATTAGAGGTTAGGAAGAAACTCTTTACTGTGAGAGTGGTGAGATACTAGAATAGGTTGCCCAAAGAAGCAATGGATTCTCCTCCATGGAAGTGTTCAAGGCCAGGTTGAATGAGGCTTTGAACAACCTGTTCTAGTGGAAGGTGTCCCCAGCCATAGCAGAGTGGTAGATGATCTTTAAGGTCCCTTCAAACCCCAAGCCATTCTATGATTCTATTATGTGATTCTGTGTGTGACTAGGTGTCTGGGAAAGCCTAGAACCAACAACAAAATGGATTTTGCTAGCTAGTGATTTGAAAAAGTCCTCACAAAATCAACTCCATTATTTCTGCCAGCACAAATGGGTATCTATGTGGGTTTTATGCTTATTGCTTCCATTATATGCCAGTTATTGGCACGGCACTCCAGAGGAAATTTAACTGTGTATACCTGAAGAGTATTCAGTCTGTATTTCAGACTGATATACACTTGATGTAACAATTTTTGTACCAGAACTGGAAAAGCTTAGTGGCAACATGGCAACCTAGTAAAGATATTTGAACTTGATTTTCTTATAGGTCAAGTCAGTAACTTAAGCACCCAGCCAGTATCCTCCAACTTACCTTCCCTCTTTGCTTTCACAGGGCTGTCCCAAAACCAATTTTTTTCCCCCTGACAGAAGGTCCTTTTAAACCAATATGATTATATTAAAAGAATTATTAATGCACTCCAATGTAGTCAGAAGTAATAAACTAGAAACAGGCTGCAGCTGAAGTGGGAAAAAAAGTTTGAAAACAACATTGCTCCTTGTTTCAGCCACTGTGAGACTGTTCTGAATCATGGCAGAGTACTGAAAAGTTACAAACATGCATGCACCCATGCCACAGACGTACTGCAAAGGCCAAGGTATTAATAACAATATTTGCAAGAGTCCAGGAGCAGGTAAGGCTCTGTTCTATCCTAAAATTGTATACACTTGAAGCTCAAAAAATGCTATAAATCCCATGCACTATAAATATTTCGAAGCAATACAGGAATGGCATTTCTAAAGAGCATGGCCAGTCCATCCTCTCCCTGATTTATTAAGTTTTGGAGGAAGTTCTATAACAATGCAATACATCAGATCACTCTATCCTCCTAAAATCAGACAATGAAAAGCGCTGCACGCTGCAATATCTATTCATTTTGTAACAGCACAGGAGAAATCACAGTCAAATAATATCAAGGTAGATAAACAGCAGCAAAAATTATATTGAACCAGAGCTGAAAGTCCCAATTCATCAAGCCAAAGGCTATGAGAGACTTGCTTGCTCAATGCAGTGAGAGAATCAATGTCTCATATATGGAATATGGAATTACCCTGCAATGCACTCTTCCTTTGTATTCGTTATCTTGAAATACACTACTCACAAAACTAGATCATCTCTTCACAACTTGCCAGTGTGTGGAAGGTAACTTCCTGTCACAGCTAACTGCACCTACTGGAGGTGGGACCCTACTAGACCTTCTGTTTACAAACAGACAGGGTCTGGTGGGAGATGTGTTTCAAGGTTGTCTTGGGCAGAGAGACCATGAAATGATAGAGTTTTCAATACTTGGTGATGTAAGGAGGGGCATCAACAAAACCTGGACTTCCAGAGGGTGGACTTTGACCTGTTCAGGACACTGATTTGGAAAGTCCCCTGGGAAGCAGCCATTAAAAACAAGAGGGCTCAGGAAGACTGGACACACTTTAAGAAAGAAATCTTCAAGAAGCAACAGGAGACCTTCCCTAGATGCCAGAAGGTGAGTCATGTGGGAATAAGACTGGCCTGGCTGAGCAGGGAGCTTTTATGGAAACTCAGGGTAAGAAAGAGGGTGTATCATCTTTTGAAAAAGGGACAGGAAGCTCAAGAAGTGTTTAAGGATGTTGTTAGGTCATGCAAAAAGAAAATTACTCAATTAGATTTTAATCTGGCCACTTCTGTAAATGATAATAAAAAGTGTTTTTATAAATACATTAATGCCAAAAGGAGGGGTAAGGAAAATCTCTATGCAGAGAGGAATGTAGTCACCAAAGATGAGGAAGGATGAGGTAGTTAACACTTTCTTTGCCTCAGTCTTTAACAGTAAGACTGGTTACCCTCAGGACAACTGGCCTCCTAAGCTGGTAGACCCAGACAGGGAACAGAACACATCCCGTGGATTCCAGGAGAAAGCAGTTAGTGACCTGCTGAGCCACTTCAGTGCTCACAAGTCTGTGGGACCAGATGGGATCCATCCGAGGGTGATGAGGGAGCTGGCAGAAGAGCTCACTAAGCTGCTCTTCATCATCATCAGCACACGCTGAACTTCTGAACTTTGGGGAAAAATACACAGGTTGAATAGATTTATGGATATTAACTTCTCTGCCCAGGGTGGGCTTAAAGCTAATTTTAATGGTTATAAAGTGCATGATGAGGGTGTGATACATGTTCAAGGGGGAACACTTAGTAGGCAGTTCAGGAAGTCTGTACCTTCCTGGTACCTCAGCCAATGGGTTAAGGAAGAGGGTAACATGCAGCTGGGAGCTTAGGATAAGCAGAGGCTGCATCCTCCAAAAATTCCAGAGAGACCCCATGGGGTCATTGCCTAGTGGACTCTCTCCTTTACTCAAATTAAGTTGCAGGACTCCTGTGTCCTCTTTGTGGACACTGGCTTTTTACAGCATGATTCTCCGCATGCACAAATCTTCAAGCCTGATGTTGATTATATTCAAACTGTCAAATAGGAGAACAACAATGATAAACATATCAAACAAAGCAAACAAGAAATATGAGTTTTAAGTCAGGGTCATGCCACCCAAACTGCAATACCTTTTTACAAATGTATTTTTCCAGAAAGGGCAAACGTAAGTTCCTTTAGCAGGGTCTGTAGCTTATTATTCTCTGCAATGATTCAGACATAATGTTTCTGTTTGAAAAAAACAGAAACATTGCAAGTATAAACAAGCACATATTTCCATTCAGGGCACTAAGTTTAATTTGAGGAGTTGTTTGATCCTTTGAAGACCTATACAGTGTATTTTATAATCTACTCAGTTGCCTGGGTTGTTTTTCCCTTTTTATTATACCTTTATCATTTCAACAGGATTCTGGCATAATACTACCAAATCCTTCCAAGATGCTTCATGTGTTCTGTGACACAAGTTAAACTGGTTCACTGAGGATGATTTTAAGCAATTAGAGATTCTGAGTAGCCACCCAACTGCATTCATACACAACAAAACTGGCTGTGTGCTGTCTACAAAGCATGCTCTAGCATGGCTTAGAAACAATCAGTGTGAAGGAGCACAATTTATTTGAAGGGCAAGCAGTAAATCAGCTTCATGGATTCTTCATTCACAACCATTAGTTTCACTGATAACTGTAAATGTATAATGAAAACATTTCTGAAAAGATTATTCCCTGGAAGCTTTCTCACCATGCATATGTGTTGTGAGAGAAAACTGCTATGTCTGT
The DNA here is from genome assembly GCF_027887145.1 of Ammospiza caudacuta. Lineage (NCBI taxonomy): Eukaryota > Metazoa > Chordata > Aves > Passeriformes > Passerellidae > Ammospiza > Ammospiza caudacuta. The sequence goes on along the minus strand of NC_080593.1, from coordinate 56,076,022 downwards.
CTCTCATACAGTCTGCATATAGAACTGCATTTGGACCTGAACAAATGTCTATAGCACATTTCTCCTTCTACTGTTTAAAAACACCAGTTTTCAAAAATTATCACTCCTAGCCTTAACAGTTTTTAATCAACATTTTTTGATAAAAACTTAATAGTTTTTAATCACTTATTTACTTTGTCATTCTTTCACTTTGTGAAAAGGTGGAGGTCATTACACTTGTAGAAAAGGTATTCTTGGAAATAGAAGTTTCTGGCCTTTCCCAGAAAAAAATTGTGCCAGTGTCTCCTTAACATCCTGTGTTGAAATCCATGTCCAACACAGACTGAAAAGATCTGGTAATGCTACAGATATAATTTGAAACAAAATAGTTTTCAAATACCAGAATGAAAATATATAGATATTAGCTAACAAGTTGCAAGCAATTGGAGCAGACAGAGCACATTGTCTTTATGAATTAGCCAGCCAAGAGTTCTTTGTTTCTCTTTGCATTGCAAAGTACTCTTAAAGACTTCTAAAAACACAGTATGAATATATATAAGATGCACTGAACCCATAATTAGGAAAAGCATCATACCTTGGTACTCCTCATGTGAAATAGATATAAGGTGGGAAACTGTTAAGTCATCAAGGTGATTTTCTATAAACCACTCAGAAGTTTTAATTGCAACCTGGACTTTTTCATACCATGCAACAAAGCTGAATAGCCCTATAATCCCCTTTTGTTTTCCCAGTACTGCCCCCTCATTTCTTCCTTTGCTTCTTTGACTACAAACTTGTATTCACAGACAGATTTTCTACTCCCCATTACAGAAAAACATTCAAATCATTTGTCCTAATACTCTATATTGTCTCTATAGTGTCTATAAGAAGTTTGCTTGTTCAGTAAAACCCAATTTGCAAATATACTTCAGCTACACAGAGTGACAAGTGATTCAGTTTTAGGCACTGCAATATAATAAAAATATAAAGCTATTAGAAAGGGTCTGAAGGAGGATTGCCACGAGGGCCTTTGGAAGACATCTCTTTGTACTCCTAACCAAAACATGAGTTCCACTCCTTAATCCACTGAAAATACTTGTCCTTTGTAAACATTAATAATATTAGTTCTAATCAAATTTTAGTTCAAAGCAGAAATAATAGGGTTTTTTTGATTTCCTATTGAGTTCATGCTTTCATCAATGTTCCTACATTCATTCCTGAAGTTGAAATCCTTTCACAGAGACAAGCCTGTCATATGCTCATAAAACCTGATGCCTGGCTAGCCTACTCCTAATTCAGATTGTAAGCTTCTGATGAATAAGTGTTGCATATGATGGTTTGAAGAAACATGCTCTTATAATTACATCCTTTCAACAAACAGCTGGAAGAAGAGATGGGTGAATGCTATATAGTCTGCTCTTATTATAACAAAATTTTTGAAATTTTGAAATTTTTTGAAATTAATTTTTGAAATTAAGAATGGGCAGTTACATATATACATCACAAAGTCTACATCTGAAAATGGTAGCCATGATTTTGTTTACATAATTTGCCCCATTTCTTTGGGAAATGGAATTTTACCAGTTGTATTACCAAGCAAGTCTCTCATTCACTCTCAAACTATGTCAATCCAGAGGATAATCACAGGCCTATTGAAGTGCTATGCTGTTGTAGTAATGTATTAAAATTATTAAAGAAAGGCCACATATAATCAGGTTTGCTCTGTTCAATCAGTAGTTAGCCTGCCACTTCTCCTAAGTACAGCAAGCACTTTGCATGTTCCCATGTGAAAACAATCCTGGTATGAATAGTTCATTAAGATAACAGTCTATTTCTGGGTAAAAAACAACTAGCATCTGCATAAACACTAGATCTAGCCATGAGAATCAGGGAAGAAAATATGTAAACAATTTAAGAATGAGGAGGTTTGATGGACAAGTAAAATACATTTTACTCATCAATAGAGTAATTGGCAAGAAAGCTACTAACCAACTGGAGCCACACATGAGATCTGTAAAACTGTATAAAAATGAGTTATATGAATAAAGAATGGGCTTTTTCCTATATGAAGAAAATGGAGTATCACCTGATTTATTCCACTCTCTGGTGACCCTGACGTGATTGTGGGAGGCGATGGCCAAGCCTACCGCAAAAAACAACATGGGCCAAGCCAAGACAGGACTTGAGAACAGAATACACAAAGTGGCAAGTGAGCAGTCTGCAGCGAAAGAAACTCTGATTGCAGAAGAACAGCCTGCTGTGAATCACAGCCTGCAGTGAGATGAAACTCAGAAACTGAACACACCACCTAGCAAAAAAGTATAGCTACGACCAGCTGCAAGACAGCACGAAACAAGACAAGAACTGGCTGGCAGAGCAAGACCCGAGCGATGAGTGCACAGGCTGCGGATGGCAGGGAGCACATAGAAGCAAACACAGCTCCTGGGGGGGCACCTCCTGGAAGAGTAGCTGGTCATCAAATTGCAGAATACAGCATAGTCTGAAGAATCGGGGTATAGGGGACACAAGACCAGCAAGCTGCAGAGGCATAGCCAGGCTCAACAGACGTAAGGTTTGAGAAGGGAAGAACTATAGTAACCATGCTAGTAACAAAAGGAAGTTTAAAAATCATTACCTTAATCAAGCACAAGTGGCCAAGGACATAACCAACATTGGGCACAGGGACTATGGGACATCCCTTTGCACACTCTCTGGGATATTGATAAAATCAAATACTTTTATAAAGTGCCTGTACACCAACACATGCAATATGGGGAACAAACAGGAGGAGCTTGAGATCTGTGTGCAGTTACAGAGCTTTGATATAATTTTGATAATGGAGGTGTGGTGGGATAGCTCAAATAATTGGAATGTTGAGATGAGGGGCTACACACTGTCTAGGAGAGACAGACCGGGGAGACTTTCTATGTGCAACACTTATACTGCATCAAGCTCTGTCTTGGGGTGGATGATGAGCAAGTTGGGACTTTACAGATTAGAATAAATCATCAGACTAGTATTGAGGCACACAGGACAGAGAGTACTCTGGACCTGATTAGCATAAGAGATTTGATAATCAGGATACCTTGGCGGGAACAAACAGAACTTTGAAGATTAAATCAGACTGACTGATGGGAAAAGAAAATTGGATCAGATTGGGAAGAAGATTGAGTCAACTCTACAAGCAAGAGATGTTCCAAAATGTGTAAGTTTGTTTATGTGATGATTAACCCAATCATTGTAGTAAAAAATTACTAGCCTTCCTAGAATTGTATAAGCATACATAGCCCACAACAAATTCAGATTCTGATGACCATCACTCAGTCTCCCCGCCCCTCTCCATCACCAATAGACTAGTAATAGTGACATTGTTGTGGGTGTTTGCTACAGGTCATTTGAGCAGGAGAATGATGAGGCGTTTTACAGACAGCTGGAAACAGCTTGAATAAAATAGGCATTGGTTCTTGTGAAATTCTCTTAACTACCCACTAGAGAAGCAACACAGCAAAACACAAACAGTCTAAGTGGTTCCTGGAAAGCATTGATGATAACTTTCTGACACAGGTAATAGAGAATCCAAGAAGGAATGATGCGCTGCTTGACTTTTATACAAACAAAGAGGGAAGGAGTTGCTGGAGATGTGAAAGTTGGGAGCAGCCTTTGCTGTAGTGACCATGAGATTGTGAAGCTCAGTAATGGGGAAAGAGGAAGCAGGGCAGCAGGTAGTTGTCACCTTGGAGTTCAGGACAACAAACTTGAGTCTCTTCAGGGATCTCCCAGGAAGAAATATATGGGAACAGACTCTGCAGGAAAGAGGAGTTTAAGAGAGCTGGTTGATATTCCAGGACCCCTTCCTCTGAGTTCAAGAGCAATGCATCCCAATGAGCAAGAAATCAGACAAAGGGGGCAAGAGAGCTACGTAAATGAATAAAGAACTCCTGTCATTACTCAAGTATAAACAGGAGACACACAGGAGGTAGAAGCATGGTCAGACCACTTAGAAGGTATATAGAGGGATTTTCAGAATAAGTAGAAACAAGACAAGAATAACCAAGGCCCATCTGGAATTAAATCTGGCCAAGGATGCCAAGGGCAACAAGGAAGTATTCTTCAAATATATCAATAACAAAAGGAAAAGAAAGGCTAACGTGGGCCTCTTCCTAAATGGAGGGGGGGACCCGGGTAACAGGGAATGGCAGATCAACCTCACTGAAAAGACCAGCCCTCAGGGATGTCTGACCCTGGAGAATCAGGGTAACAAATGTTGGAAGAAAGATCTTCCCTGGCTCAAAGGTTACAGAACCAAGGCAAACTTGATAACCACAAGTCCAAGACAACAAAGACCATTAAGGGGCTGGAGCATCTCTTACAAGGATAGGCTGAGGGAGATGGGCCACGTAATCCTCAAGACAAGACAATTGAGAGGGGACATTATCAATATCGAAGTAGCAAGGGAAGGTGTGAAGGGAAGGTGCGAAGAGAGTAGGACCATGTTCTTCTCAGTGGTGACAAGCAGCAAGACTAGAGGTAATGGTCAGAAACTGATGCACAGGAAGTTCCACCAGCATATGAGGAAGAACTTCTTTGTAGAGGTGACCACACACTGCAGTAGATTGGCCAGGGAGGGTGTGGAGTCTCCCTTACAGAAGATATTAAAACCATCTGGACACAATCCTTTGCTATGACTCTACAATGACCCTGTTTGAGCAGAGAGGCTGGGCCAGATGACCCACTGAGATCCTTTTCAACTTCATTCTGCATTTCTGTGATGCTGTGACTGTTTATTAGTGCAGAAAGTTACAGAAGGAGGCTTTGTCACCATGATCTGAAAACATCCACAGTATTGCCAGGTGAAAGAAAAAAAGAATTGCAACTGGAATTTCAAAGCTGAAGTACAACTATTCATGTGGCTTAGCCAGACTTACAAAAAAGCAGCAACAAGTTAATCACTTTTCAGAACATCAACAGCTCCTATCAAAAGGTGTTGCACTGGCTTCCCAGGAAATCAAACTCATTTCTTCATCCATACATAACTCAGCATTTGTAGTCCAATTTTTTTTTCCATCACTCTGCTTAGTCATGACCTACAACGAGTTTGTTTCAGCAGCTGTTGTAAACTAGCTTTGTCTCTGCACCTAGACATTCCTTGAGTACTCCCAAGAAAATCAACATGCTATTGCACTTTGCAGGGCTTAACCAGATGCTCCAATACCAATGACTTCTTTCGCAAAACCACAAGATGTAAATTACAGGACTGTCTATGTTCTGGGGTGTGGATCACACAATTCTTGCAGTCAGTAGCAGATAAGCATTCCTTTCTTCATTGAAAGGCAGAAGTGGAGAAGTCTCAAGTCAGTACCACTGGAATTTGTATAAATGTTATTAGATAACTGAGAAAACCTCCGGGGGAAATACCAGTTCATGTGAAACTCAGTTATAGTAGTATCTGTTTTGATAGTGCAAGGGGAAAAAACCTAGAATTTTAAACCAGCCCTTGGGAGACAAAGAAATCAGAATAGAATTCCATTTATGGAATTGTTGAAATGTTGTCAGCATCTTTCACTTCTTAAAATTTTACTTTGGTTTTCATTAAAAATCAAAATAAGTGGTATCTACAGTGAATTTTCCCAGAAAGAACAAGTGAGAATCCAGGAAAGAACCACTTTCATCCTATCCACTCATTACTACTAACATGCCAGGGTCTGAAAACCAGCCTGATAAGACAATGGTATACAAGCCTAGAATGTATCACGGATCAACAAGTCCAAAGAGCACTGTCTGTACTGTATGAAGCATTGTTTCTGACAACAAACTTAAGAGAAGAGAAATATTTTTTCCTCTTTAAAAAATAACTTGTATGAAACAAGACAGGAAATAGAATGAGCTGAAAACTTTGTTTGTGTAAATATTAGTCAAGTCAGGTTCCAAAGTTTGAACCTTAATTACATGCACCACTAAATCTGTATGTGTGGCACAGCAGCTCAGATATGTTATTTGTATATATTAAGAGCAATAACCTCAGAAACACACAATAATTTTAACTACAGCACTTCTATTATGTTCAGACAATTGTTATATATCCTCTCTGAAGATATGATTGTAACTAGGTGACGGGGGATGTGGATTTAAGTATTCTATGAATCAGAATGATTAGCAATAAGTAGCAATAATTGTTAAAAATACTAGTAATATAAAAGGTTTTCTGACTAGGCCTTGGAGGCCCAGATGCTCAAAATCCTGCTCTCATGAGAAAACAAAGCACTTCTGTACCATAATTATTCCCAAAATCTTCCTGAGGTGGAAAAAAAATATAAAACTACAACACAAAATATCCACACCATGTCTTTGGAAATTAATGTACCAAATCTTACTCCTGAGATCTTAGGATCAGTATTAACAATCTAGATGCATCTATAATGTACCTGTTGTACATGTACCCACTTATACACCCACACAGTCAGGCACATCTTGGAGTATGGTAAAACCTATAATCCACAATTAATTTATATCCACCTGAGACATTTAACAAAGCCTTTGTGAAGCATAACATGTGCAGGTAAGTATATAACAAATGGAAGTTTCTACTTGAAAACCTTCTCCTCAGCAGGAGAACAATTATTCTTCTGTATGATGAAAATATAGCCTCATCATCCACTGGAGCATAATAGGAATTCAAACCCTGGAAATGTACACATGAAATTCTGTAATAGGGTCTGCATCTCTTCTAATAAATCAGTAGATGGATGGGATTGAGGAATGGAGATATACCAGGAAAAAGCTACAGTAAATTGCTTCTTACTCTTCTCTGCGATGGCGTTCACTGAAACATGTATTAAGTATTTTAATGTGTGATTCCTTTTTAAACTAATGCACACACAAAGGAAGCCCAAATACTTGTTTATAATTAAGGCTTATTTTCCATTTCTGGTGTTAACAGTTGGAAGCCAGCCTCTCAAAATACATGATTAGCCATGCTACCCTGTGCTTATGGAGATGATACGGCACTCAGCATGGATCTGACAATGTTATCAGAAGAGACTCTCAAAGATGTTTTCACCTTAATGTGAAAACACTGATAAATCCTTTAGCTCAGAGTACAGTATCTATGTAGAAACTAAACAAAGAACTTAATCACCAGTCGTCTAATTAAAGTAAATTCCATCCCCAAGTTATTATCTCAAAATAGGCAAGACAACAGAGCAAACAAAATGCATTTGTTGGGAGGAAAAAAATACTTGGATAGTCTATTGCCAATTTTTTAAAGAAAACACAGAGTTAAATCAGTAGAAATCAAACCAATAGACTTTCTGAAGTGGAAATGAGGGAAGAGGGTTTATAGTTTTTCCTAACTTGATAAGGCTTATTAGTGGCTGTTTGTGGTTTAACCCCAGCTTACCACTTAAGTACTACACAGATGCTCACTCACTCTCTTCACTCTTGACCCTTTCAGTGAGATAGAGAAGAGAATTATAACAAAGGTAAAAGTTGTGGATTGAGATAAGAACATAATAAGCAAGATGTAATAATAATAAAGCAAGATGTAATAATAATAAAATGAAAAGAAGAGCAAGAAATAACACCCAAGAGAAATAAGGAATGCCATTGCTCGTCACCAATGGACTGATGTCAAGCCTATTACCAAGCAGCAATTAGCAGCTTCTAGCTAGCTCCTTCTGGTTTGTATATAAACCATGATGTTCTGTGGTGTGGAATATCCATTTGGCCGGTTTGTGTCAGCTGTCCTGGCTCTACTCCTTCACCGGTTTTTGAGGACATCCTCATTGTTAGAGCATGGGAAATGGAAAAGTCCTTGTTCTAAAGCTAGCTCCACTTAGCAACAATTAAAACATCAGTGTGTTATCAATGTTGTTCTCATACTAAATCCAAAACATAGCACTGTACCAGTTACTAAGAAGAAAATTAATTCTATCCCAGCCAAAACCAGTACATAGTTTAAGTGTAATTCGCACTAAAAGTGAGAAACTTCACTTGAGAAAACGTCCTGTTGCTGGGAGAAAGCTGATTCTCTCCTAGGGCAAATTCTCTCAGCAAAGATGCCTTGTCCCTTCCATTTGAAAGATTTTTAACAAAATGCTTCAGGATTCACCCGTCATCATTTGCAAGAGAGACACACATTTAAGAAGTGAGATCTTTTGATGTCTGGAAGCTTATGCAGGACTTCAGTTACATCACCCGCCCCCTGAGAATGTCCCCGACTAAAAGCTTGTTCACATATTAACAGTAATGATAACATCAGTCACTAACAATTTTGTTCTTTCTACCTCTTTCCTCCTTACCTCCCACTCCTCCCCAACGTCTGACTGCTAAATCATAGTGAAGGATTAAAAGAACTCCTTATCAATCCAAAGCAAATTTGAGACACAGCTAAGACATAGAAGGTCTGAATTAGTCATGGAAATGCTTCATCTTAGGGTAATTTAAATGACCAGATTTCTGCTATAACCCAGTACTGAAAATTGCCAAGAAGTTGCTATAGTTCATACCCTATAAATGCTTGATGGAAAAACATCAATGAACTACCTATCCACTTGTGTATGAGGAAGGACTTTACTGTATGGGTGACCACATACTGCAATAGATTGATCAGAGAGGGGGTGGAGTCTCCCTTGAAGATTTGAAGAACCACTGGACACACTCCTTTAACACACATTCTAAGATGACCCAGTTTGAGCAGGGAGGTTGGGCCAGATGACCCACTGTGGTCCCTTGCAACTTTACTCATTCTGTGATAATGTCATTACTCAATCAGCTTTAAGACAGCACTGATGCTTCATTCCAATAAAGATCTCTTTAGTGTGCGTAATAGCACTAAAAAATGAGATTAATCCCAGAACAGAGTTTTCCTCACAGGAAGTAAATGCCAAAATTTAAAGATTACTTGGAATGAGACATGCAAGGCAATATATTTCAAAAGTGACAGTAGATTGTTTTTACCAACAGAGGCATCAGCATAAGCAACCCTGATGATTACCAACTAAATTTGGGGGCAAAATACACTTTTCCACTTATTTTGTAATTATTTACATTACATTTATGGTTTTGTCTCTTGTGCTCCACACTAGCATAAATACATTTCTCCAAGAACATATTAACTAAATGCTGAAGCAAACTGGAACTAAAAAGCGCATACATAGATGAGAAAGAATAAGAAAAGGAGAAAGGGGTGGAAAAGACCTCTGCTTATGAGTTTCCTGCCTTATTGTCTGAAGTAGAAAAAACAAAATCCTTCTGAAGATTAGGGAGGTCTTAATATTCTGGCCATGTGGTTTGTATGAGGTGTCAACCTTTCTTAATCAGAGTACAATCTTTTTTTGAAGAAATCACATTAGTATTTTGCAGGACCCATTAGGATGCTTTTATTCAGGGCCAAAGTCATATTTCAAAGGCCCTTTGTTTACATTTCCTGCTGAGACATACTACTTCTTTAGCATAAGTACATTTAAAGCAGAATGAGTTACACACAGTTATAATTCAGTGTGAATTTATTCTTATCTTCACTTGCTTAGCCTGAGTAGCTTACTTAGCCTGATTTAGGCCACAAGCTCTGAAGTTACATCTAGATATGCTTTCAGCTGGGATAGTTAATATTCTGTGTTATTTTTCTAGTAGGTGCTATAGTGCTCTGTCTTGGCTTTAGTATGAGAAGAATATAAATAACACGATGTTTTGGTTATTGCTAAGTACTATTTATCCTATGCCTAGGGCTTTTTTAGTTTCGTAGGCTCTACCAGCAACCACATGTGCCAGATGACAAATTGGAAGATAAGAAAGCTAAAGCCACTAGAAGATGCAACTTGACAAGTTATGAAGAGGTAATGGCCTGCCTGCATGAACATTTGAGAAACAATTCAATAAGATGGTAGAAGACTCCAAAACAAAACCCACTATTGGACTGAGAAATGCATTCAAGGCATTTGCAGTTTAAGTCTGAGGTGCCATGTACATGTAACCCCCTGAAGGGAGTGAGAATGTTTGAGCAGTGACTTCTCCTTTAACATTTCCTTTTCTACTTTGCACTTTATGTAAAGCATTAAAAGATACTTAGAGGGAAGAAATTCATTCATACACAATGGACAGATAAAATATGAGGACTCCTCTTTCTTGGCTTTTAGCTAAAGTAAGGTCACTGTAAAATAAGCATTTGTATCTTAATAGAAAATTAAACTGTACAATTAACCAACATGCAGCTGAATTAAAAGAGCAACACATGCAATTCTGTGTTACTGGTGGAATAAAAATGCATGATGGTGGACTCAAATGGAGGAAAATGTATGCCACATAAACTAATGCAGATTATTTATCTGACAATTTTTTTTCACAATAAATGGACTTTAGTGAGTCATTAGAAGTGCCAAATTGCCTGCACTAGCTAAATTCACCCAAGAGAATAAACCTAGTTTCAGAGGAGATTGCCCAGGGCTACTTGAAATTCTCCTTTCCCTTCTAATCTTCCAGGAAGCTGAAGGTGCTGAGTGTCTCCTAGAAATATATGATAGAGTATATCCTAGAAATATATGACAGCCCCTAGCTGTCAGTCTTCAGAACAACTAGGAGTCTGAACAGTCAAATCAAACATGACTGGGGGAAAAAAAAAAAAAAAAAAACGGCAAAACCAACTCAGGACCTGGAAGTTCAGACCATTGGCTTGCTGTCTAGTTCTTCCTCTTTCTGACTACCTCTCCACTCATTGCATAGTAAGCTGTCTACTGTTCAATTACCAAAGGGAACTAGACAGCAGAATGATAAAATTACTTGAGTTCAGATTAAATATCCCACTTCTCTGGCATTGCTGTGATTAATCTACATCACATTCAGTAGTTCAGATGCAATTCAGGCTGGGACTAGTGAAGTTAGGGTTGCCTAGATAGCTGTGAAACTTCCAAGTTTATAAGGAAAATCATACCAATATATTACTGTTACAAAAGCACTCATCTCAATTAACAGAATGATCAATGTAAAAGTCACTGTCTGTCATTTCTAATTACACTTTTAGGATGGCTCAAATTTTACCTCAGCTCTTTCTGATTACAGTTTTTTATGTACTTCATTTATTTTCTTACACGTATTTGATGTTCCTTCCCAACAGGTCTGCGTTCAGGAGAAACTGTTTCTTTACACTCACTACAACATACAAAGGACAGCACCGTTCTCCTATATAGCTGCTGCTACTATCATGTAGGCATTCTTATGCAATGACACTCTCCAAACAGAAACAAAAGGAAGATGTAAAAGTAAGCCATAGATAATTTCAATTCAGCTGTCAGACACTCTCAGAGCTCAATGATGTAGGAAGCACAAAGATTGTTTTGAAAAAACATATCAAAGGCAAAAAGAAAACCTGAATGTGAGAAATGAAGATGGAAACAGGACTGAAATCTTCAGTTTATGCACATTGCTGGAATTACTAAATCAACAGGTGTTATTTAAAACCAGACTTTAAGTGAACTTCTGTCCTACCACTTCTTTTTGCTGGATTTTACACTTTTGCACCAGGTGGCAGTATATGCAATTTTCCATTTAGCATCACACTTAGTCACTCAGCAGGTGGAAAATTCAAGGCAGAATCTTACTAGTCATCTAGGTTTCCCTAGGTGCTGCCAATGTGCGTTCCTAGACCTAAATAACAGCCCATTGTTCTACAGAGCCCTCTGGGCCAGCAGTCAGCACCTATTGGGCAAGGTTATCAGGAGCAGCTGCTCAGCAGTTGCCAGATGCTGGTCCCTGCAGTGGCCTCTTGGCCTCTGCAGAGTTCACATTGTTTTAGACATCAGAAGGTCGTGAAAGCCCATTTGCAAAATTGCTGCAAGGATACATACCATCAGGCAGGCAGCTGGCATGTGTAACAGTAAGAGAAAAAAACCAGAAAGTTCAAAGTCCCACAGGGCACAAAACTTAGCTCTGTAATGCTATGTTTAAAAAACCTGACATATTGTATTCTATGTATGTCATCAATACAAGAATGTACAAGTATGTTCTACAATTGGACTTGTAGACCATACTTACATCTCTCTTCTGAGGCTTACAGAAAGTCTCCCATAGAAAACAGACGCTGAATACAAACCTTGCTATTGTCACAGTTATGCACACAGAAGAGATATCTAAATAAGACACAGTACTCAATGCAATGTTTTGACAATGCTAGCAGCCCAAGGCACTCACAAATACACACAAACACACAGTGCAATCACTCATTCTGGAAACAATCTTCTTGCAGCAGCTGAAGACCTGTGGCCAGAGAAATGTTCATTATTGATTAATAATTATGGCAGCAGCAAGGGAAATGGGGAGAAAAGTAGACCTGCAACAGCAGACCTACAGTGTCAGACTCATATTTAGAAAAAAAATCTGGGAGCATATTTACCTTCTCCCAGTTCTTGTGTCTCACATTATCCAATGCCCTCTTGCACGGATCACCATAGAAGTCTCCAAATCAGTATTTTTTACTAAACTCTCATAGCTTAAACCCATCTTGTCCAAGACTCAAGCCACCACACTTCAGTTTCTTGTGGCTGTGACACACAAGCATGCATATAGCCTGTCCTGTCATTGCTGCATTAGAGTGATAATCTTCATCAAAGGGTTATAGCAAACAGGAGTGGTGCCTATGACGCCTCAGCCGACTGAGGCATCACATTGGCTTAACAGCATGCTCAGGGGTTCCAAAACAAGAAAATTTATCTGTCAAAGACACCCATTGATCCTGCCTCCTACAAGGAAGGAGTAAGATAACTACATCTGGAGGCTTTAATATGTACTCTTAACCAACAGGATTCACATTTTCCTTCAGTCTACTGCAATGGCAAAGATTATTAGTAAGTCTACAACCCTGCAATTCATTTTGTTATTACAGAATAAGCAAACAATACAAGGTAAAGCCAGCAGATCTTGCAGAAGAAACGGTGTAATATTAGGATTTCACCTTCAAAGACAAATATTTCTGTCCGTACTCAGAGAAAACTACCACTAACATCAGAGGGAAGGACTACCATTAGCAGCAAAGGAGATTGGGAGCAGCAGCAGCACAAGATGGTCCTTAAAGTGGGAAACAATCAGTAGAATGGCATTTCCCCAGGAAAAAAAAAGAAAAAAGCCACCAACCTGGTAACAGGAAAATCCTTTTTCAAACCCCCTACCAAAGAGAGAAATGACTCACAAATGCCTTCCAGTCCTCTGCGATTTACTCTTACCTCTGTGATGTTTTCTTATATTTTCTCCTGCAGGAAAAGAACAAAATACAACTGAGATGAGAAGGCTTCACAGGAAAGGAGGAAAAAGGAGAGGGTTAGAAATCAGGAGCAATTCAGTGAAGTCACTTCTGCCATAAGACTGTCCCAAACCTGATGTAGCCATTCCCTTCTACTAACCTCAGTGGTGGTTGCCACTAAATTCAGGAGAAAAAAATTGTGTTTGCTTGTATGCACATACTACTCTTTCTTGTGAGAAAGGGTTGTTGCAACTAGGAAACTAGGACAAAATATTTGTTATTCTAAATGACTCAGCAGGAAGTCCAAGTGTCAGAAATGTACTTGTATTTACTAGTTGTACTATTTACATCTCTCATCCAACAGATAAGTAAGATAAGTTCTGTGAAGTTCCCATTAACAAGGAGTAATGAAATGTATCCAACCATATTGTCTGTGGTCACTCAGTGGTTTTAAAAAGAAAGTCCAGATCCTATCAAGTTCTGTACTCCAGCAAATTCCAGATACCACACCACCGAGCTTCACTTTGTTGCACCTATCTTGAGAACTTACAGACCTTAACCCAGGACTAGGAATGGCAAGAGCAGATAAGCATATAGGACCTCTTCTCTACCCCAATATTCACACTACATCAATTACAGCAAAGGCTGTAAACCTCCTACTTACCTATTACTTAGCCACCTCTTAGCATGGTGGATTTTGTCTTCAACAGCGGGCAATGACAAGGCTGCCAATGCACAGAGTAAGGCAATACACAAAAAGGCAATTCATGCCTTTCTGTATAGCTGTCTATGTGGCTATACAATTACCTGCAGGGGGGTATCAGCACTGTATGTTGTCTGTGAGCTGCTGTTTCTGCACCTGTTTCCAAAGGCTTTGCACAGAGGCTGGCAAAATATGGCATTAATTTACTTGAACTCAGCTCTGCTTTTATGTTCTAAAGTAAAATTAATGATAGTTAAACTTCACAAGTAGTGAATGAAACAATTTTCAATGTGGACTGTGATTTAACAATACACTAACAGACATTGCCAACATTTTCAATGTTGTTTGACAAATAAATATTTTTAAAATAGATGTATGGCTATTAGCATCAAGTTTACTTTCATTTCTGATACTAATGTAGATGGAAAATTGTAACTAGGGTGGGCCTAAGAAACCCAAACAAAGAGTAACTTTGTTTACAAATAAGAAACATGGCAAAATGGAATGTAGTGCTATTTTCTACTTAACAAAAGCCATGAATAATATCTCCTGACTGTAAAATGTTTCATCCAACAAATGTCTTTACATATTGTACTTGTGGTTATACCCACTTCTATAATGCAACCATGTTGGAATCATAAAAGTACTAAATAGATACTTTTAAAAACATTTTATTTACAGTTTACTGTGTCAAGAATTACTTATTTAAACTTGAAATTAAGCAAAGGAGTAAAGGAGAAAATATTCATAGCAGTATCAAGTTTATAGCTTACTGACATTAATGTTGACACATAAAAGCAGAAATGCAACTGGACAAATCTTATTCTGTGAGAATTCTTAATTTTCATTTCAGAAGGATGAAAAGTAGAACTTTTGTTTTGTAGAATGTATATTAGGAACTTTATACTCTGACAAATAAAATATTTCATTATGTTTTCTGGCAAAAAACCTGCTGAAAAATAGGCCATCTGATTGGCCAGTCTAATACACACTAATTAGAAGATTTTATTCCCAAGAAATACAAATTTGTTTAAATTTTAAAATGAAATTATTTGCAAGTTAATTTTTTCCCCTGAGAGGCTCTTATAGTTCATTCCAACACTGTCTGAACTAATTTAAATTTCATTGGTTAGTGACTTTCATATAATGTTATATAATGTGTTTCTCTTTCAGACATTTGAGCAAAGATAAAATTCATTAACTCCAGTCTTAAGGTGTTCTTTACATTAGATTAATAGCATGACTTTTCTGATCAGTTACACCTTTAATGTTACTTTCATTCGAGAATACTTTTAATACATTAGAAAGCTGTACTATTACAGATGACAGTACTAGAAAAAAAAATAATTTGCCTAAGTAATAGAAATTTTTAAAAACTTATACACAGTTTTTTATTGTTGTTGTTGTTGTTTTCACACCTGTAGTCTAATCAGTTAAAATTTACATGCACCAAGTTAGTGACTGCTTTTCCAAGCACTGACTGAATTTACAATTTACACTTGAAGAGAATATAACTAGAGGAACACTTGTTTATATATTCAATATCACTACTGCATGCACATGCTTTAAAAGGAACACCATTAGCAAATTCTGATATCCAGGAAAAAAATTCTGTATGCTTGAACTTCCAGCATCTCAAAAAACAAGGTCTAACAGTGCTACTCGCCACTTTATGAAAAGAACGGTGCTGGTAACAAGTAACTTTTTGTAAATCTAGTTTTCAGTTTGTTTTTTGAAACACAGCATCAACAACTATCTTCTTTATGGTTACAAACCACTACTTAGATATGCCTTCCATTAAATGAGATCACAGGAAACAAAGGAATTAGAAATTACTTCTTTAATACCACAGCCAGCATCAGAGACTGGCTTGAATCAGCAATCATGTGTGCATTAACAAGAGGAAACTGGAAGGGGCTGGATTTAGATTTGGTTGGGTTTCCAGGGTTTGTTTTGTTTTGTTTTGTTTTTTGAAGTTGTTTTGTTATGAGGGGTTTTGTTTGTTTGTTTATTTAAAAATGTAATATATCTTGGGACAAGATATCTTGATTTATGTCCCCAGGATGCATCTATGAAGAGACAACTATCCATGAAATTGTTTTTAGCAGATGCTCTAGAATAAACCTGGAAACAGGCACCCTTTCAGTCAAGCGCAAGGGACTTCTCATTTTTTGAAGAAACACTTTCCCAGGAGAGAAAAAATGAGACAGATTTAAAGGAGGTAATGTTACAGCTTCCCACATCTGTGAGCCATCCTGTGCTCATGCCTGAAAAGAGGCTTATTGATATTACCAAATCTGTGTAAGTTCAGTTTCTTTTCTCAATGCATCCATCATGCTCTGACTGCCATATCCATTCAATTCCTGTTACTAGTGTGGAATGTATTATTCAGAGGTTTATATTTAGCTTTCACTAAAAAAAAAAAATAATTAGAACAAAGTATGGTTTTTTTCATGCTGAAGAGAATTATCAAGAGACTCACACTAAATAGGCCCTATACAACCAGTGTAAACTAAAAATAACTTCACTGAACTTAATACAGTTACACTTGAATGAGTATAGCATAAAGTGAGTCAGTCCTAGTCCAACCAGAAGGCTGCTAGAGCCTAATGGAAAATAAAAGGAGTAAGACACTTAAAGATAGATATTTTATAATTGGAGTGGTAGGAAAAATGAAAGTTTTAAACTCAGAAACCATAAAGTTAACAAAAATATTGAGTCAACTACTTCAGTGTCTTCTTTTCTGAGGATGAATCCTTCTTGTAGCCAGAGAAAAATAGCATACTGGCCCAAAATAAATATAGGACAGATTTTTGAAGGTATTTAATCTTCAATAAGATGTAGATTGCTATGATGTATGGCCACACAATTCCCATTGAAATAAATAGATATAAAAAATTTGTCTTTGTGCTTTGATGCCCATCAATTTTTTCAAGGTTGTCTGTTCTCATGGTTATGCTTCTGACTTTGCTATTTAATTCCAGCGCAGCATCAGCCAATTTGCTTTTCCCTGTATTTTCCCTTCAGGAACTTTTCCATTAATTTATTATCTCTTCAGGGTTGTGGTTTTAGTCTATAGGGTTTTACACAACAATTCATGACTTGAGCCAAAGTAACACTACATTCAAGTTTTTCAAAAATTCTCCTGCCCTTCCTCTGCATCTAGGAACCTGGAAATGAAGATAATATAATATAAATATACAAAATCTGTGCCTGCATTTAGTAGTGATGTTCACAGACCTTAGGTCTTCTGAGACAGTTGAATGAGTCAATTGAATACCTACAGAGAGAAGTGAGAACAGAGGGGTAGGGGGAATTAAGCAACTGTCAGCCGACCTGGTTTTGCACCATAACCATACAACTTATAATATCAACTAGCTACATGAATTGCTATTTCACTTCTACACAGCCTCTGAAAAATTGTCTTAACATTTAATGTTTTTTTACTCAAAATAGTGGTTTGGTTAATATGGTGCTATTCCACAGGGGTTTTTTATTCATTTTTTTTATTTTTTTTATTCATTCCACAGGGTTAGGTATTAATGGCACCTTTTCAAAATATGGATAAACCTGTGGGTGCTGCAGAAGTAATAGAAGGATCTTTGCCTAGTTTCATCCTTGAAAATAAATACTAAAATTTGAAAGTTAATCTCACACTCTGCTAGAGATTAGGGGCCTTGGGAAAAGGCTCTGCAGGCTTCTTTCTTCACTGCAGTGATCAGACTTAGGCCACCAGCTGGTGGATGCATGATTGACGGCCTAAGGTACACGTACTTGAATGCAGATGACACTTTTCAATGGTTGATACTTCCCAGCTCAGTGAGGGAAGTACCAGAAGCATGTCCTTAGGCTGCTGAGACAGTGGGATGGCTCAATTTTAAGGCTGAAGCTCACACCCCTCACAGTGGCTTCATCTAATGTGTTTTGTTTTGCTTCATAGCAGGCAAAGGGCCTGCAAGGCCTCCATGGTGGTCAGCAGCCTAAGATAGGAAATGCCTAGTCATGATGACTGGAGCAAAAGCTCCTCTTCTGCCCTCAGACCCTTTCTTATCTCTCTGTAAGACTATAGGTCATAATTGTCTTGACCCTTACCATTGGACAATTTCCAAAACTCCTAAACCTTATATAAATGCCCTCCTCTGCCCAGCTCGGCAGAAGGAGCTGTCACTGATCCCCCTTTGCAGAAGTGGCCAATAAAGAACATCTCTGTGGAAATTCATGCAGTGTTTCTCCTCTCTCTCCCTGCATATGCTGCTACAGCACTTAGCAAGCAAAGAGCTGAAATCACTAAAGAACTAGAAATCATCTAAGAGCTGAGATCACTTAAGAGCTCAACTGCTTGCTAAGATTGCCTGCAGCTGGGAGTTGCCTGCGGGCCCAGACAGGTTGTGCTGAACAGGACCTTGCTATCCAGACCCATAGCAGCTGGGGGAAAACACTAAAACCCAGCTCAGGACGACAGTATTGCTTGGCCATTGCAATGAGTTCAGAGGGTACACACACTTGGTCAAAGCAGCTGGATCTTTTGAAGTCCCGAAAACTCAGTGGCTTGTGCTCTTTTTGTACCACCAGCTGAGAGTGCACAAGCCTAGATCTAGCATAGCATGTGTTTTCAGGCTGGATGTGTGTTTCTTAGTGAAAAAGAGGGCAACAACTCTTTAGGGCACCAATAGACTGGCGAAAAATACATCTGCTACACTGTTTAAAAAGTTATTGCCAGCAGCTGCCTTGTATGTGGTGCCCTGCCACAGGTCTGCACCCCCACAGCCCAGCTGGCAGAGATGACACTTCTGGGCATCAGTTGCCTCAGTTCAACCTTTTGCCTTAAACTGCCAACAGTGGTGACCTTCGCAGAGATGCCAGATTTTGTACTTCCACATCTGAAATACACTCCTTAGGGCCCACTCTGCAGAGAAGAAAAACTACTAGTACTTTAACTCCTTCAGCTGATGCAACAAGCATCGTCAGAGCTTGTGTGCCATACCCTTAGTGTTGACACTGACATTGCAAAGCATGATAAGAGAAAAGGGATTGTTCTTTCTGTTTGAAGAGGATCATTTTGTAAAAGCTACTTCTTCAGAGGAACCTCAATTGTTTAGGAAAATAGTTGCCACAAGCTCTGGCAAGCTAAAATTAGTTGTTCATAGTCTCAAGGAGAAAGAGATATTTTTCCTCCTATATATAAAAAGCTTTATAATTAGCATCTGTAAGATATGAGGGGGAAGCTTAGTAATATGTTAACAAAAGCACACAATAATGTGCTTTAATAGTGGAATCCCACAACATCCATAGCTCACACAAGCTAGGGTTAATAATCATTCCCTGCAGAGCTCCTATGACCAACATATTTGGAAAGAAAAAAGATACCTTACTGGAGTGAAATATCCATATCATAACACACACATTCTCTCAGGTCCTTTTCCTTTCTTTCCTGCCAGAGGTGGGTTTCTTGATATTAAAATTGATATTAAGATAACATTACTAAAATCCTACTTTGTAGTTTAGCAAACCAACAGTAATATAAAGAATGAAATTTGGCAAAAGAGAAAAATGTCTGTCTACAAGTCACATCTGGAAGATTTTTTTTCTGGTCCTTTTTTACCCATTGGTGAATCTATGTTTTTTCTGAATGATCTCCTTCCACTACCTTTTTCTATAAGAGCCAACCACAATTCATGTTTACTGCTCTTGCCCCCAGGCCCTTCTGGCTAATGGGTCCAGAATTCCCACGATTTTCCCTTGGTGACCATGTCAAGACAAAAGGATTTAAGGGCATTTCCCAGCTCGCAAGCTCAGGTGCCATCTCGTGTATCTCAGTGGCAGAGCAGTACGGGGTAGGCATTGTCCCTCTACATCACTCCAAAGGAGGCTGAGATCAAGTTGATTGACAGGATCACTTAAAATAAGTTGAAAATCTTCTCTCCCAGCAGCTCAATATTCTCAATCATGCAGTGCATTACCAAATAATCATCATCACCACAGGATTAGAGATGCACTTATGTTACATTAACAAAGCCTATTTTAATAACCAAGTATAAATCAGCTCACAAAACCCCAATCTCACAGCACACACTGCAGCATCAGGCAAAGCACAGGATCCCATGGGAGCCCTGACCAGAATTCAGAAATATGTTGAGATGACCAGACTTTACTGATGGTACAATGCCATCAGTTCCTGACAGGTTTTCAATTCTTTAGTTTAAACAGAATTATGCCCTTTCTTGCTTTACTCACACGCCAGTCAATTAAAAAAAAAAAAAAATTCTGCCACATGGGCTGTTTATCAGAATATGCTAGGTTAAAAACAATACAATCTCAGAGACTATTAACAGCAGAGGAGAAGAAACAGGAAGAAGAAAGAAGGGTGAAGAAAGAAGGTAAAATTGCAGCTGATACTCACAATTTGGTGGAGGGTTTATGTGGAATTTTTTAAAAACAAGGGAAACCATTTTAAATTGGGCCCTGAACTATATGGGGACATTCTGAAATCATGTGAGGATGAGGCAGTCACTTGTGTCATTTGAAGTAGATTAGAAAAGCTTGTGCGCTACAAAGTATGCGTATGCATGGTGAAGGTACAGAAAGAAAAGAAGCGCTCACAGCTTGAAACTGGTAGAATTATTTCAATAGAAATGGAAACAAGACAGGTGAGCAACCCAACAGGTCACAGTTAATAAATAATGTATATAAGTAATTCAAAGCCAGAAAATATAGTCTGATTTTGTCCAAGGAAAGTACTATTTTAATGAATATTAGTTCATCTGGCTGAGCATTGGATTTTAGCAGTCTAACTACCAAGTTTTCTAAAGAAAAACAAAAAAGAAATGCACAGCTTCGTCTACAAAAATGATAGCAATCATTAGTACATATGATCAGTTGATGTCTCTTGTTCTGCCTCTGCTTATCTGTGACCTTTTGCCACTGTAGGGCTCTTAGAAACCAGTTTCCTATTGCATATTTCATGACTAATATGTGTAATGAGTAGATGTTAATCATAGCTGGAAAGGCAATGAGTTTAAATTCTTCTTACAAAATAACCTCTGTGATCACAGTCAGTCAGGAATTTCTTCTACAGTACAAGCTCAAGAGAGCTGAAATCCCTTCTCTACCATTTAGTAAAGAGTGAACAGAGCCTAGAGGTATTACAAATGGGTGTTATGGATACTGTCTGAGTTGACTGAGTTTAATGATGTTATTATACTATATGCTGTCTTGAGACCTGATGATCTTTAATTGCACTTCATTTTTCATACTAAGTGATGGGCACCAGCTCCCTAGCAAAGCAGGATTCAAGAATGGAGAGGGGAAAGCAGAAGGGGGAAGGAGACTTGTAAGAAGGGAGTTGCTTTTGAGATCTGTTCCTGTAGATAATAAAGATGCAACTGACTTGAACTATTTGGCACTACAAACTTGACCCATATCTTGATCTTATCTCCCAAGGTGAGTGTAAAATCAACCCCCTACTGAACTTAGACAGGACTATATACAATTATAATACTTTTATTGCAGCAGTAGTGTGACAGCTGTATTAGTTAAAGGTACCTTATTTTCCACTGACATAAAAATGATTGACATAATTGGTTTAACTTCATTTCAATAAAGGACAATCATGGCTTGCTCAAACTTTGATAAATAACACCACCTATCAGAGGAGGAAAGCTAACTTCAGTGTATTTTTTCATGGCACAGTGTGCATACTGAAAGAGGAGAAAAAGCAACATAGGAAAGGTTTACTTAATTGATCTGTATTGAATACTGTATGTTTAGGATGGTTTTGAGCAGGACAGTCTGTGAAAAATACATATTTTATGATTGGCTTTTTGCAAATATTAAAATTAATATTATATGTGTTATGTTAGAAAGTTATGCTGCATTCATTTTCTTAAGTATTGTGTTAAATATAGTTTTAGGTTACAATATAATGTTAAAATAGAAACTATGCTATGTAAGATACTTTTTTTAAAGAAGGACCCCCACTGAGATAGCAGCCACAGGACACCTAAATCTTTCAGAGAAAAAGAATTTATGGCTCCCTTATCAAAAGAAACAAACTTCCTGCTTTGCTCAGCCCTGAAGACTCCGTTAGGATTCAGAGGAAGAAATTGACACTGACCATACAGAATCCTTTGTCTGAATGGAATTTATGCATCATGTATGAGATGTATGAATATGCAACAGGCCATTGCTTTTAAGGGTTAATCCTCTCTTAACGTGTGTACTTTTTGTGGCTTATTTTGCCCAGAAAGATGTACCCGGACTGTCCGTAACTCTTTGTTTTTATTGTCTTGTATTGTCCTAAATCCTAATTGTCCAAACTTTAATTACTCTAATTATATTACTATTTTTATAACCATTTTATTACTATTAACATTTTAAATTTTTTAAATGTTTAAAATTTTAAAAACAAGTTATTGGCATTTTTCACAAGTCTGAGGCACAAGGATCTGCAAGTAGCAGATGAAACACTGCAGGGACAACTTAGTGCTTCAGCTGTATCACCATAGTTTTCAGTACCACCAAATCAGAAGGGTAAATTCAAATTCAGTACTGAAATGGCTTTGTATTGGAAAATAGACCTGACTGGGCTTTTGGCTTCTCAACTATAAAAGAAGTCATCAAACTTTGTTTTAAAAACTAAAAATATTATTTTGCTCATGTAGATTTTGTACATGGCCAGTACAACCACTGACATTTTGAGGTTCTTTGTCTGTATTTACTCAGTTTTCCATCATTGCAAAAGATGAAACAAAACAACCAAAACCATAAACAAAGAAAACCAACCACAACAACTAAAAGCTCCTGCTATTGTATTTGGTGTGGATCCAGTTGAAGAAAAATATGAAGTAAAAAGGAAAATTAGTCTGCTTCTGAAAATCTAACCCTTTGAAAGAATGTGATCTACTGCTCATTCTGTTTTTTCACAGCACACAACTAATAAATTCTCTTGTAACTCATGCAAATCATGTTCTCAAGAGAAGTGCGGGCTCATAAAAATCCAGTTACAGGACAGTACATTTCAGGGAAATAAAGTCCTATGGTCTAAAAAGGATATAGAGCAGTTCTCAGTATTCATCCTTTAAAAGTAAAAAAAAAAAAAGTCAAACCATTATAGTATATGGCCTTCACATATTTATTATTGGAAAAATAGATATATATTTAGCCTGAGTTCTACTATCTAGCTGGCCACTACAAATTACTTGAGGAACTTTTAGCTTTGAAATTAGTAAAGGTGATGGCCTGCAAAGTACAAGATGGTTGGTACTTCAATATGCTTATTCTGTAGGCTCTCCCACTGGAAGACAATGTGGCACTTAGTGCACAAGGAAATGAGAGGAGCCAACGGGGAAGAATACCTCCAGCTGCTGTTTGTAGCATAAATGTTCTTCACTGTGTGTTTACATGGCAACAACTGATTGGGATGGAAATGAGCGGGATGCCCTTTCCTTGCTAGTAAAATGCCTCAGGAAAAGGAAATACATAGTCTTTACTGGGCATCCTTTAGCTGTATTTAGCTGTTCATTTCACTAAGAAGAAAGTAATGAAAATGAATCAACAAGAAGTGTACTGGGAATAAGACAAAGCAGAACTTTGCAGAGCACATATTTTTGTAATATTGATGTGCCATGACGTATTATGAAGTACATAATACTGTGTAGCAGGCATTCCACTCTCCCAGTGGCAAAAAGCTGTTAGACCCTGAAAGAAACAAGCATGTATTTTAATAATCGCTACCATGTAAATCTAACATATTCAGATTCTGTAGGAGCCAGCTGTCAGCTGTCCAGCTTTTCTTGTGCAGGATGGTACTGTGATGTTATAGCATGCATGAAAATGGGGAGGGGGGAATCTTTCTTCATACTCTGGGTGAAATATGAAGACAGGAAACATGGACTGGAATTACATCAGGCCAGACAAGCTGTTTGCATAAAGTCACTAAACAAATTTGCATCTAGCCCTAAGCTTGAGTAAATCTACTTGTTGCTATTTTTAGGTCTAAATGTTGCTTGTTACTGTTTCCCCCTCCAATCTTCCTCCCCCCAAACATAACTTACTCCTTCTGTCTGTTAACAGACAGCTGGTGTGACGCACAATTTTAAATCTCATGGGTTTGTGCCAGATCCTTTCCCGACTCTGGGTTACAATCTAAAACACTTGGATTACTGTTGAACAAGCCTAAACACTGGGAGAAAAAGTTTCTACACAAAGAGGCAGTGCTCCCTTTCAAAAAGAAGGTTCATTTCCCCATCCCTACATCCAAACTTTCCCCTCCTTCAGCACCATGGTAAACTTTGAAAATTCTTCAAGCCTTTTAGCAACACTACTTTGTGTAGCAACTCAGGACTGCTGCTGTCCTGATAATGCTTCTTCACTAGCAGGCCAGATATTAAATGTCACTCTTAGGAAAATGCAACTTTTAAACTTCTCATGGAGAGCCAATGCTCTTTTTCTAGGCTTCTTAGAGCTCAGCACACCTTCAGGAACAGAGACTTTACAGAGGAAAGTAATGTGAATGATGATGGGTTTCTAGGATAGCTGTAAAAGTGTGTTTGCAGAGAAGTGGTTTCACAGAAGCTCCTATCTCCAAAACTGATGGTTGTAGCAGGGTTCATCATCTTTTGCAGGATGCCTGCTGCTCTGTTCACACCATTTCCGTATCACTACAAGATTATTTTCTGCAGAGAGTAAAGAAGGTTGCCCATCTTTTGTTCCTCCCTTCCCTAGGCATAAATGGCAGAGATGTGATGGCACACAGCTGGTTCCACTAAATTAGACATGAGGGTAAAGGGAAGAAAGTGAGGAAAGTGAAGAGAGGTGGCAGTACTGCCATTTGCAAGCTCAAAAACACTGTCCTCTATCCCAACATGGGAATATCTTGCCATACAGGAGGAATTTTTGGGAGAGAGAACTGGGATGGGCAGATGAGTAGATGGGAACATGTGCTGAGCATGTACACGGAGAATGAAGAAGGCTGTGCAAGATCTTTACTTCTTTAGACCCTAACTCCATCCTGATACCAGTTGTCTCACAAGTATCTAGATGGCACAGAAACTATGGGGGAAGCAGTGGGATATGTCTTCAGAAGCCTCAGATATAAAGATGTATTTAAATAAGTAAGTCTTGTCCTTTCTGCATACCAGGTACCATGCTTGAGACAGCAAATCTAGCTCTTAAAAGTTTGCTTCCTATAAGGATGAGTCAAGTTCCCTGCCTCTGGCTCAGAAGAGGAACAGGCATGCCTTCATAAGGTAAATATGTTATTCAAACTGATATTTGACATTTCACAGAAGGTGAGGCTAGGTGCACCATTATAATAATTTACTTCAAGTTATTCAGCAAATTTACATAACTCAGGAATTTCATTCTTCTCCATTTGCAAGATATTCACTGAAGTACAGCTAATTAGAAATGTCTTTTAGAGATCACTCAGCATTTATGCAAAAGCCTTTCTCAGAAAAGCACTTTGAAGACACCCCCTGTACATTATGAATTACCCCTACCCATCCAGTCAAACTGCATCCAAATCTGTAGGCTCTCTGCACATATCAAACGAGTGTAATGAGAGAAAGGAAAAATAACTGCCCAGACAGCATTAATGGAAACACATGAGAGGAAGAATTATGACAGATAGTACAACAAAAATGTGGCCAAGTACCAAATAAGCTCTTCCTTCTTCCAATGAAACAAAGCAATGGCCTCCTAGAGAAGACATCCTCATTCTTCTGAACAAGGACATGCTTAGAAGGTAATACAGAAGCGGTATTTTGGGCAGCAGTTGCAACCAGTGGGGTTCTTACAGAAACCAGACTTTCCTTCAAAGTCTGCACTAAAATCTGAGAGATGCAAAAACCATTACAGATGGGTAATGAGCACATTTTGAAAGCAGTCCTTGTCCCTGTGATTTTTGGCAGAACTCAAACTCCTAAATGACTTGCAAATATGTTGTGCTGTGAACTATTTCAATCTGGAAGGATATAAATCTAACAGGTGTTTACATGTGGGAATCCAAAGAACTCACAGGATTATCTCTTTTCCCACCATCACTTTTTCTTATTTCTATTTTTAAAATGCTTTATCTGGTTGTCCTCTCCAACCTTTTTATGCAACAGTATGCTCTTTTGTAGATGACCTCCAAATTCTCCCTTCCCAGTCTCAATTCCCACAGGTTCCTCACTTTTTACTTTTCAAGCAAGTCTGAAAAAGGAGAGTTCTTCCATCTGGCTATAGCTGTCCCTGCTGCATCAACATATGTAGAGAAGCATATCTAAATTGTATATTCAGACTCATTGCTTAACAGACTCTAGTAACTGCTTATTACTACTGAATCCCTGAAAACCAGCTGCTCCACAAGAGACACAAGGGAGGAAGAATGGTCTGAGCATCATTTACAGCAACCATTTGAACTGCTCAGCCTTGCAAGGATGCTCTACTTCTGATCCTTGGCCCTTCCTGCCAGAGCCGTAACTCAAGGGCACTGTATAGATTTAGTTGTTAAAAATTGCACAGATCTTACATCCAACTTGTGGTAATCTTGGTGTTGAAATGAGCTTTGTGCCAAGCCAGGATTCATGCTACAAATGGATGTTGTGAAACTTTATGTCTTGGCTAGGAGTTTTGTGCATGAACAGTATCTATCTCTATTAGTGTAAGAAATCACTCCTAAAGTGATGACACAGCATATGACCCAAACAACACAAGTAGCCATTCAGGATGTTTGTACGCACATTGTTGTCAAACATTCCTATATGCATCTTAAAAGCTAAACTGTCTCGTACATCTCTCTTAACAAGAAAGATGATGACAATCTTTTCCTGCTGCTTACCTAAGCTTGTGTGAGCTCCTGCATCCCACATAACCGAGTGACAGGCATAGAAGTCCTCCCAAAGAAGGCATGCCAGACTACTGTGACATGAATTGGAATTCATGGTAGAGACAAAGCCTTTCAAACCTCTCTGTGACAACCATATAGGTACATTTCTCAGCAAGAACTCTGCACCTACCTTCTTGGCCAGGAAAATTCAAAAGTCCCCAATATCCACCTTATCAATTGTTTTGAGGAATCCTGAGCTCACTGAAGTCAATTTGTTGAGTTAATTACAATGAGTTTTACCAGAGTTTGAGTTGCATTCTTGATATATTGCAAATTTTAGTTCTGGTTTCTTTCTATTTATAATCAACTTCAAATTTAATCTGCTTTTCAAATATCCAACGCAGTTCCAAATAAATTTTGGGAAAGGTTAGGGTCTGCAGGGGAAAAGATTATTGCTTATCCACAATTCAGATTTAAGCACAACTCTGGGTAGAAAACTGTCAGAGGAAATTTTTGCACCATCATGGGGCTAAACTTTTCTTGAGCACCAAATTACTTAGAAAACCTAGCTTTATCACAGAAAAGAAAGTAAAAACAAATTTTAAAATAAACAAACAAAACAAAACAACAACAACAAAAAAAAAACAAAAAAAAATAAAACAACCCCCACCACACCAAAGGCCAGGAACTGAAAACACATTGATATCAATGCTTTCTAGTACAGCACAGCTCAGGAGACCAGAAACAGCCTTATGAATCCTTATGAAACATGCCCTTCTAGACCAGCTCTGCTTTATCCAAATTCTCAATATTTTGAGAATAATTTGCATTGTAGAGTTTCACTGTTTCTGTAGTATTTACTGGGTCAGCCCTAATATGTGAACCTTAAGCTTTCCTCACTTACCAGTCAGGATCAGAGTCAGATCTTTTCTAGGATTTTGAAGAGGCTGAAGTGATTTTTGAGGAAACAAGACAAAAGGACTGAAACAGGAAAATTTTGTATGAATTGCAGGAAGAAACAGAAACACATTAAATAAAAATCCTTTCAAGGTCTGATTTGGATTTAATAGTGTTTGAATCCACCAAAAGCTGTCAGATTAGGAGAGCACCTCTCCTCATTGCTTTTAAAACACACACAGTGGACTTTTCACTGATTTCTTCCATCAGGTTTTGCATCCTTCTGTATGGAATCCTATCCCACCAAGACAGTTTTTTAAAAGAATTCCAGATACAGACTCTTAATTTCACCTTGACTTAGGGTTTAAATTCATCTTTGTAAACATAACTTTTTTTCATTTCTTGCAGGACTGCAAGCTTTATAGCAGTGATACTTGAAAAGCACTGAAATTAGTATTACAAAGGGAGACTCCTTCTTCTATGACAGACTGTGGTGTTTTTATTACTTTTGCTGCTTGGAATGAATGTATTGCATTTGTACTATCCTCAGAAGAATAAAAGCTCTTTTATAATTATGGAAAAAATCAAAGTGCATATTATTGCTTGGGCAACGTTTTACTATTATAAACACAAACTCTTACATCTTTAGTTACCTACAGGAATCATATATTGAGTTAAGATTCAAAAGAAAGTCAGTCTGTGGAACAAAGTAACAGAAGGACTGTTGCAAAATTTATCAGTTTACTAAATAAATGCAGCTACAAACACCATCAATTTTAATTACTTTTTCTGAAGTTTCTGTTCTTGTACTTATTGGAACACATTCTCTCCCCTGTCCATTTGTCAGGCATGACAGTAGAAGGTGGCAACACTTCTATTGTTCCCATTGCTCTCCATGGACTATTCCACGGGTAGTATACAACACGACTAATCGAGCCCTTCTTCACTCTACATGAACAACAATATTATGGATCAACCAGACCCTGGCAAACTCTAAAACTAATAAAGATATCCATACCCACAGCTCACCCAAACCAGGAATTTCTAGTCTGCACTGCTGCCTCCAGCACATGCCCAATATCCATTGGCTGACAAATGAGACTTTCCTAATCCTTCTGTGAACTGACAACCATAATGAAAGTGAAACACGGACCTAAGGCATCTACAGAGAAGTTTTCTAACATGGTTCTTTGATATATAATTCCTCTCTATGTCCATCAAGAAAGCCAAATGAGGAAAAAGGGCGGTAGCAGTTGCATTTAAATATGATTGAAGGTAGCTCTGTTCTGCTCGCAGGGCAAACAGGGCTTCAGTTTAAACCGAGAAACTCAGGACCTTCAGGAGGACTGAAACCAAGGCCAAAGAAAGCCTTTGGGACTCTCTCACCTCCAGAAACTAATTAGCATATTCTTATTTTCCACTTGAAATCCAATGTATTTACACACTTCCTAACAAAGTGGTATTTTCTGATGGACTTTATTAAACCCTAATGTTTTCTGTGAGCTAAAATATTGAGGAACAAAGGCCATGATGTAGAGTGTGCTTCTGGAATTGAAGAGTTCTCTGTTTCCCTGTTTATGATGGCCACATAAATAAAATTTAATCAGATCAGTATACTGTCACAGATAGAACCAGCTGTTCCCTATGTGACATATTGCAACTAAGAAATTCTAAAAATATTGTAAAGCACATACAGATAAGACAGTGAAACAGGTAACTCAGCAGTGGCACTAACACTTGCCAGATCATTTTCAGTTGCCAAAGCTCATCTTTTTTCAATGAAATCAGTTGTTTCTTCATCATTTACTTCAATAAAAAGTTGTTCTTATGCAAGATCTATCATTGGGACCTCTTCACTGTTGACAGGATGCAGGGTGCTTTGCAGAGGAAGCTAAGGATATGGCATAAATGCTGATTATTGTTCCAGATTTTCAGTAAGAGAATGAAGTATTCAAAGGCACTGCTTTTCATGTGTCTATACCTTATCTGCCCATCAAATTTCTTAGTGAGTACAATTTCAAGCATCCCATTCATGTCACAGTTCAGAGATTGCTCTTTGTTATCACAGAATGGTTTGGCTTGAAAGACTCTAAAGATCATCTTATCCAACCTCCCTGCCATGGGAGATATATAGTAGATATAGGTATATACAGATATATACCTAGACCAGGCATTCAAAGTACTGCCCTTGAACAATTCCAGGGATAGTGTGTCCACAACTTGTCTGTTCCATTGCTTCACCATTCTCATAGAGAAGAATTTCTTCCTTGTAACTAAACATTCTCTCTAAAAGTTTAAAGCCATTACCCCTTGTCCCATCATTACATGCTCTTGTAAAAAGTCACTCTCCAGCTTTCCTGTAGACTTACTGGAACGCTGCTATAAGGTCCCCCTGGAGGCTTCTTTTCCTCAGGCTGAATAACCCCAACTCTCTCTGCCTGTCTTCACAGGAAACATGCTCTATCCCTCTGATCATCTTCAAGGCTTCCTCTGGTGCTCCAGCAGTCCTTCTGATATCGTGGGCCCTAGAGCTTGATCCTGTGCACCAGGTGGGCCTCACAAGACCTGGATATAGCTTGACAGAGATTCTGTGAGTCCTGCAGAGCAAAGGAGTCCAGGAATGCTCTATGTGCTTTAAAATTGATTGTTAAATATTCAGGAGCAGGCTGTCTCCTGCAGGTAAATGGTAAATTATAGATGGCCTGAGTCAAGAATAGTGTAGCCAGCAGGACTAGGGAAATTATCATCCCCCAGTACTCAGCATTCCTTCTTGAGCACTGCATTCAGTTCTGGGTGCCTCACTTTAAAAAGGATGTTGAGGTGCTGGAGCCTATCCAGTGAAAGGCAAGGTCATGAAAGGTCTAGAAAACATGTCTTATGAGGAACAGCTGAGAGATCTGGATTTGTTTAGTCTCTAGAAGAGGAAAGTTAGGGGAACTTTATTACTCTCTATAACTACATGAAAGGAGGTTTTAGTGAGGTGGAGGCTGGTCTCTCCTACTGTGCCTGCAAAGAGAGAACCAGAGGAAAGGACCTTAAGATGAGACACTGGAGATTCAGATTTAAATTTTTTTTTAATTTTCACTGTTAGGCTGGTCAGGCATTGGAAAAGGTTGCTCAGGAAGGTGGTGGAATCACCATCCCTGGAGGTCTTTAAGAGGTGTCTGGATCTGGCACTGGCTGATATGGTTTAGTGGTTTAGGGCTACAGTGGTAATGCTGGGTTAATGGGTGGACTTCATGAACTCAAGGGTCTCTTCCAACCTTGATTCTATGAGAGTAACAGCATGAGGAAAGACTGAGACTGAAGAGATTTATTGTGGACTTAGCAAGTCAACCCCAGCAATTGGGAAGAAGGTTAAAGTCCATTTTCCCTCCTTTCCTCCTTCAATGTGTAAATCAGAGCACGGAACCAGCAGATGCTAGTGTTGATGTACCACTACTGTAATAGCTAAAAAGGTGGGGTTTTACGGCATAAAAGCAACCAAAATCAAACCAAAAATACCTGCAATCTGCATCTTCAGCTTCCACAAACTAGCACATCTTAAATGAAACTCATAAAGCTCCTTGGATATGTGCCTCTGCATTCTTCTTTGTCCTCAGATGCAACATCTAATCCTAGTGTTGAAAAGGGCTTCAGTGCTTTCTCTGTTCTTAAGAAATCAGCAGGTAACTGAAGTCACTTCATGAAGCTTTAAGAGTTGTAAGTAGCAGATGGAAGTTTAAGTCTCACAGCTAGGGTTCCAAGTACTAAAACAAGAATACCCCAACACAGCCGCCACTGCTCATACCTCCACAGAGAAAAAATCAGCTTGAAAAGCAATCATGCGATTTTGAAACAATACGTTTTGAAATAAGGTCTCCAAGCTCCACTGCTATCAGTGACCTGTAAGGGACTCCCACCTAATCTTCATTGATGTATTTTGCAGAGCAGAATGTTTCAATCTTAGCAGCGTTTTTAGCATCCACTAGAGAGTGGAAGGAAAACTAACATCTAATTGCTTGGAGTCCTATGGAAGTTTTGGCTATGCTTTGCATGGTGTCCAAGTCCAGAGCTGAATAACACGTCTGAATAAAAGACTGTCCTCTGGACAGGATCAATGAAGCAAGGAGAATAGAACAGAGCAAGAGACTCAAGATATTTTTCTGGCAGCAGCAGCTATTGAGAGCATTAAGCAAACAATCAACACATCTCTGAGAAACATTTCTTGCAGGGTGAGAACTGCTTAGGTAAAAGGGGAAACTGATTAAAGGCAGGCCCAGCCTCATGAAACAAAGTACAGAGGCAGCTTGCAGCCCATCAGCACCCAGGGAGTGAAAGTTCTGTGTGATGACACTCAAAATAAACTGTTCCATAACCTTACCTGGTACAGAGGTCAGGCTAACTGCCCTATAATTGCCAGAATCCTCCTTTCCACCCTTTTTATGAATGGGCATCACATTGGCCAGCTTCCAGTCATCTGGAACCTTGCCAGTGAGCCAGGACTGCTGGTAAATGAGGGAGGGAGGCTTCACAAGGTCATCTGCCAGCTCCTTCATCACTCTGGGATGGATCCCATTTGGTCTCATGGATTTATGAATAGCCAAGCAGTTTAGGAGTTCTCTGACTGCCTCCTCTTGGATAATGGAGGGACCAGTCTGCTCCCTGATATCATCAAGCAACCCAAGAGGACAGTTATCCTGAGGGCAAGTCTTCTCACTAAAACCTGAGACAAACAAGGTGTTAAGCACCTCTGCCTTCTCCTCATCTAAAGTAACAAAGTTCCCTTCTGCATTTAATAAAGAACAAAGGTTAGTCTTACCCTTCCTTTTACCATTCATATATTTATAAAAACATTTTTTGTTATCCTTTATGAAAGTCACCATTTTAAGTTCAAACTAAACTTTAGCCTCCCTAATTTTCTTCTTACATACTCTTGCAGTCCTCTTAAATGCTACCTGAGAAACCTGACCCTCCTTCCACAGACTTTTTCCCGAGTTCCTCCAAAATCTTCTTGCCTATCCACACTGGTCATTTGCCTTGTCGACTTGTCTTTTGGCACATAGGGTCAGTCTATTCCTGTGCACCCTCAAGATCCCCATTTTGAGGCACACTCACCCTTCCTGAACTTCTTTATTTTTAAGGATTACTTCCCAGGGAACTCTCTGAATAAATTTCCTGAATAAGCCAAAGTCTGCTCTCCAAAAGTCCAGTGTAAAAGCCTTATTAGTTCCTCTTGACTTGATCAAATATTGACATTTTCATAATTTCATGATCACTATGCCCCAAGAGGTCTCAAACCACCACATCTCCCACACCAACCCATTTATATTTACGAAGAACAGATCTAACATAGTCCCTCCCCTGGTGGGCTCACTCACCAGCTGTGACAAAAAGTTCTCCACAAACTCTAAAAATTTCCTGAACTGTCTTTTTTCAGCAGTACTAAGTTCCTAACAAATGTACAGCAAGTTGAAATCGCCAGCAAGGGCTGATGATCCAGAAACATTCTCCAGCTGCTTATAGAATGAATTGTCCACCACTTTTTCCTGGCTGGGTAGATGATAACAGACTCCCAGTAGGATGTCAGCCTTGTTGGCCTTGCCCTTAATTCTTACCCACAGGCATTCAACTTTGTCATCATTGGTTTCAATACCTATGGCATCCCTAAGATCAAGGGCCACCCCTCCACCTCTTCTCCTTCCTATCTCTCCTGAAGAGTTGGTAGCCATCCAGTGCAGCACTCCAGCCATGTGAGTCATCCCACCATGTTTCTGTGATGGCAATTACATCACAGCTCCAGTGCTGCACCATGGCCTCCAGCTCTTCTTGTTTGTTGCCCATGCTGCGTGCATTAGTATACACACACCTCAGCTGGGCTGCTGATATTGCTCCTAACTCAGGTTTATCACCTTTGGGCCTGCTTCCAGAGAGACCAGATATGTTCCCCTCCCCCTTCAAACCTAGTTTAAAGCCCTCTCAAAAAGTTTGGTCAGTTTACAAGCTAAAAACCTTTTACCCTTAACAGAGAGATGGAGCCCATCTGGTTCCAATAGGCCAGGTACCGTAAAAGATGCCCCATGATCAAAAAGTCCAAAATTCTGCCAGTGGCACCAACCCTTGAGCCACTTATTGATAATGTGAGCTCTCCTACTCCTTTCACCATTTTTCTCAGGCACCAAAGAGACTGAGGAAAAGATTACCTGTACCACTGCCTTATCAACTACTTGTCCCTGTGCCCTAAAGTCCTTTTCAATTGCCCTGACACTCCTCTTTTCAACCTCACCACTGACAGCCTGGAGTATCAGCAGCGGATAGTAATCAGAGAGCTGAATCAGCCCAGAAAGTCTCTCAGTAATATCCTGGACTTGGGCCCCAGGAAGGCAGCAGACTTCTCTGTGGGGTAGGCCCTCTGTTCCCCTTAGAAGGGAATCTCCCACCATGATTACCCTTCTTTCTTTTTTGATGTTAGAGGTAGTAATCCTTCTCACAGATGAGTCATAATTTGGAGACTCATTGTGCAGAT
Organism: Ammospiza caudacuta; assembly: GCF_027887145.1. Taxonomy (NCBI): domain Eukaryota; kingdom Metazoa; phylum Chordata; class Aves; order Passeriformes; family Passerellidae; genus Ammospiza; species Ammospiza caudacuta. Next base: position 56,041,905 of record NC_080593.1, on the reverse strand, counting down.
AGTTTTCTTCTAAATCATCTGGCTGACTCTCCAGCCAGGGGTTCGTACCTATTCGGAAGTGGCACCTAGCTTGGGAGTGGGGGTAGGGAGGAATTTTTATTATTACCTCCTCAAGCAGGTACCCACTTCCACTCCCCCTTCATCTACCAGGTGTCCTTTTATTGTCTGAGAGTGAGAGGCATGGGATTCCTCTAACTCTTGGTGGGCTTCCTTCAAGGATGGAAGGGCTGAACTCCACCAATCTATTTCCCTTTTACTTTTCCTGATACTCCTTAGTCTTTCAACTTTCTCTCTAAGCTTGGCCACCAGTGAAAGGAGATTGTTCGCCTGTTCACACCACAGGCAGCTTTCCTCTGCAACATCTCCTGAAACCACTGATAAGCTCAAGCAGTCCACACAGAAAGGTCTGGACAGACGCATCCTTTTTGGAGGGTTCCACCTGATTACATACACTCATATTAACTACAATTTTTAATCGTGTACAAACCATTACTACCAGAAATGCTAAAACCTGCCAGTCAACAGAAATGCCATGCACAACCCACAGTAAACTTTATTAGCAAGAAATCCTACAACTGTGACTGCTCAAACTGCTTCACAAACTGCTGTGCCACATCCTCAGAGCTGTGCCATGCCCTCAGTGCCTGCCCTGCCCCTGTTTGCCTGCCCTGGGTCGCTGCACTCCCCAGAGGCCTCTTTTAATCATCCCGCTACTCAGAGACGGAGGAAGCCCCGCCCCAAACACGGTGACCCTCAAGCACAAGGAAGGCACCTGCTCAGCATTCTCACAAACAGCCACTCAGTGACAGAGGAAACCCCCCTCCAGTCCTGCATGGCCCTCAAGCACAAGGAATACACCTGCTCAGCATTCCCACAAAAAAGCACTCAGTCATGTAGAATCTAAATCAGCATGCTCCTAAACTCTATATTAAACAGAAATTAAATAAATCCTAATACAGTGTTTCTTTTGTGTGTCTTCTATTAGGAAGGCTCACAAGACAGGTGTCATCTACTTTGATTAGGTTCCTTCACAAAACAGGCTTCCTGGAATGATGCTTTGAAAGAAACACATGTTAATGCATGTCTCTTGTATTGCTTAAAGTCCTACAGAAGTTTTGGACTCCTTGGTCCCTTCTCCCCTACCTTTCTCTTGAGGACTGAAATTTTAATAACTCTAACATGTGAGGCTGAAGAAAAAAAACAAACATAAACAGTTGTGAACACAGGAAGGGGGTGTAGTTTAATATGGTAACACTCGTCTTTGCCATAGGTAAGTAATTATTGGCAAATAAATGGTTGACAGGATTTTACATACTGAGAATATGAAAAACACCAGACATTGTTTCCAAATAAGCTAGGCACACACTATAACTTTTTTTTTCTGCAGTGCCAAGTTCTTTAAGCACAGATATCTTTTCTGCTCAGGAGGCAGTATACAGTCATCTCATGGCAAGTCAGGCTTAACATATAAATTAATAAGTACAATCAAATCAGTGGAAGATGAATTTGCTGCCATTACAAATGCTATTGGAAATGCTTTCCAGTTGTGCCTTCACTGCCTATTTTTGTCCTTATGCATCATGCCAGTGCTAGAAATGGTATACATTGCAGTGGGGGAAAAGTCTCTATGCTGCAGCTAAGGGCAAGATTATTGAAAACAGAGGATTCAATTAAGTATCATTCAGGCTATAACAAAACTTTACTAATATAACATCTGAAGTAATTAGCATTCCAGTAACTACTTATATCTTAAAATACTTCATTAATGGCATTTCTATATTTCCACTTGAATGTATTCAATGTAAGAAGCAGTTCCATTTAAGGAAGTAAATGGATCTTTTGCTAAGATAAAGTAACTTTATTTATGGAGAACAGATATGGAAACTGATGGAGATTTTGAAGGTACAGAAAGAAAGAAAATAAAAAAGTGCTACAATAATTTTGACAGCGGGAGAAAATTGGAGGAGATGAAAAAAAATATACTACTTACAAGCCTCGGAGACGAAGCCAGATTTTCTCTATTTGCTCTGGCTGTAGGTATTTCAGAGAGTTGCTCTCAAATTCTTCAATTTCCTTAGTCGGTGACTCCATAGCTGCAGATTACCACTTTGGTTAAAGCTCTGCAATGACAACTGCTTCCTCCACACACACACACTCTCCCCCTTTAATGCTGATGGGGACCAGTTAACATTTCTGGCACACACTTCTCCCCCATCCTGCAAATGGAACTGTGTGGGCAGATCTGGAGAGCTCAGGTGTACACAGGGGGCAGTTGTGCCAGCATGCCACCATCCTCAGGCTGAGCGAGAGGATCAAAGGCTCATCTCCAGATTGCAAAACCACACAGATTTTTTCCCTTTGTTTTTTGTTTCATTTTGCTTTTACAATAAGCCAAGGATACAACCCATAATAGCAGCTGAGGGATCTTTATCTGGGGAGGAGGGGAGGAAAATCCCTTGCTGACGAGTGAGCTGTGTGTGCAGGGGCTGCTGTGGGCAGTCTGACAGCTGCAGGGGTCCCCAAGGCTGCAGCTCTGCCTTACCACGCTGGCTGTTGCTGTGCAGGTGGCAGTACACAGGCCCCTTTCAGTCTAGTCCCCACCAGGTCAGCCTCACCCTCTCTCCCTAGCTGTATTTGTTCCCACTTACCAGCAGCGCTGCAAACAGGCTTGAAACCTGACAACTGAGGAAGAATTAATCTGTCAACACAGCCCAAGAACAGATTCACTCTCTACCTCCCTCTTTGCTTCCCTCTCTCTCTCATGTGAATGCACATCCACAGACAGATGAGGGAGAACAGGCTATTGGAGAAAGACTGAATTTGCTTAAAAACCCAACCAAGAAAAATCATTGACTAAAAAATGAAAAAGGGGAAATAACAGAAAGGAGGAGTTTGCCAGGAGTTTAGCTGTTTGCCACACACTTCTGGCAAACAGCTATCTACTTCCTTGCAGTCAGACTGCTCTCCTGAGAGAGACACACAAAGCAGGGGCTGTAAGGTTTCAACAGGGACAAAATCCACTTTTAAAATAAACAGATCAGTAAAGTGCCAGTGCTTGAAAATGCTCAGAAGATAAGTCACTTGAAGAGAAATCAAGTCCAACACATTAGTCACAGATGTTTCTTTGTGTCAGTGTCTTTGAATAAGAGGTTTGCACAGTGGAGGTTAAAACTCAGTTTTGCAAAAGATGCCTGCCTCTGGCTCCCCTGAAGAATCCCCATAATGGCCCCCAGAGACATGCCTCTCTACACCTGCAGGGCTCATGCTCTGAGCACGGGGAAGAACAGGGATTTCTTTAATTGCACCAGCCCAATCAGTGATCTCTCAAACTCTGCCAAAATGTCTGCACGCTTCTTTTTAGTTAATTTTGTTGATATGGTGCTTTCAGCCAAAGCAATCAGGGCAGAGGGAAAATAATTGTCAAAATATTGTCTCAGCCTTAAAACACATTTTGCTGCATATTGCAAAAGCTGTCTTTTGAGAAGTAGAGCCTGCAGTGAAAGAATTAGCATCTCAGACGGTCGGGTAGCCTGTGACTTGGAGAAGTCCCCTCTTCTTTGCAATAACATTCAACAATAAGTCTGCAGTGCTAGGTCCAAGGCAGGTCTCTGACATGCTTGATGTTGCTTTTCAGAAAGCTCTTTGTATAATGAATGTCATCCTTCCCATTGCTAGGTGCCAAATTGTATCAGCCATCAGTCTAAGTAGTTTCAATCCCTTCCTAGGAGTAGTTCTTAAGTAGTTACCCAGTTAGAGTGCTGCTGCAATTGTTAACCATCTCTAGCTCTCTGCAGCTGACTAAGATTCTCAAATATAACCAGAGAGCAGCTGAGTGAAGTTGGTACACATGGTACACATTAAAGGAAAGAGACACCTTATGGGAGGTAAAAACATGAATAATTCTCTAGGTGGTCCTTTTTTCCCTTGTGGATTACAAAAGACAAGCCAGCATGTTTGCTCTAGGAACCTCTTTTGAACGATACAAAGAATTGTTTGCTCTAGGAATCTCTTTTGAGTGATACAAAGAACTGCACATTTTCTGACAAAAGTTTGAGGCATATTATCTTCTTACATCCCTTCTTTAAGAACACAGTGCTATTCTTCACTGCTTGTGCTACTTTCCATTACACTGATGCCCATCAGTAAACTGTCAGCATGTTGCATACATCACTGCATTTTATTAGTGAGTAAATAGTTACAAAATATTGTCCTTTTTTCACACATTTTATTTTAAGGTACAGAGGAAGTAACAGGGAGAAATGGGAATGCAGAATATTGGTAGCACTAGGTTTGAGCTCAAGTTTGGGATTCCCTTTCTTGTTTCAGTCCTGTGGTCTGATTTTGTGATAGATGTCATCAAAATAGCAAACACCAAGACAGTGGCTGTAAAATTTATGAATTTCTGCCATAAGTATCTGACATAAATACATATCATATTGCTTACCTTGTCCTTAAACTTATGGCTCACCTCATGGTGAAAGAGTAACTTCCAAGAACACGAAATTTACAGGCCAAGTAAGCATCCCTCCTTCAGTTCTCACATTAATTGCTGCATTAAGGCAACAAGTTGTAGGCAACCAAATGGCACCATTTGGTTTCACTTCATTTAGAGAGCTTGACAATCATGATTGCCATTTGATGGATACAAGCAGTAAGCCACCTCCTGGTGGATTAGCCATGTCTTTACAGCAGAGGGGAGCTCAGATGAGCAAATGTCCACCTGCCTGTCAGAAACATCTGTTGTTCAGCCTTACACAGGTGATGACCAAGCTGGTAGGGCAGATAGCACAGTGCATGTACCCTTGCGAGCACCTATGGCTGAAGCAACACTACACAAAATTTATCCCTGGAATAAAAAAATCACAGAATATTCTGAATTGAAAGGACCCACAAGGATCTTTGAGTCAAACTCTGAAGTCAATGGCCCATATGGTGATCAAACCCACAAGCTTGGCATTAGAAGTCCCATGTTATAACCAACTGAATTAATCCTAGTAATTTTTTGTATCCAAGCACTTCCCCAAGAGATAGCTCTTAGCAGTTTCAAGCGGGGTCCAGGACACCACTGTTGCCTTCAAACGGGTCTAACTTGAGTCAGACACTGCATTTCCCTCTGCTGCTCTGTTACCTGGCATGAGGAACAACACAGAATGATTCCTTGAAGCAGCCCTCTTGCCTCCTCTGCTTGCCTGTAGGAAAAGAGCCAGGTCACCCATCTCAGCCAGCTCAGAAACTCCCTTCCTAGGTCACTAGGTCAGCACTGTCAGTGGCAGCAAGGGATGAAGAGCAATGAGATGGAGAGATGGAGGTCCCAGGCAGGCCAGTTATACACTACACTGATTGTTTCCTTTATCACAGCACACAGATTTGGGCAAATCTGGGGGCTTCGTCCTCTTTTACTCCTCTTCCTCGGTTGAGGACAATAGTGACATCCGTGTTAAAAGCCTTTTGATTGAGCAGGAAGGGTCTTAATTACAAGTATTTCTTTCAGTTCTGAAGGACTGAAGATGTAGGAGGATGCTGACACACAGCAGAGAAGTGTAAAAGGCAGCTGAGAAGAGTAGAATCCACATTGTGCCTCCATGACAACAGGCATTACTGTAAAACAGTCAAAATACTAGGGAGAGCAGGAGTAGCTCTGCCTTTCTCAGAATGGTGGTACAAGTATCTCATACATAGTCCAAGGAGAAATCAGAGCCACCTCGGACATATGTGGCTGCAAATTGAACTCTGTCCTCATGTTAAACTTACTAGCAGCAAGCTTCCTTAACCTACAGTTAAAGAAGGAAAGGAACCTACAGTTCCTTTTCTCAACATTTTTAAACGAAGACTAGAAAAACAGTGAGAAAGTTCAGAGACCTCCTTACTTTCATGAGAGCAAAGTAGGTATAGCAGTAACATTCAAAAGGCCTACTGAAAGGCATCCAAAAATGCTTCAAGACAGAAACAGCACTTTGGTGAGCATGAGCAAACTGAAACAATAATTTCAGACAGCAAGTTATATAAAGTCCTTGCTAGACTGCAACAAAATGGAGAAGCTACCCCATGCTGAAGGGGTAGCATGAGATACTGGAAGTGTATTGACATGTTGTCTATCCCTACATATTGCCTGTGTCTATTCCTACATATTACCTATTGTGATTGCTCCATATTGCCCGTGTGAATGTTGAAACAAGTTCTATAATTAGTACAACTACAATATATTCATATGTCTGTCCATGTAAAAATAATCCAGAATATTTTTTATTCTATTACCACTAATGCGTCCAACCAAAATTGCAGTAAAGTAGGTTGTCTTTTCTAAATTTATTACAAATCTGAGTTGGATCCCTGAACATCAGTTATGTCAGTATGATGAGTGACTCAATAACATAGTCCAAAATGTTTTGCTAATTCTATATTCAAACAGTTGTAAAACACGGACATGTCTTCTAATTCTGCTAATGCCAAAAAAACTAGGCAGATTTTGCCCAGTCTTTATCCTAGCAGGAAATAGCTTCTTCCTGCTTTTCAGTTAAAAGCAACTTTTTATTTGTTTTGTTTGGAAGGGAGTTAGGAGGAGGGAGACATGTTCAGCTATGTAACTGAATTGCATTGGCCCTATTTATTTTTCATGTTGAGGTTTAGGTGAGTGATGGAAGATATTCAGACAGTTCAACTTTTTAGTTTTATTAAATTATATCTAGTACTTCTTAAACAGTAGTTTCCAAGTGAAATTTCGTCTCTTTTTCTGCCCAAGGTTAGACTTTTGGGTTTTGTTGGCAACTGACACACCAGAGCCACACAGGCATTAATACCAATGTTGGGAAGGATGAAAGTTAAACAAGAAAGTTTAACAGATATGTATGCTTGGCAGAAAGATTTTTGAATGTAGAATCTGAAGAAGGAATAGAAATAAAAGCAAGTGTTGATATAGAAGAAAAGAATCGCTGAGCCAGTTTTACTGGATAACTAAGAAGGCAAAGGGTATGTTAGCTAGAAGGGGGTTTTATGGCTTAGAGCAAAGGATAAACCCACCTCAAACAAGAAGATATTTTATCAAGCAGAAAGATACTACAGGCACTGCCAACAAGACTGCCAATGTTGCAAGTAGATAAAAGGTCTCAGAATTTTCCACTGCAAGAAAACTGAAAAACAACATCTAGCTTAAACTGTAACATACTAATCACTTTTAGTGATTGGAGAATAGTAACATGAATATGGTAATCATGGTAGGTATGATAGGCTATAGGTAAAAGTTAAGGTATAGATTGATTCTTCTGTATTAAGATGCTCAGCAAAGTATATAATGCATTGTAACCAAAACTAAGGGGTCTTCAGGCTCGTGTGCAGCTGGAGCTGACAGCTGTAGGCACAGGTTCTGTCACCCACAATCCTGGACTGCTGTAGCATCTTGGATATAATAAACTGCGCTTTGAAGAGCTGCCTGAAGTCCTGCATTTCTCATTCAGGCTCTTATGGTGATTAACCTAGTCTCTTTCTTCCTAAATCCACTTATATGATCACACAAATGTGGCAGATCTAGCACATCTGGAGTTCATGAAGGCCTCAATTTTTTTTTTTTTTTTTTTAACAGGCAGTGGAAGAGAGAGCTGCAATACTAGCAGGGACATGGCTAAACGTAAAATGAGGATGTTGGGTAAAATACTTTCACAGTACTCTTCACTGCCACAGCTGACCTGTCTTCCTTACTTGTGCTTGCTCATGAAAACCCTAAGGAATCAGCTGCTTCAACAGAACAAAAGGAAGGCTAAAAAGGATTGCAATACTCTGTTCATTATGAGAGGTAAGCACCAGGGTAAAAAAAAAAAAAAAAAAAAACAGCAAACTTTACCTTTAGAGGAACAATTTGCCACAAGAGCAAAATTAAATAACAGGCCATGAGTACATCTTGAAAGATGGAAGATTTCTACCACAGCACTAAGTTTCTGGAAAAGTCTCCTGAGGGGCACAGCACAAAAGGAAATTCACACCTCATTTAAGTGAAGATGAAGGTTCCCCATGCTAGACAGGGGTTATATAGACAGCAAGCTAGACCCAGCCAGCTGCACCAAGACTTGTGCCCTGAAGATATTGATGCCTCTGCAGAGAGGTCTTGGACAGATACCCACAGGAGAGGACAATCAGCTTAGAGCAACACACACTTCAGAGAGGGAAAAAAAAGGTAACAGGAGTTTCTCCTCTGGGAGGAGAGGAAAGAAGTTAGCAAATAGTTATTCAGTAAAAATAACTCTTTACTTCACAGAAGATGCTTCTTTAAAGTCTTAAAAGGTGTTCCTCAGAGACCACTCTTTTCTCAGCTCCAGTGGCTGTGCTGCCTTGAACAGCTTAAGGTCTTTTGAACTTCCTCCCCTCTCATAAGTTGTCTTCTGATAGAAAAATGAAAGGCCCATCCTCAAAACCTGAATTACCTTTTTCCCTTTGATGAAAATATGACTTTTGTGAGCCTGCAGGTACTTTAAGCAATTTACTGTACTGGCATGTTCCCCATCCTCTTTTTCTTCAACTACTCTTACTGCAATTATTAATTCTTACACTGCTTAAAGCCAGGAACATTTATAATAAATAAAAAAAATTACAGAAAAAATGTCATAGCAAGAAAACACTTTATGGATGTGTGGAAGACGTTTTACAGCAACTTCTGTGAGCCAGAGAGAAGTTTGATAAAAGGATCCATGTTTACCCCTGAATGAATTTTCTACCAAGGTCATTGACATAGAAAACAAGAAAAAAAGAAGGATAAATAAGAAAAACCTGTAACTGCCTATTCTAATAAGCTTTTTCTTTGTCTCTCATGACCAATGAGCTAAGTGTAAACTTATGAGTTTTGTAAGAATGTATAAAAAGATGCATGCTAAAATAAAAACAGGTTTGAAGCCTTCTGAAAATTGAGTGTGTTGCTTTGTACAACATGGATGTAGCCGAGCCAACTCCAGACACTTTCCAAATAAAGAAGTTGTTCACACCAGGGAAACAGTATTGCAGAACAGTTTGAAGAAGGGTTGAAGCAGGCCTCTTCTGTAGGCAAGTAATTGGCATCCCCATTTCAGGATGCACAGGACATAGGACTCAAAGGCAGTTTATACCCTCCATACTGCTACTGTGAAATTAAATCCTCCTTGTCTTCTCTAAAAGTGGATGGTGTCTCCTTTGACCAGAATGTTTCCCAGGCATGCACCCATTGAGACATAACATGCTAAAGGATTTTGACTGCCTTTATAATTCAGAGAAATTACATGGGCTTCATACTGGTATTCTCCCTTTTCATTATCATGTTGGACACAAAAATATCCTAAAACAGACCAACTAACGTATTGCAAAGAACATTAATACCTATGAAATCCTGGAAACTGCATATTACAACTACAGGAAATATAAGTAGCTTTCTTAATAGCAAGAGATTTACAGTGTCCCTTTTGCCTTTTGTTTATCATCTTCTCAATGCTATTGGTCCACATTGTGAAAGGAAAATCACCAACTTAAGATAAACTTAGACTTCCAATAAATGTTTAAAATAAATTGTGCAGTAAATTACCTAAAAGTCATAGTGTTCATTCTACATCAATAAGGACTGGGTTTTAAACTGATTTTTCAAGCACTGCCAGAAGATCACAAATTATTTACAACCTCCCCTTCACCCATAATATTTACCACTGTCTTATGGCATTTCACTGGCAACACCAAAAGTTATCAGTAAGTAGAAATCTACTAAATCATACTTCATGAATAATCCTGCACTGGAAGAACAGGTGATATACCTAAATTCTCATTTAAGCTAATTCCTGCCATTTCCATTCAAATTTTCATTGAAATTAGATCCATTAGGGTCAGACTTCAGCAACATTTTGTCTACACTCACATCTAACCTCTTTCCCCATTTCCACTTAAATTCTTAAATCCATTCAGTAGTGGCCCCATTTGTGCAAATTTGGCCATTACTGAATGGATTTAAGAATTCAAAAAGTGAAGCAATAGACAGGAACAGTGCAGGAGAGGTCAGGAAAAAATACCATTATGTTTCCTATATACAGCATAAGGGAGTCACCATCACTAATCTCCTCACAGTTTATTGGTAAAGTTTTGATTTGGCAAAGGGTACTCCCCAGACTTCTTCCTTACAGGCCTTGACTGTTCACCTTCATGTCCAAATAAGCAGAAAATACACACAAAGGTCTCAGCCAAATCCTGTGCAAGAATATCCAGAACAGCAACTATGAATGTCCTCCTCAGATGCCTCAGTTTCACCATGTAGGCCCAACACACAAAAATCTGTGTACTTTCACATATAGACAAAAAAAAAAATCTATCTGCAATGTAGTAGGAAAGGGGAAAACTTATATAAAGGGGGAAAAATGGAAAACTATGTTTTGAAGGTCTCTCAACTACAATCACTGCATCTCTGACATGAAAAGATTTTGGAACTCTGCACAAGCGGCTTGTGAAATTACTTATCCAGGTTACACCTAAGAAAACATTGAGTGTTTTTTTGTACATGCCATAACATTAAAAAAGTCGGCCTGGAGGGGTATTTTAATAAGAAAGAAGATTACAATTAAATCACTTCTGAATCAAGAAGCTATTACATTATTGTCCTTAAGGAACAGATCTATCTTTGAGAGAGAAGTGGGTTGTATGTCTTTCCTTCAGATAACTATGATTCAGTGTCATAAATCCGTAAGTCCATATACAGTCCAAAGAAGCATCTACTAGTTTCATTCATGACTTAATGTGTTTCATTCTCACCTGCTACCTTGACTAATTAAAGACATGCTTAGCAGCAATTGGTTCACCAGTCAGTAAACATTTGATTTATATGCATGAAGCATTTGTTACCATCATAACTCAAACCTAAGTATTTCCTAACAGTATTATTATTGCTTTTGGATTCCCATGGTTTTAAATGTTTATCAAGACTCAAATTATTCTTTTTCTACATGTCAGTTGTGACCATCTGCACAGAGGGTAAAATTGTATCTGTGTACATAAATACATGTGGTTGTTTGCAGGTCGTTTTCCCAGGGTGAGGGAAGAAACGAGAATCTGACTCCATGTTTCTGAAGGCTGATTTATTATTTTATGATAGATATATATATATATATTATTAAAACTATACTAAAAGAATAGAAGAAAGGACTTCTTCAGAAGGCTAGCAAGGAAAGGAAAAGAATGGAATGATAACAAAAGTTTGTGACTCTCAGAGAGTCCGAGCCAGCTGACTGTGATTGGCCATTAATTAGAAATAACCAACATGGACCAATCAAAGATGCACCTGTTGCGTTGCAGAGCAGCAGATAATTATTTTAAATTTTGTTCCTGAGGCCTCTCAGCTTCTCAGGAGAAAAAATCCTAACAAAAGAATTTTTCATAAAACATGTCTATGACAAATACATGAGTGTTTTTGAGTAAAAGCATGAGACTGGACACAAGAATGTTAAGGTAAAAAAGGCTAGTACCAAAAGTTTAAAAAGAGACACTGTAAAAGTACACAAACAGCCCTGTGCAACTCTGATACATGCCAACAATTTGAGAAATCTTGTAGATATGTGATTTTCATATATATTTTCATATTGTATCATATAGACCATATTGTGATATAAAATTCTGACAGTTAAATTGATTTTTATTTCTATATCTTTTATTTTAAAAAAAGCAAGCAAGAGCAGCACTAGGTGGTCAGGGAGTCACTGCTCCACTCACGGCACACACCACTTAGAAGTTCAGTTTTTAAGCCTACAAAGCATTTTCCAATGTGCTTGGTTAGTCTGAATCAGCAAATATCAATAAGCTGGGATCAGCAGTTTCCTAATCTTTCCAGGTGGTCGTTGGCTTCCTGTCCTTCTTGTGGTCATCTGGAGGGAGGCCCTTCACTGGTGTCTGCTACATGATTTTGTTAAGTGCATCAAGCTTTTTGTTATACATAAGCATTTAGTCACTTTGTTGCAATCTCCTTAGTTTTACCACAACTTCCTCTATTTTATTCTAAGCATCAGCCATCTTGCTACCTCATCTCTTTACTTCTGTTCCAATGCTTTGTTTGGCTATAGAAAGTTTCAAAACCGTTCTTTGTAGCTATCCCAAGGAATGCATCCAATTTCAACACAGCAGATACAAGCATTTGCTGATTCCATTGCTGACTGACACAAATCACGAAAACATTTTTCACATTGCACACCAAGGTCTTTCATGAGGACTCTTCAGAAATATTAATCTCTTTTCAGGTTAGACTAGTCAGCTTAGCAACCAGAGTAGATAAGGTGCGTACTGGTAGAAAGCCTGGAAATAGAATCTGGCATTAATAACTTGGTTTTATTTCCACATGTATATTCAAACACACATGAAACTGGTATTAGGAAGGAAAGATGTTAGAAATAACATTTCCTTTTCATGCACTATCCCATTCAATTATTGCTCCTGCTAGCATGAGGCATTTCCATCTCCAGCACCAATATGAAGCAGTTTTATTCTCCCATTTTTGCTCAGAAAATTCTTGTGTTGATATTTTTTAGCTAAATGTATTACCCATGAACTCTGAAAATATTGCATTTTAATGATAAGTGATAAATATGCACTGGCACCCCTGAATATATATTTGGCAAACCATGCCAAAACAGTTGTTTTGGCATGATTTGAGGCCTGTTGTGCCAATAAAACAGTGCTTAGATTTGGCCTGTCAGTAATGCATCCAGTGTAAAAAGAACAAATATTAATAAAACTCCTTGTGAATCTTGGCAGAAACTGGATTCAGTGAAAATTCATGATGTATGAAATCTCAGCATATATGTGTTAAATAAATTCAATGCATAATTAAATAGTCTTAATTGTCTCTAAAACCAGTGATGTATAGCAAGCCTATTCAGTGGTTCCAACATGCAACTGGTTACCAGTTGTCACTTATTTCAAATTCTCTAGCGACTCTTTCATGACACTAACTTATAACTATCCAAAGGCTCCTCTAGGAGCCTTCTACTTCTAAGCAATTTCTTGTCTATATGTTTGGCCTGACAGAAGAGGAAATTCCCTCCTTTCACTAGCACCGCCTTCATTCTAGCAGCTCCACAGTCCTTTATGAAGTGTACTGAAACAGATGCAGCAGAAGAGCCTGAGAAATTTAACTCAAATGATCTGCCAAATTGTAACTTGTGTTTTAATCAGAGCCTAGAAAAAAACATTTTGCTGCAACAATTCATCTTGCATGTGTGCTAAAAGGAAGGGAAAAACTTTTTCTGCTGCATGTACAAATAATTATTAGAATGGATATTATCTCCTGTTCTGATTTATTCTCAGTTTAGTGTCCAAGTAAATTACAGAGATATAATAAATGGTAGGACATGTCCCACCTCACCTCAAAATAACCTCCCAGTTTCTGCAGAAACATGATAATGAAATTAATTTGTTTACTTGTTCACAAATAATTCAGTGAGTAGCTTCAGAAATATAATGTACTACATTTCAGTTACATCTTAAACAACAAAATTTGCATGCCTAATTTCCCAATATATATACAAATGCATTTTCACATGCCAGTACAAAATTGCCATCAAAGCAGACATTTGTGGTAGGATTTTGCTGGTTACTTCTTCTTGTTAGGTCAAACAAATAGGTGTTTTTTCTGTGTATTAACTCAAAAGAATCAAAATTGTAACAAGGATCCCAGTCTTTAAAGCTGTAAAGACCTCCTGATTTTAATTACATAATTATGTTAATAACAAAAGAAGGAAACAAAATTATGTAACCTAATCTATGGTTTGCCCTTTGCTTTTTTTTTTTTTTTTGTATATTCATTTTAGTCCTGCTTTTCAGCTAAAATTGAGCAGCTTAGGATACAGCTTAGAGAACTATTGGAGGGACTCCACTCTTCTTATTTGTATTGGAGTGCAATTAAGCAATCCCATTTAAACATTAATTCCAAAGCCCTGTTGACTTTCATCTACTGAAGAACTTCAGTATTTGGCCAGGAAAAGTCACAGCTACTTGCTCAAATCACAGCTCCTGCTCTTCTGCTGGGTCAATTCCATCAATATTATGACAGAAAATATTGCTTACAACACAAACTGAAAAGTGTGTCCCTATCTTTCTTATAAGTCCCCTTTAAATACTGAAAGGCCAGAATGAGATCTCCTCAGAGCTTTCTCTTCTCCAGGCTGAACAACTCCAGCTCTTTCTCAGGCCTTTCCTCATAGGAAAAGTGCTCCATTCATCTGATCATTTTTGTGACTCTTCTCTGGGTCTGCTCTAAGAGGTCCACATGTTTCCTGTGCTTGAGAACTCCAGGGTTCAACACAGTACCCCAGGTGGGGTCTCATGGAAACAGAGGAGAGGGACAGAATCATCTCCCTCAACCTGTTGGCCATGTTTTTTGCAATGCAGCCCAGCATATAGTTGGCTTTCTGGGCTACAAATAAATCGATTCACCTTGTCCAGTGGAAGGTGCCCATGCACAGGGTAGAGGGGTTAGAACATGTTCATCTTTTGATCCAAAAAATACTATGATCCTAAGCCTTATTTTTACAGGATGATAGTCTCTAATTATACAGTGAAATATCTGAAAACAATACCCACGAGCTCAAAGGTAAAGCAAGTATATATATATATCTGTAATATATCTGTATATACCTGTAAACAAGTTTCCAGCTCACTGAGGTCTATTTGAAGTAAAATACACAGAACTATTTATTGCTCAGGAGCTAGTGCAGTGTAGTTGTTTCACACAAAGGCACACAGCAGCACTTACCAACTATATTGAATAGTCATTTTCTAGAAATACTTATTCATCAAGTACCCTGGAATTAGCCTTCAACTATGAACTTAGGTAAGGTTCCATTAACCACTATGTGCGTTTCATTTTCGAATACCATTAGATGACACAGTTCATAGAAAGGTTCTTCCTGATTTCAGGCAACTAAGCACATACTTATATCTACACACTGCCCAAAAAGACAAGTCTGTTTAAATACTATCTAAATTTCTTACTCCAAATACACTTGACGTATCCTGTGGGAACTTGATCTAGAGTAATTTTCAGCATCAGTAGGGCTAGGTAAAACTAGTGTAAATACAGATTGTGTTTAAACCTGAACAGTTGCCTATTTGAGCCCAGTGTTGTTAGATCTGGAGCATCTTCTTAAAAGCATGGAGCATTTATCTTCTAAAAAAGGAATCAATTCCCACCATGGCAGGAAGACCAGACTCTGGGATTCAACTGGAAGAAGTCACATGACTGCATGTGTATCAGGATGCCTGTACTGCTCTCCTGATGCCAGCTTGTCTTGATTATTTTCCCCCTAGAAGTACAGTATGGAGCCCTTAAGTATTAAATTATATAACGTCATTTTTCTCAGAAGCTTAAAAAGGCACAGGGAAGAAAAAAAAGGTTCTTATTCTGAACTAAATAAAATAGATGCATTTAAAAAAAAAATCACCTGTGTCACCATTGTACTAAAATAATTATTGCTGTTTCCTGCCTTTTATAGTCCCCATCCAGGAAGACTTGTGAATCAATGATATGTGCAGATTGCTAGCAGAGACATAACTATGTCCAAAGTAAAAAGAGTTAATGTAATAAAGCCTTGGGCATCTGTGATGCATCTGCAATACAAATACATGCTTTAAACAAGTGTTAATACAAATAACCCACCAACAAGGAGGAACAACAGAAAAGTAATACATATTGACTACAGACTACTAAGGGATTAATAAATTATTAATAAAGGAAAAATAAAATTAACTGCAAGCTCAGCTCAAGGAGCAAACGCTTGGACATATGGGTTAGAACTCTTTTAAAACAAATTTTATTTCTTTAACTGAACAAGAGATTAGTTCAAAACCATTTCAAGAGGTGGTTTCAACCTCCCACTAGCAAAACCACCTTTACAGAAGCATAGCTAGCAATCACCATTGTGATACCTTGAAAGGGGGCTACAAAACCCTAGCTGAGAGGGCCACAAACTCCTTTCTGAGGGACAGTTCTACACAGTCCCTAAAGGTGGGACGTGTTTGCTACTAGCGTGAATCTGTTAAAAATGCTCATTTAAGCCAAATTAACTTTGGAGCTTCCAATAATAACAGCTACCAATGGTCTATCAAGCAGTTTCTGGCATGAGCTTTTTTCTAACTTCTGCAGTACAAAACTACAGTCTACATGAGCTTCTACATATGTTGGACAAATGCACTGCTCCATGCAAAGACTTCTGGCTGAAAAAAACTGTTTGTGTGCTTGCACAAATATCCATTACTATTGTAGATGATTCATCATCATGATTTTAAAAAGTTAAGATTTTAGGTGAGGGATAGAAACAATTCATATTGATCAGGACATAAGTTAGATAGGTAGACAATAGGTTAATGATTGTTAGATGCTTATGCTAGAGCTGATTGTTCCATCATGAGCTTGCTTATAGAACGAAGTGGAATAAGTGGACCGTTATAAGAACATGTTGAAACCAGTAGAACAATGGTTAGTACCTGTGCTTTACATCAATCAGTTACAAAGCAGGGGACCTTGGATTGTGCCAGACAGTCATTGAGTGACTTCATTCTTCAAGACCACTGAAGTCACATTTAGTGACTTCATTCTTCAAGACCACTGACACAATTCAAGACCACTGACCCAATTCAAGAGAAGAACTGCGCATGTGTGAAGGACTCATTTTAATACAAAAAGGGGATGGGCGGTGCTGGGATTATGCATATGTATTGTATGTAAGATCTTGGGAAATAAATAGAGGGTAAAGAACCTTGTACAGGGTGGTCACACCTTTCAGGGACAGCTCCTGTGCCACCTGCCAGTGTAATAAACATAGCACTTTCTAACTTTGATTAGTTAGAGAGTCTTTGTCCATGATCTTTTGTTTTAATGACTCAAGAACATGTTGTCATTAACAATACTAAATGACAGCAAGATTTGAGAGTGAAATCATGCCTTGTAGAATTAATCAATAAATTTATTCCCAATTGTCTTGGTTTGAAAAACAGGTGTCTGCTAAGGAAGGCAGGAACCTCCCTTGGAATGGAAAACATGACCCCCTTCCCCCTGAATTCTTGTAATTTTGAAATTAAGGGGGTTTCAGACAAAGATATGGGAAAAGGGATAACCATTCTTTACAAGTATGTATAACAACGCAAACAAATATCAACAACAGTGGCGACATCAAACAGAACCAGAAACCCATTGACAGCCTGTCACAGACATCTTTTGTGAAAAATCCTTTCTTTAGGATTTTCCCTCTTCTGGGAAGCTGAGGCCCCAGAAAGAGAATGTAAACAATGGTTATCTGCTGCTGTGGAATGTAACAGGTGCACCTGTGACTGGTCCATGTTGCTTGTGTACAATTAAGGGCCAATCAAAGACAAGCTTTCTCTGGGACAGAATCAGAGAGAGCTCCCTTGTTTATTCATTCCTATTCTATTCTTAACTTAGCAGCTTCTGAACTTGTCTCTCTATTCCTATTAGCATAGTCATAATGTAACATATATATCATAAAATAATAAATCCAGCCCTCTGATCATGGAGTCAAGATTCTCGTTTATCTCTCACTCTGAGGAACCCTTGCAAAGCCCGGTAACAACAGCCTTCTCTCGGCTGCAGGCACTTTCCCCTTGGATGTAGTTATGGTTAAAGATGGCAGGGGCGCTGGTGGGCAGGGCAGGTGCGATGATTCCTCCACAGCTGCAGGGGGCATTCCAGGGTGAGTTTGGGGACCACGCGGTAATGATGGGCTGAGCTGGTGGGGATAGAGAAGGGGTTTCTATTGCGAACCTCCAGGCAAACCCGGAGCAATGGCATAGGTACAGGGAGGGCAGGGAGGACAGGGAGGACAGGGAGGGCAGAAGTGTGGGGGGGAGAAGTGGGGGATGGTATTGGGCAGTAGCAGTGTCCAGATCCTGAACGCAGTAAAAGGCTCCTTTGGCCTTTCTCACCTGGTATAAACAAAAGATCTGCCAATTTTTTTGGGAAAAAAAATGTTGCAAAACCAGTCGGACTAGTTGTTGGCAAGGTGAAGTTCTACTTGTTTGTTATTACAATGACTGGTCATTTTTGCTAATTCCTTGTTCTGTATCAGTAATGCCTGCCTGGGGCTAAATTGTACTTCTCCCCGGACAGTGAGGGGAGGCGATGTAGGAGGGGGACATCAGAGAGACTGCAAAATAACCTCGGGACCAGCATGCAATGGGAAACTACTACACCAAACTTACTGAAAAGACCCCAAAAACAATGAGCCAATACAGAATTAAGAAATTAGAGTGATGTCTGGACGTGAGCAACAGAGTGCTGAGCCTGCAGAGATGCTGAAAACCTTTGTTGCCCCTCGCCCTAAACAAGAAGACCTCAGCTGAAGCCAAAACCCTGGCTGGGGGCACTGGAGAATTGTGAAACCCAGGGTATAGCCCTAGTGCTCCCATGAAGACGGCACCCCCAGCTCTGTTCCTAGTGGACAAAGCTGTGCATTCCTCTTCCTCCGAGTCACCCTGGGAGAGACAATGGAGACTGCAGACCCGTTGAGCTTCCCAATCTTGAGCCAATCACTTTTAATAAAGGCATTAAAAGGAGAAAAAGTCTCCTGCCCTGTTTATTTCATCACTGGCTGAGAAAAGCTGGTTCTTCAGATCCTGGCTGTGGAAGGTGGAAGCAGAACCCTTGGCAGGGCTCTGGGCTTCCCAACAGCAAAGCAGCAAGAGAAGCCAAGCCGGCAGGCTCAGTCACAGTGTCAAAGGTAAACAAAACCAAAAAGAAACAGGCAAAACCCACTGAAACAGTAGGATCCCTGGTCAGAGATACCGCTGACATATGTCCAGTCCAGCTGCCTGCTGGAAGAGAGCAGACTGCCTCTTCCTTCACCCCCAACTCCCCCCGGGAACCCCAGCTCAGCTTCCATTCATTGAGACAGCCCCAGAGCCAGAGAAGATGGGAGGTGGGGTAGGGACCACAACCATCCCAGCCACAAAACAAAAAGGATCAAAGACCCCAAAAGTGGGATGGGATAATAAACCATCCCCAAGACACCAGTATAGCCTCTGATCTTGATAACAATGTTCGCTACTATTTTTAATCATGCCTATTTATATTAATTCTGTGAGAAACAACTGCTCACTTTGAAAATTTAAAAAGCTTTATTAAACCTTAAGAAAAATACAACAAAAGGACTACATAAGGAAAAAGCTGCAGCGCTGGGAAATGCCTGCATGCATACCATGTGACTGGTTCGCCTTCAACCTGGATGGTCAGTCTTTTATACCCCTGGGGGTTGCATCAGCCAGCCCTGGCCCCTCCCAAAGTCTGTCAGTCAGCTCTTCTTTGCCATTTATCAGTGGAGATTGCTTTCTTGTAACTTGATTGGAGATCAGGTGTTGCCATGCTGCACCCCCTAAGCACCAAGCTTTTCCATTCCCCACTGCCCCAGGTAAGGGACACGTGCACACCTTCTCTCTACCTGTCCTGGGCAACCCCAGCTGTCTGATGGCAACAATACAGGGTGGGGGAAAGGGAACTATGGGGAGAACAGAGGACATCTAAACTACAGTAACATAACAATACATCACTAAAGTTTTTCTTAATATTCACACAATAGTTTTCCTTTAATTGCGAGAGCAAATCGTCTCATTATCCATCTATAACAATCCCCCTTTTTCTATTTTATAAGTTATTTGGCTCAAGTAATTAACTAATTTTTAATAGCATCTGTTGATGTGGGTGAGGACAGTGGAAAAGAGTTTTAAGCAAAATGATTGGTGGAGTTTGTGAGCAGAGGTCCAGTATGGCTTTTACCCCCACCTCCCATGCCTACAGGGTTGCTGCCTGCAACACGGTTATTATCATCTTCTTGGTGGCAAGTACAGGGGCCAACCTGGTCTTGCCCTCTGGGTCTCACTATATTTCAGTTTAAAGCAAATTATTTTAATGTTTTTTTATTGTTACTGTCCTTAACAGATACTTGCAATTTTCATAGAACAATTATACTAATGACTAATACAATTTGAATTTTCCGTTCAAAAATGTTACTTAAACACTTATTTAAAGCAATTAGAGTAGTTGTGAGGTTTTCATGTGTCTTTCACAAAGTAGAGTACACATTTATACATTTTAACAAGTCTACAACAAAATTAAGGCACAAGGTAAGAATGTAAATAACAACAGTTTGAATAGGTTGGTTTGTATTCCTGTTATAAATTAAGTTGAACTCTACATATTGTACACAGGGAGCTAGGGGCTCCTCTGGTCAGTAGAGCTCAGTAGTGATACATACACATTGACACACACAAACACACACGTTTGTTTTCTCAGGTGAGGCAGCAGCTAGATGCACAGAGCTGTGCATTCAGAGCCGTGTTTCTGGGTGTGCTCAGCCCATGTCTGCACGTAGGGGTATGTGCAGAACTAGTACACACACATACACACACAGGTATTTGTTTACTGCTTTAGAGCTCTGGCATACAGAGGTACCTTTTAGCAGCGCACACTTGCACACGCCCATGGAGCTGTGCACACTCTACTTGCACGCACTAGCACACTGTGTGTGCCACAGAGACACTCACTTATGTACAGTCTCTACTAATGTGCATGTGTTCACAAACACGAGACTTACGTAGAACACAAGCATATAAATCTGTGCACCCTATTATGTGTAATATTATTAACACATATATCTTGCATAAGGCTATGCTCACAGTTGCAGAGCTTGTGCACACTCACAAACACAGGGATGAACACTAACATAGTCATACTTGAGAGGAAAATTTAACACACATGCACATAATAATGCAAACAATACATGTATGACTTGGTGCTTGTGTGTGTACTCAGAGCTGTGCACATCGGCACACACAGGTACTGCATGTGCAGACTCACACACCTTGGTACACATGTCTCCATAGATACACACTGGCACATACATGTAAAGCACTCCCCAGAGCTCTTCTGAGAAGAGAGTAGTAGGATATCTACTGTTTGTTACCACCCTGACACTTCTAGGTAGTATTTTACCCTCTGTGCCTTTGAGGTGGGATCAGATAATGTTGTTTTAAAGGAAAGGTTAAAGAAAGACTGTATTGGACTCTCGTCCCCCATCTCTCACTTTACAATGCTGGGAGGGCACAAAATGGAGTGCTTTTTTGTGGTTCCGTTCTCCCCACAGACTGATGAAAACACTGAGGCACTTCCTAGCAGAGACTGAAGGCTTTGAAATGGAGAGGTGCCAAACCCTCAAACTTTCAGTTGTTCCCGTGGCACACATCAACACGTCTTACCTTGTACCTCCACTCCACTAAGGCCAAGTACAGACTCACTGCATCCTCTCAGAGAGGGCAACACAAAAACTAAACCTAAGTCTCCTTCTCTCAGCCACTCAAACAAGAAGCCATCCGTCCTCCCTCGCTAGGTAAAATTTAAGAGGATTTCTGATATAATGAACAGCACTTGGAAACGCAACATAAAAATTCTCATCAAACTAGTCTTTGAACTGCCCAAACTATTCAACATAATCAGGAGCTCGGCTCCGATACTACTAAGATGTCATGCTGCCAACAGCACGCCTGTGCAAAATCTCTACAAGGCACCTGGAAACTGTTTTCCTTGGAAAGCCCTGCAAGTTTGTGAATGAAGTGATCCCAAACACACCAATGAAAGAGGAATGCCAATGCAGATGCTTCCCAACCCATCCCACAACATCGGTCACAACTAGATCTGCACACAAAACTGACCAGTGATGTACAACATCTAAATATGTGACAGTGAACAAGAAATCCCTACAAATGCACTGGTCAAAGAGTAAATAAATAGGTCATGGTATTCTCTACCCCTTTTACACCTACACTGCTGTGTTTTGTCAAGGGGCACCTCTTACCTTTTAACTAAAATGGAGTACTTTGAGATAACTACTAGTTCCCTCCACAGAACTTTTCTCCTTGATTAGTTAAAAGGAGAAAGAGAGAAAGACAGAAAGAGAGAGAGAGAAAGAGAGAGAGAGAAGAGAGAGAGAGAAAGAAAACGAGAAAGAAAGAAAGAAAGAGAAAGAAAGAAAGAAAGAAAGAAAGAAAGAAAGAAAGAAAGAAAGAAAGAAAGAAAGAAAGAAAAAGAAAGAAAGAAAGAGAAAGAAAGAAAGAAAAAGAAAGAAAAAGAAGGAAAGAGGAGAAAGAAAGAAAGAAAGAAAGAAAGAAAGAAAGAAAGAAAGAAAGAAAGAAAGAAAGAAAGAAAGAAAGAAAGAAAGAAAGAAAGAAAGAAAGAAAGAAAGAAAGAAAGAAAGAAAGAAAGAAAGAAAGAAAGAAAGAAAGAAAGAAAGAAAGAAAGAAAGAAAGAAAGAAAGAAAGAAAGAAAGAAAGAAAGAAAGAAAGAAAGAAAGAAAGAAAGAAAGAAAGAAAGAAAGAAAGAAAGAAAGAAAGAAAGAAAGAAAGAAAGAAAGAAAGAAAGAAAGAAAGAAAGAAAGAAAGAAAGAAAGAAAGAAAGAAAGAAAGAAAGAAAGGAGAAAAAGAAAGAAGAAGCTTTGCATTCTTCTTGGAAAGTAAAAGCAAATCATATTTTCAGAACACCAGTGGAAGCAGCTGCTAAGCCACTCACTAGGTGTTTTTGTGTTCTTGTGGCTCTACGCTGATGTATATCGCAGGGGAGTTTCTGTAGCTTGAAGTTCTGGCTAGCTCCTCTGGGCACAGCTGCTAAAATCAACAGTGGCGCCATTCGTCTGAAATGTCCTGGGACACAGGCGAAAAGGCTTTATATCCCGGGCACAAACCCCCATTGTGAGAAACAAGTGCTCGCTTTGAAAATTTAAAAAGGTTTATTAAACTTTAACAAAAATACAACAAAAGGACTACATAAGGAAAAAGCTGCAGCCCTGGGAACCAGCCACGTGGTATGCACACAAGCAGTTCCCAGCACTGCAACTTTCCTTATGTAGTCCTTTTGCTTTAAAATACATGGGAAGAGGTTCAGTCTATCATTTACTTTTCCAGTCCTTTTATGAAGCTTAACACAGCTAAAAAGTAAGAAAGAAAGTCCTACCAATTAACTGAAATTTCTGCTCTGCCCTGTGATCAGTCCCTGTATTTTGAAATTGTGCAAACATTTCTTTATGCATGGCAGCTTATCAAGAGTTTCTTTTTTTCATCTTGAAATGCCAATAATGCTAGGGCAGAAATTCAGAGCTAGAAACATCGGCTCATCTTTCAAATGTCCTCTTAGCTTCAGTAAATTCTGGAGGAATCTCAAGCAAACATGTGGTGCCTCAGATCACATGTTGGTTGTTTACTTTTAGCTAGGGAAAATGCCACTGAGATAAAACAGATTTTTGTTGTATTATATCATCATGAACTCACAGAAAGACACAAAAATGGCAGTACCTGTGACTGTGGTATAGTTTCCTGTGATACTACACGTGGTCAAATTTAAGATGTGTGTTCTCTTGTTACAAATAATGAAATGTCATTAAAATGTGTCTAAGAGAGTAAAGTTTAACATTTTAATCCCTATTACATTTATCAGATGGTACCACATCTGATAGGTGTTTTTTAAGGTGTTTTTTAAAACTCAGACTTGTTGGGTTTAATAGGATAAATTTAGGAAAATGTTTTTTGTACAGTGATCTGAGGAACGGATCCAGAAGTTTTAGGATTCCTCCAGCCATCCTTCCAGCACTGATATCCCACAGGCAGAAAATACCTATTGTTGCCATTGTGTTGGCATAGCAGGTGATGCAGAAGTAATAAGAAAGATACTAACCCAGTTATGCAGGAATGTTTCTAATTTTACCAAATTCAGTATGCCTACCTGAAAACCAACCTTATGATTTCATTTGGGCATAGTGTTCTTTATCTCCTGTTCATTCTTGCTGACATGAAAATATTTTATTTTAGAGAAGTGTTATTAACTTAGACAAAACTTTAGGTTGAAAACTTACTTAACTCTATTTAGGAATAAGTGAAGTCATCTGCAACCATACTGGTTTTTTTCCTGGGTAAAAAACAGCAGATATTAAGACATTCAATGTAAATTTTATTAAATGGGTATATAATTTCAGCACTTAATATAATAATATCATAAATATTGATCATAAATATAATAATACCATATTTCAGCCAGAGAAGACAAATTGTAATACTAAGAGAAATGGATTCTCAAGGATGATAGGAAGATAAATATATTCCATGTTAATCTGTTTTCCACAAAGCATCCCTTGTTTCACATTTAATAAATAAATTCCACAAAGAAAATAGCAAATGGGAATGAAAGTGCTTCTTTACAAATAAAGCAATAGCTCAAGGAGCCTCAGAAGTGATGGTCCTGTCTCCTCTACTGACCAGAACATCATTCTCTGAGCATCCTATGTGAGCAGTAGTGCTCATTTCACAAATAGGCTCCCTGAAATAAGGTCTTCAGTGTAAGGGTGAAGAAATCTAGTCAGCAAGTTTCTGGCTTTGCAGATCCCACGACAGTCAAAAGGCAAATGGATTCCTGCACTGTAAAGGAAACTTGGTTTTCAGACAAACTTTTTTCTGCTCTCAAACCCTAGAGCCTAGTGTGTGGTTACACATTTTCAAATCTTGACACATGAATGCTAATGCAAAAGCTGCAACAAAATCCTTTTGGTCTCTTGTGCTGTTTTTGGATGGGGTAAAATTAATTGTTTTCGTAGTGGTGCTGAATACAGTGTTGATACTATAGAGATGGCAAGGAAGTTGTGGGTTCATGGCAGTTTGGGAGATGACACAGCAGGACAGGTGACCCAAACTGACCAAAGGGATGTTGAATACCATATGACATCATGCTCAGTATATAAAGTTGGAAGGAAGAAGGAAGGAGGAATGTTTAGAGTGATGGCATTTGTCTTTCCAAGTAACGGTTATACACCATTAGCTCCTGGAAAGAGCTAAATGTCTGCCTGCCCATGGGAAGCAGTGAACTAATCCTTTTGGTTTTTTCTTTACTTGTGTGCATGGCTTTTGCTTTCCCTATTAATCTATCTTTGTCTCAACCCACATGTTTTCTAGCTATTACCTTTACAATTCTCTCTGTGATCCTGCAAGTGGGGGTGTGAGTGAGCAGCTGTGTATCACTTGATAGCTGACTAGAGTTAAACCACAACATCTGTGTTTAAGAAGAGTTACATCAGCCTCCAGGAGAAAAACAGCCCTTGATTAAACCTAAGCTTCACTTTCTTTAGGCAAATAATATGAAAGAAAAAACAAGAAATCAAAATGTAAAATATAAACCAAAGTACCATTGGTTTCCTAGTCCTCTAAAAGCATAAAGACTGGAAACAAAACAGTAAGTGTCCCTGTGGTAAACACAACCCTATGAAAAACACAGTGCCACAGAAGTCTCCTTACTGAGATACGCCTTGTAACAGATACTCCTTTGCTCATAATCTTTTCCCTTAGCCCCCTCCAGATGCTGCCAAGGCAGGCTTCAGTTGCCTCCTACTTCGGAAGCACCTTCTTCCCTTGCAGCAATGTTCCCCTTCAGAGTCTGACACATCTATCACCACAGTCTTTTTCAAATGGAAAACAAGGGCCTGAGAAAGTCTGCAGTGGTCCATTTTCTCTTTCTGGTCCGCTCTTTTAAGCTACTGGGGTCTTCACTGAATGATTTTTTTTTATAAGTACAGCTGCTAGATAAGTATTGGAAATCTGTGCCAGAAGCTAGAGCTGCAAGAGGACAAAATTTTTGAGATGAGAAGTGTGAGACTCTGGAAGAGGGGAAGAAGAAGGGGATGCCAGGCATGGAGTTGCAGAGGCAGGTGAGATGATGACTCCCAGGGCAAGTCTACATTTAGCGACTATCATCTATATTATCACACCCCTTCTGCCTTGTGGGAGGAGAAGGGTGAGAAGATTTCCACTCTGTGAAGGAGTCTGGAAGAGTATGTATGAGAGACATGAGGTTAACAGAGGAGATCTGAGAGAGCAGCAAAGGATGTCGATGGAGCAGTGCATCAGAAGCTCAAGGGAACAGGAATACACTTTGGGGTGGAGCATGCAAGCAGAAGGCCCATTGCCATATTACCTCCTGCTTACACACCTACCCTATGCACAGCACTGTACTTTGCACTGCCACCTGCTTCTCTTCACAAAGGAAGAAAATGCCATAACGTGTATCTCTAGCATATGCAAGCACAGCACTACACTTTGAAATGTGTTTCCTCTAAAAATGTCTCAGACAAAACAGGTAAACAGCCTAATTCTCTGTCAAAGAAGCAGGGTGCTGCCAATGCTGTCCACTACACACAGATGTACCAACACTCTCCCACCAAGTATTGCTTGTAAATTAAGTATTTGCACTAGCAGACATATGCCACAAGCTTCAAAATGTTGGACCATTACATGACTAGGATTCCTCTCATTATGAGGCAACAGCATCTTTTTTAAGAAAGAGGAATTGCACTGCTAAATGGGTACAACTATCTCCTATATTACTAGAGTTACCACAGAACATCTTTACTGTAATTCCACTCATTCTGGTTCATGTACTCTGCAGCTGATTTTAAACCCTCACATCTTATAGTGGATAAATATATAAAGCATTTTGTTTTCAACTAATATTATATAAGGCCAAACAGATGTTGTTTGACCCAAGCTTTGCTCCCAAAATGAGATCAAATTTTTTAATAAACTTGTAAGAAATGACTGCTCACTTTTAAAATTTCAAAGCTGTATTAAACCTATAAGATTTTAATAAAAGCTTTATTAAAAGTACAACAAAAGCACTAAGCAAGGAAAAATTGTAGCGCAGGGAGCACGGATTATACCACCATGTGCTTGTCTACAAAATGGATGCTCCACCTTTTATACTTCTATTCCCTCCTAAAGTCTTATCAGTTTACTCCTTCCTTGCCATCCAGAGTAGAGATCACTTTCTTACATCTTATATGCAGGTCAGGAATTACCATAGTAACAAGCCAACCCACCCCAAATGCCCCAACTACCAAGGCATAACAATGCAAGGGGAATGCATATTACAATAACATAACCATACATCTACAAAACTTCTCTTAACATATGCATAATGTTCACCCCTTAATTGTGAGAGCGAACCATTTCATTACTCATCTATAACAGACTCAAGATTGAAGCATACTCATAAAAATTTTACTATACTTCTATGCGTGTGTGTGTATGTACATATGTGTGTGTGTGTGTGTGTGTGTGTGTGTGTGTGTGTGTGTGTGTGTAAAATACCTTTATCTCTAAATGGGACTAAAGGAAAAGTGAAAAAGCTTAATTCCAATTACTTACTCTAGAGCTGTCTGAAGGGATTGATTCATAGGTCAAAAGAACTTGCAATGAAATAGCAGCAAAGCTATTTTCATTCTGCATTTTCCAAGAAACTATATTGCATTTATGTTTTACCAGTAACTGCATTATGTATTCACCATTTAGGCAAACTAAATAAACTTCCCTGTCATTTACAGGAGGTAAGATTGCTTTTAACACATATTTAAAAACTGACTAGATCCACTCTATTGAGTTCATGTGGCAAAGCTGTCGTAGTGGGGGTTCTATAGGAGTAGCTTCTTTGAGAAGCTGCTCAAAACTTTCCCCATGTGCAGTGCTGTGGAGGAGGACATAGAGAATTGGGCATAAAGTTAATACCAGGAAGGAGGGAGGCCTGGGGGAAAGCTGGTTTTAAGATTTGTTTTTCTTCTTATTCTCATGCTCTGATTTTGAATCGTAATAAATAAAATTAATTTGTTCAGTTGGGTCTGTTTTGTTCATCACAGCTATCAATGGCTGATCCCTCCCTATCCTTATCTCAACTTATGAATCTTTTGTTATATTGTCTCTCTCCTGCTCCATTGAGGAGGGGAATGTTAAAATGGCTTTGATGGGCACCTGGTCTTCAGCCAGAGTGAAACACCACACCCACAGACACTACCTGAGGTTGCTCAGAGAGTACAGAATGATTTCACCTTTCTACACTTAAAAATATCTTTGTGAATGATATTTTGCAACATGGTCTGGTATGTCTCCTTCAGTTAGCAAAACATCATTGACATGTTCAAAATATCATCATCAGTATTCCTAAACTGGTCCTGTTTTTGTAAAACTGTCTTTAAGGCGAGATTTTATGCAGCCTCCATCACAGATGTTTCATAATTAAATTGAATGTCGTGAAATGTGTTGAAGATAATATAACTAGGTTGTTGAAGGTAAATATTTGTAGATTAAACTTGCTCTCGTTAGCTCAAAAACCTATGCAATTTAGAGATCCTAAGTTCTAAAAGGATCAAAATCTTGATGAAATAACAAAACCAAGTTTTTGTGGGTTAAAAAAGGTATAAAAATCGACTGTGTAAGTTCATGCTCTGCTGGGATTACCTGATGTGTAGCTGCTAACAGGCATTTGTGCAACAAAGTCCCATACAGGGACTTTTGTTATAAACTATCCTAATTACTTGTCTTTTTTACCAATACTCACTTGTTCAGAAATGCATTACCATGTGAAGTAACTTATTAGAGAAGTTTTCATTACAGCTTTCTTTTAATACTGTCTCACTGTCAACATCAAGTAGTCAAACCCTAGCTATCCATATGATTCCCATGGTACCTGCACATATAGAGTATGGAATTTGTGAGATAATACCTGTGCTAACGAGGTATGACACATGAGCCTTATTTTGTGCATCCAAGATGAATGCTGCATTGTCTGTCCAAAGCACAGACAAACATGAGAGTAAGACTTACATGATACAGTGAATTTACTGTGTGAGAAAGAAGAAAATAGAAGAGGACTTAAATTGGAACATTCTCTTCAAAGGCAAGAACTGCCACTTATATTAATTGTTTAAAAACATCTGCAGCTTAGAGGACTCTTCTTTTGAGATGAAACAGTCCTTTCTTCACTTATACACACTTGATAAAGATAAGTATATTATAGGATCCTCTTAGATGATGTTTTGGCTTAACTGGGTTTTGTTTCTTTTTCCAGAATAAATTATCAGGAAAATAGTAAATGCCTACAGAGCTCTTCAAGTACACTTGCATATTCTTGTAGCCCTGCCACCAAAGGAAAACCATTTGCACATAATTTTACATTGAAAATACTTCACTCTGCACTGACAGTCTTTTTTTCCTTTCTGAATCCCAGACTGTACTTGTTGAAAGGATGTTTTCTAGTCATAAACTTAGCTGAACTATTACTTGTTGTATTGCACTGAGTAGTTTCTTTAGTTATTATTTTCCACTGGGTGGTTTGGTATTTTGCACTGAATAAGTTTGTTTGTAGCACATGGTTTGTTCCATTCTCTCCCCTCTCTTCTGAGTCTTGTGGTGGTGATCTTCACCCAGGTAACTTCCTCCCCTCACCCCTCCCATCAGTTGTATCCCATTGGCTGTGGTCCCTCTCCTCTGCCCCCCTTCCCCGGGTTTAAAGTCTCCTTCCATGAGCCATTCTTTCTCTTTCTTTTCTTGGACGTCCTTGGATGGGTTCCACAATAAAACTGTGGGACTTTTGTTCCCAAGGAGAAAGAGCGCTTCTCGCCTTTTGTTTTTGTCCTTGTTGGTACTAATGGGGTCCAGAGCTAGCCAAACTGGACTCCTATGAGGCATAGAACCAACAATTACTGCAAATATATGCTGTGTTTTGTCCGTATACTGCTACCCAGCAGTATGGAACTTCCTGTCCTGTAACTGCACATCTCAGATTATAAAACGCATGTGCATGTCTTGCTTTTAAATGATCAGTTATTTATTTCATAGCTGAGGAAACATATCTGAACATGAGAAAATAAGTATAACACCTACTCAAATAAAATCCATACTATTGACTTTGGCATACGGTTTCATTTGCACCTTAATTTGGGCAGAGGCATTTCTAATAGCTTTAAAAACTTCACCATAGAACTCTGTCACTGGTAAGCCAGTTGGACAAGAGCCTTCATTTTCGTAATTGCAATTGTTTTACACTGTAATCATTATTTCCACTTTTAAACATGAGCTCTAAATTTTAGAGCAATCCAGTCATAAATGCAACTCCAAAATATCCCTCATCTGTAAATCTGCCAGTCTGATGCTCATTTATATCACAGGTCTTCCACTCTTGCACCAAGCACCATGTTCCAAGGTGTGCAATATGTGCCCAGGTAAATGCCTTTACATTCCCAGAGAAGTTAAAAAGATGCTTTAGCATGACTGAAATTACAAGTTGGCTAGAAAACCGCACAAATAGAAAACCTTAGAAATACTAAGGTGCATCCTTTCATTGCCAATAAGGAAAACCCACTGAGCACGTATGGTTGTGAAGATCTGTTCCTTTGCCCCTTTATTGCCTGAAAGTGCAATTGATGGAGGAGACACAACTGACGCCGAGAATAGCTTCAAGCATCAGCACTTCAGTATTGCCCAGTACAACCTTTTAAACCCTGCTTCTCATGTGCATAACACCTGTGTATCCTTTTACTCTTTTGTGATTGGTCAAGGCACCTCAGCATTCCATGCATCTTTTTCTCCAACGCTGTTCACCTGTCTTACACAGCTGCACCCCGTTAAGGATGAGGCTCAGTGCAGCCTCATTCCTAATGTCTTATAATCAATTCTCCTACAGACAATGAGCAGAATATTGCTTAGGACAGATTTGCTACCTGCAAAAGTCTATAATTTGGTATTTTGTTTCTGGAATTAGAGCATGCAGCCTCTGCATCATGCTGCAGGAAAGAAATGCTCCTGCTGCCTTGCAGCCCTACCGCTCCACAAATCCCTGGACACCTCAGGGCTCTGCACATCCACAGGTCTCCTTGGGTGGACATTCCCAGAGGAATTACGCTGCTTTCAGCATGCCTTTGCATGTATAACTGTGCATACTTAGCTGTGTAACCTGAGACACATGAAAAAATAATTTTAAAAATTCATACACTTTCTCCTTAATAAACAGTCACTCAGGTCTCAGAAGTCACAGCCTACCCTGTTCTGCAGAATACTGAGATAACCATGCATCAGTCACATCCTTAATTTTCTCTGTGTTGTTTTTTCTTTTGCAGCACTTGCCAATATCCATTTGCAAATATGATAATTCCAAAACACTGCTGCCTCGACACTACAGGGTTTCAACATTCATCAATTTGAGTAGTGTTAGTGCATTATAAAGTACTTGTTTGTTTGTACAGAAAGTAACAACAAATTAGGAAGTTTGCTATATGAGCATTTTATCTGCCCTGGCTTTGACATACCATCTTGTCCTGTTCAAAAACTATGGTATTGAAATAAACTATACCAAGTTTACACATATTTGTTGCTTCTAGTCCTCTTCCTCACATTCAAATCCCTTTTCAAAAATATGAGAAGATGACAAGAGATGTAGAAAGCACCTTTAGAGTGTTTTCAGTTCACTAATTTGAGATTTCCCAGCACACACACCAATTAATGTGGTGTGTTCAGTGTTGGCCAATCTAAATCTATCTTCGACACCTCTATCTTTGCAGCCTGATCTACCTGCTTATTCTGCCCTTATTATCAAGGGCAGAAGGAAAAGAGGGCTTCCCAGGGTTTTTTTGGTAATTAACATGTGTATTCATAGAGGCGTGTCCAGCTTTTTCAGTAGTTTAACAGATTGTCAATTCTCAAAGCTAATTACTGATTAGTTTTTTTGTCAGACATGGAAGAAACTGCAAGCAGCTTCTCTTAAAAAGTTACTTCCATGAATGGCTCCAACAGATCCATTATTTCTTGTGTTTGAGAACTCTAGAACTGGACCCCAAGCGGGGTCTCATGAAAGTGGAGTAGGGAATGGAACCATCTCCCTTTTGGCCTTGGTCTTTGGATTCAGACCAGGACATAGTTTTCTGGGCTGTGGAGCCCACTCTGTTGGCTCATCTTTAGGCTCTTATCCACCAGAACTTTCCCAAGTCCTTCTCTGCAAGGCTGCTCTCAATTTCTTCATCCTCCAGCTGGTATTGTACTGGGAGTTGCCCTGAGCCAGGTGCAGAACCTGGCGTTTGAGCTTGTTGAACCTCATGAGGTTCCCATGGGCCCATTTCTCAAACTTGTCCAGGTACCTCAGGTACTTTAGATGAGCCAAACACTTGATCTGGTGTCATCTGCAAATTCACTGAGAGTGCACTCAATCCCTTTGACTCCAATAAAGACATTAAGTAGCACTGGCCCCAGTATGGACACACCCCTCAGGGGCCCATATTGGGTCCCCAAGCTGTTGATTACCCTGTGGATGTGACTGTCAAACCAATTCCTCCTCCAGTGAACAGTCCCCCCCTCAAATCCATCTCTCTCCAATTTAGCGAGAGGATGTTGTGGGGAGCCATATCAAAGGTCTTAAAAAAATCCAGATAGATTTTTCCTAAATCCAGATTAGATCCCTTCACTTGCCCACTTATGTAATCATTCATAGAAGGTCATTAAGGTCTCCAGATCAGGCAGGACCTTACTTTGGTGAAACTGTGCTGGTTGTCTCAACTCACCTCCCTTTCATGTACCTTAGCATGGCTTCTAGGAGGATCTGTTCCATTGTCTTCCCAGGCACAGAGGTGAAATTGACAGGCTGGGAGTTCCCAGGATCGTCCTTTCTACCCTTTTTTTAGATGGGTACAATGTATCTCACCAGGGTCTTCACCTGACTGCCACAACTTCTTGAATATCATGGAGAGTTGGCTTGGCAACTACATCAGACAATTCTTGCAATGCATCTCACTAGGTCCCATGGACTTAAGTAGAATCAGGTAGTCATGAACAAGATCTTCACTTAGAGTGGGAAATGTTTTCCTTTCCCAGTCCCCATCTAATAGTTCATCCACACAAGAGATGTGGGAGGAGAGGTTGCCATTGAAGTCTGAGACAATAAAGTTTTTGAATGCCTCAGCCTTCACTTTGTCCACCGTTACCAGTTTGCCAACCTTGCGTACCTTCTTTTATCTTCTTTTCTGGCTGTCATACCTGTAGAAGCTCTTCTTGTTATTTTTTGCCTGGGCAAGTTCAGGTCCAGTTTCACCTCTGGCCTTCCTCACATCATCCTTACAAAAGTGGGCTGTATCCCTGTACTCTTCCCAGGATACCTGTCCTTGCTTTCCCTCCCTGTGCATATACTTCTTGCTGTTTAGTTTGACTAGCAGGTCCTGATTCAGCCATGCTGGTCTTTTGCCTTCCTTGCCCTACTTTTTCCACCTAGCGATAAAGAGCTCTTGAGTTATCTGAAAGGCATCCTTGAAAGATCTGCCAACTCTGTTTTGCTCCCTTTTCCCTGAGGGTGGTTTCCCAAGTGGTCATATTGACTAACTCCTTGAAGACCTGCAAATTTGCTTTCCTAAATTCCAGGGTCGTGACTTAACTCTTTGCCTGACTTAACTCTTTGGTTTGGGTTTTGCCTTTTTTTTCTTTAAGATGTTCTCTGTTTTCTTCACACATATATTTGTTGCTCTGTAGCCTATTGTATTAGTGGCTAGATTTCCCAGTACTTTACTACGGCCTTTCCTTAAGGAAAAGGACAAAACAAATTCCAGAGCTCCAAGCCCTGGGAGGTGCAGGGCCCCAGTGCTATCTTGGCAGAGCACAGCTAGTGCTGATGGAGGGACTCCAGAGAAGAGCCTTCACCTGGGGGAAAATTGCATCACCATTTGTCCTCCTAATTGGTACTTTTTATCAATTATGCTAAACTTATCCCAAAACCTAATTAACCTAAAACCTATCCAAATATCCTAAAACCTATGAAAATGTATTCACCCCTGACGGATGTGGGCTTTTGTGGACATCTTTCCATAACTGTCCCTGAAGGTCTTCAAATAAAGATCCACTCCTATATTATCTCCTTACTAAAATTAACTTGAGTTTCATTTTCCAGGTTGGGAAAAAGGCAATATCAAGACTGCAACTCCACAAGTACACGATCACTGTAGTCTAGTGACTCCAATCTTGACACCCCCAATAACTCACTTGCATTGATGGCCATCAGGTACAGTATCACAATTGGTCTGGTAGGACTGGTTATTACCTGACTTAAGAAGTTATCCTCCATGCATTCCAGGAATCTCCTGTGGTACTTTTCCAGTAGATGTCAGAGTGGTTGAAGTCCCCCAGAAGGATGACACCCTGCAGGCATGATGCCTCCTGCAGCTGGAGCAAGAAGGCTCCATCAATAGGATCCCTGTGATGAGGTGGGCTGTAGCGGACACCAATTACAATGCTCTCTTTGTTGACTCAGTCTCTGATTTTTACCCATATGCTTTAGACCAGCTCATAGCTGTTCCCCAGAGAGAGCTCTTCACATTCCATCCATCTCTTGATATAGATGGTAGTCCCTTTGCCCCTCCTTCCTCTCCAGTACCTTTTAAACATCCTGCAGCCATGTTCCAGTCACAGGATTTATCCCACCAAATTTCAGTAATGACAATAAGGTCATACTTTAGCAGCATGGTGGCTACAAGCCCCCTGGTTTTTGCTCATGCTGCATACATTGGTATAGCCACATGTTTGAGGCTCATGGACTGACTCCAAACACATGGTGTTATGACTGAATTATTTTCGGAGCACTGCGGTATCACCTCTATGCTGTACACCAAGTGGCCAGAAGCTGGCAGAAGCAAGACTTTATATCACCCACAACCAAAAATATAGCAGAAAGATTAGATGCCAATGAGATTTAAAACCACAAAGCAGAACTGAAGATGATAAGAAAAGCAAAACAAACTGTCCTTGGAAAAATGAACTTTGCAGCTGACATAAGAAAAGCAACCATTAAGGTAAGCGAGGGTATTACAAACCTTAAGTTAAAAAGTGGAAGTATTTTGAAAGATAACAGAAATTAAGAACACGTGCAGGCCTTGAGCCGAAAACCAGTCTGACCTTGAAGTAACTGAATATGCCTTTCTGGTTCTCTGGTCTTATGGCCGTGGTAACAGACAATATGCATCACTTCCTGGTACAGCACAGCTGTATAGGAATACTAATGTCTGTTATGAGTCTTTGCCTCACCTGCTGCCTGCTACCCTGATTTGTCATTAACATTGCTACTTCAAGGCCCCAAGTGCTAGACAAAGCCAACTGAACTGCTCCAAGATTCCACACTTACTTTACCTGTCAATGCAGGCCCTGGACCAAGGACAGGGAGGCTTCCCTAAGAAGTGTCTGGGTTTTTTACAGATCAGCATATTCATTCTGCCCTGGATGTCTCAGTCAGCTCATGCTGACTGTTGCCTGTCACAAGATTCAGCACAGTCATTATATCCCATGAGCACCATCACAGTCTTATGCATCTTAATGCAGATTTCCAGATCTCCAGACTCAAAATAACACTGAATCTCTCCTACACATTAAACAATTCTAGGAGTAATCATTACATTTTGGGCACGTGAAATTTTCAGCTGAAGCACTGCCACCCACTTGTGAACACTTGAATCATCCAGGCACTAGTCTGGTGACAAAAGCAGCATTTTTTCTTGTGTTGTCTAACATAAAGAGCTTGCACAAAATTTTGGGTGATGTTTGCAGAACAGCACCCCAAAGTGTTTTTTGTTTCTATGCTCTCCCTGGTGGATTCCAGCTCAGCATTATCAAAATGCCTGCTTGGGGAGTGCTTGCAAGGACTAGCACGCAGAAGTTAAAGCAGCCTATAAAGTTGTTATAGAGCCTTCTTAAGAGTTCATTAATTACCATTGTAAATTCTTATTGATATTGCACCGTTGCTCATCGCAGGGATCTAGCAGAACAAAATGCAGATTTGGGAGGAGAGTTACAGACTTCAAAGTTGATAAGTACTGACACCTCTAGCCAACATCCAGATCACACAGCCCTGAGAAGTCCATATGAATATTCCTGGGCATCAGTTCACAGCCTTGTGCAGTTCTGTAGTGGTGAACTTGTATGTTTGTGCAAAGGAAATGATGTGTCAGATTGGTTACATTAAGAGTGGATCAAGAAGCTAATCACTTCCATGTCTCCAATTACATTTTTCCCTTGTAAAAAAAGGGATAAACCACTACAATTCCTCTGTATTTTCAAATATAATTCAAACTTGGACCTCTGCTGTCTTTAATAGACAAACAGACTAAATGCCAGTGAGAAGGGATTTTAAAATCTGTACTTTAAGCACTGCAGTTGTATAACCAGTCAGGACACAAAATTACTTGTGCACTGCTAATTCAGTGCATTACTGCAAACAAATATATATGACAATCTCTTTCAGAAAAAAGATAGTAAAATAATTATACAAGAAAAATAAAGACCATCAGAATGCTTCTAAATTATTAAACAATCATGCACCACATGTTTTTCAGATGTAAAGAGAAGACTGATTTTGTTTGATTTTTTTTTTTGCTTTACATCTGGATTACAATGGATTATTAATGCAGGAAAGCTAAACATGAAAGCATTGAAATAACCACATTCCTTCTTTTATGTTTAAATGCATTTCCAGCTCATATCTAGATGTTGACAAAATCAAATATTGATCTCTTCTTAAATTTCCAAGCTACAGAAGATAATTGTACAGTAGAAAACAAGATCTAATACAAGATGTGGCAACATGAATTTCATGCTGCTTATATGTAGCCATTTAAAAGATAGGAAATCAGAAGGAAGTATGACTCATTTTGACTTTGGAGAGACATTCTCTTAACCGTGTGTCTCAGTTTAGAGACAAATTTTAGGAGAAAACACACTGGAATGATCATTTCCTCTAAAGAGAAGGGCTTTGATAATTCCATTTGCCAATGAGAGAAATTAATACCAGTGAGTGAAAGTAAAAAAAAAAAAAAACAACTATTATAGATAAGTAATGTAATAGTTGGCTCTCACAAGTAAGAGATAGATATTATGTGTATGTTAAGATGTGTAGTGATGTTATTGTAAGATGTGCCCCAGGGTCCTCTTTCCCCTCCCCTTGTAATCCCTTTAGTGGTTGGGGCATTTGGGGGGAGGGCAGGCTTGTTAAGAAGCATGGCATGGGAACACCTGATCTCCAATCAGTTTGCAAGAGAGCAGTCTCCACAATGGATGGTGATGAAGAGTTAACTGACAGGCTTTAGGAGGGGCTAGAGTTACCTGATGCAACACCAAAGGTATAAAAGGGGGAGCAACCATTTTGTGAATGAGCCACCTGGCTGGTAGTCACAGGGAGGGCTTCCAGCACTGTAATTTTTCCTTATTCAGTCCTTTGTTTAATTTTTTTGTTAGGGTTTAATAAACCTTTAAAATTTTGAAAGTGAGCAGTCATTTCTCACAAAATCAAGCTGTTTATTAAAAAAAAAAAAAAAAAAAAAAAAGGGCGTCTACAAAGCACAGAAAAGGATTGAATAAATGCTGGATATTAACATTTCAAAACCTTAACCCCACCCTCCCACAGCAGACCACATGGCCAGGAGGCAAAGATGGCAGCTGCCCCCATTTGTATCAGGGAAGGGCAGGAACAGGAATTCATGCAGATCCTCAGGCAGAATAGATGGGAACCTTTTTGGCATTAGTCTCCTCAAAGCCAGGGAAGCTGGTGGGTTTTCGTGTTCTTTCTTATATTGGTTCAGCTTCTCCAAGGTCTCAGATTCATGACAGCGCCTCGCCAGCTCCCTGGCCCAAAAAAAAAAAAAAAAAAAAAAAAAGAAGCGAGCAGAGAGGATTCCTGGTACAGCCTCTACAGCCTCCAGGCTGGGGGAAGGAAAAAAAGGAAAACTTCTTGCTTCAAGCTAGCAAGAAAAGCTAATCCAACAAAAGGAACAATGCAACATCCTGGTTGACCAGAGCACCCTGGAGAAGGATGCTTGGAACAAAAGCCCTGCCATAGCCCCCAGGGCTCCCTACCCCCGGGTCCATCTTCAAGCTACAGCAGACATTTCCGGGCACAAAGCAGATGATTAGGGAATAACATATCATCATAAAATAACCCCAAGACACTGTGCATGAAAGGAATTATGTACTGCTTTAACAGCAGTGAATCAGATGCAGTAAGGTAAAAATGACCATATAATATTGGCTTTCATATTTATATATTAGCTTTTGCATGTTGTTATTGATCATAAGTATTTAGATACAGTATGAATTATAACTCCTTTTAGCTTGTTAATGTAACATAATCTATCAGTTTAAGTATGCAATCGCTAATAGAAATAGTAGTGTAATGAATATGATATCTATCTATCACTTATAGAAATAGTGGTGTGATGAACGTGTTACACTATAGACCTTAGCAAAACATAAGATGTTTTGAAAAATACGTATATATGATTGGCTTTTCGCAAATATTAAAATGAATATTATGTGTGTTGTGTTGGAAAGTTATGCTGCATTAATCCTTTTAAGTAGTGTGTTAAATACAGTTTTAGACTACAACATAATATTTAAAAAAAAAAACTATGTGATGTAAAATACTTTTTCTAACTAGCTCAAGGAATGGATAAGATAATCAAGAAATTCTTTGCATAGTGATAACAGCAACAAGGCACTAAAATACCAAAGAGAAGAATTATTGCCTCCTTATCGGGAAGAACCAGGCTCCTTCTACCTCCTTACAGACACCACAGAGCCAAACAAACCATGATTTACAAGATGAAGGGCAGGGAAGTTGGCAATAAACACAAAAATCCATAGTTTGAAAGGAATGTTTGTACCATGTATGAGACATATGAATGTGCAACAGGCTATTGCTTTTAAGGGTTAATCCTTTGTTAGTGGACATGCTCTTTTGAGGAAAGCATCTGAACGTTCATAATTCTTTGCATTTTTATTGTCCTTTATTATCCTAAATCTGATTGCCCAAATTCTTATTGCTCTAATTTGTATTACTATTTTTATAATTTGTATTACTATTTTTTATTTTTATATTAATTTGTATAACTATTTTTCTGGTTTTATTAGTATTTTTATATAATAGTAATATTTTATTACTATTAAACTTCTAAAATTTTAACACAAGTGATTTGCTTTTTTCATAGTTTTGTGCTGAAGCCCAGAAATTAACACCTCACTGCCAGGGCCTCAGAGGATTCCAAGTGAGGAAGGCATACCTTGCCAAGTTTGGCAGCCTCGCTGTGTTTCTTCTGGCATGATTGGGCAGATGCAGGTTCCAACCAGTGGACAAAAAGAGACAATAAAACAAAGAAAAGGGAAAAGGCTCCCTAAAACCACAGTAAGACTTGTAGTGTGCATGAAAACCCATAAAAGAAAAAAGGATTGGTAAGTTCTTTTTCAGGGGGCAGGTACGGAGCAGGGGGATGAGTATGTGTGTGAGTGAGAGGTGGCTAGACCCCTCATTCCAGACCTGCTAATTGAGTGCAGGTCTCCCATATTGTGTTTCGGTCTTTTTGAGAGAAAAACAGCCAGTAAAGAGATGAAGTGAGAGATAAAAGGAGTGAGAGAATCCCCCAGGGTAGCTGGGACTGCGTCCCAGGGGTTGGACCCCTCGGAGGAAGGGAGTAGAAGAGTTTCCTAGCTCAATCCACCGGGTAAGTAGGACAAAAGGGAGGGGCCCCTAAAAATTCTGCTGGGTTGAGGGATGGGAATCCTGAGAGCATCCAGGATTAAACCTGCTGGGTTGAGGGATTAACATGTTGAAGAGCATCCAGGGTTGAGCAAAATTCTGCTGGATTGAGGATATGCCCAAGAGCATCTGGAGTTGGACAACGCAGCTGGATTGAGGGATGAAAATGCCCAAGAGCATCTGGGGTTGGACAACAGAGCTGGACTGAGGGATACCCAAAAACATTTGGGGCTGGCCAGTAACATCTGAGATTGTAACAGGTGATTTGAAAGTAAAAGGTACCTTATTGTTGTCTTGCTGTGTGTGAGAGTGAGTCACACACAGAATCAGCCGCGGCTTCCCAGGCAGGTGGGGGCGGAGGGGGGGCTGTGGAAAAAGGTGTATGTGACCCGCAAACAGTCCATTGTTCCCCTGGGAAGTATGGGGGGCTATGGTGAAAGAGTGTTAGTTACACACAAATTAGCCTCACAGGTGAGCAGGCACCAGAGGCAACCAGATTCAGGGCCCTTGCCAGAGGCCCAGGAGTACTGAAGCCCAGAGGCCAACCCCAAGGTGAGGGGGGACCACATGGACCAGAGATTCTCTGGCAACAGGGGTCCACTTCAGGTCCTCAGGGTGTGAAAGAATGCGTGAAAGTGAATGAGAAATAAAAGTCAGTAAATGTAGATGAATCAAAGTATATGTAATGTAGATTGTTTATTTTAAGCTTCACTTTATCTCGTTGGAGGGAGATATATTGTATTGAATAATATTGTGAGAAAAAAGAGCTTTTGTGTGTGTAGTCAGAAGAAGGTGGTATTCAGAGAAAGTGAGAAACAGAGGCAGGGGACAAGTAGATAAGATCTTGAAAAATAGGACAGAAAACCAGTAACACGGGTACAGGAAAAAAAAAAAGAGGAGAAAAGACAGTAGTTGATAGGATAGTATGCAGTAGTTGATATGAAAAACACACAAACTATTGAAAAAGGGAAATTAACCTTAAATTGGTAAGCTCAAACTTGTGATGTAAGATAGTTTTTGTAACTAGCTCAAGGAATGGATAAGATAAGCAAGAAAGTCTTTGCATGGAGATAACAACACCAGGACACCAAGATCCTAAGAGAAGAATTATTGCATCCTTATTGGGAAAATCCAGACTTCTCCCAGATTGTGAAGAACCAAGACATTGATTTATAAGATGGGGCGGGGGAGCAGAAATTAAGCAGAAAAAAGCCTTTGTTTGGAACATGTATGAGATATATGAATATGCAACAGGCTATTGCTTTTAAGGGTTAATCCTTTGTTAGCAACGCCTGCTTTTGTGGCAGAGTGCAAAAAGCACCTGGACGTAATTCTTTGCTTTTTGTTGTCTTTTATTGTTCTAAGTTTGATTGTCCAAATTCTTATTGCCTTAATCTTTATTACTGTTTTATTACTATTAAACTTCTAAAATTTTAACACAAGTGAATGGCGTTTTTCACAGTGCTGAATAAATACATACCTACTTTATAACTTCCACAAGTTGTGTTTTTCCACAAATCACCTTTCCCAGCTGTGTTTGGGAATCCAGCTGCCACTGCCCAGCCCATCCACTTCTCTGCCACTAGTCTGTTTTTCATGCAACAGACCCTCAGTGTTGCA
The DNA here is from genome assembly GCF_027887145.1 of Ammospiza caudacuta. Taxonomy (NCBI): domain Eukaryota; kingdom Metazoa; phylum Chordata; class Aves; order Passeriformes; family Passerellidae; genus Ammospiza; species Ammospiza caudacuta. Next base: position 56,000,900 of record NC_080593.1, on the reverse strand, counting down.
AGGGACTTGGCATTCCAAACTAGCCCAAGTGTATATTAATCCACTGAATTCTATACTCTTCAGTGTGTGGCAGCCTGTGGTGCAGTGTGGCGCAGTGCAGCCACAGTGGGGAATCTTCACCACCAAGACCGGATGGAGGTGTGAAAAACAAGGTTCATTCTCCTGGTAAAATTTAAAAGTTTAATCAAGGACAATAGGAAACAAAGGCAATAAAGCAAAGATATACGTGTTACGCTGGCAGTTTATATACAGACACGAACAGGACGGGGCAACTGGAATCAGCATCTTGAGCTTTTATTTTTCCAGCATCAGTCCCATTACATTGTTATGACAATGGAGAGGAAAGATGCTAACAGCTCGCTGGTTCAGCAGAAAGCCAAAAAAACTTAAGTCTTACAACATACCATAAAACAGTCTCAGTCTAAGTTTCAGCCAATCACATAGGGCAAAAGTATATTGACAGTAGTTCTATCCAATAATCTGAAGCACACATAATTCTGGTTAAAACAATAACGGCCTATTCTCTAACACAATGACTTGTTTATAGCACAGAGCTCTATTCATAATTAACCTTCTAAAATATACACTAAATAAACTTGTTGCAATTTAGAAGGCCTATCTACATAACTCTTACTGTTCTATTTCCCATGTCGTTGCTACAGCTTAGAAAACTTTGCTGCTGCCTTAGCACTGTTCACAAATCTGCTGTCTGAGGCCTGTCTTTTTACCACCTTCCTAAAACCTGCTGATTTTTATGGATTCCCACAATTCCCCCTCTCTGTTGACTTAAAAGGAAACCTTCATAGCTGTGTCGTTTACTTCTTGCATTTCATAGTTTTACTATAGCATTATCGCTTACTATCTGCTTGAAGCTTGTTCTTGCTGACACTAAGCATTGCTATGTTACAGCACAGCAACTTAATGCTGTGAAGGCTCAGTCAGTGAAAAAGATATGAATCACGTCTGACAATAGTTACAAGTCATTGTTCAAAAAACTCTTGTCGATTCTAGGTCTTAACTCAAAATTTTCTTCTATTTCTATACTTTCATCCGTCACTTCTGTGAGATTTCGAACACTCTCTGTGCTTCTACTTCCTAATTGTCTCTCTTGTATGACAAAAACTTCTCTGACTGTTTTGTTCATCATTCGCCACACACACTGAAGTATGCCAGGAATTACTATTAATATCATTACTAAAACACCTAATACATAGAGACCAATACGGTTGGGTGCTTCTTGGCAGGCAGCCAAGAGCACACCTGCTATTTTGGAAACACAATTTATATACAATTTCTATTGCATCAGCCGTTTGCATATTCATAAACAATTATGCATATTTAAACTTTCCCTCAAACTAGTTTACATGTTCCAAGAACTGTTTAGTGTGGTCCCTCCTCAGGTCTGCCTTTTTGGAGCATGCACATTTCTTCATTGTAGTTTTAGTCCATTCTTATCATCACCTCTAGTTTTTGGGTTTTGGTCCATACTGTCTTCAGATGGTGAGTGCTGATAGTTGGCACATCAGGAGCAGGGGTCCTCATCAAATGTTCATTGGATGTTATTCCAACCAAGCAGGCATTTTAACACAAGTATATTTACATCAGCTATTTCACTACTATATCTAACAAAAATAAAGACTATATTTTTATACACAAGTTACTTTAGCATTATACATATAGCATCCATTTTAATATTTGAAAAAAGCTAATAATATATATCTATAACAGAGGGGAACAATGTAGGGACCCTTGGATGGGTGACATGCTTCTACCTAAGCCCTGTCGCTCTCCCCATCTCCCTGGTCCCTATGCACACTTCTTTCTCTATCTCTTTCTTTTCTCTTTCTTTCTCTTTGCCTCTTGAACTATTAAATAAAATATATAATTTTTTTTGGTACCAGCATCTAACCTCATTTGGCTTTAATCTCATTTTTGGGTATATTTTGAACCTTCCAAGTTCTTTCTGGTTTATACACAGAGGTTTATTTATTTGGTTTATACACAGTGTTTTCTCTGGTTTTCTGAGTTTAAACCAGATCACAACAAAGGGGAAAGTGTTTGACAGCTGAGAGAAGATTTTTATTTGGGTTTCTGTTTTTGTTAGTTGTTGCTGCCATTGTTGTTGTTTGTTTGCCCTCTTATTACATATTAGTAAAGAACTGTTAATATTAGTAAAGAACTGTTATTCCTTTTCCCATATCTTTGCCTGAAAGCCCCTTAATTTCAAAGTTATAATAATTTGAATGGAAGGGGGTCATATTCTCCATTCCAAGGGAGGTTCCTGCCTTCCTTGACCGACACCTTTTTTACAAACCAAGACAACTCTCTTACCTTCCACTCCTCCACAAAACTATTAAGCACACGCAGGGCTTTGATTCTTTGGAAAACTAGGCATTTACTATTTATTTTGTAACAATAGTTTTGTTTGGATTTCCATCTATAAAGTCCCTCAAAATGCCACATTACACAGTAATACCTATATTGATAAAATACAAAGATTCTGTGACGTTTATAAAGCCTTTTAAACTGTACTAGCAAAACTGTTTCGTTAAATAACATTTTCCAACTCATCAGTCCTTATTATGCTGTACTATTCAGAATGCTGTCACACTATTTTGCTGCATTAAATGTTTCAAATTATCTTGACAATAGCAATGTAAGGAATGTTGCTACCCATATATTGTTATCCAAAGTAAAAGCTGACAAATACTTAGATCTCTTGAAATTATAGATTTAAAATATCAAAGATACAAAGCTTTTAAGTGATTAAATACCATAGGCCATCATAAAAGGGTGGTAAGGTTCAGAAATCCTTGTCCTTTATCATTTAAATGTGAATATTAAAGAATGAAAATCCACTATGAAATTACAGGGTTATTAATACAGACTGGCATAAACTCACTTTATGGTATTATGCTTTTAAACATCAATCAGCATGAACAAATACCTGAAATAACAAACTAATTTAAAGACTCAATCAAGTACCTTCAAAATAATCATATGAAGAGTGAAATAAGTTTCACAGACTCAGGTATAATCAAAATCACTGCAGTCAGAGAAATTTATCCAAATCAAGGAACTTTATTTTAAACACAGGTATGTTTAATACAAAAGAAAAGCAGAGCACAAATTTTGAGCAACAAAAAAATAAGCTGAAAAAACAACTTGAAAAATCAATTCTGCCACTCACTTTGCTTTTTTCTGGGCACACCAATTTCACACCAATTTTCAAATTTCAGTCAAAAATCCATTGTATGCCCTATAGATTCTCTACCTCACTTTGAGAGACAATTTTTCAGAAAACATGTTTCCAAGAAAAAAATGGTAACTGTACATTGACAGCATTAAATAAAAGAGTGGGAAACACAAGAATATATAGATATTGATCTATATATAGATATATCACTCTGCAACAGCAGAAATGACTTTTTTGCAAGACCCTGGTCAGAGTTCTTCCCCTTCATATATTAATGCTAGGCAGTTCTCAAGACATTACATCAATAGGAAAAGATGTAACTCACCCTTGCATCAATGAAGCACATCATCTGACCTAAAGTGCAATTTTTCATCATTTAATCCCTTGCAAATGAAACAATACCAACCTTCAAAGACATCATCGTATAATGGGCTGTCTTTGTTGATTTTTTGACTAGTTACAGACTTTCTGCCCAGTAAATAATTTTTTGGGGAGGTAATGAAGTGTAAGAAATTAAAGGCCAATCCAGTCACTATTATTTATGGATTTATTTTTACACTCTTTTTCAGTATGAAATTATGTAGCATTACAGAATCTTTCCGTATCAATTTCTGTCACCAAACTCACATCACAGATTTAATCTTAAACAGATAGCCTCTCAAAGATAAATGAAGTAAATTCATATCAGTCAAACCTGAAAGATGCTTTCACCAATGCCTCAGGGTTGTCCACTGGCAGTAGTTCATCTGCTAAAATTTCTTCAGGAGGCCTCGGGTCATTGATAATGGTCCGCTTTGGCCTTTCCTTGAGGTTGCTGGTCAGCCCACCGATAATGGCGTTCCACAAGCAGTTTTGTGATTTAGACCCTGAAAAAACAATGAGAAGGAAAATAAATTCATAGGCTTATTGCCCAGCATGTCAAAATTCTGAAAAATAAAGGTGGTCTGCTATCATTTTACCTTTGCATAACCACAGTTTGGGAATAAGCATGAAAACCTAAATAAAAGTTCAAAGCGGAAATAAGCACAAACATTAGGGTCATAACAAATGCAAAAATGTAATGCTTCCCATAAATATATTTTATTAGATAACATGAGGCTTTCACACCTGTCCTGGGTTGTCCTGGTGTGTCTGAAGTCAGCAACTGATTTTAATTAGGTAAAATTTTCTGATATTTTCCCAGCTTTCAGATCAATTATCCAGTGGACCTAATACATGGATTAAGGGTTACTTTTTGATGCAATACACACTAAATACACGAGATGAAACCACTCAGAAGAGCTGTTATCCCATGGGTCAAGAAAATAAATCATGAAAACAATCCTGTTGGAAGCAGCAATATCTGCTGCTGTGGACAGGAACCAGCAGCATTTTTTTTCTGATTGTCTTAAATATCTTTTTTTCACACAGTCTAGATGTTACAAAGACAGAAGATCAGCAATAATTCTTATCCACTTTCTCCATTCCATAATTATGTTCAGACAATTTCCCAGGTAATCAGGAAAACTCCATGCTCTTTGCTCTTAAATGTGAGCAGCTACCTAATGTGCAAGAACTGTATTGACCCAGAGTTACAAGTAGCCTTGAGATTCTGTGCCAAGCCCTGTAGCTGTATTTCTATCTACAATAGCTAGAAATATAACCTCTCACACCGTGTAGTCCAAAGCCAAGCAATGGCTACACAAAATCAGCAGAAATATATGCAACATCAACACAATATTATTATTCAAGGACCTGTAATGTTATGGCTGTTCTTTAGACAACACTTTAGCAAACTTTCTGTCTAACTATCAGAAGACACATTCCAATCATCCAAGACTTTCATTGTTGGGACTGAAGCCCCTTTGCAGAGGACAACTCTGGTGAATTGACAGCACCCCACTTGACTCACTACATGCATCACAATCACACAGTCAGAGAAGATTTCCCTCACCAGCTTGTCCCCAGGTTTCCCATAGCGCACATGGCTCCCATGGTGATCAACATTATGACAGCTGAAGCTGGGTGCTTCCAGGGAGGTATCCCAAAAAAGAAATCCCTGGGGTTTTAACCCTTACATTCTATGCACCCATTAAAATACTGATATTTATTCTGAGGTCTTCTCATCCTTCACTGGCTCTTGCAAGAGTCTCTGGGTGACTGGCCACTCTGACCATCCTCACCTCACTGGACTATGGCCCAGGTCCCCATGCCCTTATTTATGTAAATGGTCTGCACCAGATCATGTCTTGTTGCCTGGGGCTCTCTATTTCCTCACACCCATGGCACAAGCTGTAACTTGCATGCCAGGTTACCTACACTAGGTATAGTCCTCAACAGTCTTTTCTTTCTTTTATTAAGTATACCTGCTTATATATTAAAAGGGAAATTTCAAGAAATGTAACCATTTCAAGAAATTTAACTACTACCCTTATATACCAAATTATCACAAGTAACAAACATAGCAAAATTCAGGCTAAGATGATTGTCATAGGGCAGAGTACAAGATTACTGATTCTTGTGCACAAGTGCTTAAATAATTACCAATACAGAAAAGGATTCTCAGAAGTTAATTATTGCCTGGTTGGTTGGTTATCCACTACTCATTTGAAGTAAGAATGGTGTGTCCGATTTTCCTAACCTAAAATTTTAACAGCAAAATAGGAACACCCTAAAACAGTAATGTCACTTAGAATCATAGCCTTACACCGTGTCCCAGGTGCAGAATCTGGCATTTGACTGGTTAAACTTTATGTGGTTGCTGATTTTTCAGCCCTTTAATTTGTTGAGGTCTCTCTGCAGGGCCTCAGCCTGCAAGGCAGTCAACAGCTCCTCCCAATTTAGGGTCATCAGCAAACTTGGTTAATACTCCCTCAAGTTCTGCATCCAAGTCCTTAATGAAGAAAACTGGGCTGACTAGAGAGGTCACTAGTCTGATGTTACCCTGTTCCTATAACTCTTTGTGTCTGACCTGTGAGCCAGTTGCTTATCCATCTTGTAAGATGATTATTTAGTTGTATGCTGGACATTTTGTTGTGAAGGACCCTGTGAGAGACAGTATCAAAAGCTTTGCTGAAATCTAGAAAGATTACATCCCCTGGCTTTCTGAGATGAGCTAAGTAGGTTACCCTGTCGTAGAATGAAGTCATATTCAAGAAGCAGGATTTTACCCTCACAAAACTATGCTTGACTGTGACCAATGACTGCATTTCCTCCAGATTTTCAATACTTCGCAGAATAATCTTTTTAATTATTTACGAGGCACTGAAGTGAGACTGGCAGGCCTGTAGTTTCCAGGGTCCTCCTTCTTGCCCTTCTTGAAAATCAGGACAACATTTGGTAGCTTCCAGTCATCTGGGACCTCGCCAAATTCCTAAGACTGTTTAAAAATCATCAAAAGAGATTTGCAATGACATCAGCTAGACCTTTGAGGATTCTTGGATGAAGGCCCCACAGAATTTTAGGGACCAAAATGAAACAGCAGGTCCCACACAAATTCAGGCTCAGCTGGGAACATTTTCACAGCCATGGTCCTCCAGCTCAGGGCACTGAGAACCCCTTGGTCCACCATCCGTGTTGAAGACAGAGGCAAAGAATGCATTAAATACCTCTGCCTTTTCTATGTCACCGTGAGATGATCACCCTCTTCCTTCAACAGGCCAATGTTATTTCTACACTGTCTTTTGCCATTAATGTATATTTTAGAACTCTTCTTATTGTCTTACACTTGCTGGCCCGCTTCAGCTCCAATTGAGCTTTGATCACACAAATTTTCTTCCTACAATGGCAAGCAGTATCTCTGTATTCTTCCCATGTCCCCTGACTTTGCTTCCACTGGACATACACGTTCCTTTCTTTGCCTTATTTCCAAGACAAGATCCCTGTTCAGCCAAGCCAGCCTTCTGCCTTTGCCTGCTCAACTTCCAACAGGGAATGCCTACCTCCTGTACCCTTAGGAGATATGTTTAAAAAGTAATGAGCACTGATTGACCTCAGCACCTGCAAAAACATTTTCCCAGGGTATTTTACATACTAATTCCCTGAGCAGTCCAAAGTCTGCTCTCCACATGTCAAGTTGAAGTTTTGCTGGCACTTTTCCTCCTGTCAGTGGAGATTTCAATCACTTTGTGGTCACCGTGGCCAAGATGGATGCCCATCATCACTTTTCTCATTAGAGCCTCTCTGTTGACAAACATCAGATCAAAGAGGGTGTTTTTCTGAGTTGGCTTCCTTAGGACCTGTTATGATCCAGGCTTTTAGCAATCTTCTGGCCTGGGCTGGACCAGCCGTGTGAAGCCCTGAGTTGGTTTAGGCCCAACAGAAATCTACTATAAGGACAGGAGCAGTTGACTTGAAAGTGTCCCTTTGTTCATCAAAGAATAATTCATCAGTACCATCATCCTGGCTAGGAGGTCTGGTAGATTCACATGATGATATTAACATTATTTGTTTATGCCTTGATTCTTATACAGATATCCCCAATTGTGCCAGTGCCAACTGTGAGCTCCATACATTCTGACCCTTCTATTACAGGACTCATCCCAGCAGGTTTCAGTTATGCCAGTGATATCAAATCTCTGGGATTGGGCCAAAGCCTCCCCTTGTTTGTTCCTCATGATGTGTGCGTTAGTGTAGAAACATTTCATGCATGTTAGACTGTAGCCAACACCTCATGAAGCAGATTGAGAGATTCTATTAGTCCACAGTTGCTTCAGGTTTTTGGCACACCATCCCAATGTTCATCACTGGCCAGTCTGGTATTTTCCCTTTCCTCCTTCCATGCTCGTTTAAAAACTCTTTCAACAAGATCTACTAACTCCTGTGCTAGAACTCTTCTTCCCTTCTGAGAAAGGTGCATCCCAGCAGGTGACAGTAGACCAGGTGTTGAAGAGATCATCCCATGGTCAAAAAACCCAGAATTTTTCCAATTACACTAGGCTTGGAACCAAACATTGACCTGATGCATTCTTATCAATATTATTCCTTGTTATGAGAAGGACCAAGGAAATCACAGCCTCTGCTCTTGTTTCCTCAACTAATTATCCCGAAGTCCTGAAGTCTTTTTCCATTGCCCTCAGACTTCTGTTATTTTATTGCTGATGGCTTGAACAATCAATAACAGATAATAGTCAGAGGGTCTTAGTAGACTGGAGAGTTTTCCAGTGATGTCCCTTATCCTTGCCTGCTGGGAGACAGAAGACATCCATCTGAGTTGGGTCCAGTCTGTATATCAGGCCCTCTGATCCCCTTAAAAAATGAGTCTTCTATTACAACTAGTCTTTTTGCCTTCTTATTTGGGTTCTAATTTGGATTTTCTAGACAATACCTCATTTAAAGCTTCCTTTCTGGGCTGTACATTTATGTACCTGTGTTTCAGCTGGTGTGGGCTGATACCACATCACTACTGAGATGGTGAAGAGTTTGGAGGAAAGCCATATGAGGAGTAGCTGAGATAACTTGGTTTATTCAGCCTAGAAGAAGGGGAGATCTCACAGCTGTCCATAACTTCCTCACAACACAAAACATAGGAGCAAGCACTGATCTCTTCTCTCTGGTTACCAGTGACAGGACCTGAGGGAATTGTATGAGGTGGATGTTTAGGTTAGCTGTCAGGAAAAAGTTTTTCACCCAAATCATGGTTGGACATGGAACAAGGTCCCCAGGGAAGTGGTCACAGCACCAAGCCTGTCAGAGTTCAAGAATGCTGTCAGACACATAGTGTGATTCTTGGGACTTACTTGTGCAGGGCCAGGAGTTGGACTTTGATGATCCTAGTGGGTCCTTTCCAACCCATGAAATTCTGTGATATCATTGTGCATACTTTCTCTGCTCTTCAAACCCTTTTTTTATATATAAAACACACTATATCAAGTGCTACCCAATAAGTTGGTCTTATCTGGGATATAAGTTCCTGGCAGAGCTAAGTGCCTCCAAAGAGATTTTACACTGGGAGTCCTACAGGTCACCGTAGAGCATTTTGTACATCTCACAGAACCAAGTTTAAGGCTTCTGGCCATTTCAGGTAAGTAGATGCACATGCTCTTACTAATTTTTCTTTTAACATTGTATTAGTTTTCTCTACATTTCATGAATGCTGTGGGTGATATGGCATATGTAATTTCCTCTCAATTTCCAAAGACTTACACAGCTTGTTGATCATATTTGCTGTAAAATGAGCACCTCTGTCTCATTAGTTCAACTTACTCTGGTATCCCATATTCAGATATAAATTCCTTTAGCAAGGCTTTTACTACTCATGTGTCAACCCTTCTTTTTGGAAAGGCTTCTGCCCAGCCTGAGAGATGATCTACTATCACTTACAACTAGGCCTGTGGTCTCAGAGCTCAGTCTGATACTTGAGAATTTCTGGTAAGCTGGGCAGTTATTTGTGATTCATTTTGCAGCAGCAAAAATTCTTGTAGCCACCCATACTTTCTGTACTGGCTTAGCTATTCCTTCCATCCTTCCATGGGCTTTCTCATTAAATCATCCAGCCATGCTGAGGAAGTATTTCTTTGGCAGAATTGGTTTTGCTCCAATGACCATAATTCCATCATTAATTTGAGTTGCCATCCACTTTTCCCATTGGCTTCTCTGTTGGGCAATCCTTCTCATAAGTAGTCTTCTGGTGTCTTAAATTTAGCCTTTCACTGTGGTCAGCCATCAGAGTCAATGTTACATTGCATCAGAGCAGCCTCTGCAGTTGCATCAGCTACAGGACTCCCTCTTCCTGTTTCTGCAATACCACTAGTGTGGGCTGGTCAGTTTCTACAGGTAACTTTACTGATTTACTGTACATTGCATATTTCCTCTCCATTAAATATTCTTTTCTTGCTAATGTGAAAAATCTCTGTTCTATCCATAATATTCCTGATGCACGACAGAGCAAAGGTGTGATGAGAACAGCAAAGCAATGATCAGAACAGAAATACAGGGGATGCTAAACCTGCATTACTAGAAATATTCCTGCTACAATTGAGATAACCTCTGCCTGGGAATGGTCCAGACCCAATGCGGTATAAGGAAAGGATTCAGAAGCAAAGAGCATTTCTGCATTTGCTCACTGTGAAAATCTTGGAAGATTTTACTTGATGCAATTTTTACTGTGGAAATTCTGCGTATTTATCCTACATATATGTAAATAAGAATTTTTGTCCAGATGGTCTGAAATCCTCTCAACACCTTGTTTATTCAATTTTATTAATAGTAATAAGTTTTTGGGTGAAACCAGGTATAAATTAATAAAGCTGGGGAAATGTCTTAGTTTGGAAAGACAGGTGTCTGCTAAGGAAGGCAGGAGCCTCCCCTGACCTGTTGGTCAGGGTGTTGGTAACAGTCCAGTTGGAATTGTGGCTGCAGTCCTCCTGGCATGTCAGGTGCGGTTGTGTTGGGTGTAGTCTTCCTCTGAAGATCCAGTGGAAGAGGCAGCTGTTTCTCTGGGAAATCCAATGGAGAAGCCATGGTGGTGTTCCAGAATCTCAAGATTATATCCCGGTAGGAATGCTTGGCTCTTCCCTCTGGGCAGAGCATCTCACAATGGGATGCTATAGGTCTTATCAGTCATGCAGTGACATTCAGTAGCCTGTTATCAGCAGATGTCTCCCTGGTGGGAGGATTGGTTGTGGAAGAGATAAGGAGAACTCTCCACTTGACAGAAGACAACTGCCATACAGATGGCAAATAGAATACATCTTGCCTTGCAATCTGGGACAGGATAAAAGATTAATTTCTGACAAAAAAGTCACAACCCATACCAAAGATGATTTCTAGTATTTTCGTAGATTTCTCATACCACTGTCCCTTTAAATATGCTTATTTTCCAGCCACACTCTGTGGAGACCCTGAGAGGCATTCCCTGGGTTAGAGGGACACAGGGACACACTAAGCTTCCTTCAAAAGCTCTCTGGATCCCATTGGCTCCTTTCTTTGAACCTATGTCCCTCAGCCACTCCCTCCCTATTCCCCCATTTACCCTCATCTTTGTACTGCCCCAATATCCCTGTTCAGCCCCTACCTCTTGATACACAGAAACCTGGACTCTCTCCATGCGTGTGCACTTGGACCCTGAACATCTTACTGTGCGGCTGAATTAAACATCTCTGGATATTATGCAAAGGCCCTTTTTGCTTCCTTACCCTAGACTTTATTAGCAGCTATTCCAGCTGCAACAACTCTCGACTCTTGTAGAATGAAGTCTAGGCTGATTTTCGTCTGATTAGATGAGACTGTCAGCATGAAAACTATGGATATTTACTTTATTCTCCTAAATGGGTGACACCTTTTGACTTCCATTGCAACATTTTCTATTTTTTTTTTTAATACCATGCACATTTTCCATTCCAACCCGGAAGCAAATAAATCTCAGTAAGTGGTATAGCAAAGTGCAAGTAGTTTGAAAGTAACAGCTGTTCTTTCAGAAAGACAGCCTTTACAGGCAGGAGACATCATCCTGTAATCAATTCACTATGGGAAAATATTCACATGCTCTCTGTACTTTCTTATCCAAGTAGACAACAAAATACTAGGCCTAGACAAATTTCTTCAATTTCAAAAGTTTTATGTTGTATTGTAACTGCCTGGAAAGTTCAAAAGCTTCAAACTGCAATTATTAAAATATCTTCATGAGTTCTTTGATTAACATAGATCACTCATATTCAAGTTCACTATATGCCCACCTTATAGGCAGGTTCCTTTTTTTAGTGATTGCCTCATTAAACTATTTCCTACAGTTTGCCACCATTTTCTACAGAAGGTATCCATTTCACCAGTATGCCACCTCAGTCAATTTAGCTTTCCAATATCCTTTGCCTAACTCCTAGTCCAATGCAAAAAAACCATACCACTTAATAGCATTGATTCAGCAACACTGACAGACAATAGCAAATCATCTATATTTTGCCATTAAGCAGCTAAGAGTCTGTCAAAGAATGTCAGGTGTTTTTCACACACCAGTAAAGATATTCTTTCAAGGAGACTACTTTTTTTAATCTGTCAAAGGGCAGACAAACTTAACTATAAATTTCACACTTTTAATAAGATGGTCAGTGGAAGAGGAAGAGGAAAAATACATTAGATAAGGGAAGAACACAGATACATAGATGAATTTACACTGGATACACAATCTGGATAAACTCTTCAGTAATATCATCTCTAAAAACTCCAGCAGCTTTTTCTCTAAGACTATTATATTAGATGTTTTATAATCATAAAAGTAGATTTCTTTTCATGCTTATCCATCTTACATTATGAGATCTTGCCAAAACCTGATTGCAGTGTCAGTTATGGCCTATCATTTAATTGGTTTCACTTTTTATAAATTTGTTCTTTCACAAGCCATCTCTTTAAATGGAAGGTTTTTACAAGTCCAGGCATGCAGGAGCTCAGGTTTACCTCTGGAGGAAAGGCTTTAGGCGAGGTAAAGCAAAAAGGAGTCGGGTTCTGCTGGAAGGTTTCAATCCAGAGCTTTATTCCTGGCACACAGGCCCCTGAATGCAGCAACAGCTCTAACAGTCTAACAGAACCCATGAACCGCATGGCTGCAGTGTCTTTTAAGCCCGGAGAGAGGGGAAGGGAAGGGGTAGGGATCCCACCAGCCAGGTAAGGGGGGGGAGTCTCAGGGGACAAATGACACCTGGACGGCCCAGTGTTGCCAGGGCTGAGAGGCACCTTTTGAACTTCGCCAATCACTCGAAGCCCTTTCTGGAATGCCAAGACTGACAGACATCATTTAGCAGGGGCAAGGGAGGGGAAGGGAGGAGTTATTGGCACACCTGGGGAGAGAACCGGGATGCTGAGACAAGCTATTACATCACACTGCAACAGGTTCATACATATTCATTTTTATGAATTTTGCATGACATTTTCTGCTAGTTCTTCTTTATCAGAAAGAATTCCTAGGTCAGGTTGGCTTGCTCTCACAGCAGTCTCTGTCTCTCTCTATCACTCTCTGTCTCCTCCCACCCTTATCTCTCTCCTTCACTGAAGCAGTTTCTCTGAGCCTAGGCTTTTTTGTAGCCAGACTACACAGCAAGCTACATACTTAAAGATGTACATTCCAGCTAAATCAAAATGGATTTCTACCCTGGAAAATTTCCACTCTGTCTCACTTTTCCCACAAAATGTTGGGTGAGATGTTCCAGCCTGGGCTGAAAAAAAAAAAAAAAATCAGTATGCCTGCAGAAACAGCCTCACTATACCCACAGCACAGCCAAGGAAATGTCAGGCCTGTCACACTGTCCTGGTTTGTCTCAAAGAGTGTGCTTGACATCACCCACAAACCACCAGAAATCGGCCAAGGAGAAGATTAATTTTTTGTAGTAGCTGTGAAGGTGCAGAGCCTGGGGCCTGCTAAAAGTTAATCAAGACAATCTCACATCATTTGTGGGAAGCAGGACAGGGGGAAGGGGGTGGAGAGAAAGGAACTTATTTTTTCTGTCTTTCTCCCCCCACTTCTAAAAAGAAGGGCATTCCTTTCCAGGGGAACAAGCATTGCAGATGGTGGGATGGCTCCATGCTGTTTCATTGTCCCAGGCTTGGTGAACATTTTGCACGTAAATCAGCCTCTCTTTGTACACTTTTGTTATTAGTATTGGTGCTGCTTCCGGTAAATTACTCTCATCTCAACCCTCAACCCATGATTGTCATCTTTTGTGCCGCCAGTTCTCAACTCCATCCCCAGAGCAACAAGGGGAGGGGAAGAGGGGGAGAGATACCAGCAGTATCTGCTTTGGGAGTCTTGGTGGGGGCACTGAACTGGGCAGTACCACTCCTAAACCATGACAGCCAGTCACCTAACTCTTTGTATTTTCTAAGGTCGCGTTCGAGGATAGTAATAATAATAGTAATAGTAATAATAATAGTAATAGTAATAATAATAGTAATAATAATAATAATAATAATAGTAATAATAATAATAATAATAATAATATTTCAAGAGTGTAAAAGAATTATTTTAATCTCTTGAGGCTTGTCTAAAGAATACTATTTGTTGAATAAGAAGTATCCCAGGATTAAAGCCAGAATGTAAGCACAGTATATTCAGAAGGAAAACTAAAATTTTAAAACGTGACTAATTTATAAAACTTCAAAGAACAATTAAAAACTATCCATATCAAGATTTCTCGAAACATCATCAGTTTCAGCTGCAGATATAATCAGCCACAGCCAGATTAAGTCTCTCAGAGTAGAACTGCAGATATAACTGATTATTTCCTGAATACATGCAGTATCTTTTCAGTGTCAAATAAGAAGGCTTTAATGTACTCAGCTTCAATATGTCAATTCTTGAAATGCACCCTTAAGTTGCAGGAATTTCTTCAAGAGCTGAATAAGAAAAGCTCAAAAAATTGAATATGTACATTCATTCAATAAAAAGAGTCACATGAGCTAATTGTAAAAGTAAAGTCATGAGAAATCATGAATCTAAATGAAGTGTACTGCAACCTGGCTTTAGATTGGTCTGTGCATGTGAACCCTAATGTACACATTGAACAGGTTTAGCATACAGTGAGAACAGCTCAGGATCCAATAGTCTTTACAGTGCTTTTGTCCCTTTCAAAACAGCACAATTTAATAAAAGTTTAAGAAGTAAAATTAGTAAGCTTTCAGAAAGTGTTATTTTTTGAGTATGACAGGGTGATACTATAATGAGAAGATAATTTCCGAGCTGAAGTCAGCTTGGGTCCCTCCACTTCACAGCTAGCTTGATTAAGTTGTGTATGCAACCTTATAGACATTCACTGAGGTAAGTCTACGTCATGTTTTGACACTGGCCAAATGCCAGACACCCATGAAAGCTGCTCATTCACCCTCCCCTGCTACAGCTGAGCAGGGGAGATGTTATAAATAGATAATGTGATAGTTGGCTCTCACAATTAAGAGAAAAATATTATGTGCATGTTAAAAGAAAATTTTATAGAGGTAAAATTTTATAGTTAAATTATTTAGGTATGTTCCCTCCATAGTCCTTTATCCCTTCCCCCTTGTATTGTAGTCACTAGTCAAGGCACAAGGCGGGAGGGCAGGCTGTTATTAGGAGTCATGACAACACCTGATCTCCAATCAACTTGTAAGAAAGTGATCACCAACAGACAGCAAAGAAGGAGTTGACTGACAAGACGTTGAAAAAACCTTTGAAATTTTAAAATTTCATGTCTCACAAATGGGGACTTGTCCAGGATATAAACCTCATCTCTGTGGCCCTAGGAGATTTTGGACAAATGTTGCACCCTCACCAAATTTGACGGCTCAAACAACCTTTCCTGGGGCTGTTGGTGATTGCAGGTCGACACCCCAAAGACAACAAAGACTGGATAATGAAAAAGAAGAGGGAGAAGAAAGTAAAAAGCCCCTGAAAAGCTGCGGATCTAGAGGATTGTGAGTATTTGTGTGTATAAGAGCTGGGAGCATCCTTGGAGTGTGTGATGTGGTTCCAGGAGTGTGCTTGGGGTGGGTATGAAACTTAGAAGTTCCTCATAATTGTTTTGGCCAGATTATTCATCTGTAATCTGGGTGTTCAAATGTCAGCTCCAGACAAGTTGTACACGGGATCTGTTCCAGGAGTCCATTGGAGCTTAAGGACAATTGGACCATTAGAGAATTGGATGGTTCTGCTTATGAAAAACACCAATCACGTTTTTGAAATTTTAAAAGTTTAATAGTAATAATAACCCTTTAAAATTTTAAAAGTAAGCTTCATTTCTCACAGGAGAGAAAAAATTAACAAAGGAGTCTTGAATTGAGATAAGGACAGGGAGAAAACTCTCCAAGGGCAAAAAAAGGCTCATCTTAGAGATACAAAGTGAGTTTATGACTAACAAAATCAGAAGCTGATAAGGAGAAGTAAAATAAGGCCTTAAAACACCTTTTTCTCCCTCAGCCCCTCCCTCCTTCCCAATGACAGCGCAGAGAGACAGGGCATAGGAGTTTTGGTCAGTTCGTCTTCCAAGGTTTTCTTCCACTGGTCAGGGAGAGGAGTTCTTCCCCTGCTATACCATGGGGTTCCTTCCCACAGGAGACAGTTCTCCATTAACTACTCCAACATGGTTCCAATCTTATGAGCAACAGACCTCCTAAAACTGCTGCAACATGAGTCCCACCCACAGAGAATAGTCCTGACAAAATAGGTGCAGAGTGGGTCACTCTTCCACAGGGTGCAGGCTGCTGCAGCTTGGGAGCAGGGGCTCCCTCTCTCCACTGGATCACAGCCCCTTCCACGCATCCACCTGCTCCAGTGTGAACATCTTCCCCATGGGGTATGGGTGGATCACTGTGTCCCCCATGGATCCCCATGGGCTACAGGGCACGGCTGCGTCACCATGGTCTTTACCACAGCCTGCAGAGGAATCTCGGCTTGGGCGCCTGGAGCACCTCCTGCCCCTCCTTCTCCACTGACTTTGGTGTCTCCTATGTTGCTTCCCTCACTTGTTTTCACCTCCTTCTCTTGTCTACCTGGAATTCAAATGGCCTCTCACTTTATTTTGATTTTCTTCTTGAATATATTACCATCAATGAGGCATTACCATAATTTCTAATTGGCCCAGCTTCGGCCAGCAGCATGTCCACCTTCAGAGCCATCACATTGGCTCTGCTGGACATGGTGGAAACTTCTAATAGCTTCCCACAGAAGCCACCTCTGTGTCCCCCCCACTACCAAAAACCAGGCCACACAAAACTAACACAGTCCACCAGCCACTCATTAGAGGGTGCCTGTACAATTCCATTGGTTCTCTCCAAAACTTCCAGTCTGCCACTAATCTGCAACATCCATAGTCAACATTCCAGCACATATCATATTTAATAGCCTTTGACACATAAAATGTGCCTGATTCCAGTGCACGAAGGTGTACTACTGTCCCCGAAGCAAGTCCCCTACATAAATCTGTTTTTCTCCAAGTTTCACTATCATCTTCTCATTCACTGGTAATGAACAAGAAGTTCGTGGTCTCCAGTTTAAGAAAAGGTTTGGAAATTCCCATGCATTTTCTTTCTGAGGTTTTAAAAGTGGGAGCAATTTCAGTGGTTTCCCTCCCTCTCACTTTGTTTCTTCTGCAAGGAGGATGCAAGTTGTAAACCTTTGCTCCATCTGATGTTCTAAATGCTGATGCATAATAGCTGTGAATTTTAGACACTTGAGGCAAGAAAAGTACTCAAGGTAATGGTCAGAAAGTCTCAAATTACATAGTATAACTTTCAAAGTATTTCAGAATACATGCTATTGGATTTGCACTCACCTCCTGCTCTCAGTCTCTGAACTGAAAAAGGAGTTTGAAAGCTTAAACATTTTAAGAATAGAAAATATGTCAAATTGACTGAAGCTTGCACCAACTCACAGTAAATTTTGGGCTAGCAATCCAGAAATCAAAGATTAATCTCTGAGGAAACTTAACTATTGCAGAAATGAGCATGTCCTCATCATGATCAAATTGTGAACTGATCTCTGGGTCAAACAGAAAAATAATAGAGGATAACGACCAAATTTGAAATTACATTTTCACCCTTTCAAATATATCTGCTTTGCTTTGAAAATGCACACTGGAAAATAAAGATTAATAGACACAATGTCAGAACTTGGCTGTCCAAAACAAAATCATAGTATTTTTGACATATATTTTTGTAAGTATTTTTTCTTTTCTTTCCAGAAGAAATTCAGCTGTATTTGTAATGCTAAAAACTACAGTCTGAAATAGCTCTCTACACAACAGAGTAGTAGCATCCATGTTTGTCATCTCAATTGCTAAATTTCCTCTGAGACAACTAGCAAATGGCTTGCTCTCCAAACAGGAGGTTACTTCAATGTATCTAAAGATTGCTTCACCTGTAAGCACATGGAAGACAGGAGACAAGTATTAGTTAGATTCATTCAGCAATTTCACAACAGCAAGTCTAGGTTCACACCACCACTCTAAAGCCATTAAGAGGTTTTCACATGATGCCTTGATGAAAACAAAGGAAGATGAAAATGTACTTTCTTGTTATAGTACAATTTGCTCCCAGTATTTTGCAATTAGAAGACTATTTAAACTTCACCCTTGGCAAAGTTAATAAAATATGTCAACTACTGATGAAGGCAGCAACTACTGACCACAAAGTAGTCAAAATAAACAAGTGTCATTCAACTGGATTCCTGCTTTTACCAATATTTTACATTAGTGACCAAAAGAGGCAGTCCCATCCTTTCGTCTTGCATTTGTTTCCTAATCTGCACCAAGATGACACTGGAAGAAAAGCAAAGACACTGACTTTATCCAGGATTAACTCCTAATTTTGGTGCCTTTACCACATGCAGTACTATCTGCAGTTGCTGAAGGTGATGAGAAAGCGGAACTACTTCTTTCGATGGTACCAGTGGTTTGAAACACCTTGTACAGTCAAAAATCTTTTGTCTGACTGACTCACTTCTACTGGTAAAAAGGGACCAAAAAAAAGTAATATACAGAGTAAAAACATACAATGTCATATTTCTAATTATCTCACTAATTAATTTCCTATTAATACAACCAGTAAACCAGAGGAATGAGAAAGAGGTTTTAAACTTATCTTTAATAGCACTATTGCTGATTGCTTTGAACCATGTGAAATCTTCCCTGTGGAAAGCTGGCTGGGGGTAAAATTAGAGGAAACTTAGAAATTATATTTGCATCCTAACAGAAGTTATAAATTTATGGAAATTATAGGGTAAAATATAGTTGCTACTCCAGGATGGAATATGGTTGGCATGCTCAAAACCTATTCCATGATGATTCCCTATGCATATGATCTGCAACTCTAAGCTCCTGCTAAGCAGGAAGGAATGGAGGAAGGAGTGGAGTGGAGACACCGAGGCCAGTCACTGTTTAAATGCTTGCAGGGAAGGGAACTGTTGTGGCACTGGTTCCCTGAATGGGGGAATAATGAGCATTGATTCTTACTACACTACACTGTGCTATACTATATGAAAAACCCATCACCCTTGTGAGACAGTCTGGTAGAGTCTGGTACAGCTTTGACCTAATTGGTCAATCAATCAAAACACTATCGCCAGAGTCCAATTAAGAAACCACCCTTTGGTAAATGATCTCCATAACACATTCCACATGTGCACAACAACAGGTACAGCAAGTGGAGATAAGAATTGTTTTCTGTGAGCTTTCTCACAGCTTCCCAGGAAAATCCTGGGAGAGAATTATGGAATTATGTCTCTCTCTGTTCAGAGGATATGTGATTACCACAGGGAACAGAATAGTATTCTTCAGCTAATAAACCACATAACACCTGTCAGCCAGGAGATACAGGGAAAGATGTCCTGCTGCTGAGCCAACAGCTGTGGGGAAATCACTCTCCTCAGATGAACATGGTTCATTAAAGCCTAATTGTGATATTAACAATTGCAAAGTTACCCACCTACATGCTACAACTACACCTTACTGGGTACTGTAGCAGCCACAGGGCCACAGGGCCTGCAAGGCCTCCCTGGCGGTCAGTTGCCTAAGATAAGAAATGCCTAGTCATGATGACTGGACCAAAGAAACTCCTCTTCCACCTTTGAACCCTCGTTATCTCTCTGTAAGATGATAGGTCATATTCATCTCGACCCTTACTATTGGACTGTTTCCCAAAACCCCTACACCTCTGTATGTGAATCCCTGCCTCTGCCCAGTTTGGCAGAAGAGCTGTCACTGTCACCCTTCGCAGAAGCTGCCGATAAAGACACATCCGTGGAACTTCATGCAGTGCTTCTCCTCTCTCACCTCTGTGCCTGCTGAGGTACTTCGCAAGCAAAGAGCTGAAATCACTAAAGAGCTGAATCCACCAAAGAGCAGGTCTCACTTAAAGGCTGAGCTGCTTGCTAAGATTGCCTGTGGCTGGGAGCCTGCCTGAGGCACTTGGATAAGTTGTACTTATCAGTACTTCTCTATCCGGGACACCAACAGCTGCTGGGGTTGAACCGACCCTGAAAACCCCAGCTGTAATACAGCACATGCTCTATAATATTTTTGACTGTATCTTTAAAAGCAAAGCAAGATAATTTTACACCAATCTCTAACAAAGCTATGCATGACTAGAGTCACTCAAGCTCTACCTAAACACAAAGAAATAGTATAAAAGAAAGTGAAGAATGAGGGAAGATACAAAAAACAGTATAAAAGCAGGTGGAGAATGGGGGCAAAGTTAAGGAAGACTCCATCATAATTTCTAGGATTAGTTGATGGGCTAAACCTGTCTTCTCCCCTATAGGGTAAGAATCATACTCTATGCATGCTGAATACTTTTGCTGAGGATTAGACCTTGTCTGAGTATTGCTTTGAATATGTTTTTACAGTCAGCTACTATCACTAACTTGTCACAATTTTATATTAATAAAGAGTGTAATTCCCTAAACTGTTAGTGGGAAGCCTTCATGGGCGCTAGCATTCACCAGCAGTGAATAATATACTCAGATAAAGAGGAAGACCCTCTGAGGAGTGTCCCATATGCTGTTTTGGTTTATTTCTCTGACTAACTCAGTTAAACACCCTCCAATCCAGCAGGACCGCCCACTAAAGGGTCAGTCACCCTAACAGGATGCTGACAGACTGGTTGGGCACAAGGTTCTCAGATTTCCTGGGGAACTGACAGCCAAATTAAATACTAAGGGTCAAGTACATTTCCCCGTTAAAAGTCAAGGAGGCATCCCCTTTTCATGCGACATCCCCCCTATGTCCAATGAGGCCCTATAATTTGTAGATACTATATACACTTTTTAAATAGCTTTTCTGATATTTTAACCATATTTTTCAGAATTTATTTCCATTCAAACGCTATTACACTTCTTATATCCTAGGTGGACAAAAATCTTTGTCAGCCACTCCCTCAGAAAATCCCAACATAAAACCCTTGCTTAAAAAATCCTTTTACAATGAAGGAGAATACATTAGAAAAGAAGATAAAAGAAAAATAAAAAACATTTGCTGGGGGTTTTTTACATTCTTGAGAAACAAAGTGAGGGCATACAAGCATGTGCAGTCAAGACAACAAGAAAAATGAATATCAGTAAGTAACTTTCTGTTAAAGTAGAAGGCTGGAACTTGCAGAGTTCTGGAAAATGAAACAAACTGTGGAATATTTCAAAATTAAAAAAAAGTAGATACTCAGTAATTTTCAGTGAAACACTGATGTCTCTCTACCCTTATTAGAAGTCTTCAGCTCACTACTTTTGTCCAGTTTGATCACTTTTCCATTCTTCTCAGATGACTTATATATTTGAAAACTATTGCATGCATGTCCCTCATTTTACCTTTGACAGACAATTTAATTACTCACTCTACCCTTTCTTTGCTAAAAGCATATTTTCTAGACCTCTAGATTACAAAATGTATAGGGACTGAGAGGGGCAGATACTGATATTTCTCCGGATACAGATATTGACAAGTATAATACAATTATCCAGCTCCTTTTAAAGAAAATAGAAAATGTCACTTCTAGGGCATGATTCAACTCAGCCTAATACTGATGTCTAAAAGAAGCCAAATGAACAACACCTTGAAAGAATCTATTTCTCTTCATTGATTCTAAAGGAAGCCAACATAATTACCTCAGCTGATGATGCCTTAAATTAAGTGAAATCCTGCCCTGACCTGGTTATGTATGCTGCTTGTACAGATCATGCTTGAGATTCTCTCCTTGAAAATAGTTGGGCTATGTAGAAACTACCAGCAATACCATGTAGCAGTTGTAGCTACAGCATAGGAGCTCAACATCACAAATGTCTAATCTGATGGGGAAAAGTTCTTCTTGGAAAGATTCTCAAGTAGATTCATTAGAAAGTTACCATGGAAACTTTTTTTTTATTCATTGATAGAGTACAGTTTGACCATAAGCTCTTGTGGCTGTGACTCTTTGGATCTGAATTTTGTAATAGCAGCTAATTTCTCAAAGCCACAGTTTTCCCTTTGCTGCACATGCACAAAAAACATTAAACAATGTGTGCTGCAGGGATAAAACAGAGTGATCCTTGACAAAGAAAGAAAAAGAAGAAGAAAAAAATAAAAAGAAACTCACTGAGCTGTGCACAGCTAAAGGAATGCTAGACTAGAAGTTCAGCCTCTCATGTGTGATGTTTGGGATTTCCTGTTCATCAAAGGAACTGGCTTTCAAAATAAAGGATCTGGTAACTGTCAAAGAGCAACAAACCTTAACCTCAAGCACCTGCCAGCTCTAATACAACAGCAAACCAAATTATTCTCTAGCATGGGGAAAATGCAGATACTCCAGAGCACTTTACTGATTGATACTTAAATTGACAGTGATACAACTGCATCCTCACTCAGCTGAACAAGCACTTCTGTTACCTGGAAATACAAGACTCATAGATGCATTGCTCTCTGTTGGTACTAAGATGCTTTGGGAGAGCAAGTCTTACTTTTAAGGATCACAGAGACATAAGTGCTTGTATTCACACCTGACAGCAGAACCCCAGCTGCCACTTGATTAGGAGTTTTTGTAAATGTCATTTACTATGAAGACAGAAGGCTTCTGATAACTATTAACAACAGCATGCATCTTTATGATCTTAGTGCAGCCAGTTCTAAACAAGTTGTTCCTGAAGAATTAGGAGATACAGAGCCTTTGTATCCATAGTAAAAGTATCTTAGGCTATGTTTGCAGTGACAGAAACATTCAAAGAATAAAAAACCTAACCACAGTACTCTGCATTTCCCTTTAATTCCTGATTGCCCTGGATTGTTTTCAACTGCCCTGATTCTGCCCAATATATGCCACAAAACAAAACACAGGAGATCACGCAGTATTAGATTGATTCCCCCACAGCAGTTACAGCACAGGTGTGCACACCTTCTGTCCAGCAGCTCTATTTCAACTGCATAACCCAATGCCATGGGAGGAGGCATTTCAAGGCTGGAGAGGAGCTACAGGAGTGCAGCCTGAAAATACATTTTCCAGCTGGGACACCTGAAGGGAGCCAGTACACTGTGCAGTGCCACAATTTCTCTCTTCCCTAGCACAGAGGTTCATAAAGGAGAGGAGATGTCACAGTAGTGTCATGTCAAAGATGCAAAGCCTGGCTTCACTGATGGGTGAGATGGCTATGTGGGCTTGAACATGAGCCAGCAACTTGCCTTAGCATCACAGGCAGTTAACGGTGTCCTGGGCTTCATTAAGTGTTGCCAGCAGGTCAATGAAGGTGATACTTCCCTACTATGCAGTACTAATCAGGTCACGTTCGGAGTGCTGGGTCTAGGTCTGCACTTCCCTGAGCAAGAGATGGAGAGAGATGGACACAGAATCCACCAAAAACCAACAGACATAATTGAAGCACCTCACGGATAAGCAAAGTCAAAGAGCTGAGACTCTTCAACCTGGAGAAGGGAAAGCTTACGGGGATCTCATAAGTGTGTAGCCATACCTGTAGGACCAGGGTGCAGACAGGACAGAGACAGGCTCTTTACAGTGGTGCCCAGTGACAAGACCGAAGGCAATATGTGCACACTGAAGGACAGGGGGTTCCCTCTGAACATAAAGATGTCTTTTTTTTCTTACTGTGAGTTTGTCCAAGTACTGGCACAAGTTGCTCAGAAGCTTTTGGAGTCTCTCCTCCTTGAAGATATTAAAAAGCCATCTGGACATGCTGTTAGGCAGTTCTGGTATAGGTGGGTATGCCTGAGCAGGGGTATTGAACAGGATGGCCACCAGAAGTCTTTTCCACCCTTAACCACTCTGTGATTCTGTATGCTTTCATCTTTTCCCACAGCTACAAGATGCACTGAGCAGACAGACCTCCTTGAGAGTTCAGAGGCTCTAAAGAAACCTGTCAGCTCTTGTGATCTTCCTCTATATTGTCTCCTCTATGTAGATTAGATTAATAGGACGTACTTTTAGGACACACATCATCTTTCATCCTCCCTCTACGCAAAGACTGCAATACTCAACAGCCTGGATTGGACTGATTTCCATAATGGTACATAAAGACAAGCATTTCAGGCTAGTTGATTTACTAAAAAAAGAAACATGGCTAATCTGACTGATTTTTTTTTCCATTAGTTGGATATACTTCTGTGCTACAATGAACAAATTGTATAAATGCTAAGCTAATATTCCTGTTAACTATTGCTATTTTTCCTGTAAAAATGTGAGCTCAGAACACACATAAAAGACTTTCAGGTACTGGGAAGCATGGCTGACATAGTTAACTATGTGTCAAACCCACATTTCAAGCACCAGGCTATGTCTACATTTTCTCCCACTGGGTCTATTCCAAAAGCCAAAGAGAAAAGAAGATCCACTGCCTCTGATTTCTGTTGTTTGTATCAGACAAAGAGATGACTGGGAAAGGCAATAGGCATTTCTGAGTTTTCTTTCTCAAGAGATAAACTCACTATTTTCATATTTGCATAATTTGCATGTGATTTACATATTTTTTTTTCCCAGCATATTATTTTATTTTTTAATCGGTATGCACCCCTGGGATCATCACTTTTCCCATTTGGGTTTTCATCAGATATCTTCCTACACATGAACAGGCTCTGCAAAACAGTAGCATGCTGTGGGCACTGTCTCTCAGCTCCAAGGGGAGTTCACTTTAAAGGAACTTCAAAACATGCAGTCTCTGGAAGTTTTATTTATGCAGTACTTGTGTTTACAAGGCAACAATCCAATTGTTTTCAATAGGGACTAATTATACACCATTTCCTTTGCCCTTCTATTTCATTCAGCAAAATCCCAGGGGATCCAGATTTAGCCCTATGGGGTTAAAACAGATTTAGGCTGTGAATGGGACTTCTCAGGAAGTTCCTCTTGTGCCTGCTCTCCCTCCCTTCCTGGATAGGAAGGGGCCTCAGGCATCATCCAAGCCCAGAGGTGACCCTGAGCACACCTAGATAATACTTGAGGAAACACGTGCCAGGAAGCCCACACCTTGTTCTGTGTTTCCCTTGGAGGACACCTATATCTACTCCTGAACATGTAATTTTCTCCATTCCTCTTTTCCTACATATCACTTCTAATATTTCCCCATGAAATTCAAAAAGCCAACAGGACAGAAGAAGGAAGGCAATTCAGTGTGAATGATGCCTTTACGACTCCTCTGTTTGGATCTCCTTTAAATCCCAGGTCTTCTCTGACTTTGACCCTTGATCATTTGTAATTCTCCTAAATTTTTGTACAATTGCTGCATAGTTGCTTTAACTTTCTGTTTTCATAAAGTTGAACAAATACACACATGCTTATTTAAAATGAGGCCTAAGAAAGTCCTTTCTTTGCCAGTAACATCAGCACTTCGTCTGCATACTGACAGAAAGACAAGAAGTGGCAGACCTGCTAGCTCCTTTAATCACATGAATCCTGTATAGCTGATTATTGCACATGCCACACAGCAGAGTGGATTCACAGCTCAAGTATATTAGTGGTAGCTCTGACTGAAAATGCCCTGAAATTTACTGCTTTTTCAGCTACCAAGACCAGTAGGTTTGCATGGGCAGTAGAAAAGGAGCATTACAACTTCTTTTTTGAAGAGGCCTCATCATAATTCCTCCCCTTAACTGTTCAGCAACTCACTTTTAATCATCAGAGAATTCTCCCTTCTCACTCTTCTGTGCACTGTCTCAGGAACAGGAGGTTGAATGTGAACAGCTTTGTGGATCTAGAAATACTGCAAAAGTTGTTCACTTAATGGAAATGCACTAAGTTTCTGGCTCCCTTTATTCACTGTCAGTCTATGGATGTTGCTGATGATTTCCATATAAACACTTTGGTGCTTGTACTCTTTATGTACTTTTAAAGCAGCATGGGATCAGATATAATGGACTTTAGGAGTTTTTTAGGATTCCATTCAGGAGTCAAAATATGTGAGTAATAAATCCTGCCCTGGAGTATAGTATGACCTTAAAACCAGGATACAAACAGACTGCATTTTTGCCTGTACTTCAGAGAGGAAGTACAGGGCAGGATTTGCCACCTTCAACTCATGAAATCAAATCTGATTTAACAAAATTTAATGCTGCTTTGGCTCATCTGCCAGGTGGAACAAATAGGAAGGGTTTCTCACAAAGAACAATATGTGCAAAAAACTACAAAAGATAATCCAGGTAAATAAACCTCTCATTAATATTCAATACAGCAAGTCAACCATACCATACAGTAACACTACACCACTTCATAAGCTGCTGGAGCAGATGTTAGGACTATGACCACTGATCCTTTTTCTTTTGAGGTTGTGTGCTTTCTAAAGCTTGTAACAGAGGTGGGCTGGTGACATGATGCCATCTGATATAGTTGTTTCAAGCAATTGAATTTAAGATTGATGACTAAAGTGTATATAGAAACTTCTGGTTTATATAGAAACCAAGTGCTGCTTCACAGTTCACTGCCACTGGCAATCTGCTGGTGAGTACCAGCAGACAGCTCTTCTCAGAGACACCTATCTAGCAACTGGTGTCCAGTTGTGATGCAAAAGCATTTAGTCACACAAATATGCTCTGCATTTTAAAATCAATACTCTTTTTTAAGTCATTCTTTTAAATCTCTACATTGAAGCAAGTATAGCCAAACCATTAAGCACTTCAGACATGAAAAATGCCACTGGAAGTATCTTGCCAGAGTTACCAATATTACTTCACATAAACTACCAACACCCATAAAAGCAGTCACAAGTGTAATGTAACACTTTCCCCAAAGCTGCCTTCCCACTTAAAACGAGACAGTTTTGTCTTAATACAACATAAATCTAAAATTTATATCTTTAAAAGGTTCACTAGGTTCACATCCATTTGATGCCAATCTGTGATAAAAGAAGAAAAGACCCAAGGCTTGAGTCCAATAATTTATTGCACTGTGCTTGCAAGGTCCATGGTAAAGCATAAACATCCTATTCTGCAAAATGTCAGTTTTACTAGGAGAGGAAGACACAATTTGCACTTGGAACACATATATATTGGCACCTACATATTATAGCACCTATGAGTTTCAGAGAGTCTTTTTTCTCCTGGGCTTTCCATTTGCTCACTTCCTAGAGAGTTACAATTACAACAACTTGACATGAAAGAATAGCAATTACTCTCATTTAATCACTATGCAATAGAACTTCTCATCCTGTAGCTAACTGAAGACCACTTGTTTGGAAAATCCTGTTACTTCAGTAAGGTTTCATGTGCAAGTCTAACAACAGAATCATGTCTTGCAGTAAAGTCTCCTTTTAGGTTTTCTTAAGGCTGTCTGCCTCATATGTGTAAATTATTTGTCTTCATCTAAAGATCCATTTTTTAAAAAGAACAGAATTGAAACTCTATTTTCTAAACAGCAAAAATTACTGTAAGTAGTTTCAGAGAAAGTTAACATATTTATAATCTCTACTTCAAGTCTGTTTCCAAAAGCGTTAAATGACTTGCTCCACTTGAGCAATAAAAAAATTCCCTAGAAATTCTCTGTATGTGATTAGCTATGTGTGGAGACCAGAGCAAGAAAGTTTAGTTTTCAGTTGACTGAAAACTAAAGTGATTTAAACTAAATCACACTGGCATTTACAAATACAAAATAAAAGGGAGAAAAATATAAAGTGGAAAACACTAGAACAAAATCTAGGGACCAGATCTATTACCACACTTCAAGAATGCAAGACCCAAAAATGGAAAGAAAGGAAAAAAAAAAAAAGAATGTGAAAAATTTAGTCCATAAAAAGCAATCAGCATGCCATATAGCAGAACTGCAAGGACCTCAGCTACTCATGTATGTGGGGAAGAAACAAATAAAATTTGATTTTTGAATGCTTTGACTCCTAATAATGACTGACTATCAATACTAAAAGAGAAAGAATATGCAACATTAATCCAGAATCCTTATCTCTGTCTCCAATGGCTATAAATCTACTTTAAGTCTTTGGGGTGGAAACAGAATTAAGTGGTACTGACTGAGCAAGTTGTGTACCCTCTCTCCTTTCCCAATACACTTGGCAGGTTTCATCACTGCACAACAGTGAGAAGGAGGAGTGAGGTGATTGGAAAGGTACTGAATCGACAGACATGAAATGTATCATCATGCAGCAGTCGCAGCAAGAGAAAAACCATGCACTGCCATTTAATGGAAAGAGATGATGTTTGCACATAAGAAAAATGTTCAGGGGACTGGTTGCAGCTGCTATGACAACAAGAGAGAGGATGTGACATAATGACCCAAGTGACTGTTTCATGTTGTTCCAGTGAACCATTCTACTCACCAGCTGGGAAGCCAGTAGAGACTTCATTAAGTGCTTCTATTCAGTAATTACTGCATCCTTCCCTGCACCACAACTCTAAATTTCCATATAGTCATAGCACAGAGCTGTTGGATGTAATCATGAGGGTTCATTTCTCAGTCCTAAAAATTTCAAGCCTGTAGCTGTTAGAAATTTGGAATCGAGTTTCAGCAGATTTGTTAGGTACAAGCTCTGTCACCTGGCAAGGAGAACTAGGGAGCAAAATGATACCAGCATAACCTTGCTGAAGTCTTGCAAGCAAACCATGGAAAAGCTGCATTATTTGCCTGCCTTGTATTTAGGGTAGTTCCTTCTCCAACATACAGCAACTTTAACTGGAAAAGACGAGGACAGATCCTTTTCTCATTTAAATCATTGCAGTTCTCCTGACTGCAGTGGCATGATGAATGTTTACTGCTGGTTAGGATTCTGCCCCTTGATTTGATTTGCACTAGTACACAAATAAGTGAATTATATGTCCAGGAGCCTTTTGCTTTCTTAGTTATGCAAAGCTACAGAACTAGGAAAAATGAACTTGTATTTACACTGTATGAAAACAATAGACAAATTATCAGAGCACAAGGGTTTGAAAGAGAAAATTTGCAGCAAAACCAGAAATCCCCAAAGGCAGTTAGTTTGAAAGCTTCTAGAGTTTGAGCAGCAGCGAGGGCAGGGGGGAAGGAGAGGAGGAGGAGAAGACTGGGGGATGGGAACGGGGAGGAGGAGGAGGAGATTTGGTTTTCAGCAGGGGAGAAGAAACTGTCTTGAGAGAAGGTTCTCCCTGTCAGAGCCTGCCTGCTCAGGAACAGGCCTGCCTGCTTGCCTGCCTAAAACTGCTCAAAAGGCACAGAAGAGTTCACACTTCTTTATTTCTTTTGAAATTTAGGGATTCTAGAAAATCTAAATCTTTAAAATAATACCTTTGTATCAATTCAGAAGGCACTGTGAGCAGGAATAGTTGGCCAAAAACCAGAGAGGAAAAAAAGCAGAAGCAATGTTATTTCTCATCATGTTAAGATCGGGTCCCTCCTTGTAGGGAGTAACATCATTTGTTGTCTGTAAAAGAGGCCTGACTGCATTTCTTTCCTTCCTTCACAGAAGATGGATAGGGGGACAAACTCTTGGTCTAGAGTCTGGCATAAGGAGAATAGGTGTCCGCATCCCCAGCCAGGTGTCTCCACCTTCTGCCCTATTTGCACCTTGAGTTTGGATCAAAAATCACCACAAAGCAAAACTCAGCACTTCCATAGTAACTGGAGGGAAAGTTTTTACATGCAAGAAGTGTAATAGAGTGTTTTCATAAAGAAAATTACCTACAAGATTTATAAAGAACTGCTGTGAGCTAGACCAAGTGCTTCAGTGCCACATCCTTCCTCTGCAACAACACCTAAGTTACAGTAGAACTCCTCACCACTTCACTTCATTCTATAAATCTATTTTTAAAAGTTTATTTTATACAATGGATAGGACAGCGTTGTCAGATGCTTCTGGATATAAAAAGCAGAAAATTTGAGTTTGAGGAAAATATCTTCCTATTAATATTTATGTTTATCATTTTCCCAGGTTTAAAGACAGTGGACCAATCTCTAGAATGTCAATTACAACAGCAAGTAACAATTAACTGGAATTCTAAGCTAGTAGTCTCTCATTTGCACAGCAGTGATAAGGCAATCCACAGGGGGAAAAAAAGGCCTTAATTTTCTCTCTGTTATCTTTTCTTGGGGGAAAATTTAGCCAAAATCAAACAAGAGCTCAAATACAGTATCTTGTGTATATAAAACTCCATGTACTCTGAAATTTGTAACATAAACAATGGCAAATAAAGATCTTGAAGCCTTCATCTGAGACAGATTGAGCTTTCTAGATCAAATTAAGTTGTATTATTCCAGGTCTTGAATAGTCCTACTAAATGACTCACACTGTGGCTCCAATCTTTCCATCAACCACCAGTGCAAGAAGTCCATAAAAATGGAATATTCAAAATCCTCGCTGGGCCAGTGCACTTCAGTCCTCCTCAGAGTCTCTGTCAAGACAAACAGCTGCATCTAGAGGAAAAGGATTTGCCACTACCTTGTTTCTTTATACAGATGAAAGCTACATAGTATTGTCAAAGGTTTGCCTTTCTGCTATGGCACATCCCTCTCTTCTGCAGGGATCTGTGAAGTCTTTGGCAAATGTGCAGTTCCCACAGCTGCTGTGTCCCACCACCAATGCGGTAAGCAGCTAAAGTGAAAATCAGAACAGTTGAGAACCTGCTCTAGTTTGCTCTGCTCTGTAAGCAGATGCTGGCCAACTGGAGAGATACAAGGGAATTTAACTACAAGCCTTCAGCAAGTAGCTCTTATTGCACCAGGTTTCTTCTTTGCCTTCATAATTTCATGTTCGATGTTAGGGCCTGGTCTTCCACTAATTTTCATTTAAATTTTTATTAGGTCTCATGATCAGTATATCAGTCAGTATAAATGTGAATCTCAAGTTTTCAAAACATTGTGAAGATCATGATTTCTTGGAAGTCAGTATAAATGTGAATCAATATACATAATATTTTCTCTTCATAGTGTCATTTTGGTTGGGAAAGACATTTAAGACCATTGAGACCAATTGCAAACTGTACACTGCCAAATACACCAAAAGAAGCAATGGAATGACCACACATCCTTTTCCAGTGCTCTCAACCATGCAGTTAGAGATGACGACGGTGAAGATAGAAGTTAAAATTATTACCATGCTTCCATTCTAATAGTACAGATATTTCATCATGGACCTACCCAAACTCCCAGAGCGTTGTTGCCATCCTGTCTGCAACAGAGTTGGACAACAATTTGCAAATCTTGCATGACAACTAGTATGATTCATTTTGTACCCAAAGGGAAGCTACTTCCTCTCAAACTGATATTTCTCTGTTCCTCAAGGGTATCAGGCTTCTCTCTCAGCTAATACTACAGTAGCAGATGCAGCAGCTCAACATTTCCCAAGAACTTCTTAAAAACCATCAGGCCACAAAAAATAGAATTTTCATCTGATGGAAAAAAATACATTTAAGCCCATCCCTAACACACTAATGTTACTGTGGGGTTTCTTGGATAGATTTATTTTCTTCAGTATAGTGATTAACGAATACTTGAATCATTTAGGTCAATCTGCCACAGAATGATGGTAATACTACACAGCATGGTTACAAAGTTTTTGTGGTTATGTGATTCAATACAATTCACACTTGCCCAGATACAAGAATAAATGTTATACAATACACAGGTCACAGAATCAATACACTGTGTGTATCAAATATAGATGTACATGAAAAAAAGTAGTACAGAAGCTGCAATGCAACAACTGTCCCAAGAAGCAGAAAAAACTTGAGTCTTGCTTTAAGACAATTTAAAGGGCATCACTCTAACATGATTTCTCTCCCACTGTTTTAATCAATCCCTTTCCACCAATTAGGAGAAACTAAATTTGAGTAAATATAAGTAAAAAAAATAACAGTTTACTAACAAGCAAAACTGCAACAGGCAGAAAATAACAGTAATTATTCACTAGATACAAAATCAATAAATCTCACAAACTCCCTGAGAACAAAGAAAAATCCAAAATGGCAAAGTACCCCTTTTAGGATGGCATCCATCACAGGCAGCTACATGTAGGGAGACAAAGCAGAAACAGCATCTGACCAAGACGGCAGCATTTGCTGTCAACCACGCAGTTGGGGAGACAAAGGGGAAAGGATGGCAGTAAACCTTTCTGGGAAGGTAGGAGCTTACAAAGCAGTTCTAGTGGCGTATGGGAATTGCCAGCTCCACCACTCACCGCCTCCTTCTGCCACCCACTGTATTCCACCAGTGCTGGTGCTGCTGTCCTCGGAGCCACTGGTGTGTTGAATTGGAGAGAAACAGTCTCCCAGAATCAACACGGGGTGGCCCGGTGAGATACCAGCTCAAGCTTTGCACTGCCAATAGAGGTTTGCAGAATTCACTCTGAAACAGTTTTGGATTGCAGAAATGCAGTTTTTTCTGGTAGCTAGCCCAGAACTCCTTCCCCCTCCCCTCAAAACAACCTCTGCCTTAAGCAAAATGCCACAACACATGAGAACACAAAAAGGAAGCCTCTGCCCACACTACCTCAGCTTTAAGGTTAAAGCCAGGAAGTGTGCAAGGGATGAGAAAGCAAGACAACAGGTGAAAAAGGGAACTCTGCCTGTGTGCCCCAACCTTTTAAAGTGTACCACACCTGCCTGCCCCATGAGTCTGGCTCCAGACCTCCAGATATGCCACCTTAAAGAGACAGTAACCTCAAAGAGACAGTAACAATTTTTGGGCTCAGAAAGATATGAAATACTATAACATTTTTGATTACCCAAGACAACCTTCAGTTCTAAACCCTTAGTCATTTGACCCTGAAATTGGTCCTGTTGTGTTGCGAGCATGAGTAACAATAAAGACAGCAGAGCAACAACCCAGCAAATCTGTTGCTTTGTTCCTGAATTAAAAAAAAAAAAAAAACCAAAACAACAAAACAAGCAAAAAAACCCCAAAAAACTCCAAAAACAAAACCAAAAAGCAACAAACCACCAACCAAAAAAATCCAAACCTGAAGAGAAAGAATATGTTCATCCACCAGACTGACACAAAATGATAAAAACCCACTACTAATAATGATGCTGAGAGTGGAAGAGATTATGATAGGGGATGCAAAAGTGAGCATATTGCAACAACCTGTGGAGGACCTTCCCATTAGAGAAAGAAATTTCAAAAGTAGCATTGGCTTGGCAGTTTCACCTTTAAAGAGCTGTATGAACATTAAGAGATAGTTAGGATATTTTAACTATGTAAAGATATTTTAATGAAACATATATCTCCATTTTTTTTCAACAAGCCTAATGTTTGCATGATGTTAATGATTGCAAAAACAAATTCTTCATGAATAAAAGGGCTAAACAGGTATGTCCATCCACACCAATAAAAGCTTGTATCTATTGTTATTAGATGAAATACTGGCCCAAATATGTTAGTATCTCCCAGGAAAAACTTTCCTGATTTCACAATGGCAAGGAAGTGAAATCTCTGTCTTCTTAAAAGTATTCAAAAGGAATTTCTATTGATTATTATGAGTAAGTTATCCATATACTTTAACTTGGATTTAATCTAAAAATTCAAATGGGATGTAAGCTTGCTTTTCTTCTAAGATCTGTATGGATATGTATAGGGGTACATATATATATGTACACACACCCTAGTAAGATAAGCATTTGTGGCAAAGCAGTCTGCTCAGAGAATCCTCAGATTTTGTGTACCAAGTCTATTGTTAGAAGCCCTTTCACTTTGAGAAGCCTCACTTTCCCCTAAGACAGCAAACATAAACATGAAACAACACTCTCCAAACAACTACAGCAATCCATCCTAAAATTCCTAATCTTTCCTCAATATTTCTCATTGCCTCAGCAATTTTACTTCTTGTTTGTGAACTTTACATCTATATCTCTGTGCAAAGTGAGAAATGACAAAAGATTACAGAATTTGGCAATACTGGCTAAGTAAACAATAAAATATTGCAATGAAAGCCAAGGCTCCCAAGGATGACATTCTGGGCTCATAGGAAGGAAATGCAGCTAGCAAGCTGGAAACCTGCAATCCTGGAGCCCAGGCTTTCCTGAGGTAAGGTTCCAAAACAAAAGTACTGCAAATATCTTGGTGAACTTGGGCCAAAACCCAGGCAAAAAGAAAAGAATGTAGAGTGGCTTTATATCAAAGGCAAGTTTCTTGGGCAAAAGAAATACAGAAGACGGAATGCAAAACTAATTCTGGCAAAAAATTGCAGGCATCTGTACATTTTAGAGGCACTTATTGACAAATGGCAGTTGACAACAGCTGTCTTTTAGCTGTACTTGCTGGAACCACCAAGAAAGAAAGGAAAAAGGGAGAGGAGAGGAGAGGAGAGGAGAGGAGAGGAGAGGAGAGGAGAGGAGAGGAGAGGAGAGGAGAGGAGAGGAGAGGAGAGGAGAGGAGAAAGGAAAATCAGGCTTACCAATTGCGAAGTTATAGCCATCAATACTGAATGTAGCATTTTGGCATTTTTTAAATGCTTCCTTTCTGCTGCTTGGGTCTGTCATGATTCCTGCCAACTTGTACTTTCAGTAGCTGCCTCTCTCTCCCTCGTGGAAGCAAAGCACTTGAGCTCACTCTTGGCTGCCCTTGAGGATGTGCCTGTGGCAGCACACACACACCAGCCTCACATCCCACAAGGATCTGAGAGACACACACCCAAGAGTTTTCTCCTCCCCCAAACACTCTCATTGGCAAGTTACCTGCATGCCTGCTCAGAGTGCAACTGGTTAGAGGCTCCCCTATCAAAGCCAGCAGTCAATTAGAGCAAAACTACCAAGTCAATAAGCCAGCTGTAGCTGTCAAATCTCTGTGTAGGAGGTAGCACAAAAAAAACCTATGAAGGGTTAGATTTTGCTGTTATCTACCCGCTGATGCTCCCCCTATTCCTTGCTATGCTGGAACCAGTTTCTGTGGCTCCTCTTACTCGTAAGGATTTCTGACTTGCAGCAAATTGTGCTTAGATTTCAGCTCTTCAGAGAGGCAGTGTGTTTTAATAATTCAAGATATAATTAATCAACACAAATACATTACACCATCAGTCATCTGCTACTTATGTAAACAGCGAGTCCCTAGAAACTCAACTGAGAGCACAGAACTAGGAATTATCAGTAAAGAAGAACACAGGTAAACAACATGTAATTTAGCAGTAATTTTGATAAGATGAGCAAAATGTTCATGCATGCACACACACAACACAGTCTTCCAAGCTCTTCCTTCTCCTTGTTGTTTATCATGGTTTGCAAGCTCATCACTGTAGTTTTTTTACTTAGCAATGTTTAGAAATGTTAACTCAGAGTACATGCTAGCAATCCACTGAAAAAGGCAGGCAAATCCTAAGAACAGACAAAATTTAGAGTCAAAGCTGGCAAAGTTTTCACAAGAAGGCCAGCTGCAAGCCAAAGTTTTATTAGTAGGCATCTAAGGAAACACAGTCAACATCTTAATGATTCCAGAACACATAAATCTGTGCAATTCTTTCTTTTTTCTTGCAATATATATTAAAACTATAAATGTGCTATTTAAATATTCCAGGTTTTATGTTCCCAAGAAAAAACTTAAATTCCACATAAATGCATCAAATTTTGCATTGGTCTGGACCAAAAGCACTTGGAAACACTAAGTTGCAAGAAGACCCCCATCAAAACAATAGCCAGGACACGGTTTACTGAAAGCTTGCTCAATGCACTCCTAAAGGTTTACAAAATATCAGCAAAGGTGGTCATGTTTAAGGTATAAACCTCAGCCCTACCTTGGTTTCTCAACAAAAGCTCAAGTCAGATAAGAGTGCTGCACTTTTAAAAGGATGGAAGAGAATCACTACTGAACTCCAGCAGTTAATTTAAATTCCACTTAGTTCTACCACAGTGGAGAGCCTCAGCCAAGCAGAGCTTTTTTTTTTTTTTAATTATTATTTATTTGGATGTTCAGTAATATAAGACAAGTTCATTAAGAAAACAGCTTCTAGCAGTGAGGGTTTGTTGGGCTTTTTTCATAAGTCATTGTTTTGAAACAAAAACAACTACTTACATATAGCATTTCCAACACTTGCAACTGCAATGAAAAGTGTAAACAATAGTTCTGGAATTTAAAATAGTTGCTGCTCTTTATAGACACTTTATAGCCCCTGCAATGAAGACCGCTCATGCAGTTTACTGAAATCCATCATGTAGCTGCCCCTCCAAAAGAAGGTAGGAAAATAATCCAAGAATAAAATATTTTTAAGGAATTATTTTGTCTGTCACTGTCATATAGATCATATAAGCACCAATGCTCTTCCTAAGACAGCAAAAGCACAGAGAATGATTCATAGTATATTTAGAAAGCAGAAAGTTAAATGTTACCTAAGTGAAAGGTAAGGAACCCTAACAGTTTCAAAATTTTGGAACTATCAGGTTTGTGTTTTTTTTAAATTTAATTATTTGCTGACACCGTTTTCTTCCTTAAACACTTATTCATAAAGAAAAACTGTGGGAAGATACCAGTGATGATTTGATGAAGTTTCAGTCCTGAAACTGAAGTTGGAGGAGAAATGTTTTTCTCAAAAAACAGCAGGCAGAGACACTCCTGCTTCCTCCTTGGTTTTGGACCATGTACTCACACACAGGAAGAAGGAGAATCGTATTTGCATTTCTCTTCTGAGGAGAGCATCCAGATCACCTACTGCTGTGATGCTAATTTCTGAGCTCCTTCACTGGTGTTTCAGCCACGTTGTAAGATTGCCAGAGAGAAAATGATCTGGTCCTTAAGTGGCTGAGTACTTTGAAGATACCTTACAATACTTGTTCAAGGTCCACTTAATACTAAGTCAAACATTTGTAGTAGTTTGATAAACTCATTTAGGTCAAAGTGAACATTTGCACCACAAAGAATAAAGACAGTCACACAGGAGAGTAAAGTGATCAAATAAGTTTAGAAGCCTGATTATCCATACTGTTGGAGAGGGCCCTTAACTGGCCGGTTGCAGAGGGATCCTCTCTCCATTCAAAACTGCAGAGGTAATCACATTGGGGTGAAAAGAGAAAGGTTTTGATCTGCAAGTTTTCCAAGAAGAAGGTTCTTCCCAGCTCCAGTTTCTTCCCAGCTCCAGTTAAAATTTAATCCAGCTTCTCAAAGAATTACCAAATTGTATCAGAAACCTGATACCCAGTCCTATCTGATTCTTTGCATTTTGCTGTTCAGCTCTCAGCTAGATTTCAAGTCTGCATTTACATCCTGCTTTCCCAAACAATTCCTGCAGATTCATTCAAGGTATAGGTGGTTTACCTTCCACTGCCAGGAAGTACCAATATAGATTACCAGGCACTTCTTGTGGCTGAAGTTCACTGTCATGTGGAGCAATAGATGTGTCATTTGTAAACTACCTGAATTCTTTGAGGTAAAAAGCACAGTGTGAATCAAAAATATTTATGATTATTGCTGTAAAATGACCACAGTCTGCATAACAACTTTTGATTTGACAGCCCATTAAACAGCAGTTGCTTTGACGTTTTCCTTTTACTTTTCCATGTGTAGAAGAGTTTTCAAGTTTTCAGGAAGTCTATTTTAACCAATGATCATCTCAAATTAAACAAAATACCAATCTGTCAGGAATATCCAGAAAAACCAGAGGTTTATGTCCAAAAAGGAGACAGAGGAGCCCTTCAACTTTATGCAAATAAAGGGAGAGTGTTCACAGGGGCACACGTCCATGGGGTTTTCTCTCTCTCACTCGGGGTTTCAGAGGCTGCAGCCTCCATTTTATCCTAACTCTCAGGCACTTGTTGCCTTCTTTTTTCCCCCATAGGCTGAGGTACTAGGAAGGTACAGCCTTCCTGAACTGCCTAATCCATATTCCCCCTTGAACTTATTATTTTATCCCAAAATTCAAAAGTTTAGGCTTGTGCAGATCCTTGTCTCTTTCAGGAGCCAAACTGTCTGAGTCTGGTAACACACATGCTGCCCAAAATCAGTAGAGACATTAGGACTCATTTTAAAGATGTTAACACCCATACATTCACCCACCAAATTATTTGTAAAGACATTAACGTACATCTTTCCTATCATATCTTAATCTCCAAAATGCATACTGGAAAAAGTGGTGAAAAAACAGCCACAGGAAACACTTCTATTTCTAGCCAGTTCTTTTTCTGCTCTTTAGCATGAAAAAGTATATAGATTTAAATTTGCCTCAGCAAGACTGAAGGATTTTTAATTGCAGTTTGCACTTTCCAAATATAATCTAAAATAATCAGTTGCATGGATAAATACTTCTTCATATAAACTAAAGGCATAATTTATTCTTTCAATCTTGTATCCCCTGACTCATGTAGCATGAGAAATTGAAAATTAGAGCTTAAATAAAATCCCAGCTCCACAAATCTCAAGGGCAAAATTCCCACTCACTCCAACAGGGCTGGAGTTCTATCCTCTTGGTTTTTCATATCTGTGCTCCTCTTCACTTAGTTCCTAACACAAGCAAATTTCACAGGTGCAGTGATAAAGTGATAAATTTATGTCTCAGGTATCCATATGCCTTTCGTAGTGCCAGAAACACTATAGTTATCAGAGTTAGGATCTCTGAATTTTTATCTTATCAGAAATATTTCTGGTATCCTAAATCAGTGGACAACCTGACTTTTAATACAACAACAACAACAACAACAAAAAAAAAAAAAAAAAAAAAAAAAAAATACAGCCATCCTAGATAAGACCAAAGGTCCATTAAAAACAGTGCTTTGTATCATACCTCCATCAGTGCTCAAAAGTAAATGCTTCAAAAATTATAAAGATGTTAAAAATTATCAAGAACAAGGTAGACTGTGGTGATACTTGGTATTCAGTCACTGCCAACTTGGGTACCTCATGGACTGTGTATATTCTGTGCGTCCATAAACAGTCCAAAATTTGCTGTTCAATCAGCTTAAACTTCAGCACCCTCAGCATCCTCCATCAGAAAAGTCTGCAGCTTAACTACAAATCACATGAGCACTTCCTGCTATTGTTTGTTTTGAACCTTTCTCCTTCTCACTACCTGGTTGCTCTTTAGCCTAATACTCAGTATCAATTCTGAAGTCTTGTGGCTATAAATCCAGAGGTGAGGTGTGATCATATGAATGGCAGAGGCATCCCCAGCATGCAGGATTTCTAGTGGTAAGGAACCCTTGAGATAGTAGATTCCAGTGAGAGAGACTACAAAAGCACAAGGAAGCTCCTGCCTTTGAAAATATTGATCCCACCACTGAATTTCCACAAACTTTAATTGAATAATTTTTATAAGCATATATTTTTGAGAGACATTTTAAAGGGCTGTCTCACCACTAATTTCAGTGTCACCTGAAAATATTTACTATCCCAAAGAAG
This sequence comes from Ammospiza caudacuta, assembly GCF_027887145.1. Lineage (NCBI taxonomy): Eukaryota > Metazoa > Chordata > Aves > Passeriformes > Passerellidae > Ammospiza > Ammospiza caudacuta. Next base: position 55,961,587 of record NC_080593.1, on the reverse strand, counting down.
AGTTATATGAATGAGCATGATGCTCTAAAAATTGATAAATCTTTTAAGAAAATTTCCAACTTCACAAAAGAAATTCAGCTGCAATCACTGAGGTGTTTGGTGTATTTCTCACAATCAGCAATGAACTTAGGTATTGCAGGTTGTTTATGCAAAGATGCTATTCTTCCCTGAAAGCTTTTACCATTTTCTAAATGCATTTCATCTGCATATTGTGGTGATATTATCAGAGGTTGGCATTGTCAGGACTATTCACCACATATATGTTTTTTTAGGTGTAGCAGCCAGAAGGCAATATGACTTTTTAAAGAAAGCTGTTTAAATCAACAGGTTCTGGTGTTTTCTGCTTGCCACCATTTTTTCCCTTGCCACAAGCTGAAAAAAGGAATAGTCTTCAGTTTGCTGGAGTATTCTCTTGCTTCATGCTACTTTATAATTCCCAATAAACACACCTTTTGTGCTGTTTAAAGTGGCTTTACACCATAGGTGAAAATCCAAATGCATCAAATAAATACAAAGCACAGAAAAGGGAAAAAAATGTAATATTATTTTGAGCTTGGACTTCATCTCAACTATTTCAAGCAGCTCCACAACTCAGAGAAAGTGCATTATTGTCTTTAAAAGCACAGAAGGAATCTACACCATCTAGTTTCAGTCACTTGGCAGAGTTGCCTAAATGAGGAACCCTGTGACTCCCACTGCAGTGAACACGGAGTCCCAAAGGTGAGTTGGAGCTCCTAAAATCTGAATCACTCTCTAGAGAAGCTCCTTCTTAAATACCCAGAGAGACTGAAGCATTTGAGAGCTGGAAGAGATAGTTTAGTGAAGACGCTTAAGCTAAGCATCAGGATCATCAGCAATAGCTTATGCTTTCTTCAGATTGCCTGCCAACAGTAGTATTGTGAGTTTGATCCTCTTCAAACTAGATGCAGTTTGCTAGCAGCAGTGATGCCCATCTTTTGTACTGTGTGCAGTAAAAATGCAATATTAGCAGCTACTATAATCATAAAGCTTTCCAGTGCAACTTGCAATCAGGAAAAACAAAGTGGTGGAGGAGCATCTGGTCTGGATATTTGCAAAGGTAAACAGTGGGAAAGAAGCTCTAGTAGGAAAAGAGAACATAAAGACCCTAGAGATTCCCACAAACACACTCATCCCTGTGTATTTTCTTCACACACTAACTTGCAGTCCCTGGTACCATGAAGACCAAAAGCAGCCCTGCCTCCAGGTATAGTTTAATTTTCTAAATGAAAATTTTCTCCTTGTTTGGGGGCAGGGGGAAGGGAGGAGGAGAGTTTTAAAAAAATAATGGAGTTTCAACAGCAAAACATTTTTAATCCTCTAATGCCAGTCTTTTCTAAACCGTGCTGCTTGATGAGATTTCATTTGTCTTTATATTTTTGTCTTATTTCTTTGGTCTTGTTCAGCACACTAGTTAAGTATGATTCTCCAGCATAATGTGATTCTTTGTATTACAGCAAGCAGCTGTTGAAAGCAAGTCAACCAAAATCAGGACCAATAAAACTTATACCATTACTCAGCAAAATAAAACTTGAGGTAGCAGTGTTAAAAACAGGTTGCAAAAGAATTAACACTACACAGTTTTGTCATACACATGTGGTAAAGACAGGCTCCTGCTTCCAACAGTATTCATGGGAATATACCGTAATTAAAGTGATACTGAAAGATTTCCTTTCTATCTTGCCAGAGAGATTTCTGATCCTCCTGGTGCTTGCACCATGTTTACTTTGTTCATGGTTTTGCCTTTATTCATTCCGGCTAGCCCTCTTGAAAAGTCACCACACAGTGGAACAGCAGTAACGAGCTAGTCATTGCAACCCATTTGATTCCCCAGTACGTATCATTCTTACTGATGTTTTGGGCTGTAGCCAACACAGTTGTGTTGATTTTGACTGCTGCAGAGTTAATTTTCTTCACAGTAGTTGGTATGTGGCTGTGTTCGTATTTGTGCTGGTAATGCCCATGTTTTAATCACTGCTGAGGAGTGCTGACACAGCCTTTTCTGCTTCACATGCTGCCATGCTGGCAAAGGGACTGGGGATGCATGGGAAGCTGACAAAAGACACAGCCAGGACAGCTGATTCCAACTGACCAAAGGGGTAGTCCATACCATGGACATCATGCCCAGTGTATGTGGCAGGTAAGAAGGACGAAGCAGGGGACATCTGGCTTTATGACATTTGTCTTCCCAACTAACCATTACGTGTGATGGAGGGAATAGCTGAACACTTATCTCCCCATCAGAAGTGGTAAATTAATTCCTTGTTTTGCTTTGCTTGTGTGTGTGGCTTTTTCTTTACCTATTAAACTTTGACTCAACCCAGGAGTTTTATCATTTTCTTCCAACTCTCTCACTCATGCCCCTGGTGGAGGAATGAGTGAGCAGCTGCATGCTGGGACTAAACCACAACAGCAGTTAAATATAGAAAAATAACTTGCCTTCCAATTCACACATTATACCACTATTCTGTTTCCTCTCAACCCTGAAATTTTTTCTTCTTCTGTCCTCCCTATTCTACAAATGTAGTTTTAAATGTATTCCATTTTACTAAAGGAATTCACCGACATGTTTTTGCTATGATGTAAAAATCTCGAGTGCATGCTACAACAGACAGAGTTAGAAAGCAGATCATTTGATGGTGCAAATCAGCGCAACTTCACAGATTCAGAAAAGTTGCCTTAGCTCTTAGAATCAAGATCTGCTCCTTTGCCTCCAGCCTGGAGGAAAAACTGAACTTTCATGTTTGAACAGCTTCTTAGCCAATGTCCTGAATGCCAGCCTACTCATGTCAGCATATGGCTTTTAGTATCCTGTTGTTCCACACAGTAAGTTAATTACATATCCTTCCTCCTAAAGGAGAGCACTGCTTATCTCTATTTTCATACACCCTGAGTGTATACTCGTATACCTGAACAACAGATGTTACTTCTGGCCAGATTTTTACACTTGATGCATTCAAAACACAATTTGAATAAATGTATTTGAATTGCCATGAAAGCCACACTCATCAAGTTATCTAAAAAATTAAGAAGCATCCAGGTAACATGGACAATCTAATTCTCTACAGGTGCTCCAAGCCATTCTCTCCCTAAGGCAACTGCTCCTTCTTCAATCATACAAACACAAGTAAGTAAAATGAGATACAACTACAACTTTCAAAAGGTATTAAAAACTAGACTGCCTGCTACAGCTACAGCTACAGCTACAGCTAAGGATTTTGACCAGATTAAAGCACTCTTCATGCTACATGAATGCAGCCTATATAATATTTGCAGAACTATCTCTTTTCTGTGTTGATACAGATCTACTTGATGAAATGGAAATTAAGCCTCAGAAGGGTGATTTAAAATATACACATAGCACAAACCCACCCACCACAACAACATACACACAAACAACTTTTTATAGCATGTGCAGTACAATGGTCATTGTTCTACACAATCTCTTGAGACAAGGTCAGGCAAAGCTGCCTTGTTCACAGAGGGATTAGATCAGCAAATACTACTCTGAAAGGAGAGGGAGGAGAAGAAGAGGTTTGCACACTATCTGCTTCAGGTATATAATAGTAAGTGCTAAATTTAAAGGCAGTCGCTCTGGGTTCCCTCTAGCAGTAGAGTGGCCATGCTACAGGAAATGAGCAACAGGTGTCAGGCCTACCATCAACATGCATGTAGCAGATTTACTTCCATTTCAATATTAACTAATTTTATTTCTCTGATCAAACTACCAAATCATTAAAAACAAGGTTCCCATAGTGAATGCTTGAATCATTGGCATACTTAAGCTACAGAAGTGAAAAAGCTTCCCTTGAATTATATACAGTGTAAGCTAATATCTTACTGTTACTAAAAAGTCAGAGATTCAACAAGCATATTTTTCATAAGGAGAATTCCATTGTTGTCAAAACCCGTAATGAGATTTTCATTTATCTTATTCTTTTAATCTGGTTTTTAAAAGTTATTTGAAAAGTGAGTGTATCAAGAATTGCCAGACAGATTTTTTTTATATATCTATAAAATCCCACACCTTCCTAAAACATCTGATGCAGCAAAACTAGTTCAGATATGTCATATATTATTTTAAGAGATCCTGCACAAAATATAATTCCATTTGGCTGCCATCTACTTCTTGCTAACAGACTCTGGTTGAAGTCTCTGTATTGCAACTCGCAGCTCTATCCCAGGACTCAGAACTTTGCAGAAAGTTGGAAGCCTAGAAAGCAATTAATTTCATTTAAATAGCAGCCATCTGAAAAGCAAACCTTTAGCCTAAGTTAATCAGGTAGATATCCTCTGTGACCAAGGAAGAAGCATAGGTACCTCCAGAAATGGAATAATTCAATACTGGGGTTTTTTTCCATGCCAAAAGAGCCTATCTGACTAATTTATCTGTTTGCCTAAAAATTGAGTCGGTGGCTATACAGGAGCTGAATCCTGCCCTTCATTGTTAAGTACCAGGACAGGGTAATTTTTCTTACTTGCAGATTGGAAATAGTAAGCACTGCCCCACTGGCTCTTCAGAATTGCTACATCAGTGGCTAGGTAGGGGTTTGGAGTTGTCTGTACCCATACAGCAAGGACTCCTCCATGCCACCTTGTCTACCCAAAATCTGGTAATGTCAAGTGGACAGCTCATCCCCATAAACCTACTTTGGATGGGCATCATGTTCTCAGCCTACTCAGGAGGGCTAGGAGCAGAAGAGGCATTGTCTGAAAACCACCTAAATAACCAAATACTTTCAGCCATGCAAATTTTTCTCTGAGTTTCATCATACCAATGGCAGAAAAAACAGGAGAGATCCTCTTCACAGGATCATGCAGCTACCAAGGCATGGTAAAACAGAAAAACCTATCTATGAGACTGCTATTACAATATGCTGTGTACAACTAAACCTTGTCCTGGTAACCTGAATGATTTCAGGGGCGACAAGGGAATACAGAAGAATGCAGAAGAATGGATGGGCAAAGAAATAAACATCTTGGGCTGCAGAGGGAGCAGTGTGTCAGGAGAACTGGTTTTTTTATTGTACCTACACACTAACACACAGAGGTATTGCTAGAGCGGGGGGAAAGGAAGCAAGGAAGTAGGTGGATTAAAAAAAATTGATTTAGTTTCATTCTGTTCATGGACATAATAAGACAGTCTGGTTTCTTCATGCAACTCCAACATAATGAATTATTTACTAAAATGTTTTAGCCTTACCACTTTTCTTCTCACAAGATGTCCTGGTTTTGGCAAGGACTTAAGAATTAATTTTTCCCATTAGCCATGAGGGCGGCAGAGTCTGGAACCATGTGGACATGTCTAAGTTGTTATTCTATACCGTCTCACATCATCATTGGTGGGGAGAAGTAATGGACTCTTGGTCCCAAAGAAAAGGTGAGTGTAGTTTGAGGTCAGGGGAGGTCAGGGGAAAGCATGGCAAGTGGAGGATCTGTCCAACATTGTTTTTCATTGCCCCAGCCTTGGTGAGCATTTTTCATGTAAATCAACCTCTCTCTTTGTACACTTTTGTAATTGTTGCTGCTACTTTTTTTTTCCTTTTATCATTGTTATTTCCAATAATGTGTTCTTATCTCAACTTGGAACTTGGAATCCTTTTTTTTTTGTGTGTGCCTCCAACTGAAAGAAGGGGGTAACCAGGTACTAGCATGGTTTTCGTTAGAGCACTGAATTGAAGAATACAAGTCTTAAACCATGACAGCCTTATTTGCTGCGCAATATGGGACACAAAGGATTATGATAACAACAGATCTGCCCAGAGCAGGTTGGGAACAAATTTGATCTAAGCATTTGTGTATTAGGTGCAGAGCCACTGGTGATAAGGTCTGTTCATGTGGGTGTGGTACCTAATCCTGTGTATATTCTTGTATGTGCTCCTCATGATGGCTTTTTTCAGAGTAGAGAGAAGGATCAGAATTACTTTGTAGCCAGAATTTTCCCAGAAGTTCCATGTGGTTGGCTGTTCCCCATTACAGTGCAGACCACCAGCTGACATTTCAAATGTTCCTGTGGGCAGGCTCAAGGGGGTATGGGTGCTGCGCACCCACCTTGGCAGAGCTTTCCATGTTCTCCAACCACTTCACACCTCGTTGTTTTGAGCCTGGCAAATGCTTCTCCAGTTTTCTGCAAGAGTAAAATCCTGAAAGTTAGGGGAATATAGTCTGGTATTTCTGTATCTGCGCTTTAAATGTAGCCTGCCAAAACTTTGCAGTGTTTCAAGAAAAACATCCTTGTTAAAGAGACATCCTGATCTCTCTGGTTATTTTTATATTAAGTAATAACTCTGTGAAATTCTGCTCAAAACAGAAATCTCCTAGAAAGAACAATATATATCCTTCAACTAGTTGTAAATAAAATAGAATACCATTTTTAGTGCTTACCAAGTCATGGCTCCTAAAAACTTTATTTCTAGTACAATGGATCTTTGAAATACTTTGAAACAAGCAGTAAAATAATTTCTTTCAAGTTTATTCCCAACATCCTCTAATTGAGCTTCATGGACTCCCTGGTGTATCAGGAGATGTGAGGAGAGAGATTCTGTGGGATGCAGCTTCCAGTGACGAGTGCCTCCCAGAAACATAATTTTATGGTCTGGGCCCTGCTAAGCAAAGTGGCCCTGGTACAGTCATTCCTTCTTTAGAGCTCCAGGCAACAGCTGCAGTTGGTCACAGATCCTCCTTCTTTTTGATGTATGAGTAAAGAGTAAGGAGCAAAGAAATACTGAGGTGCTGGGCTGCAGGTACAGGAGGAGTAGTCCTTCCTTTCAAGGAACATGATGCAAGAAATTTGACAGATTTGGATTTTGTCACATCAGAATTGAGGGGTTTTTTGAGTTTTTTTTTTTTTGTTAGTTGGTTGGCTTTTTGCAATAGTACACAATAACCCTTGACACTACAGCTCAGTGAATGTGCTTCATGAAATGTAGCAATTGTATCTGCTCACCTGTATGTCACAAAGCTATGTGACTAATGGTGAAGTAATTTTCTTTACAGTTTAAACAGTAGCTAATAATCCTCAGGGCTTGTGTTCTGGATTTACTGCGTTTTCTTCATTAATTTTGAATCACCTCTAAACCAGGCTTGTTATTTTGGCTACTGTTTTTTCCAGCTGTTGACTAGGGGAAGGGGATATTAAATGGTAGCAGCAGGAACCAGCAGCATGGCCACAGCGCAGTGCTTCATGAGACTATCTTGATGCTGTGCAACATGAAAAACACATCAGACAGATCTATGGTGCAAGACATACAACTACAGACAGAACAATCCTAGCTGGAAGCTAGGAAAGCTTAGAAAACACTAGGTAAACATTGCATGCTGCTTTCAGTTACATAATACATAACTGTGGAAGAGCCTACATTGACCCACATCTGAGTTTTATCAGTCTACTGGACCCTAGGCCATTGAAATTAACTATGTTTTAGCTATTGTAAAGCAGCTGAAAACTTGGAGGAAATTACTGAAGAACTGGTTCAGTTTTCTGTTTATATGAACTGTGAAATTAGTTCTATGAAAAACAAAGAAAGAAACCCAGCCCAAAAACAACCATGAGAAAATCTCCAAAATCAAGAACTTTAAGCATAAAGAAAGATGATATAGATGCATTGGTCATCTTGTCCCTTTTTTGTTTTTCACTACTAGGGTAATTATTGTAGTAGCTGTAGTTTGAGTCCCCATCTCAGCTTTAGTACCCTCAAATGCAGTTTGTGTTCCTGCCTCAAATACAATCCTCTGAGAGTGCTGCATTGTGGCCCAATAGGCACGGTGGCCAGGCCCAGTACAGAGTGAGAAGCTGCTGGTTTTCATTGCAGTTGGCAAGGCACCTTTCTGTCAGAGGAGGCATCTGTTTGCCAGGGTTGATCACCTGTTCTGGTGTAAAGTCACAGGTAAAAGGAAGGCCTTTCACTTTTTGTCCAATATTTAAACAGTCTTGGATTACTTAATAGTTTAGCATAATAGTGGTAAATTTAATCTTAGAGAATAAAAAAAGAAAGTATTCTCCATTTACACATAATCCAAGAAGGAGAGACAAAAGAAACATACATTTAAAAGTCTCTCAAATCATATGGAGGTTCAGCAATATCCTTCTAATGAAAAAGAACTTCTAATCAAATAGAAAAAAATCTAACCATTGAAGAAGTAGTAAGATAAAGACTTATTTTAAGTTAGTAAACAAACAGTAAAACTCCATAAATGTTTATATCTATCACCCATAAAGGGACACATTATTTCATTTGTATTCATCAACATACAATCATCAAACCAGATTTTGCTTGTTTGAGAAGAACAGATTACAGCAAACCATACCTAGCCATATTTAACCCTAATTTTACAAAGCATTTTGTCTTTAGATGCCCTGAGGGAGTTCAGTACTCTACTCAACCATCTCATTGCTATTGTTGCTTTGGATACAAGAACTGCTTTGAATCAGTGTATTAATTAGGTATTTGAACTTGGAAGACTCTTCACATGATGGCTTCAATCCAGCAAAGCACATAATGCACCTGCGTTCTTTAGCACTAACATGGTTTCAATAAAGTACAACAATTTATGACTTTAGAGGTCAATTGCATGCCTATATCTTGTTGGATTACAGCCAGAGCATTCAAAACCTTGCAAGACAGACTCCAAGCAAGAATTTTTATTATGAAGGTAAGTAGGATAAATGTGATCCTTTTTTTACTAAGTTGTTGTAACAGAAAAGAAGCACAAAATGCTTACTTCTTAATTTCCAAAATATTTTTACCTGATTAAACACTTTAATACATGACAGTTCATCTAGTGCATAAAGTCAGCTTTATGGGGTCCAACATCATATGATGTAAGTAAACTAAGTTAACCATGTATGTTATTGTCCCATGATCCACATAAAACACACAGCATTAACAGGAACACAGACTGGTTGGGTTCTGCAGAATAAATTTGCTTTCTTCAGATTCACAGAATGATAAAGGACTACTGAGTTTACCAACAAATTTTATAAATTAAAAGATTAATTTTAAATTATCTGCAAATTTTAATGTGAAACCCTTCTCCAATGCCCTTGTCTTCAGATTGACCTTTATCCCTTACAGCTGAAGCTGATCCATTGTAATGAACACAGGAGATCAAAGATAATTACAGGGGTTTTTTTCCCTAAACAGAATTACAGTGTAACCATGGCAACAGGGGAAGCAAAAAACCTCACAGTAGCAGATAGCTATAACTGGAAGCTCTTGGGTTACTCTGCAGAGGAGCAATCAGGTTGGGTTCTACATTGCTCACACTCCCCATTTCTTGGAACCCAGGGCTGATGTTGCCTTGCCTTCCCAGGAGACATAGCTTCACTCTGCCCAGGGGCTTTCACTGGTACAAAAGATAATGAGTAACCAGCGGGAGGACTTTGGGGCACTACGGGGAATGAAGCTCAGATATGTGACCTGCTGAATTTTCCACTATGAACAGTCAACCCACCCTTCACAGGCAACAGGCCTTGCTTCTCACCTGGGGTAGAGCATTAGAATATAAAGATGTAGTATTCAGGCCCCTGGGTTTTCTCCCCAGTTGAGCTGGACACACATTCTAAAAGCAGAGTCAGTGGAAAAAGGAATTAGGATTTCATCACATTTGTCACACCAACATAGCAAATTCCCTCACCATTCTCCATCCTCATGGCCAAATGAAGATTATCCACTGCCCAGGTTCTTTTCTTCCTCACTCCTTTAAATAATGACTGAATTGGCCAGACAAGCTTTTTGAATTTAATTATACTCTGCCTTGAACCATGTAATTGACTTTCTGAAAGAGTTACTGTTCTGCTTGAAAGCATTCCAAATGAAGAGACACAAGTGAAAGTGCTCTGTGGCCCTCACAAGAGCAAAACGTCAAGCCTGGGTAGCAGAGATTTAGAAAGTTTATTCTGACATCTAGCCTTTATTAAAACATCAGAGATAGCCATGCTTTCCTAGTGGGCAGGGATGCTATGTGTTTTTGGAATACAATCCAAGATCCCAGCAGGTAATATAAATTTTTTGAAAGGTATTTATAGACAAAGAAAATAATTTTTCATTTGTATCTTAATTTCTGCCAAAAAAGATTTCAAACAGAGTTCCCTCATTCTATCCTTGCATTTTTTTAAGTTCAGTGTCCTCTGGAGAGCATAGAAAATCCTGACATATGGGAAAAATCAAGAACATAATAGGAAGTATCCCATCCAACTTGTCCCCCTCTCTCTATCTTTCCTACAACTAAATAAAACCAGGAGAACAATATCTACCGACCAATTAAACTCAATAGGCTGCAGCTACTCGCAAGGGACCAGTCATACTTTAAGCAAACAAATCTTATTTAACACTCTGGAGGACCATTAGCAGAAGGCTGCATTCAAGTTTTACCATTCTCTTTTCAGCTGTTTAATTGCCACACGTTGAAATATGTTTGCCAGTTCTAAGAAAGGAATTCAGACAGATCAAATTGGAGTTTACTAATTAACTTAGAGGTGGAAGGTTATAGGGGTGTACAAAATTGTTGTCTGAAGCCAGATAAGGCTTTGCTCAGTCTCACAGAGGATAGGGTCTGTATGAGGATAGGTCAGCTCTGCTAGCAAACAGTACTATTCAGAGCACTAGATGTTCTGCAAGTTCTGATTTCTTCATTAATCATTAGTGTATTCAAGTAGTAACAGGCTACAATATTTTTGCTCTCTGAGAAAAAAATTATATTTAAAGGATATTTAATACATCAGACAGTCTTTCCTGTATATGTGTACCAATAGGAATAAAAACAATCAAACATCAGGTGTTAGGGGAAGAATTCATTATTTACTTGGTTTATGAATTCAGTTATCACTATTTTCAAAGAGAGGAGCTAACTACAGTGAATTACGGGGGATGGGAAAAAACAGCAAAATGGTAGTTTAAATCATTCCTATGATATCTTCTATTTAAGTTGCTTGTGAGACAAAGTGACAAACCAGTCACAGATCTTTACCAGTATCTACCTGGTCTATGAGCTGCTTCTAAACAAAAACCATGCTGTGAAGATTAGTGTACTGGGACAAGAAGAGAATTGTAATTGACCTGGATTTTATTCAAAAGACTAAAGACCACTGTTTCACAAGACTGTCAATAAAGACAGTACAATGGCAGAAATTGCTTAAGGGAAAGCCTTAAGAAAATGTAGTTTCAGTAGAATAAAAAATAATGTAATAAAACAGAAGACATTTTTGAACAGAAAGCTACTTTCTGTTTAATAAAGTCTATATCTATAATTCCTGTGCATTTCAAACAGAAAGCTTGTGTGAAGCTATGTACGTCCCAAATAATAATTTCCTAAATCAAAGAGCCATTGTGTACTAAAAGAAGGCACAGGTTCTACATACACAAGTTAACATGTGGAAAAGACATGGAAGGTTTCAACCATTTTCACCTGCTGCAACTTCCCTTGGTAAATAGTCATCTCTCCCTGACAGTGAAACCAAAACAAAGGGTTTAAAACTTCAGCCCAGTGTGTTTAAACAGAGAAGTATTACCTAAAAATAATTCTCAGTAACTACTGTGTGACCTGTACTGATTCTCTACTTGGGAGTTACAAATCCTAAGCAATTGCACAAAAATCAAAATTAATTTGCCCACTGCTTAAAGAGGTGGACAAGAATCCTGCAACCATGTTTCACCTGCTCAGGAAAGTATTTGAAGACAGCATATCATAGCAGTGAATAAGCGATGCCTTTAAGAATAATCCTCTTTAAGGATATATAGTGTAAAGCTCTGTTAATATAAGAGGATGATCACATGCTTCAAATTTTATAAGATCCATAAGACTATATTTATTTTTTTATTTATATTAAGCAAATTAGATGTTTAAGGCAATACAAATAGTTGCAATGGGTCACATATGGCAGAATGCCGTGATGCTACAACATGAAGCATTCACAACTCCATGCTGGCCATCTTTAGATGTGCATCACATGATTGTACAGTTTGCATTAATGACCATATTGCTAAGGAGACCTGAAACTTCTTGGTTATAGACATCTGTAATAACAAAGATGACCAACTTATACAAGACAAAGTAGCTGGAGAGAGAGGAGTAACAACAAAATATGTGCCAAACATGGGCTTATTGGAAAGAAACACAACAGAAAGAACCTGATGCTGTTCATGATGACTCTTAGAGGAAAGGCTAGCAGAGGCTTTGTCAATATAAATGGTATCTAGAAACCAGTTTTATTACCCAATCCATTCAGTAAACCTTAGGAATAATTTTATATTCTCTAAATATATATGTAGTGATATATAGAAGAAATGAGAAAAAAATGTTAAAGAACACTGACAAAAGAAGGCAAGGTTTGCCAGGGGGTAATAACAGGCAAGATAATTTTATTCTGGCACCTTTTTTCTTGAGAGTAATACTTGAATGTGTTGAATTTTGGAAGTGGAATGCAAATTTTGATGGTGGACTCCTGGAAGTAAAAGATTAAGTTCTTTTCCATAGGAAGGAAAGAGTGTAGATCCAGTATTTATAGTACAATTGAGAGGCTGCTCAAAGTACATAACAACTCAAGATTTCTGGAAACAATTCTTGGATGCACAGAATTTTGGAGGTGGAATCAAAATTTCAGTGGTGGTTTCATTGGAAACCCTTCATCCTGACTCTGACTCTCTGAGAGGATTATGTACTTATAGATCATAGAAATAAATTGAAGATAAAAGGCTGTGTGCTGCAATTCAATAGATGCAGTTAAGGGTGAAGCCAGCAACAGCTTTCTTACCTGGCACTTGCATGAGTTCTATTCTCATCAGATACTTGCATTTTGGTTGCTGGTCTCTCCAGGAGTTAAAAAAAACATCTTTAGCACATATAACGGGTCATTTTGAGACATAAACTTTAAGGAATTTAGAGATTTTAGAGGAGCTAAGATTTTAGTTAGAGATAAGCTTTATTGGAGTTAATTAAAATAAATGGGTAGGCCTTGATGAAGTTAAGAGTTAGTAGCTAACTAATAATTGATTGCTTGTCAACACAATGTTTGGTTAGCTGGGTTTATAATGAAGAATATAGAAACTGATAAATAGCTTTTAGGAACATTGGACAATTGTAGGCCTCCTGTGCTCTGAAACCAATTGAAGACATGGAATGGCAGTTCTACCAAGGGTTCATCTGTCATATTTGCATTGAAAAGGTAGAAAGGTCAGAATGAGGAAGCCTTCATTTACTTCCTCATTTTGGGCCCCCTCCCCATGAAAGGGACCACCGACCCATTTCAAGGAACAAACTACACATGCTTAATAGATTTTGAACTAATTACCATACGAAGCGCAGAATGAGATGTACCAAAGTTATGAGTATGTATTTGTATTTTGGATATTCAATACTTGTATAGATAAAAGGACTCTGTAATCACCTGTAAATTTGTGGTGTGTATTTGGGAGCTATCCCGCATGGTGCCCGGAATCGCAATAAACATAACTTTTCTAACTTTAAACTTTTAGAGAGTTTCTCTCCGCCACAGTTGGATATATCAATACTAGATCAATGTCCATATTGATATTGATCTCAACTAGATGGATTTATTAAACAAAATGTACCCTACTTACTGGCAAACAACTAAATGTAAAGCACCTAAGTCCAGGTCTTTAAAAAATTGTGCCCGTGTATGGAGACCTCACTAGCTTTCAATTTCCAAATTTGCATCCGTGAAGAAAAAGTAGCATTTATGTTTCCCTAAACCCTCTACAATGTAAAAAGTAGCATCCTGCACTGCAAATTAAATCTCACGTGAAAGCAGAATCACAAACTTTAAATCTCTCAGAGTCCCAAATGTCCATCAATTTAAAAAGAGGTTTCTGGAAAGCTTGAAGACAGAAAGACTAGGACATTTTTCTGTGTGAGAAGTGCATCGTACTCTCTTCAAGACTGAATGAGCTTGGTATATCTCTGAGCAGCTCTCACGGAGCACCGCAAGGAAGGGCAGGCCCTGGAGGAACGGGGTCACAGGGAAATTAGGGGTTTTGGGGGAAGGTGGTGGGCAGTGTAAGTGAAGTTTGCGGGATGGAGCAAATGGACATTTCTGAATGTAAGGGGCAAGGTCAAACAAAGTTTTTCTCCTGGTACATTTATCCATGTGAGATGTAGCCAGAAACTTTCTGGTGTCAATTATGCCAGGAAGCTTGACAGAGAATGGGATGGTATGACAAGCTGAGAAGGAAAGTGCAGAGCATCAGTGTTTTTCACAGAAGCAGTTTGTCCATCCTGACATTTTTCTGCGCCTGAAGGGGGTGCATGTATCAGTGTCTTGAGAACATGACAATAAACTTGGCTGGGACTAGCTGAGTGCATAGCTCCAATGCTCACACCAAAGATGAAAATCTGCAAGGAAAAGGCAAGGGACCAGGTTAGCAAAAGCTTTCTGTCCTGGTGCATCTAGCTTTTCAAAGTGAAAAGGCTATGTGGTTTTGCTGTGGGCTGTGTGACAGTACAGTGTGGTGCAGAAGGGAAGGAAGAATCGCCTGTACTCCTTGCAGAGGCCATAGGACTTGTTGTGTGGAAGCAGCTGTTGGATGTTTCAAGCTTTTGGGGATCTGCAAGAGTAAGAGACCCACGCACCTGGAATGTGAAGGTGCACGCTTCCAGGCTGTGTGACGCAGTACATGGGCCACAGTGGAGGGGTTGAGCAAGGAAAAGCATTCTCAGATAACACTGCTGCCAGTCATAGAAGAGACTGGCGCTATGCACTTTCCTTCTCAGCTCTATACACTATGGCCTTTGGGATCTCTTGCAGTCTGAATCTAAACTGAAGGGTTTCCAGCCATGGCTCACAGTGAAATGTGCCAGGAGGGCGGCGGGGAGAGAGAGTTTGCAAGAGAGAGTTTGCTGACCTTGCTCTCTTCTAATAAATTGTATGTATTCATGCTGTGTTCAAAAATGCATGGTAAATTATTTCAGATACTATGGACAAAATTAATGCAATAGCCACAAAATAAGAATTTTAAAAGTCAAGTAGACAAGAGAAAACTGTTGTGTTTTTATCTGCCCACATTCAGGATCACAGCTGTGTGAAAATAATGTGTGAGCCAGGTGCAAAGGTGCACAGCAGGGACAGCACTGTCACATAATAAACACCTCACATTTCTTTATTAATAGCTCTCACGAGTAGGAGAATATGCAGTGTTTGCTACAGAGATCACTTTTGAGAGGAGAAATGTTTCAAGAGAAGCAAAATCACAGGAGTTCCCACTGTAGGTTACCGCCCTAAGCCTCCTCATCCAAGCAGAACTAGGCCAACCTGGAGCTCTCCTAGGAGATGACCAAGTTTGCAACGTAGTTCACAGAATCACAGAATCACAGAAATTCTAGGTTGGAAGAGACCTTTAAGATCATCGAGTCCAACCCATGTTCTAACACCTCAACTAGATCATGGCACCAAGTGCCACATCCAGTCTTTTCTTAAACTCTTCAAGGGATGGTGACTCTACCACCTCCCTTGGTAGATGATTCCAGTATTTGACCACTCTTTCTGTAAAATACTTCCTCCTTAATTCTAGCCTGTATCTCCCTTGGCGCAGCTTGAGACTGTGTCCTCTTGTTCTGTCTGTTGTTGCCCGGAGAAAGAGACCGACCCCCAGCTCACCACAGCCACCCTTCAGGAAGTTGAAGAGAGTGATAAGGTCACCCCTGAGTCTCCTTTTCTCCAGGCTGAACAACCCCAGCTCCCTCAGTCGTTCTTCACATGGCTTGTGTTCCAAGCCCCTCACCAGCCTCGTTGCTCTCCTTTGGACACTCTCAAGCATCTCAACGTCCCTCCTAAAGTGAGGGGCCCAGAACTGGATGCAATACTCCAGGTGAGGCCTCACCAGTGCTGTGTACAGGGGAAGAATGACCTCCCTGCTCCTGCTGGCCACACCGTTCCTGATACTGGCCAGGATGCCATTGGCCTTCTTGGCCACCTGGGCACACTGCTGGCTCATGTTCAGCCGACTGTCAACCAGCACCCCCAGGTCCCTTTCCACCTGAACACTGTCCAGCCACACCGTTCCTAGCTTATATCGTTGCAGGGGGTTATTGTGGCCAAAGTGCAGGACTCGGCACTTGGACTTATTGAACTTCATCCCATTAGATTCTGCCCATCCATCCAACCGTTCCAAGTCCCTCTGCAAAGCCCTCTGTCCCTCTAACAGATCAACACACATTCCCAGCTTAGTGTCATCTGCAAATTTGCCAATAATATTAAACAGAACTGGCCCCAGCACAGACCTCTGAGGGACACCACTGGTGACTGGTCACCAGCTGGATGCAGCACCATTCACCACCACTCTCTGGGCCCGGCCATCCAGCCAGTTCTGAACCCAGCAAAGAGTGCTCCTGTCCAAGCCACGGCCTGCGAGTTTGTCTAGGAGTATGCTATGGGAGACAGTGTCAAAGGCCTTGCTGAAATCCAAGTAAACAACATCTACAGCCTTCCCTGCATCCACTAGGCGGGTTACCTGGTCATAAAAGGTGACCAGGTTGGTCAAACATGACTTACCCCTCCTAAATCCGTGCTGGCTGGGTCTGATACCCTGGCCATCTTGTAAATTTTGCGTGATGGCGCTTAATATAAACTGTTCCATTATTTTGCCAGGTACTGAGGTCAGGCTGACTGGTCTATAATTACCAGGATCTTCCTTTGCACCTTTTTTGTGAATGGGTATCACATTGGCCAGCTTCCAGTCATCCGGAACCTCACCAGTGAGCCATGACTGTTGGTAAATGATGGAGAGTGGCTTTGCAAGCTCATTTGCCAGCTCTCTCATTACCCTGGGGTGGATCCCGTCTGGTCCCATAGATTTATGAATATCCAAGCATTTCAGTAGCCTCCTCTTGGATAATGGGGGAACCATTCTGCTCCTTATCACCATCAACCAGCCCAGGCGGGCAGGTGTCTTGAGGGCAAGTCATCTTCCCACTAAATCTGAGGCAAAATAGGCATTAAGCACTTCTGCCTTTTCCTCATCTTCAGATACTAAGTTCCCTCCTTTGTCCAATAAAGAACAAAGGCTGGTCTTACCTTTCCTTCTACCATTAATGTATTTGTAAAAACATTTTTTATTATCCTTTACAGAAGTTGCCATTATAAGTTCAAACTGAGCTTTGGCCTCCCTAATTTTTTTTCTGCATGCGCTAGCAGCCTTCTTGAATACTTCCTTAGAGACCTGACCCTTCTTCCAATGCTGATACATCCTCTTTTTATTCTTAAGTTCCTCCAAAATCTCCTTGCCCAGCCAGGCTGGACGTTTACCCCGTTGATTGATCTTTCGGCACACAGGGATGGTCTGTTCCTGGGCCCTCAAGATCTCTGTTTTGAGGTATGCCCACCCTTCCTGAACTCCTTTGTTTTTTAGGACTGCTTCCCAAGGGATGCTCCTAAACAGGCCAAAGTCTGCCCTCCAGAAGTCCAATGCAAGAGTTTTACAGGTGCTCTTCCTGACTTCACCAAATATTGAGAACTCTATTATTTCATGATCACGGCCCATGTTTTCTAATAATTTTCTTCATAGTCATACCAATTATAATCAGAGCGTTCTGTACTCCATAGGAAACCTCTCTTTAAGTGACTCCATTATTCTTTCAGTGCTAAGGTAGGTGAGTACACTACCCCTGAAGTTGTTTGGTACACACATTAAAGAGGAATCACTTTCCTTCTTCCTTGTTTTGACAAAATTAAGAACTGTTGCGGTGTGATGTCATAGCCTGTCTCAGTTATCCCGGTTCCTTCCCCAGGTGTGCCAATCACCACTCCTTTCCCCTTCCCTTGCCCCTGCTGAGTGCTGTCTGTCAATCTTGGCATTCCAGAAGGGTATCGTGATTGGCAAAGTTCAAAAGATGCCTTACACCCCTGGAGGGACATTGGGTCATCCAGGTGTCATTTGTCCCCTGAGACTCTCCGCCCTTACCTGGCTGGTGGGATCCCTACCCCTTCCCTACCCCTCTCCCTGGGGTTAAAAGGACAAAGCAACCATGCGGTTTGGGAGTTCTGTTGGAGCTGTTGCTGCATTCAGAGGTCTGTGTGCCAGGAATAAAGCTCTGGATCAAAACCCTCCAGCAGAACTCAACTCCTTTCCTTCACTTCGCTTTGAAACTTCTCCGCCAGAGGCAAATCTGAGCTCTTGCATGCCTGGACTTGTCCCAAACACTAACCTCCAATATCCATCTAGCCAGGGGTGTCTCTGAGGTGAAACCACCACAGCTGCTGCCTTGGTCAAGCAGCAAGGGCCAGATGAATCCAGGCACATTCCACCCAGCTACATTGGTATTTAATTCCAAGAACTTCTGAAAAATCTGATAGTACTGATGGTCAGCACTCCTCCAGTTAGACCACACTCAATTACACTGTGCTGCTGAAGGGCAGTGAAATCCAGTGCTTTGGATATGTTCCTCTTCTGCCCTGTGAATTGCTTCCCATGCCATACCTTTGCTCCAGCTGAGACACCAAAACACCAAGGAGGTTCTGTTACAATGAACCAAGAATTGTCACAGTGCTAAGCCTAGCCCATTTCTCTTGAAGGATACAACAGCAGTCATGGCAGTGAACACTGCTCTTCATTGGGCCATAACTGAAAATAACATGCACTACCTCTCAATCTAAACTATTAACCCTCCTAGTGATGCTGATTTAGGAAGTGTCAAATTGCAATTAAAATCCAACAACTACTTCCCATGACCTGTCAACAGAGCACTGCATTGCTGCAACAGTCTTCTAGGAGACAAAAAAGGGATTATTTTTTATGGCTGCTTTTCAAACATAATTGACTTATGTCCCTTTTCCATGTTAAGTGAAGGTGGCCTGTCCACCTTGGTCAAAATTGAGAGAATTTTGCCCCATTTTCTTGCTCTCGTGCAACATGTCATGACATGACCTCATGGTGTCGATGTGACATTATATGACTTAAGGCTACCTACTCACAGAGTGTCCACTGTACTGCTGCACACATTTCTACACCCATTTTCTGACCCCCTTTAAATGACTGAGCAGTCTTACTGTTTCCAGCATTCCTCAGGGGTACATGATCACTATCATCTCCTTTCTGAAGTTTAGGAACCTAATCTAAAAGTAGTACCAGCAATACCAGTTTCTCTAAAAACAGAATGCTCCATCAACAAACTCTGAGCAAGCACTGGTAGTTTGAAGACTTTTACATATTTTTTACAGTGGGCTTTTTGTTTGCATCTTTGTTTTTAAAGCTGATGGAGTAGTGTGCTCTTTCCCTCTGGCTACTAGGGTGGGAGGGAGGCAGGCCGAACCCTGGTAGGGTGGCACAGGGGACCATGGGTGCTGATGGCTGCACCCTGTGGGTACCAAGCTGGGACCAGTGGGCAGGGCTATGCCCCACCTCTGCCACACCAGCTTCAGCTTCTACAGCCTGAAACATGGCTGGCTCAGGAGTTTCAATCAAGAGCCAAAATATTTTGCTGGTCCATTTGGGGCAGAGAAAGCTCATCACTTCTAGTATGGTATAAGCCTGCCACTACATTTCTGTGAAGGACCAGCACCCTGTTGGAGTGAAACACCTGGGTAAATACTGAAGCATTTTCAGATTCATATCATCCTACATTTCTGTGACCTTCTTTTACACCTGCATTTTTTCACAGTGCTGCTTGTGGACACCAGCTCTTTGTACACTATCCTGGAATTAAAAACCAACACCCACATCCTCCCCTACAACCATCCCTCCACCCAAAAAAAGCCCCAAAAATCTATAACCCTAACAAAACCAACCTGCAGAATGTTCAGTATTTCAGATGAGAACAAGCATCGAGGGGACATAAAAAGATGGGTCCTCTTTAACAGTTTGTGCATGCTGTGCTCTACAATCAGCTCCTAAATTCTACTTCTTGTACACCAAATATTTGTCTTCAGAACTCCTGGTTGCCCAACCAAACCATTCTGGGAAGGCAATCAAGGAGACACTGTATGTACTGTATGTATTTTTAGCACATGCTTCATTAGTCAATTAAATCCAATGCACAGGATAACTTGACTAAACCATCAGTGGTGAGGTAATGAAAAAACAAGCACATGTTCATGTCTTAATATGGAGCTCTTCAAACTGCTTGAAAATTGAAACCTTGGACCAGGTTTAAACAAAGGAAAATCCAAAATATGGACAGCATCTTCCTTCTGGTGGAAGCCTTGTAGTCCACAACTGCAGCGGCAGCCTACACATATCATCTGTGTCTTGGCAAAGTTCTCCAGGGAAAAACAAGAACATGGCTAATGCATGCACACAAATGCTGATCAAAAGCACTTGGTGATCTTGGAGTAAAATAGGTAACCCTTACTTTCTCAAAGACAAGGTGACTGTAATCTTCTCTAGTACTAGTAATAAAAAAATCTGATGTTCACCAAAGCAAATTTTCAGGGTTTTTCTAACTTCACAGAATTAGTACACACAGAAAGACCTGTCATTTTTTGCAGAATACCATCTAAACTGCTAGATTTACTTCATCAACAGTCCACATAACATCATCTGCAAATGGTGACCACATGTGGTTCTGGTTAACACAAACCCCCATGACCTAAGAAAGGAAGAACTCAGCAAGCCATTTGCAAAAGTGCTGGGAGGGAGCAGCTGGCAGAGCACCGAGCGCGCTCCCCACTCGCTGCTGCATGAACTGAGACTGCATGGACCCCCGGTTTGCTGGAATCCAGTGTGAAAAACACGTTCACTCTCCTGTGAAAATTTTAAAAGTTTAATAAAGGACAATAGGAGATAAGGACCATAGAGCAAAGGTTATTATGGTTGGTTATTACTCGGCCAAGACCACACTGTTACCTTTGAAGAAACCCCTTCAAGACCTTTTCCCTTACATCAGCCTGTTGCATATTCATAGACTCTTATGCATATCCATAAACTAGTTTACATATTCCAGGAACTATTTTACATGGCCCCTCCTTGGGCCTGCCTTTTTAGAGCATGCGTGTTTCTTGGCTGTGGTTTTGGCTCCTTCTCTTTATCACTTTCAGTTTGGGCCTTGGCCCATGCTTTCTTCAGATGGTAAGTGCTGATAGTTGGCATATCTGTAGCGGGTGTCCTCATCCTGTGTTCATTGGATGCTATCCCATCCAAGTAGGCATTTTAAGGCAAGCACAGCTATTTCACTACTATGTCTAAGCTTAATTAACAGCAGGAATAAAAATTTTATCTTCATAACAAAATTACTTTTACATCACACATAAAATCCATTTTAACATTTGCAAAAAGCCAGTATTATAATGCGTATCTATAACATGGGCATGGGCAGAAGGAAGAGGAGTGGGGCAAAGGTGAGTCCCAATCCTTACATGTTTTGAACTTCAGACAGGCAATTCCCATTTCACCCTTAAGCTCCAGGACCAGAATGGCAGTTATTTTGTCCTTTTTCCTGGCCACTTTCATGGAGAAATCCTTGAATACCTCTCACCTGCCTTGCTTTCCTTGGCAACCCAACAATGTCCTTGCCTTGCTCTGTTAACCCTCCCTAGCCTTGCATTCCCTTGCATGCCCATGCCCCACTCTGGACCTGCCTGGCTTTTCTCCAGGGCCTTGCCTTGCCCAGCCCTTCTTGTTTCTGCCTGGCCTACCCATCACTGGGCTTACCTTCCTCTGCCCAGATTTGTGAATAACTTCTGGTCTTCTCTTCCTTACCACTCCATTTGCTTTTCTCATCACTGCTCTGGCCTTGCCTACCTCTCCCTTGACTTGCCCACATTGCTTTGCCTGCATGGAAGGCAAGGTAGAGAGAGGTAGGCAAGGCAAAGAAAAGCAAGGAAGTTGTAGGCAAGGCAGATGTAGACAAAGAAAGCAAAGCAAGGGTAGGCTAGGGAAGACTAGGCATGGTACTGAAGGCAACGTAAGGACAAGTAACTTGGAATGCCTCCTTGGGAAGCAAAGGACATAGTGCCAGTGTTGGTGGAGCAGATGTAAAGGTACCATGAGGAAGTATAGTCCAGCAAGACATTTCTGTTCTGGCCCTCTGGATATATTGAATATATCCAACAATTGTTGGATATATTCAGTACTGGATCGGTCCCTGCATGTTTTGTATTTTGGAGGAGGGGATGACATTTCTTTTGAGACAGGCTTCTAGTTCCTCTCTTTGGCAAAAAAAAGCAATTTGAGATGTGCACTTTTGTGTGGTTTAAGTGAAATTAAAGTCTTTTCCCAATATGCAGTTCTCTGGGCTAGAGCTGTTGAACTGTCAGTGGGAATGCAGATGCCAGGCTCTTGAAATTTTTGTCATGGTAGCTTTAGTGTGGAGCAGTCCCTAGTGCCATTCAATCTAGATCCTGACTCTGTGAGACTGAAGGCTTAGGACTTAGGCTCAGCTTAAGAGCTGAGAAGGAATATGCCAAAAGCAGAGTGTGTGCTGGGAGTCCAATATCTGCAGTTGAAGTTGTAGGCAGCAAGAACTTTCCCAGCTGGCTCTTTTGTGAGCTCTGTTTTTGGCAGACGTTTTCAAGTTTGTGGCTGGACTCTGCAAGAGAGAAAGCTTTGTTAGGGTGAAGGAGTCTGTGTTGCCTTTTGAGTGTGGTGCAGAGAAGAGTTTGCTTTTAGAAGGGGAAGATCAGTGAAACCTTCTTGTCCTGACACAGTAAGTTTGAGAAAAGGGACATTTCCGACTTTGCGGTGTCTTGGGGGTGGTTTCTAGCTGGACTCCGTGTGTGTCCTTCTTTTGCAAGTCGACATTGCCATCGTGTGGTTATTCTGATGAGTGCAGACAGTGCCCAGGAAAAAGCCAAGCGCTTTTCTGGCCCGGCCCCCCATTAGTGCGAGAGCAGTTCACAGAAGAGCTCTGCCGTGCATCCTGGCTCTTGGAGATTGATGAAATGTGATCCTGTATGTATCAGAGAAGGAAAAGGAATCGCTTCATGGTTGGCTGTGCAGTTTATAGGCTGCAAAAGAAATGGCAACTGCAGCATGGCCTATTTCTTTTAGAAGATTTTCTGTGCAATCAGCTGCTCAAGACCTAACTTGCCCAGCTTGCCCCCACGGAACTACATCAAACTCCCTGGAGATATGCATTTTCCCTCAAGTTCTATCTGCCATCCTACCTTCTCATTCTCACAGATCCCACATGGGGATCCAGCAGCTGCTCCCAAAGAAAAAGTCCAAGAACAAAAAGCCAGTGCTGGCTTTCATAGCCCTTTTTCACTCTGTGAACTAGATGAAACACGCTAGTGATTTGCACTTTTCTTCTCAACTATAAATAGCATCACATTCTCTCATGCTGGTTAGAGTCCATGGCTAAAGAGAAGCGTTTCCACCTGCAGTTCACAGTGAGAGATGTGCCAGGACTGAAAGCATTTGCTGACCTTCCCTTTTCCTTGTGTAATCTGATATTCACAGAGTATTAACTTTTGCACCCCTTCAGTGTAGCCAAGTCCAAGCAGCTAGAGCTCACACAGATGGAAGTGTCAGGACAGAAGACATTCTTAAGCTATCCCCTTCTCTTGTAGCATTTAAATTGTGCTCAATGAGCTGTGGCTTGATAATCTTCCTTCTGAGATAGATGTGCTTTCACTTTGTACACTCTTGCATCTCGGTTGACAACGTACAGCAGCTACTCCCCATAGCAAAATGCTCAAAAATTAAAAACTGGTGCTGGGTTGCACCTTCCTCTTGCCACATATAAGCCACATCAAACTCACTGGTGCACTCCTTACCTCGTTTCTTCCCTGCATCTACTACTGTCTTCTCTGGATCTCAGGACCGACCCATAAGGACAATAGTTTTCACATAGAGCTAGAAGAGTAACAGGTCACAGGACAAGTAAGCTATCACTGAACTTCCTCCTTCTGACTGATAACATGAATTTGGGAGGCAGAAGTGTGGTAGCCATGTTCCTCTTACAGTCTGAACTCTGCACACAGAAGCCTGGTGTTGTGTGGCTTCGTTTGTTGCCTTTTGTTAACCTGCTGGGCTTTCATTCTCCCTGAAGCAAATAATCATCTACTGTCCACACAAAACGTTGTGCAGGCAGTGAAGCACTGCAGTGCACTGCTTCTGCCAAAACACTCCTAGACCCTTCACATTCCTTTTCAATGCTACATAACGTGTACTTTGCCTTTCTTGGACTCAGAATCTTACTGGAAAGCTTTTTGACTATGTCTTGCATGGAAATAGTGTGCCAGGACAGCAAGCTTGCCCTAAGCATTCCCCTACAATTTGTGAAAACTTGTATTTGCACCACATTCAAGGGGCAACAACCCCTTTCCTTTATAACCTGCACAGTGTCACCAGATTGCTGTGATCTCTCAAAGTACCAGCACACACATTACAGCCTCACAAGGACTAAAGCTCCTCATACAAGTCTCACACAGAAAAATGTGACAGGGCAAAAACATATTCTTCATTACCTGTCCTTGTCACTCAGATTTTGGTGCTGTCTTTAAAGTCCTGGACACAGAAAGACTAATCCAGCAAGTGCTCCTCTCCTGGAACATTTTGCTGAGCAAGTACTAGTTGGACAGTTTGGACTCTAAGAAAGCAAAAGTACCTCAAAAGAAAGTGAAACCATGCAGACCACACAGTGCATATATGCTGCATAGACACTGAAATGCAGCAAAGCTGAACGCTATCGCTGAGCTTCAGTTGTGTGCATATCACAGAAGGCGAAGAATGAAGCTGCAGAGCAAAGGGCTTGTGTGTGCAGTGTACCAAATTGTCAAAGTCAGCTGAGAATATGCTTGCTGTAATGCGCAGCCGTGGCACTTCATCACAAAATCTGGAGATAAGCACTTATACCTTCAGTGTTGCAAAGGCCATGCAGCTATGCATCACTGAGAAGCACACATCAATACAGAAGGCATTCTCAACATCCTTCTTCTCCAAGCAGCCTTTAAACTGTGCACAACACTCTGCAGTGCTGCACTCTCCTTCTCAGCTCAACGCGCCATTACATTTTTCACTCTCATTACTCCATTGCCAGCTTTCAGCAGCTGCTCCCATAGCAAAAGGCTGGGCTGTACCTTTGTCTTGCCACACATAAGGCACATCAAAAAAATGCACCACTGTACTCTCTGCTATCCTTCTCTGTTGTATCTACCCTAGTGTTCTCTGGATCTCAGAGCCTAAAGGGAAGAGCAAAGGTTTCCACAAGGAGGAAGAACAGGTAGCAGCACAAGTAAGTACTTCCTCCATATGACCGCTAACATGAATTTAAAAGGCTAGCAAGAGACAGCCACACTCCTCTTGCAGTCTGAACTCTGCAAACAAATCCGGTACTCTGCTGCTTTATTCTTCACTTTTTGTGAGCTGCACAGAACTGAAGCTCAGCAATTGCATTCAGTTTTGCCACTCTTCAGCAGCTGTGCTGCATGCATGCACTGTCATATCTATTGGGATCTTCATGTTATAGATGGGTAATCTGATGATTGGCTCTCACAAATAAGGGATGAATATTATGTGTATGGTAAGAGAAGTTTTATTGATTATGCTATTGTGATATGTTCTCCCATAGTTCTCTTTCCCCTCCCCTTTTATTGTTGTCACAGGATGGCCCTGGTAGTTGGGACATTTGTGGGGAGGGCAGGCTTGTTACTAGGAGGCACAGCATGGCAACACCTGACCTCCAATTAAATTGCAAGAGAGCAGTGTCCACCAATGGACGGTGATGAAGAGTTGACTGACAGACTTTGGGCGGGGCTAGGGTTACCTGATGCAACACCAAAGGTATAAAAGGTGGAGCAGCCATTTTGTGGATGAGGGTATGGCAGTTTAGTCCCACGCTCCCAACCCTGAAATTTTTCTTTATTCAGTCTTTTGTTATATTTTGTTAAAGTTTAGTAAACATTTGAAATTTTAAAAGTGAGAGTCATTTTTCACAAATAGGAGAGAGGTCTGAGCCAAACACTTTGTCTCCGTGGCCCTAGGAAATTTCAAAAGAGAAGCTCACTCTGCCACAAGTTCAGTGGCTCAATCGACTTCTCCTGTGACCATCAGTGATCACAAGTCAACACCCCAGGGACAGCGGAAGACTGAATAATGAAAAAAGAAGATGGGGAAGGTGAGTACTATTGCCAACCAAGGGTCTATGTACAAAATCATGAACAGGATGGGACTGCTGTGGAATGCGTCTCGAGCGGTTTGTTTTCCAGCATCAGTCTCATTACATGGTTATGACAATGGGAAGATGCCAGAAGCTCACATCCTCAGCAGCAGCTGAAGAACTCAATGTTACAACTCAAAATTTCTTTGACCAATCACACAAGGCAAAAGCATATTGACAGTAGATTTATCCAACTACTATAAGCACATGTACCTTTGGTTAAAACAATGCTTGCTTATTTTGAATAAAATACCTGCTTGTAAGCATTAAAATACAATGCACAGAGCTCCATTATTAAGCTTAGAACTTCCTAATACCTGGCTAGGAAGCTACTTTTCTGTAGCTTAGGGAATTATTCAAGCCGTGTGTTCATACATAGACTATTGTTCTATGTGTCCTTACTTTCTGCTTCTTATATAACTTTTCTGCTGACAAATCTTATGGCTATCACTTAGCTCTAATTTCAGTTCTGCTGTATCTGAGGCCTGCCTTTTGCAGCTTTCCCAAAACCCTCTGATTTTAAGGATTCCCACAAGTACCACCCTCACAATCGTTTTGGCCAGATTATTTCTCTGTATTCTAGATGCAAAAATGCCAGCTCCAGGCAGGTAGCGCATGGGATCTGTTCCAGGTCCATTGTAGCGTAAGGGTATTGGACGGTTGGATAGATATAGGGCAAGATGCAGAGTAAGAGGAAAGTGGGAAACCATAAAAGGCGGGACACAAGTGAAAAAGAGGGCCAGGGAAGAAACTGCAGGCAGGACACAGAGTAAGAGGGAAGTGGGAGACCCATGTCAAGCAAATGAAAGAGGAGTAGAAAAAGAGGCAGCAGTGGGAACTGCCAGGCAGCAGGCACCAGAGGTGGTGAGGAGCTGCGGGTGGCAAGAGACTGCCTCTAGGTGCTGCAGAGACTGGGAGGCACTGAATGCAGTAGCGCCCGGCCAGGGTGACCCAGTTGCGCATGGTTGCCAGATTGGTGGGTAATGGCCAGTGGGGAGCGGGCACAGTAACTCCCTGTGTTCGCCAGCCTGGCGGAGGCGGTGTCAAACACAGTTTGTGTACAATGCTGCTGAGGGTCAAGAGCTAGCTTAGTTGTGAGGGAGTCTTGTAAACTGTGAGCGGGAGCTGGTCCACTCGGGTGGCGGCCAGCAGGGACCTGACAGAGTAACTCCCAGCGCTAGCTGCCATAAACAAAAATCTGCCAATTTTTTTTCATGAAAAAAAGGGTTGCAAAACCAGTCAAACAAGCTGCTGCCAAACTGAAGTTCTACCTCTTTGTTTTTGTAATCACTGGTCGTTGTAGCCAGTCCCTCCTTTTGTATCAGTAAAGCCTGCCTGAGGATAAGTTGTACTTCTCCCCAGACAGTGAGGGGAGAAGACATGGGAGGGGGGCATCAGAGGATGCAAAATAACTTCAAGACCAGCATGCCATGGGAAAGAACCCTGCCAGACTTACTAAAAAGACCCCAAAAACAATGAGCCAATACAGAATTAAGAAATTAGAGTGATGTCTAGACGTGAGCAACAGAGTGCTGAGCCTGCAGAGATGCTGAAAACCTTTGTTGCCCCTCGCCCTAAGCAAGAAGACTTCAGCTGAAGCCAAAACCCTGGCTGAGGTCGCTGGAGAGTTGTGAAAATCAAGGTTACGCCCACCGCTCCCATGAAGACGGCACCCCCAGCTCTGTCCCTAGTGGACAAAGCTGTGCATTCCTCTTCCTCTGAGTCACCCTGGGAGAGACGATGGAGACTGCAGACCCGTTAAGCTGCCCAAACTTGAGCTGATCACTTTTTAATGAAAGCATTAAAAGGAGATAAAGTCTCCTGCCCTGTTTATTTCACTTGCCAACCCAGCTGAGGTGATGGTGGTGTTGGGCACAGTTTGCATGCTGCGCTACTAGGGGTCAGGAGCTATCTTGGTTGTACCAGGGTCTTGGAAGCTGTAAGTGAGGCCGTGTCAGTAGCTCTCAGCAGCTATCCCGTGCTGAGCCATGGGGGGCAGTGGAGTGCCAGGCTGTGCTGGCACTTCCCTGTGGTGTTTGCCAGTGCAGAGCCATGTCACCAGTGGGACCACGTAGGTGGCTCTTGGCATCTGCCCCTCACTGCGCCAGGGGGTGCACTGGAACACCAGGCCATGTCAGCATCCCTGCAGCATTCTCCAGAACAAAGCTGCTGCACCAGGGGGGACCATGTGGATAGTTCTCAGCAGCTGCCCTGCACTAGTACGCCACTCTGGGGCACAGAGCTGCTGTGGTGAGAGGAGTAGCAGAGCCGACCTGGTAGTATGGGGGTCCCTGGATTGCAGGCGCGTTGTTTATTTGCTTTTGTTTTACAGGAAGAATGTAAGGCTTTTTTTACTGCCAGAAAGATAGAGAAACTTCAAATATTTACAAGACCCTTGTACCATGTGTCTTGGTCAATTTGTATGCATCAAAAAGAGGTTAGAAACTGTTGTAAAATAGTTAATAATTGTTAAGCATATACTGTTAAAAGGTTTGTTTATTATATTGTAAAAGGGGTTTAAAGGGTAGCTATAAGAAATATGGTATTCATCTGACTGTGTTACACCTTAGTAATGTGCACCCCCAAGCAAAACAAGCCAGACTGGATGGAACTGTAAGAGCCAATCAGCACTTTCATCTTTATGCAGATGAAGGATCCCAACAGAAACCAATCCAAAGGAGCAAAAAACCGTTGAGACATCCAAGTCAGTGAGAGTGTGCCACTCGACCCTGAACATCAGAACATCCCAAAAGGAAGAAGATCCAGCACCAGCACTGCAGCATCCTCGCTTGTGGTTGAACGTCCCTGCTCTACCCGTGGACGCCCTATGCCTTAGGCCTTATAATAAAAGCTGAAATCATTTTAATACCAGAGGTGTGTTCCTGTTTATGATAGCATGCCGATCCTTTCTTCCAGCAGGACTTTATTTTTCACCATTAGTGCACATTGCTGAATGGAATCCAGTACAAAAGCAGCGAAATTAGGAACTGTTATCTTTTCATTTGAATGGTGATAAAACTGTGTATCAAATGAAAGCATTTTGGACCAGCAGGAAGATTTTGTATGTAGCTAGCAAATTATAGATGCATATTTACAGGTTTGGGGGTTTTTTAATTTACAAGAGTTACAGACAAAAAAACCATAGTTTAGTAAACTGCAAATCTAAATCTAAATCACACAGTATCTAGAAAGGTGACATGAAAAAGAACAAGAGGAAGTTAAAAATAAAAAAGAAAACCAAATGAAGTCAGAAATAAGGCACAACCTCTCCTCCTTTTCTGCTTACTACAGTACCTTAGAAGTACCTAGAGTGTCTTAACAGTGATGTAAGTAGAAAACTGTGAAAAATGTCAATCACTTGTTTTTAAAATTTTAAAAGTTTAATAGTAATAAAATGGCTATAAAAATAGTAATAAATTTAGAGTAATAAAAATTTTGACAAATAGGATTACGACAATATGAGACAATAAAAACAAAGAGTTACAGACAGTCCGGGTACCTCTTTCTGGGCAAAATAAGCCCGAAAAAGGATACACGTTAAGAGAGGATTAACCCTTAAAAGCAATGGCCTGTTGCATATTCATACATCTCATACATGATGCATAAATTCCATTCAGACAAAGAATTCTGTCTGGTCAGTGTCAACTTCTTCCTCTTAATTCTGATGGCATCTTCAGGGCTGAGCGAGGTGGGAAGAAGTTCGTTTCTTCTTATAAGGGAGCAATCAATTCTTTTTCTCTGAAAGATTTAGGTGTCCTGTGGCTGCTATCTCAGTGTGAGTACCTCATTCCTCTCTTTAATAAAAGTATCTGACATAGCATAGTTTCTATTGTAACATTATGTTATAACCTAAAACTCTATTTAACACACTACTTAGGAAAATTAACACATCATAACTTTCTAACATAACACATATATTATTAATTTTAATATTTGCAAAAAGCCAATCATAAAATATGCATTTTTCACAAAAACTGTGCCAAGAACAATTATGGAGAACAATGGAAAATGGGGCTATCTGAATATGAAAACTGGGTTTGCTTTCATGCATGCAATGTGTAAGGTAACAGTATGTTTTGTATATTCAAAACCAATTTTAAAATATTTTCCAGTTGAAGGGACTACTTTTTATTTGTTTTGAGTTGCTCAGCTAAATATGGCATGTGTTAAAATACTGGAGACGTCATTCATTTCATAGTTGCCAACTGCAAAGGAGGGAAGCATTTTATGTGTTTAAAAATGTAAAGTATTTTAGAGTGCTTTTATTACTTGTTTAGAAGCTTAGAATGCACAAACTATGCTAGCTGGGGACTTAAAACTAATGGATTATTTGCTGTAAGTAGGCCAAATTGCATGAGCTTTCAAAAAGAAAAAGTATTCTTATTCCATGTGCCGATTCTGAAGTAGGTTAATAACCCTTAAGCACAATGTGGGATACGACATAAAACGTTAAGCAACACTGTTGATGGCAAAAAGCTTAACTGCTTCCCACAAATGCAGGGGATCAATTATTATTTTTACTCAATTTTTGCTATTCAGAGCCTACCTTGAAAA
The DNA here is from genome assembly GCF_027887145.1 of Ammospiza caudacuta. Lineage (NCBI taxonomy): Eukaryota > Metazoa > Chordata > Aves > Passeriformes > Passerellidae > Ammospiza > Ammospiza caudacuta. The sequence goes on along the minus strand of NC_080593.1, from coordinate 55,930,969 downwards.
GTTTCAGTGACAATCATGACAGTAAAATTCTGAGCAACCATGAGCTAAGTACCTTAAGCAAAGGGTAGCTCAAGCATGACTTATATTTTATGTAAAAAAACACGGCTGCACATATCATATCTACTCCATTAAAAAGCTTACTCTGTCTCAGATTCCTTTTCAGGGAAACCAACTCAGGCCATGAAACTGCATGAAAATGATGATTTAAAGAACAATATATTTGAAGAATGGAATAATGGTTGATTTTCTTCTATTATTGGGGGTTGGGATTCTTTCTTTCTTTTTTTCTTTTACTTACAGAATTCTTTTCCCCATAAGTTGCTAGGAAACTTGCTATTGGGTACTTATGGATACTTATGGGTACTTAAGTAAGACTGAGTTGGGAGAAGAATGAAGCATCTGGCTATACTTCTTATTTTCTCAGGGAGTTTTTGTCTGAGGGACAGAGATACTACGAGAATGGGGGGCAGGTAAAAAAGAGGGGCTTGGGGGCAGCTGGCTCTCTCACTCTTTGTCATCAGAGGAGGACAGCCAGGCTGTCACTTACTGCAGAGAGAATTCACCGGCACTGCTGGAGCTCGGCCCTGAGGGACCTATCACCATCTGCTCCTGTGCCCCAGGAAATCCTGAACTTCGCTGTTGCAGACATCTTTTCATTAAAATCCTTTCTTAGGATTTTTTCCTGCTGAAGCTGAGAAGTTTCAGCAACAAAGTGTAAACAGTGGTTATCTGCTGCTGTGGAATGTAACAGGTGGATCCGTGATTGGTCTCCTGTGGATGTTTGGATTTACTGACCATTCACGGCGGAGCTGCTCTCGCTCTCTGCCGAGAGACAGATCTTTGATATTCATTCTTTTCTATTCTTAGCTTAGCTAGCCTTCTGAAAACTTTCCTTCTATTTCTTTTTAGTGTAGTTATAATGTAGTATATATATCATAAAATAATAAATCAAGCCTTCTGATCATGGAATCAACATTCTCGCCTCTCTCTTCACCTGCAAACCCTTGTGACCACCGTCACACTTCGCCTCTCCCTGGCCTGCTCAGAGTCAGGCTGCTGCTGCCCTGCCCCTGCTGTTTCATTGGTACTGCTCTGGGCTCCTCCACACTGCAGCCAGCACCATCCCAGAGTTCCAGCTACCACCGCAGAACTTCTGATACCTTTCATCCATCACCCTGGAATTTTTGCTTATTTCTGCTTGCTGTGATGGTAGCTGCACCAAAGGGGAAAGTGATGGCAGCCAAGAAGGCTTTTATTGGGTCCTTGGTTCTGTTTGTTGTTAACATCATAGTTATTGTTGTTTTGTTTGCCGTATTATATATACTAGTAATGAACTGTTGTTTCTACCCTCATATCTTTGCCTGAGAGCCCCTTAATTTCAAAATAATAATAATTTGTAGGGAGGAGGTTTATATTCTCCATTCCAAAAAAGGCTCTTGCCTTCCCAAGCAGACACCTGTCTTTCAAACCAAGACATCTTTCAACTGTTCATATTGCCAGCTTCTGGACTACCTTCAGAAAACTTCCCACTGGTTTTGTATAGAAATCACAAGCAGTAGAGATGACAAAGACTGCAGAAATTTTCTCATCTCTTTCTAGAGCACGACCATGTCTTTGACCCACTCTTAACTAGACAACTTTCATCAATCGTGAGGGAATCTCACATTCAGGAACTAAGCAATGACAGCTGTAAATGACAAAACATACACTGAAATTCTCTTTGGACTCCAGTGTAGAGCAATGAAGGAGCTTGAATTCACCTTCTTGGAAATTATTAAAATGCAAAATAACTTTAGGACTGGAGCTAAGCCATCCTAATTTTTGTGATGTTATCATCACTAATTGCTAAGCTGCAGTTACTGCAGTGTCAGCAACATATTTTACAGGGTGGGCTTCTATGTGTAAACACTGAGTAACATTTCCTAGAGAGGTATTTGGGGGGGGGGAGGGGAACACCCAACTCTTAAATATTTCAAATAATGGTTACATTTAAAAGTAGGGAAAAAAATCTAAACTCTTTAATTTCTAGATGTACTACCAGCACAAACTGTACCAGAATTTATGACACTTTTGATTATGATAACACAACTCTACTGTGGATGCTCTTGCTCTGGAATATTCCTTAAGAAACAAGGCCTTTGCTAGAAATTAAAAACAAAAATCAGCCAAAATATTGGGCTTGATTTCAAAGGCTATGTACTAAAGACCAAACACATATAATAGTAATTAATGGACTAAAAGTTAAATCAATAGAGCATAACACAGGTCAAAGATGTCTTGGGTCTTAATGTTCACACAGAATACTGTAAAAAACTCTATTTTTCTGGGTTTGTTTTATCCCTTTAGAAGTACCTTTACTTATTTCCACAGTATGAGAATGTTTATGACAAGGTTTGATGCCCTCATACAACTTTCTATAAGTACAGAAAGAGAAGCCAGAAAAGAAAGGCAAAATTTTTAATTGCAGGTGGAAAGAGAAAGGCAGACAAAACAAAAAAAGAAAAATAATAATTAAAACCTCCACTGTTTTCTGTGAAAAGAAAAGACACAGATAAGAAAGAGAAAGGTGTCCCTTTTCTCTTTCTGGAATACAGCTAGAAAGATTGTTGCGTCATTGCTGACAAGCTGCTCTTCTCAGAGGTGTCCACCTGAAAGTCCTATGTCAACTGATTTGCTGTCTCACTTTTAAATGGCATGACCTCAACCACTTTCAGTTTCAGTACCTGAAGCTACCCATCCCTACAATTCTTTGCCCCTTGAATGGGTATGCTGCTTGGCAACTAGCATTTGTAAGTACATGAAATTATGCAGAATTTGCACTATGACATGATACAAAATGAGTCACACCAGTACATTAACTAGGGTACCCAAAGCAGAGAGAGGGGAGTGAGAGCACAAGAAGAGAGTGCAATCTTCTTTTTTCTGCAACAGGGTTAACACTGTAGAAATCAAAATTAACAGAAATTATCCTAAGGGTAATTCTTGCAAGAGACAAAGACTTCCTTTTGTGTTCAAAGGCCTGGAATATTTAGCTTTGGAATATCAACTGATTTACTAATGTAAATGCAGGAGGGAGCCACCATTCTTATAATTAGCCCTTATATGTGCACAACCTTTTGTGAGGATCCATCTTTGTTGTGTGCATTACATTTTATAGGAAAAGAGGCATTGTTGAATGGCTTCTGTGGAAAAAATCTTAAATGTACTCTAAATAGAATAAAGGATCCAAAGGAGCACAGTCAAAAACCACAGTCAAAGAGACAACATCGAGCCTGGGATCGATGCTGGATGAACTTAGATCCGGCCTCTATCACATCGGATCTCCCCCAATTCACGAATGCCATTTCTTGCAGGGCTGTTTTATACAGTTTTTTATGCCTGAGGCAGAGGTGCCCTATTTTCTTTTGTAACCCTACATATGTATGAAGTTTTCTTTCACTGTGCAGGGCTGGACAATTGCTGTTTCCTGGGTAGTGGCGGGCACTGATCATGTCAGGGGAAGTCGTGTATTCAGATGTATGTTTCTCCACAACTTCGGTTATCTTGACTGATGGTATCTACCAAGTGATGATCATCCTTGGGTGTTCCCTGATGGTTCCAGGGGAAGCCCATCTCTGTGCTGGCCACGTTCTTTTATTAGTTAACAAGTCATTTTCTCATGCTGCCACCAGGAGTTTCGTAATTCCAATGTGATAATCTGTCTCCAGGTTGTTCATGGTCAGAGGCTCGTTGGATGTAAAGTTCACTTTACAATTTTTATTTTATACATTTTCCCCATTAAACATGAGTTACTTTACATTATATATTACACCTTTGTAAATGTGAAAGTCCAGCATGTGGCAGTCTCAGAAAGGAACCCATCAAAGCCCTTGAAATCCCAGCATACAAGTGTGAGTTGGCAGTGTATGCCAGTTTTTTCCAAACCACAGCAAAATGCAGATCACAAAAAGAGGCCATTAGGTCAGATACAGTATGAAGCAGTATGAAAGAGGAAAGCAGCTGAGAGCATCAACCCTATTAAGTAGTAGAAGAAATGTCAGTATTCTTGCTGACATTAAAAGAAAATTGCAATGAGTCTATGAAAATTACAAACTAGGCAAAAGAAAAGGGGAGTGATGACTACTCTGGCATAGCATTTCCTAATGGATTTTCACAATGTGAAGATTGTATCATCCTTTAAAGTGAAGGAAGGTGTTAAAATGACAGTAAGGAAATGGCATCAAATGCTAGAAAGGCTTGGGGCAGCATACTTATAGATAGAAATGCCACTGATGAAAAATCGACTAAACTGACACCAATGCAGCCACATTGTACTAAACCCCAAAAAGGTCCATACCCTCCTACCCTCACACATGCTACTGAAAGCTCCTTGTGTTTAACTTCTGCGCCACCTTTGCCAACATCTGTGCCAAACCACCCCTATTCTGCAGCTCCACACTTAGAAGACAGCTGAATCACAAGGAAAAAAAGACATCGCCAATTGAGACAAGTTCCTCCTGCCAACAGTAAACCTCCAGATTCAGTGTCCCTTTTATCTCCTTCCCAGGATGGGCAGGGGAATGTGGCACTGGGCAGGAGCAGACAACGCAGCACTGAGCCCAAACGGCCATGCAACAGCAGGGACCCACCCCAGGTTTGCCGGAATCAGGCACAGGCAGCAGGGAGGGCAGCACAGCAAAGGTGGCCAAGCCTCATCCGCCGGGAATGTCAGTCTCACTTCCCCTCCCTCAGCACCCGCACGGACAGTGCCAGCAGAGCCCCGCTGTGGCTGCCACAGGCCGCATGACTGGCCGCACACTGCCCAGCTGGACCCGCTGCTCTGCAGGGTTGCACAGTACCCACCGGGGCAGCCACTGAGCCACGGGGAGCAGAAGCTCCCAGCACCGTGCCCACTCACCACCCCTGCCCAGGGGCTCCTCTTTTCACATTACAATGACTGTGCTGGCCCGCCCACCTGCCCTGTGGCCTGCCACGCAACGTGTGTGCTCCATGCTGCACAGTCTCGCCAAGAGAGCTGCGGAGGCAGCAGGATTCTGGCAGGGCTGAGTGGGCAGCAAGCGTGACCCCTCGTGAGCACGCAGGCGGTGGGCGAGTAGAAGGTGACACGGAGACATGTGGAGATGGAGGAGGCAGCACCATGAGGTGTAAAATGGCTAATTGTCCCACAGCCGCTCTCTCCTCACCCCCTCGGCTGCTGTTGAGAGGGGCCCCAGCCCTGCCTGTGCTGGATGCAAGGTGTCTCTACAGCCCACGGGCAGCCCTGGCTTGGCTGGAGATTGCTGCTGACAGCCCCGGGGCCTTGTAGCAGTACATACCGCACGGGGGAAGCCGCCAGGAACCATTTTGCACTTCCTGGAAGGAGGACACACAAAGACCCTGCAACAGACCACTGCTGTTAGGAAAATTAATCTACAATGTTAGAGGTTTATGTCCCGAAAAGAGACAGAGGAGTCCTGCAACTTTATCTGAATACAGGGAGAGGCCATGGGACATTTCCCATAGGGTCTCTCAAATGCTTGGGGGATGCAGCCCCCATTTTACCTTAATGTTATAAATTATCAAATTGAGAACCAACCTTATAAGAAAATTTAGCAATGATTTATTAAATTGTCAGTGAAACTAAATTTTGATCGGGAAAAGCCACCAGAGCCAAGGGCAGCATCAAACCTGGGATCGGCGCTGGGTGAACACACGGATCTGACCCCCGAATGTCAGAGTCTCCCCTTGTTCACAAATGTTGCTTTGCACAGCTAGTTCTTATACAGTTTATTCCACCTGAGACAGAGATGACCAAATGTTCCTTTATGTCCCTTCACATGCAGAACCGGGGCTATACATGTGCAGAGTTAGACAAAAGTCCAATCCAGGTGTCTAGATGTTGTCAGAGAACTTCGGAGAAGTTGGTATTCACATGTAACAGGGTGGCGCTGCTAATCATCGTAATAGATACAGTCTTCAAGGTGACAATCATTCTTGAGTGGTCCTGGCAACCCAGGGAAGCCGGTGATTATCACCCAGGAAGGTTCCATTCTTACATTAAGGAACCCAATGTTATCTTAACATCATCCGGGAACCAGATGAATATGAATAAGACACTGTTCCCAGCTGGGGTGGTCAGAAGACATAGTTTGGATCTTACCATATTTTATACATTAATAACATGAATTATCTCTTTCATATACTACACTTAAGTTCTGGGCTGGTTCACCCTCTTACTTTTCCCCACTGGATGAGGTAATCAAAAGGTACATTATTCCCAAATCGCCTACTCTATGCCCCACTCTAATATGCACTCCCCCTTCTGTTATATAAAAGAAAGAAAAATAAACTCTTCCTAATTCTACAAAGTCTCTGTTCTCTTGCTCTACGTTCAGGAATTTGACCCGGTCTTGGTTGAGGGACAGTTTGTGTTGATTAGTACTAGTTTCTAGAACTAGGAGTTTCCTCTGTTACTTCCCTAGCCATAAGTTCCTATCCTTGTCTACAAGCGGACTCATGCAGTCTTTTTGTAAAGACACATTCATCTGATTCCTTTCGATCTCTCCTCTTTTTGTTTTCTCCATATTTGGCTTTACAGACCTTAATTACCATTGATTTAAGTTTTTCTTCCTGGGTCTTCTTCAGTTTTGCAATTATTTGCAGTGACTTCATTTTCTGTCCTGTTGTAGTCATTTCTGCATCAGTAGGTGTGGCTACTACCTGCATCCCCTTAATCACTTCCCGAAAGAGTTGCACTTAGCAAGGTGTCATGCATGGTAAAAAGATTAGAGTTGCTATGGCACAGAAGAGGAGAAATAGTATTCATGTAACTCATAGATGGCAAAGTAACCAGGACGTGTCCCATTCCCATCCTTTCCACCCTGCTACTGGTACACGAGCTAACTTTATTTCCTTTGTTATTCATTTGACCACTTTTCCATTGCCATCTCTTTGCAAACAGCAGTTGGAAAGATTTAATTTTCCACAAACTCCTGCTTCTTCTGTTAATAGATAATTTTATACCATCTAATGCTGAAATATTGCATTCCTCATTCAGTGGATTAGTTGGCAAGAAGGTCAAGAGCTGTAGCTGTCTGATTGGTTATTATTTCAAAGACAGCTTGTAACCTAATTATCCCATTTAAATTCTAAATGAGTTCTCTGGCATCTGATATTATAATTCATAAGGATTCCAAGTGGCTGGTCCATAGTGCAGTATAATTTTTTCAGGTGGCCATTCATCTTTTCCCCATTTCAGGGTGGTCCCATTGGTCAGAGCTGCATCAATTGATTGCTTTTCAGGTTAATAAACCTCTTTCCTCCCACAGATTTCTAAACATGTGTACCACTCCACATGTGTGCTCAGAATCAGTAAGAATGATAATTCACAGGCTCTTACAAACACATACAGGTCCACTGCCTGAGATGACCATGTGGGCGGCAACAACCTTCCTTCTTCTAATTCCCTTTCCTTAACAATAGTGTCCAGTAGTGTCTTTAACTCTCTTCCCTTCTACTACCCATGAAGGCTCATTTATGAACACATCCCTTAGGACAGGGACTGTCTCATAAATTTTCCCAAGCCCAGATTTGGAGATCTAACACTAGAATGCAGTCATGGGTTTCTTCCTGGCCCCCCTCTACAGGACTGTTCTAACAGGAGGTTGAGTTAAAGCTGTCCCCACTTCTCAATCTTATACCTTTCTGTTCCATTCAATAAGTTTTAGACTGTAATGACCAAGCACTGGACAGCCACTTTGAGGTGAGACAGCCAATTTGATGTGAGACTTTCATAATAAAACATTCTCCTGTGATCAGTTTTCGGGCTTCAGTTACCATTAAAGCCATGGCTGCACAATTCTGCAGACAATGAGGCCAGCCTCCAGGCCTTTGGATCTAACATCTTAGAAAAGTAGGCAACAGGCTGCCGTGTAACCCTGGGTTTGCATACGAAAATTATTTTAGTATGGTTCTGTTTAACATGCACATATAATTTAAATTCTTTTTCCCTGTTGGGAAGGGCTAGGGCACAAACTTCAGTTAATCTGCTTTTTTCTCCCTAACACTTTAAAATTCTGCATTCCTTCTGGTGTCCATTCATGCAGTTTCTTAACTAGCAGGACAGGAGTATTCTAGGGAGACATGCATGGCTCCAAAAGACCTGCCTTTAACAGGTACTCAGTAACAGGCCGTAATCCCACACACACACACACACACACACACACACACACACAGACACACAGACACACAGACACAGACACGGACACACACACACACACACACACACACACACACACACACACACAGAGACACACACACACACAGACACACACACACACATGCTGCCTCCCTGTCCCCATTGCCTTTCATTGTCTTGTTACCCATCCCCCACCTTACTTCCTTACCCATTTCTCCAGGTCCAGCCTAGCCTTTCCTTCTCCTTTGAGTACTTGCACTTCCTTGCCTTGCCTTGCCCTTGGAGCCCCCTCTCTTTGCATTACCTTCCTCACACCTCCCCCACCTGGAATTCAAGATGCCTTTTAAGTGACATTTCCTGGCCTTGCCCTGCCCTGTCTGCTCCTCCTATGACTCTCAAAGCTCTCCTGTATCCCCAGTGTTTCAGGAGCACCTGAGAGGAAGCCCAGGGGAGGATGCATGCTGCTACACTCATGTGTCTGAGCAGCTTTGTTCTGGCACCAATCCTTGCATGGCCTGAATTTTAGACAGGCAATTCATATCTCACCCCAGGGCTCCTGTACTAGAAGGACAGTTAATTTGCATATGAAAGAAAGCAGGGAGCCCAAGAGTTTTAGGTGCAGATTAGAGACGGGCCCACATGAGATCAAGGCTGGACAGAGCAGTCTGTCCTCTCTGCTTTTGAGTACCAGCAATCCTTGAAGGCACCTCTCACCTGCCTTGCCCTGCCTTGGTGACCTAACAGTTGCCTCCCTAGCCTTGCATTCCCTTGCACGCCCATGACACTTGATCTGCCTGCTGGCTTTCCTCAGGGGTCTTGCCTTGCCTAGCCCTTCCTGTTTCTGCCTGGCCTAACCATTACTGGACTTACCTTCTTATGCCCTGTCTTGCCTCTGACTTCTGGGCCTTCCACTCCATTTGATTTCCCCTCATGCTACCAGTCTTGCCAGCCTCTCCCTTGACTTGCCTACAATTGCCTACGCTTGCTTTGCATTGCCTTGCCTGCATGGAAGGCAAGGCAAAGAGCAGTAGGCAAGGCAATGCAAAGAATGGAAACTGTTTGTAGGGCCAGGCAAGGCAGACATAGGCAAGGCAAACAAAACCAGGGTACGCTAGGAAAACTAGGCATGGTACTGAAGGCAAGGCAAGGCCAGGCCAGGTGACTCAGAGTGCCATTCCTTGGGAAATAAAAGATATAGTGGCAATGTTAGTAGGGCAGCTGATCCTTATCAGCTGATAAGGTATAGTCCAGGAAGACATTTCTGTCCTGGCCTCTTCTGTGTAGGAACCATTTTTGGACATAGTCAATATCAGACATGGTATGCAACTTTTGCTTGGTAAGTTCCAGAACAAGAACAGCAATGCTTTCTTATGGAAAGGGAAGTATGTGGGCCCCGTATTTCATGTGCAGAGAAGAACCTGCATTATTGTCTTGATTTGGAAAGACAGGTGTCTGCTAAGGAAGGCAGGAGCCTTCCCCTGAAATAGAAAAATGTAAACTCTCTCCCTCTGAATTGCTTTAAATTTGAAATTAAGAGACTCTTGGGCAAAAATATGGGAGAAGGAATAACAGTTCTTTATTAAGGAAGAAAAAAAAAAAAGATAAAATAAACAATGCAGTAAACCAAAACAACACTGACACCCAGAATATGACCTGACACCCTGTTGGTCAGGGTGCAGGTAGCAGTCCAATTGGAATTATGGCTGCAGTCCTCCTGGAGTGTCAGGTATGGTTCTGTTGGAGCAGGGATCCTGTAGAAAGGTATAGTCTTTCCTCTGTTCCAGCTGTTCCTCGGGGAAATCCAGTAGAGAAGTTGTGCTGGTGTTCCAAAATCTCAAGATTAAATCTGGGTGGGAATCTTGGCTCTTCCCTCTGGGCAGAGCACTCACAATGGAATGCTATAGTTCTTATCAGTCATGTAGTGACATTCAATAGCCTGTTATCAGCACATCTCCCCAGAGAGAGGAGTGATTGTGGAAGAGATAAGGAAAACTGCCCACTTAACAGAAGACAACTGCCATACAGATGGCAAATAAAACACATTTTGCTTGGCAATCCAGGACAATCCTGCAGCTCAAGGACAGCAGCAGCTTTCTGTCCTGGCATATTTGGTTTGGAAGCCCTGACTCAATTTGTACAATCATGGAGTCAGTACCCATCTTTGGAAGGCAGTCTCCCTCCTGAAAGAATCGATTTGGCATGTGTTTTACCCTTCTCAGAGGTAGCCTTCCTGAAATTCTGCCAGCACACTTCTTTTGGACAAGACAAGCAGCTACACTGAGTCTTGGTATAGTGCCCCAGGCAGGTAATGTCCTGTAGTAGTATTCTGACACCTTTCTATGAGTTCAGTCTCTGGATGTTTTGTATTTTGCAGGAGGGGATGCCATTTTTTTTTTTTGAGATGGTCTTCTAGTTACCCTCTTTTGCAAAGAAAGCATCTTTGGAGGGGCACTTTGGGTAGTCTCAGTGCATTTAAATGCTTTTCCCAATAGGCAGTCCTCTGGGTTAGTTGTTGAAACTGTCAGTGGGAATGCAGAGGTCAAACTGTGAAGTTTTTGTCCCTTGTAGTTTTAGTGTGTGAGCAGTCTCTGGTGCCATTCCATTTGGATCCTGACTCTGTGAGACTGAAGGCTTACAGCTACCTACAGCTGAGAAGGAAAGTGGCGATGGCAGGGTGTGTGTTTGTAGTTTGATGGGTGCAGTTGAAATTGTAAGCAGCAAAGAGCTTTCTCCACTGACACTTTTGCTAGCTTTGTATTTGGCAGATGTTTTTAAGTTTGTTACCAGACTCTGCAAGAATGAAAAAGTTTTTTAGGGCAGAGGAGATAGTGTTGATCTTTGAATGTACTACAAAGAAGAGTATCCACTTGGAAGGGAAAATCAGTGAAATCTTTTGGTCCTGGCACAGCTGATTTGTGATCAGGAATGTTTCAACTTAGCTGTGTCCTGGTGATGGTTTCAAGCTGAGCTCAGTGCATGTCTGTGGTAATCACATATCCTCTGAATAGAGAGAGACACAGCTCTCCCAGGATTTTCCTGGGGAAGGCTGTGAGAAGCTGTGAGAAAGCTCAGAGAAAGAATTAAAATAAGTACTATCTCAATCTCTGCACCTGGCTGGCAATCTCTGTTTGTCAAAGACGTTTACAAGAAGGAGGTATCCCTTCTTGACCAATAGGTGAGAAAAGATTCCTAAAGGCCAATAAGATCTTGGGTCCCCCATTGTTTCTATAAGCACTGTATTTCTAATAAAAAAGTGCTTTTTCCCTCCTGAAGATGGAGTCTCTGCATGACCTTTGTCTGTCCCCGATACCCTGTCAGTGATACGTGTCCTTCTTTTGTGAGTCAACATTGCCATCGTGTGGTTATTTTGATGAATGCTGACAGTGCCTAGGAGAAAGCCAAGTGCTTTTCTGGCCGGGCCCTCCATTAGTGTTGGGAGCAGTGCAGGCAAGAGGACCGCTGTGGATCCTGGCTCTTGGGCACCGACATAATACTGTATGATCCTGTATGGAGAGGGGAAGGAGAAGGAATAATTTCATTGTTGGCTGTGCAGTTTATAGACTGTAAAAGAAAAGGCAATTGCAGCATGGTCTTTTTAGAACCTTTTCTGGACCATCAGCTGCTCAACATGTAACTTGTACCCACTGAACTGCATCCAGCTCCCTGGAGAGATACCGTTTCCCTCAAGGTCTATGTACCATCTTGCACTCTAACTCTTGCAAATCCCAAACCCCTTCAAAACATCCAGCAGCTGCTCTCAAATAAAAAGTCCTACAGCAAAAAGCTATTGCTGGCCATAAAAGTCCCTTTGTAGCCTGTAACTAGATTAAACACTCTAATGTGTCACATGTTCTTTCTCAACTATGTATATAGCATCAGCACATTCTTTCAAGGTGGCAGAGTCTATTGTTACAGTGAAGAATTTCCAGCTGCAGTTCTGACAGAGGTGTGCCAGGACAGAAGGCATTTAACTACTTACCCTCTTCCCTGTGTAATCTGATATTTGCAATAATTATCATTATTTGACACATTCAGTGTCACTGTGTCCAAGCATTGAGAGATCACACAGAGGGAAGTGTCAAGACAGAAGATGTTCAAAAAATACCCCCATCTCTTAATAGCACATAACGCATTGCTGCTTTGTAGCTTCTTTCCCAGAGAGAAAGAAGATACACTGCCGTCACTTTTTTCAGTCTCACATCTGTGATGCAAACATCAGCAGCTATTCTCATAGAAAAAGGCTCAAGAAGAAAAAGCCAGTGTAGGGCTGCACCTTCCACGTGCCCCAAACTCACCAGTGCACTCTGTCCTTCTCCGCTGCATCTACCATTGTGTTCTCTGAATAGCAAAGCCCAAAGGTAAGCACAATCATTTCCACAGAGGGGCTGAAAAAGGATAAAGTAGCAGCAGAAGTAGCCCTCATTGGACTTTATTCCTTACAACTGCCAACATCTCTTCGTTTCACTGGCCAGTGGCAGCCATGCTCTTTTACAGCCAGTACGCTGTGCCCACCAGCCCGCTGCCGTGAGGCTTCATTCTCTGCCTCTTGCAAGCTCTTTCACTTTTACTCTCCCAGAAGCAAGTAGGCATCTGACTTCATATCTTGCTGTGAACACTGTGCTAGTAGCATAGCGCCCCAGCATGCTTCTTCTGCCGTAAGATGCTTGGGGAACACATTTACCTTCTCAGTGCTATGTAGCCCCATATTCTTCATCTCTTGTTGTCTGAGTCATACTGGAAAGCTTTTTGGCTACATCTAGCACAGAAAAAATGTGCCAGGACATCAACCTTGCCAGAAGCATACTTGCAAATCATATTGATACTTGTATTTGCATCACATTCAAGAGGCAGTCTTCTTTCCTATAAAATTTGCAAACAGCTGTCAGACTGCATTACTCTCTCCACGCTCCATCCCAGCTCGAAGTACCAGCATGCACATTACAGTTTCACAAGGACTGAAAATCCTACAGTGGATGCATGCAGCATCCATGAAGAAAAGCTGCAAAGCCATTACCTGGCTTCACATCTGTGTAGACCACAGAAGGCAAAAAATGAAGCAGCAGAGCAGCAGGGTTTTCATGTGCAGAGCACCAAACTGAAAACCTTCAGCAAAACCTCATCCACAATCAGAGTAAGCAGAGAATATGTTTGCTGTTTGGAAAAATAACGTGCTGCCCTTAGAATTCAACTCCAAATGCAAGACAAGCATTTTCCACCGACAACTGGAATAAGAATTGGTAGAAGCACAAGAAAGTCAGGAAAGTTGTCCATGAATTTCCTCCAAACAAATGCTCAAGTAAATTTGGCAGGCAGGTGGCTGGCAGCCATGCTCCTCTAGCAATCTGAATGCTGCACACCCAAGCCAGGTGCTTCTCAGCTTCATTCTTTGCCTCTTGTAATCTGTTGAGATTTCACTCTCCTGGAAGCACTTTGTCACCTACTTCATGCGCAGAACACTGTGTCAGCTGCAAAGCGCTCCAGAACACAGCTTCTACTGAAAGACTCCTAGACCATGCACAAACATTCTCAGAGCTGCATATCCCACAATCTGCCTCTCTTGGTGTCGAAATCTAGGCAGAAAGCATTTTGACTACCTCTTGCCCAGAGAAAATGTACCACGACAACACACTTGCACAGACCTTTCCCCTCAAACTTGTGGTGACTTGTATTTGCACCACATTCAAGCGGCAGTCCTCTTCCGTATACAATCTGCAAAGCGTTGTAAGATCGTCATGCTCTCTGCCCTGGCCTTCTCAGTTCAAAATTGGAGAGCACACATTACAGCCCTGCAAGGACAAAACATCCTGAGAGATGTCACAGTGCAGGCGTGTAGTACCAGACGCTGAAATGCAGCAAAGCTGAATGCCTTTGCTGAGATTCAGTCCTCTGCAGATCACAGAAGGCGAAGAATGAAGTGCCAGAGCAGAGGGCTTGTGTGAACAGTGTACTGAATTGCAGAAGTCCAGCAACAGCACATTTACAATCTGAATCAGCTGAGAATACACATGCATCTGTGGGACGATATCCCAAAACTTGGAGACAATCACATTCTTACACCTTCAGAGCTGCAGACTTCTGTGGAACCCAAGGTGTCCTTGAAGTCATTCTTCCTTTTTCTGTGGGAGCAGCTGTTGAAAGTTGGCAAGGGAGTTGTGAGAGTGAAAAAAGGGATGGCACATAGATTTGAGAAAGAGAGTGCAGTGCTGCAGTGTGTTTAGTGCAGTTTCGAGGCTCCTTGGAGAAATGGCCTATGAAGAATCCTTTCTCTTTTGACACATGCTGCTCTGTGATCTCCAGATGCAAAAGCTTTGCAATGGTGAAGGTGGAAGAAAATGCTTTTCTCCACATTTTGGGATGAAGTCCAATGGCAGCACTTCATTTTTCTGAGCAGCAAGCATATTCTCTCTTGACCCTGGTTGTGGACCAGCTCTTGCTGGAGGTTGTTGCAGACATTTTTTATGAAAAATCCATTCCTTAGGATTTTTCCTCCTGAGAAGCTGATACGCCTCAGGAACAAAATGTAAACAGTGGTTATCTGCTGCTGTGGAACGCAACAGGTGGATCTGTGATTGGCCCATGTTGGATGTTTGTAATTAATGACCAATCACAGCCCAGCTGGCTCAGACAGAGAGCCCAAGCCACAAACCTTTGTTATCATTCTTTCCTATTCTATTCTTAGCTAGCCTTCTGATGAAATCCTTTCTTCTATTCTTTTAGTAGAGTTGTAATGTAATATATATCATAAAATAATAAGCCTTCTGAAACATGGAGTCAGATCCTCGTCTCTTCCCTCATCCAAGAACCCCTGTGAATACCATCACAGGAGGTGTGCAATTTCGTACACTGCGCGGACCAGCCCAGTGCTCTGCTGCTTCATTTTTCACCTTTTGTCATCTGCACAGTATGGAAGTCCGGCAATGGCTTTGCCACTCTTCCACGTGGCTGATGCATGCACACACTGTGACATCTTTTGGTTTTTTTGTCCTTGCAAGGCTGTAATGTGCACACTGATACTTCAAGCTGAGAAGGACCATGCAGACAGCGCCATGGTCTGACAACTGTTTGCATCTTGTACAGGAAAGAGGATTGCCTCTTGAATGTGGTGCAAATATCAGTATTGACAAGATTCAGGGGCATACTCCACACAAGCTTTTTGTCCTGGCGCATTTTCTCTGAGCAAGATGTAGCCAAAAAGCTTTTCCATATGATTCAGATGAGAAGAGGTGCAGAATATGGGACTATGTAATGCTGCAAAGGTAAGTGGATTCCCCAAGCATCTTTCAGCAGAAGCAGCCTGCTGGGGCACTTCACTACAGTGTTCATAGCAAGAAGCAGATGCCTATTCACCTCCAGGACAGTAAAAGTGTGACAGCTTACAAGAGCAGAAGAACAAAGCCACACAGCAGCGGGCTGGTGGGCTCTGTGATCCAGAGAACACCATGGTAGATGAAGCAGAGAGGAGAAGGACAGAGTGCATCGGTGAGTTTGATGTGGCTTACATGGGGCACAAAAAGTTAGCCCTGCACTGACTTTTACTTCTAGAGCATTTTTAGATGAGAATAGCTGCTGATGTTTGCAATGAAGTGAGAGTGAAAAAAGCGATGGCAGGTCTACCTGCACAATTTAAAAGCTGTTAAGAAGAGGAGGTACTTTAGGAACATCTTCTGTCTTGACACTTCCCTTTGTGTGATCTCTAGCTGCTTGGGCACAGCAACACTGAACATGTATGAAAATATTTGCTCTGCGAATGTCAGGTTGCACAGGGAAGAGGGTAGGTTGGCAAATGCCTTCTGTCCTGGCACATCTCTCTGTCAGAAGTGCAGCTGGAAATTCTTCCCTGCAACAATAGACTCTGCCACCTTGAGAGAATGTGCTGATGCTATACTTACATAGTTTAGAAGGAACATGCGAATCACTAGTGGGTTTTGTTAATTTACAGACTGCAAAGGGACTATTATGGCCATTTGTAGAACTTTTTTATTTGTGAGCAGCTGCTGGATGTTTTGAAAGGGTTTGGGATCTGCAAGAGTTAGCATGCAAGATGATACACAGAGCTTGATGGAAAGTGAATATCTCCAGGGAGCTGGATGCAGTTCAGTGGGTGCGAGTTACATGTTGAGCAGTTGATCAAGGTTCTAAAATGAAGAGCCATGCTGCAATTGCATTTTCTTTTGCAGCCTATAAACTGCACAGCCACAAATGAAATGATTCCTCTTCCTTCTCTGCTACATGCAGGATCCCATTCTGTTAGTGCCCAAGAGCCAGGATCCACAGCACAGCTCTTGCCCGCACTGCTCCCACACGATTGGGGCTGGGCCAGAGAAGCACTTGGCCTTCTCCTGTGCACTGCCAGTGCTCATCAAAATAACCACACGATGGCAATGTCGACTCACAAAAGAAGGACACACACCAAATCCAGCTTGAAACCATCACCAGGACAGAGCCAAATCGAAACATTCCTGATCACAAATCAACTGTGCCAGGACAAAAAGATTTCACTGATTTTCCCCTTCCAAGTGGATACTCTTCTTTGTAGTACATTCAAAGATCAACACTATCTCCTCTGCCCTAAAAAACTTTTTCATTCTCGCAGTTTGGTAACAAACGTGAAAACATCTGCCAAATACAAAGCTAGCAAAAGTGTCAGTGGAGAAAGCTCTTTGCTGCTTACAATTTCAACTGCACCCATCAAACTACAAACACACACCCTGCCATCGCCACTTTCCTTCTCAGCTGTAGGTAGCTGTAAGCCTTCAGTCTCACAGAGTCAGGATCCAAATGGAATGGCACCAGAGACTGCTCACACACTAAAACTACAAGGGACAAAAACTTCACAGTTTGACCTCTGCATTCCCACTGACAGTTCAACAGCAGAGAACTGCCTATTGGGAAAAGACTTTAAATTCACTGAGACCACCCAAAGTGCCCCTCCAAAGATGCTTTCTTTGCAAAAGAGGGCAACTAGAAGACCATCTCAAAAAAAATGGCATCCCCTCCTCCAAAATACATCCAGGGCCTGAACCCATAGAAAGGTTTCAGAAAACTGGTACTAGACTTTCCCTGCCTGGGGCACTAGATCAGCTTGCCTTGTCCAAAAGAAGTGTTCTGGCAGAATTTCAAGAAGACTACCGCTGAGAAGGGTAAAAATCATGCCAAATTGATCTTTTCAGAAGGGAGATTGTCTTCCAAAAAGGGATACCGACTTCATGGTTGTAGGAATTGAGTCAGTGCTTCCAAACCAAATATGCCAGGATAGAAAGTTGCTGCTGTCCTTGAGCTGCACGACACAGCTTCTTATCTGCACCTCCAACACTGGGGTTACGTTCTTTCCTTCCCATAAGAAAGCATTGCTTTTCTCCTTCAGGAACTTAGCAAGCAAAAGTTGCTTACCACATCTGGTACTGACTGTGTCCAACAATGGCTCCTACACAGAAGGGACCAGGACAGAAATGTCTTGCTGGACTATATCTCCCCACGATACCTTATCAGCTGCCCTACCAACATTGCCACCATATCTTTTACTTCCCAAGGAATGGCACACTAAGTCACTTGGCCTTTCCTTGTCTCCCAGTACTGTCCCTATTTTTCCTAGCCTACCCTTGTTTTGTTTGCCTTGCCTATGTCTGCCTTGCCTAGCCCTACAAATAACTTCCTGCCTTTGTTTTCCTTGCCAATCACTCTTTGCCTTGCCCATAAGGCAATGCAAAGCAAGTGCAGGCAATTGTAGGAAAGTCAAGGGAGAGGCTGGCAATTCTGCAGACATGAGGGGAAAGCAAATGGAGTGATAGGTGAGAGAAGGCCCAGAAGTTAAAGGCAAGTCAGGGCATAGGAAGGTAAGTCCAGTAATGGTTAGGCCAGGCAGAAACAGAGAGTGCTAGGCAAGGCAAGGTCCTGGAGGAAAGCCAGTTGGCAGGTCAAGGGTGGGACATACACATGCAAGGGAATTCAAAGCCATGGAGGATCAGTAGGGCAAGGCAAGGAAACTGTTGGGTTGCCAAAGCAAGGCAAGTGACAGATACATTCAAAAATTGCTGGTGCACAATAGTGGCCACGGCAGACTGCTCTGTCTGGCCTTGATCTCACATAGGCCATCTTTAATTTGCACCTAAAACACTTGGGCATCGCAGTTGAGACTGAAGCAACTGAACAACACTCTGTGTCCATGTAGGAGTAGCCAAATTTTATTAAGAGCTGTTCTCTTTAAATAGCTTTGAAAGTCTCCATGGTTAATTCTGATTGGCTAAATTTATTTCCACCCAGCTAACTGGCCAATGTCTGCCTGTGTCCCTAATGGCCTAGATCTGCTCCCCAGCAGTCCAAACAGGTCAAAATATATAATTGAGGTAGGTTTATAATTAGTTGCATTTCAGTTATAAAATTATAATCAGGATTAATTATAACTGTAAGGCCTCCAGGCCAGCTGTTAGCCACTACAGTTCCTCCTTTGTGTTTTTAAATACAAAGGCAGTGTCTGTTATTCTCTGCAGGGCCCTGGCATGAAGATGAACACTGCACAATGTTTCGAACAATCATGATGACATAGTCCAGAAACTACCAGGAACGGCTTTGCAGGGTGGTGTGCTGCAAACTATTCACAACTACAACAAACACCTAACTCATTCACTAGCTGTTAAACCTTACTAACTATTATGGGTTATGCTGTTTTGTTTCTACTGAAAGGTGGAAATCCCTGTGCTTAGTCCTGTTCCCAAAGTGTCTGTCTTCTTGAAACAAAGTAAAGTTACAGGTAGGAGTAGACTGCCATTCCACAGGTCCCATATCTTCATACAGTGGTGCAAAGTGTTGTTCTGATTACTGCTCCATGACATCTGCTGTGGGGCTATCAGGGAGATTAGTTGTTGGATGTGATCCTGAGCAGGCCGTAGAGCAGGATGCATACACTGAACAGGCATCCATCAGATGCCAAGGTCCATGGAAATACAGCCGTACCTGCGCCCCCAAGTAACAAGGTCCCAGGGACCTTACCATTTATTGGTAAGGAGGTACTTTACCAATATCTTAGGCTTGTGTCCACTCGGCTGTCTGTCTCTGCCAGACACACATAGGATGGTTCTGGGGCAGCCTGCGCTTCAAAGGACAAGACTGAACTCTTCAGTTATTCGGTCTTCAGACTTGTTTATTATTTCTTATCTACAGAGTTTTTCTCTCTGCCCAGCCGGGATCTGACCAGCAAGGCAGCCAAAGACACTCTGCCCACCCACGGGGCAGTCGTATCTTTTTATAGTAAAAACTACGTACAGCATATTTACCTTTTATCCCCAATACCTTTCACCCTTGTTAGTAAGTGCACCTTCACCATGAACCAATCCACAAGTGCCAATGTCACCACAGAAGATGGATGACAAGAAAAAGAAAGAAGAACCAGGAGGCAGGCCCTGATTCCTCCATCTTGTCTCCATCACCCCTCTGTACCAAAACCCTAAAATCTACATTTCACCCTGTAAATATGTCATTCCGCACCATTCAAACCTGAGTGATTCCCATGTCCCCACACACAGGTGGCACATCCCTAGAAGGGTCAAAGTCAAGCCACCAGGCACTTTTGGCAACATTCCAGGACCTCCAAGCCCCCCAAGGATTCTCTCGGTAACTCTGAACATTCAAAGTGATGTGCTGAGTTCCCACAGGCTTGGGTGACTGAATGTCACTAGAAGACTGTAAAAACAAAAAATTATTTTAAATGACAGGATTCTGAAAATTTGCAGGCACTGTTAAATGGTTTAAAGTGTATACTGCCTTGGTTACCCTACTCTGCAGGGCTTCACCAAAGCCTGCCAAGGCCAGCAAGGTGCTGCTCCAACATTGCTCCCTCCACACTTTTCTTCTTGGCACCAGCCTCACCCCCAGGGGGCGTGCTTGCTACTGTTGTACCAACCTGCTGTTCCACAATTCCTGCTATGGTCCATTTCACAACCTGGATGTGCACTGAGACCTTCTGCTTCCTGAGAATTTGAAAATGAAATCCCTTTTCTATCTCTCCCCTCATGGCGCTGCCGGTAACCAGTGGCGTGGGGGTGAGCTTGTGCCACAGCGCCCCCTGCAGCCACAGGGGAATCATCGCACCTGCCCTGTCTGGCTTGGAGCCAACAGCGCCCCTGCCGGCTGCAGCCATAACTACACTATATATATATATATATATATATATTCTAGTAAAGAGCTGTTATTCCTTTGATTGAAAGAAGCCCCATAATTTCAAAGTTATAATGATTTGGAGGGTAGGGGGTTATATTTATATTTTCCATTCCAAGGAAGGTTCCCTCCTTCCTTGGCAGACACCTGTTTTTCAAACCAAGACAATGAGTAATCTCTGTTGTGAATTTGACAGGAAAAGAGAGAATATTCTAGTCAGTTCTCTGTGATAAACCATGTTTCTGCAGTCTGGGAGGTTGGGAGTAGTGAGGAATCTAGTCAAAACCTTGAACTGCACTCGTTTTGATAGTAGTCTTTTATCTTCCCTCAGTTAATGAAACAGCTTCAAATTTTGCCAGGTCCTCCTTCTACTTTGCCTTTAGAGTCAGTATCACTTCCATCTTATTTCCACTGAGCTTCAGCCAACAGTCTTTAACGCAGATTTGTACCACTGCATTTGGAAGTTGTGTGATGGTTGTATCTGCGTCTGAGGAAAATGAGAGGTAGAGCTGAATGTCATCATCCTACACTGCAGGTCACTTTACATCACATCTGCTTCCAGTAGCACCTGCACAGAGATAATGAATAAAAAATAAGCAATCACAGGGAGCCTCATAGTAGTCTTTTATCTTTAACTCTCTGAGTTAAAGAGGGGGTCTCTCTGCAACTGAAACCACCTCAAAAAAGGGAGGATCGCTTCCAGCAGCATTTACTCTTTTGACAAAAATGAGTGAAAGATCCTTTCATGGTTTAGGAATAATATTCCCCAATTTCTTGTTCCCACTGAAGCATCCCAGACCACATGGTGCTCACTTATTTACCCCCAGACCTCTTGCAGCTGGATGGAGAGGAGAATTGGAGGCATCGAAAGGTAAAGATTATGGTTTGAGATAAAGAACAATTTACTAGAAACAGCAATGAAATAAGAAAACCATCCGTAATAACAGCAATACTACTAATGGTAGAGTGTCCTGGGTTACAACATGGAGTGTACCACCATTTACAACACTTTCTGATGAATTGTTAAGATAGGTGGGGTAGTGTTTCTTTATCTTTACTGTGACTCAACTGTGTTAACTCACTCTGGGGAAGTAGCAGCACCACTCGCCTTGAGGGGAGGGGGTCATCGCTGCTAATGGACCATCAAGGACTCCCCAGAATGACTCATGGAATTACATCATCCATTGTGAAATTCCCTGCCCTGTGGGAGGTTCCAGACATTCCTGCCTGTGTATTATCTGGGGCTTGAGACACCACGACCACCACTAGACACCCAGAGGACAAGAATTTTCCACCATCACCACTGGACCACCAGAGAAGGACTAGGCCTTTCCACAGGACCACCATTTTTGACATCCATCACTTCAACGGAACAGCAACCACCATTCAGGTGGACTGCTACCACCACCCTGACCAACAGGGTGACTGACTTTTTGGTTTAAGCCAGTGTTTCTGTACTATTGTCTTCATTGTGACTTTCCTAGTAAATTGTCACTCCATCTTGAAGTCTCTCACAAAGCATTTGTGTGGAGTTAATCCTCCCCCTGGTTTACCTTCAAACCAGCAAACAGAATGTACAAAATGGGCAAAAGATTCACGTGCAGCTGCTCACCATGCGGAACTGTGGATCTTGCTGTCATCCAGCTGTACACCCTGCACACCCTAACAACACTGGAAAAACCCTAGCCCTCTCCATGCCTTCTGAACATGTCTTGAGGTGGTATCCAAACAACTCCAAGGTCCTGGCTGTGTCCCTCCTGGCTGCTGAAAAAATTACCCCTATCCTAGCCAGAATCACAACAAATCTGTATATTTCTGCTAGATTCTTCTACTTCTGGTTAGCACTGCCCAAAGCAATTGAAAAGCTAGAACAGACCCTGATTTTTGGGTATTACTTTTTAGAGATCAAAAATCAATTACAATAGCTCTATTTCAATGATAATAGCCATTAAACTCTGTTCAGAGAGTCTAAGATTGTCCAGATTAGTAAGGTTGGCTCTCTCTTACCAGTGATATTTTCCCAAGGAAAAATGCTGTTTTAACAAGTAGTTGAAGACTACAACAAGTATGTAAAGACATATAGAAGAGGAATTATGTAGAGTTCTCCAGAGGATAAAAATACATTCAGGATAACAAGGTCCTCTTCTCAGAGGTGTCACCAACAGTGAGGTGAACCAATTCTCTCAAAGCAATGTGGTGCCATCAGAAAAAGTATGTATGTTCTCAAAAAGCTGTCTCAAAACCTGAGCTGGATGTGGGGATTGGGGTTTGAATTTTGCAGCAAGTTTCAAAAGATCGGATGTCAGCTGGAACAATTAGCAACACAGAGGTCTGTGACTGCCAATCTCTGATACTCCTATGCTATTGAGGGTATGGGGGAAAAAGGCAGAGATTGAAATAATAGAAAAGGCCTTTCAAGGAATCAGTGCAACTTCAAAACAACTAGATTTCATTTCAGAAGTTTTCTTGTGTTAAAGGTCATTACTTGATCTAAACCAATCTCTCCTTTCTTAAATATTTGGTTGTCCTCCTGGATACCTAAGATATTTTATGATTTTCCCCCCCTATGATTTCAACAACAGCAGGTTCTATAAGCTTCACTGGGCCGTCTGCCTTAAGTATGTACTGTGTGCATATCCTTTTCCACTAGGATGACTCAGCCTGCTGAAGTAGAACTTAAAATATTACACATGTATGCATCAAAATGACATAAATGTGCAATGACTTTAGGGAATGTTCTCATTAAAAATTGTATACCCTGCTAAAGGCCTTGGGATGCAGCTAGACACAAGACTGCAGACAGGGTATCCTCGCACCACTGCTGGGTGGCATAACCTTACAGAAACTATTTCAAAAAGCTAGTAATCTTCCTTTCTTTGCTGCCCATCTAGTTTCTATACTGGTGAAGGTGACATCACTACATCCTAAGTTTCCATTTTATATCCATTGCTGGACTTAGGCATATAGAAGTGTGTGAGATACATCAAGGAGGTACATAGTAAACTGAAGCAGACAAGGTATTACCAAGAGGTGCAAAAGTAAATTGTTTTTCCAGCAGGACTTCTCTGGGGCAAACAGGCAACTCAAGATGTTCTTGGAGGGGATAAAAAACAGGAAAGTTTGAAGACTATTCATTTCACAACTTTGCTCTTTTTTCTCTGCTTCTTTCTGGGATCACAGGACTTCCCCTCCAGACTTATTCAGTACATAAAATGTACTAAAATGCAGCAACTTCCTCTTAATCCCATTTACAGATCCCTTACATAAGAAACAGGAAAGAAGAAGAAGAAGAAGGTCTTTACATGCTTCATGTGTATAAGAGGGAAAAAATACAGACTGTGGCATCATAAAACAAGTGGAAGCAACACAAAGCAGCTAAAGAAGGTGTATGCCTCCTTTGTGCCAGGTCACCTGCAGGAAATAAAAGTGCTGCAAAGAGGGATTTATGTATTATAAATCTATTATTCATCATGTTTTATGAAGAGAGAATTTATATTTGGAGACTGTTTTTATTAACCAATGACATTTAACATAAATATCAGGTGGTATCAACACAATCATAGTTGTAAAATATTTTTAAGTTAAGGCTCCCAAATTTAACTGCAAATTTAGCAAGTCTTCCTGTTGTATGTCTCTTTGCCTTTCCCTTTTCTTTAATATATACTTAACACTAAAAGTCACTGTGTTATACATGAAGACAAACAGTGTTATGTTGGCACTACAGCAAATATGAAACAGCTGTTCCCTTCTTAATATTGAAACCAGAGAAAAGCACATGGAAAATCCTCTACTCTTTAAAGCATAGGAAACATACATACTATTTCTTCTTGTACTTTTGAAGATACTGTTCCTTCAACTACAGGCAGAATTTACAATGAATTATGGATAATAAATAGAATTCACATTCTTTGTACTCAGTCAATTAAAAGAAATATCAATTGAATTCTGTGAGTATTACAATGGTGCCAAACCATCAGAGGAGTTGGCAAGTAGGAAGAGTGAAGGTGTGATAATTGAAAAATTGCTGCTTGGTAAGTCACAGGAGCTAACGTGCTAGCTCAGCATTTGGGGAAGCTGGGACACTCCCAGCTGCTGCAAAAACCATATGTGATCCCCAGCCCCATTAGCTGGGACAAGATATATCACAAGATACCATGTCACAGTGAGCCAAATGGATTCAGTTACTTGCCTGATTGATTACCTCTTGGGCTACCAAGGGCTCTTCCAGCAAGCTAATGAGTTTCTGTTGGCACTGGAGTGCCTGGGAGCAATGTGTCCCCTTGGGTCAGCACTGTACAGGAATTGCTGCCTTCCCGGTGCGTGGCCACCCAGCACATTGAGAGGCAAGCAAGCAAGGAACAAGAGGATGTGGGTGACTACCATACACACACAAATAACACAGACTTTCCATGCCTCCCTGATAGGAGCTGCTGTTAATGAATTTTCAGGCACACACTGAGTTAATGGGGTGAGCAACACTGAAACATGTTTTAGTTATACTCAGTACTTTACAAAGGGTAATTGAAAAAAGGAAGGAGCAGCAGGGGTGGAAGGTGGAGAAAAAGGAGAGAGAGGGTGTGGAAGGGGAGAACAGTTCCCCTTTTTCAGGTGCTGAATGCAAAACCTTTGCAACAGCTGAGTTTACATGCAAGCCCACACCTCATCAGGGCAAAGATACAGCAACTGCAGTCAAGTATTTCTTCCCTGAATATAGGATCTAGCCCCATATCCTGCTCAGACATCTTTCTTAACTGTGAGCTTTAGCATATAAACAGCCAATAAGTAAGAACAGTAACTGTAGCTCCTGCTGAGAGCTAACTCTGCCCGTCATGCATTTGCTGGGTCCTAATACAGGACAGCAAATAAAGCTTCATTACAGAACACTGGAGTTAGCTGCCAGAGCCTACAGATTTGAATAAACAACAAATAAGCAACATCTGCTGCAGCATATGTGTATGGTAAAAAAAAGTCACAAAATAAAAGAATTTGTAAATGCCAAAAGCAACACTAAACTGCCTGTGCTACTGTAGAGTGAATTTTTAATTGCACATGCATACTGGCAGGCTGTGGGTATTAGTCTCACATATGTGTGGTTGCTGCCAACCTGGGAGTATAGATGAATTTAATTAAATAAGGATTATCCCTTCTCCCCAGTACAATTACTTATTTATAACAATGATAAAACTGCCTAATAAAAAAAATTGTCATATTTTTAAAAACAGAGCTAGTAAACACTCTGCTTTTCCTGTCATTCAGGGGTGTTTGAATGTTTGAGTGTCTTTTAAAATTAAGTCTAGGTATTCAGCCAAAAAAGAGGGGGGAAAAGCCTTGTCATAAAGTCTACTGCAGTTAAACAGCCAGACTCTACATTATTGAGAAATATAAAGAAGACACACTGCAGTCAGGGAATTGGCTTTCATGGAGAATGTAGAAAATTAAGCAATTGGACTAAAATTAAGGCCAGGCTAAAAAGCCAAGGAATAATACTACTGAGACAAGTACTTCTAAAGTCTTCTCTAATATACCTCATCTAGGCAAAGCAGTCTGTTCCTGTCTATCTCTAGTTCTTCTCATGTTGGTTACTTCACACTTTCCCTCAAGGAAACTCTCATTTCAGCAGGGTCATGCCAGGCTCTCAAATCATCATTACTCACACCTGTTCCAAAAGATCCCACAGAAAAATAAGAGTGGACCCTTATGGTATCAGGCAGTCCATGAGACTTGAAAAATAGGCAGCCTGTGCCCTAGGGGAATTGGAGGCCAAATATAAATTCAGGCATGTGCTTGCAGGAGCTGAGATTTTTTTTTGTGCAGGGTCCTTATGGACTCTATTTCCCACTTGCTCCTATTTTGAGGACCCCTCTTATGGGTCTGAGCCACATCCTGCTGAATTTAATGGGAATGTTCTTAAAAGCTAAGTATTATTCACTAACAATATTACATTCACCACTGAAAATTTTTAGACTATTTCTGTGATGCACAGCAAGTTGAAATCACAGAAAGACTTCTTTGAATATGGAGGGATATGCTATTTAATAGCAGTGAGAAAAAGACAAAGAATATGAAAAAAGCAGTTTTAAAAATCTGGAAATCCCTACTTTAAATTTAGGCAAAACATCAGAGACTCTGAAACAACGTGGAAAAGAGTGAAAAATTATGGTGTTTAAAAGAAGTCTAAATAGTGGTTCTACAAAGGCATAAATCTTACATAAGTTCCGTTTGCTTTTATAATTTTGATTGATCACAGAACTGGATGGCAGTCTTACCTGAACTGAAAATCAATAATTGCAGTCTGTGTTTTCTATCATGAAATTACTACTAAACATGTGCTTATTCATATGTCTTGAAAGAGTATTCAGGATATACTATTCTTTTTTTGCCCCTTATCTTGTGATTACTATACCTATACTACCTGTTAAATACTTTAATTAAATAGCACAGTCATTTTTTTAGAGATGGACAAAAAATGCAAAGAAGCATTTGTGTGTGTGTATTGTTACATTTTGAAATTTTTTTACCAGTTGGGCAATGTCCACATTCTCGTTTTTTAGTTTATCACTGAAGGTTTATCTAAATGGTGTTATCATTTCACCAGTCCTGGGGAATTGCTATTATTTCTGCAGATAGTTCTGTGAGCAAGACTGCTGGTATGGGTTCACATCTTTGTTCATGAACATCACAACATTCATCAGAAAACAAAACTGAAGTAACCTCATGTAACTCAGGCGACAAATCTGAATAGCAACGACTTGTCATTGAGCCCCAAAGGTTGATGAAACCACATGTTGACAAACTGGACACATGCAAAAGGACAAAAGATGTGGCAAGAGCAATTGAATACCATAGGTACGCAATCCTGTATATGGATAAACATCACACCTCTACCACCAACCCCTCAGGATACAGCAAATATGTTTACAGATAATTTGAAAGCACAAATAAACACTTCAGAACCGAATAAGTAATAATTCTATTCCATCACCTTTCC
Source organism: Ammospiza caudacuta (assembly GCF_027887145.1). Classification (NCBI taxonomy): domain Eukaryota; kingdom Metazoa; phylum Chordata; class Aves; order Passeriformes; family Passerellidae; genus Ammospiza; species Ammospiza caudacuta. The sequence continues at coordinate 55,903,655 of NC_080593.1, read as the reverse complement.
TGAGCTCTAGCACTAATCAAGAAAACCCCACACATTTTGATGAAAACACTGGCCCTGCTGTAGGACACTGAGCTCAACAGGCTCATGATTTCACCCCTGCAAACACAGCTGCCACTCCAGCCAATGGCATCTGTGAATGCCCAGCACCAGTGAATACCTGAATTTTTTTACATACTGTTGTGGGTTTGGTGTTTCCAGTGAACTTTGTCACACCTCTTACATGAAAAAGAGGCCTCTGCAAAGAAAGGGCAGTTGAAGTTGAAGTGGAGAGGGGTGTGGGGAATGAATGATGGGCAATTAAAATCCAAAAGAATAATCCAGTGACCCTTTCTGGAAATCTTCCAGGGAGGGAGGGTGTGGGTCAGAAACTGGTTTGCTGAAGGGAGAAGCGGGGTGGTTTTGTCAGTTTCTTAGCTGGGAGTGGTTCAGTCTTTACCTGGCTCGGAGGGGAGATGGTTGTGATTTTAATAATATCAGAGAGGAAATTGCTTGACAGGCAGGAAAAGGCTGTTTGTTACCAGGCTTTTCTGGTGTGTTTGTTCATTGTTTGTTTTGATTTTTTGTTTCTGTTTGGGATTTTGTTGCTGTTGTTGTTTGCCTGTCCTGTTTTTCATATATACATACACATACATATATGTATATGTATATATGTGTGATATATGTGTATATGTATATAAGTGTGTGTATATATATATTCTAGTAAAAAACAACTTTTCTCATATCTTTGCCTGAAAGCCCCATAATTTCAAAGTTATAATAATTTGGAGGGAGGAGATAATTGTTTCCATTCTGAGAAGGTTCCTACCTTCCTTGGGAGACACCTGTGTTTTAAACTAGGACAGATACCTGTGTAGGAACTTGGGTTGCTATATTATTTGTGCAGAGTCCACAAAAGTAATAATTTAATTAAAAGTAATTTTGTCCCTTGCTAGTTACAAACTTTTTCGTTAAATTTATATCCCATAAAAAAAAACCAAAAACTAAGATCTACCAGTCTTTCTCTAAACACTGAATAGGAAGGGCCTCTAGAAAGTAATGACTTTCCTGCTTTGGAGACTGAACAGCCATTTCCCCAATACCACCATCCCTGACAGCAAACACTTCTCAGGATCTGAAACCAGATTACCCCAAATGATAGTGTAACATCTGGTCCAACAGCATTGCCTTTGATCGTTTCATAGGCTCCTGAAATAACTTATTTTTCTAACACATGATTCACTACTATGTCAGCTCATCTGATGATAGTCTATGTAATATAGTAGAAACAGGTCATGGGGTAGAGGTCATGCTGCCACCAGAGAGTTCTGTTTGAATGGTCCTGTTTAAGTTGAATACAGAATAGCTGTAGCCCTCAGTCTCCTATACTTATGAGGATCTCAGAGTTGGTCTACAAAGCATCATCTGAGTCTTACAAATAATTCAGCAAGCAAAAGCACAGCTTTAGTGTTGCTTGGAAGATGCGAGAAACGACGCTCACATTTAGAATTTCAAAGGCTTATTAAACCTTAACAAAAATACAACAAAAGACTGAATAAGGAAAAATTACAGCATTGGGAGTCTCCATGACCAGCACCCACATACTTGTTTAGAAAATGGATGCTCTGCCTTTTATACCCTTAGTCCCTCCCAAAGTTGTTTCAGTCAACTCCTTCTCTGCTGTCCATTGGTAGAGATATTTTCTTACACCATGATTGGAGGTCAGGTGCTGTTATGCTGCCCCTCCTGGTAACAAGCTGGCCCTCCCCAAATGCCCTGACTACCAAGGCTATTACAAGGGGGACGGGAAGGAGGACGGGAAGGAGGACTGTGGGAGGACATACCACAACAGCATCACTATGCATCTACAAACATACACATAATACCTATCTCTTAACTGTTAGAGCCAGCCATCACATTACTCATTTATAACAAACCCCCCTTCTCCTTTTTCCGTAAGTCATTTGTCTTGAACAATTAATTCTCATTTTCAATTACGATAATATACTCCTACTTCTCAAAAAAAAAAAAAAAAGAAAAAAGAAAAAAGAAAAAATTTAATGAGTTATATTAGCATCTGTTGGTGTGGGCAAGGAGAGTGGGAGCAGAAGAAAAAAAAATTAGGTTTTCCTTTTACTACATATACTTCTTTGGAATGGACAAAATGGGACCACAGAGGTCTGGTATGGCTTTTTAACCCCCATCTACTGTGTGTATGGGGTTGCTACCCATAGCAGGTCTATCTTAGCAGCAAGTACAGAGGCCAACTTGGTCTTGTCCTATAGGCCCTCTTATATTAAAAGACATTTGAGGAATGATAGAGTCCTGGTATAGCTTTCTTGCCCCCACCTTACCATGCCTGCACAGTTGCTGCCTGCAGCAGGGCTATAATCTTCTCAGTGGTGAACATAAGGGCCAACCCCGTCTTGCCCTCTATTTCTTGTCTTACTCTACTTCTTGGTTTCTACAGAAACTGCCCCAATACCTCTTATAGCTCCTTGTGTACTTCCCCTCAACAGATGCTTGTAATTCCCATTTATTAAAACAGGATAATTACATCAATGATGCAGTTCAAACTCCCTGTCCAAAGTGTTAGTTAAAACAGTCTTCAAGCTAGCTGGTGGAAGCTTGACTCTACTTTTCAGATGTCTTTGAGCTTCTTTGGTTAGTTATCTCTCATCTGAATGAGGTCTGAATGTTATAGTCTATCCTTTGGGTTCTTTCACCAGGCCTTTAATTCTGTTGACATGAGTCCACACTCACTCTGCGGTTTGCACAGCTGATTCAGGGGTTAGCAGTACCTGAAAGGGACCTTCCCACTGAGGGATTAAACTGAAGGCAATGCACATAGCACTGCCTTATATGTTCCATTATTTGAAAGGGTAATTGAGTCTTAAAGTAGCTACCCACCACTGCTGACACAAGGGAACTGCATGGCCTAGGAAGCATTACAATCACAGAGAGGTTTAGCATTTTGCCTAGCATCCAGTTTTGACGGTAGCAGTTTCCAGGGAATGTGGGTTAAAAGAGCGGTGGATCACAGCAACTGCAGAGAGGGATTCAATGTTCACAGGGATTTAATGGAAACTTAAAGACTACTAAATTTGATGAAAATCACTATACACAACTTGTGTACACCCAACCTGCCACACCAACACACATGTGCTACACAGACACTCATCTATGTACAGTCTCTACCAATGCACATGGGCTCACAAGCATGAGACCTGCTTGCACGTAGAGCCTGTGGACACCAAAGTATGCAGTGTCATACACATTAATATACGCATGTTCACAGAGAGCCATGCTCACCCCTGCAGAACTTGTGCAAACTCACAAGCACAGAGCTGTGCACAGACCCACTCACACCTGAGAGCATGCAATTTAATACATGTGTAAACAGCAGTGCACGCATTACGTGTACACGTCAGCACATCCATGTGAACAGTGCTGTGCACACTAGCACACATGTACCCAGAGCAAAGCAGGACACGCGCACTCACATCTGGGCACATGAGAAAACACATGTGCACACAGAGCTGTGCACACTGGTGCACACATGCACAGAAACTTCCCAGAACTCTCCTGGCCCCAATGCCCCCGTGGGTCTCTCCTCATGGGATCATGACACGGTGGGGATGGGAATGGGGACCGGAGAGGGGAGTATGGGGGGAACATTGTGGCACAGTTTAAAGAGCACCCTCTGTGCCTTTGGGGTAGGAACAGACAGGCATGTCCTAAAGGAAAGGTGAAAGAGAGACCACGCTGGATTCTTGCTCCCTGCTTCTCACTCTACAAGGGCAAAACTGAGCACTTTTTGCTATCTTGTCTTCCCCAGGAGCCTAACCAGCATGAAAGAGATGATTAGAAGGATTTATTGAGGATCACTGCCAGGGCATCCAACACATGGCATTTTTCACCTCTTACATTATCATGGGATACTAGGGTAGGAACTAACAACAGCTCTAGAAGCCTGTGTTTTGTCAAGGGGCACTTTTCACTTTTTACTGCCTTCACTGAGGTCAGGTACTTGTGGCCTCTATTACTGTGGAGGGTAGGTCAGAGTCCCCTGGGGATACAAGAAGGGAAGCTCCAGACCTATCTGCAGGGGTGACAGTGACTTTGAAACAACGTTTTTTATCAAGATTTTATCTCAGACTGAAAGAGGCAAAGGTATCTGTGTTGTGCATGAAAAAGTATCTAAGCTTTTGACACTTAAGCTCTTCTCTTAACTTGAAAGAAGTAGCACCTTTTAGTATTAAATTTGAGTGCAAAACAACTGTTTTGTGTTACACTTGATTGAAAACTAGTATTCACAAAGAAAGATACAAGAAGGCAGAAGGTGGTAAAAGGGAGGAGGAAAGAGCACACACTAAGGTAGTGTTTTTCGCAAGTCTAGAATTTTGTTTGGGTGGAGTGGGATGTAGAGTAGTTACAACATGATACACCTACTCTTCTTTTGACTCACACCATGGCTAGTACATATATTCAATCTCTTTTAGTCTATTCTTGTACATAATATTGCATACTTTTGGTGTTGGGGTCACATCTCCACCAGGTTTGTTTCCCCAGTGGGTTATCGGGGAGGATATCTGTTGACATCTCTGTACTTCCTCGTTTTCTCCTTGGCAACTTCGTACTTGCTCCCATTCCTATCCTAACCAGCCTAAACCACAGGTACTCTAGATAGAGCCTGCCTCCCCAACAAACCAACCACAGGCTCTCCCAACAGAGCTCACCTCCTCAGGAGGGAGGGAGGGAGGGAGGGAGAGGAAGGAAGGAAGGAAGGAAGGAAGGAAGGAAGGAAGGAAGGAAGGAAGGAAGGAAGGAAGGAAGGAAGGAAGGAAGGAAGGAAGGAAGGAAGGAAGGAAGGAAGGAAGGAAGGAAGGAAGGAAGGAAGGAAGGAAGGAAGGAAGGAAGGAAGGAAGGAAGGAAGGAAGGAAGGAAGGAAGGAAGGAAGGAAGGAAGGAAGGAAGGAAGGAAGGAAGGAAGGAAGGAAGGAAGGAAGGAAGGAAGGAAGGAAGGAAGGAAGGAAGGAAGGAAGGAAGGAAGGAAGGAAGGAAGGAAGGAAGGAAGGAAGGAAGGAAGGAAGGAAGGAAGGAAGGAAGGAAGGAAGGAAGGAAGGAAGGAAGGAAGGAAGGAAGGAAGGAAGGAAGGAAGGAAGGAAGGAAGGAAGGAAGGAAGGAAGGAAGGAAGGAAGGAAGGAAGGAAGGAAGGAAGGAAGGAAGGAAGGAAGGAAGGAAGGAAGGAAGGAAGGAAGGAAGGAAGGAGAAGCTTTACCTTCTTCTCTGAAAACAAAAGCAAGTAAACAACCTGCTTATGGTCCAGGTACCCCTGTACCACTGGGTTGGTTCTGCCGCTCCTCTCCTGCTTTAACTTGGTGCCCTGACACCCTCAGCACACCGCTGCAAGCAGCTGCATGTGGTACTACACTTGTGCATCTTTATGGCAACAGATTGAGGGGAAGTTTTCCATGCCCTGGTCCCCCTTCCTGGCACTCTAGTGCAAGCAATTGCCCAGCTGCCCACATGGTAGGTTGCTTACTCAGCTCCACACCGGCAGACTGTTGAGAAACCTCTACAGTCCAGCGCCCAGGCCACATGGCTCCATGTGCTGGTGGATACTGCAGAGAAGTCTCTGCAGCCTGGCACTCTGGGCCAGCCCTGCTGAGCTCCTCTGCTCCTGGCACCCTCAAGTTGCCACAGGCAGTCTGGCACAGGTGAGCCCACAGTGCCCCCTGCAAGAGGCACTAATAGCCAGTCACACAGTGCACAACCCTGTGCCCTCAAGCTGCCATCCCCTCCTGCCGAGCTAGTGGTGCCAGAGACCACAGGCACCTGAGTCTGTAAACCCTGCCACCAAGTCAGCCATTGATCCTTAGTGGTGCCACACACAAATCCTGCCCAGATCCACTGCTGCTATCACTGTTCCTGCTGGGTCAGCAGGTACTGAGCTGCTGTGCCAGGTCCCCTCCAGCTGCCACCTACACGGGCTCCCGCCCAAAGCCTCTGAGACCCCACACAATCAAGCCCATCCCCAACTCTCAGCAGTGTTGTATGTGAACTGCACGCAGCACTGCTGCCACCTCCGCTGAACTAATGAGCGCTGGGAGCCCCCACCAAGGTCCCTGCTGGCTGTTACACAGACCAGCCCCTGCTTGGGGTTCCAGCTCGGGAAATCTTTTACAACCTCTTTGTGTGCAGTCCCTACTTCGCAAACCCCATGCACACTTCTCTCCGAGGGGCTTTCCTGCTGCCAGCACTGACCCCATGCAACTGGGAAAACCCTGAACATGCAGCACCCTCCAAGCAGGGATTTTGCTGCCACCAGCATTGGCTCTGCACAATGCATGATACATCTGGGTCCCTCTAAGCAGTGGTTTTCCCTGCTGCAGGCGCTGGCTCTGTGGAACTGGGTACCCTGCTACTGGGTCAGCCCTGCTGGGCTCCACTGCTCAGCATCCCTGAGTCGCTGCAGGCAGGTGAGCCTGCGGCGTCAGAGCTGTACTCTGCTTAGCACCACTGAGCACTGTTTGCACAAACCACCACTGACCCCGCCAATGACATTTTCCTACCCCTCTTTCGCTTGTATCCCACCACCCATGGGTGTCCCGCCTCCCTTTCTCTCTGCATCCCTCGCCCAGGAGACCCTGTACAGCCTTTTTTTTGCAGGCCCCCGCCCAGGAAACCCTGTCCACTCATGCCCCCATCTAGGAAACCCTGCACAGCTGGGCCAGTGCCAGAAACCTCTGTGCTCGGCATCCCCCAGTCACCACTACCAGCAGCCGCACCCCCTCTTAGCTTGGGTTGGCAAGCTCTGGAAGTTATCCCGCTAAGCGCACACCAGAAGCCTGCCATGTGGAGTGCTGCATGTGCTGCCACTCCATGTGAAGCAGCTCCCCAGCTCCCTTTGTGCCAGTGGATTGGGAAAGCTGCTGTGACTCCTCACCGCGACATGAGTGCAGTCTCTACTGATCGGCAATTCTCGCCATTACTCCAATACCCTCTAAACCTGGTGACCTTTCATCTGGTGCTTCCAGGTGCTCTTGGGTCCCCTTAAATCTAATATCCCTCCATCACATGCATCCCACCAGCCATGGGGTCTCTGCTTTCCTCTTCCGTGCATCCTGCCTGCAGCTCCTCCGTCCCTCCTCCACACATGTCCCACCAGCCATGGGGTCCTTGCTTTCCTCCTCTATGCATCCCACCTTATATGTCTAACTGTCCAACATACTGAAGCTCCAGCAGACCAGGATGGATCCTGTGTACTACCTGCCTGAAGCTGACACTTGTACACTCAGATTATGGACTATCAATCTGGCCAAAACAATCATGAGGATGGTACTCACCTTCCCCCTCTTCTTTTTCGTTATTCAGTCTTTTGCTGTCTTCAGGGTGTTAACCTGCTAATCCCCGGTGACCTGAAGAGAAGTCAATTGAGTCACCAACTTGGCAGGGTGCGACTCCCTCTTGAAATCTCCCAGGGTCATGGAGACGAGATTTTCATCCTGAACAAAACTCCCATTTGTGAGAAATTGCATTCACTTTTAAAATTTCAAAGGCTTAACAAAAATGCAACAAAAGACTGAATAAGGAAAAATTACAGCACCAGGAGTCTCTGTGACCAGCAGCCACATGCTCATTTAGAAAAGGGATGCTCTGCTATTTATACCCTTAGTCCCTCCCAAAGTTGTTTCAGTCAACTCCTTCTCTGCTGTCCATTGGTAGAGATACTTTCTTACATCTTGATTGGAGGTCAGGTGCAGTTATGCTGCCTCTCCTGGTAACAAGCTGGCCCTCCCCAAATGCCCTGACTACCAAGGCTATTACAAGGGGGACAGGAAAGAGGACTGTGGGAGGACATATTACAATAGCATCACTATGCATCTACAAAACTTCTCTTAACATACACATAATATCTATCTCTTAACTGTGAGAGCCAACTATCACATTACTCCATGAAAACAGAAGAGTAGAGAGGTCTACTTAAAGCATCAGACTGGGATCCTACATGCTCAAAGCTGTCCATGTTAGATATAACCTTTTCACGTGGACTCCTTGAGTCTTCTTGGCAAGCTAAGTATATTTTACAGCCCTGTGATTGAGCAAATTGAATCAGCTAGACTATTGTGTCTAGAATGATGTATTCACATGCCAGAGATGATGAGACCAGAGAGGAAAAATTTATTGCTTGGCTAAACTTTAAAAGCAGCTAGATGGGAAGATAGTTTTAGTTTTAAAAATAAAACCAGACAAATTATTTATTAACACTTAAGCTGAAGGGGTGTCGGGAGCTCTTTCCCCTCCCTTTCCACTCTATTTCCACATAGAGTTTGATCCTCAGAATCTGAATCTGAAAAGAAAGGAGGAATAATTCTTCCTATTGGTAATGATTTTTAATGTTGGGGAAGTTAGGAGCAAAAGTAAAAACCAAGCAAAAATAAATTCTGGATGTTTCAAGGTGAAAATATAACATCTTTCAGATGGTTCTCTTTTTGTAGCTTTCTCTTTAAAATAGTCTCAGAACTTTTCCAAGCCTAGGTGAAAGTAATAAATTCATAAAGGTTATAATACACTAATAATCTTCTTTGAACAAACTCAGAGATATGTCTCTAAGAAAAAGAAATTACTTGGCAGAAGAAATCCAAGAAAATATTTTTGCCAAAGGATATATGTAAGGTCAGATTTTTTTTACTCTAGACCCATTTGACTTTTTCATAATTGCAATGAGTATATCAAGTCATAGTGCTGCATAAACTCCTTCAGAAAAAAAAAATTAGAGAGGAGAGGATCTATTATATAAAAGTAACATAGTAACATTGATGTTGGTGTGTTCTCCGTGCAGTCTCTAGCTTAAGGGGTCCCTAATTCTCATTTTCAAAGGCTAGAATAAGAAAGAAGGATCACATGATTTCAAACAGTACATGGTCTTAATTTATTGATGTGGTAGAGAATAGTCAGAAGTTAAACAATATATACCCTATATATATTGTTTTATATATATATATATATATATATTTATTTATTTATTTATTTATTTATATATATATATAGAGAGAGAGAGAGAGAATATAGCATTTACCAAATTATCTTAGACATCTGTCTGGGAAGTTTACGATCACCTGTGTTTACTGCTCTGTCAGTGCCCTCACTTTTGTGTGAACTTCAGGTCATGGAGCTGCAAGTTCAGCATGCTAAGTTCTTTAGAAAGACATTGAGATTGCTCCAGGGCTATAAATTTGCAGTTTTGCAAATATGTAAAAGACACTCTTATTTCCTACCAAGGCTGATAATTGGCTCCATCCTCCAACTCTTGAACAAGCTCTACTGAGAGAAAAGCTGCACCAACCTAATCACAGAAAAATACACTTTTGGAATGACTTGGAAAGATAAATGTCTTTTCCTTGAGAAGAATGCTACCACTTCAGCCTAAACTTTCACAATGTTTTATTTGGGTTATAGTATGCTTAGTTTACAGAGTGATAAATCATTTCAAGCACTGCTATGAAGTCAGGCAAATTTTGCCATGCAACCTTCTGAGAAAGCACACTAGGAAATTAGCTTGGGGGGAAAAAAGTGTAATATATATTATGAAATCATTCATGCTTATGTAAAATACACATGAAATAAATTGTGAATAAGTTGTCTCTGTATGAGATAATCTTTAAAGTTTGGAATGACAGACAGCCAGGGAAAAGATTGCCTCACAAAATTGCGAAACTACAGATGGGAGCGAATGGAAAGATCTAATTAGCAAGCAAAAGACGTGGCTTCATAGAGATGGCCCTTTCCTGGGACAGTCCAGGATACACCCAGAGTGATGAGTACTCGATAAGTATCTACAACCAAGATAACCCGGTTGTCAAGAACATGCATCCCAATGGCAAGTTCCGGTAACTCATCGATCAGCATTCATCGCTTCCCAGAAATGGCTTTGTCCAGCCCAGCACAGAGAAAGAAGACTACATGAATATGTGAAGCAACAAAAAGAATGGAAGAATCTCTGCCCCAGGCGGAAAAATCTGTATAAAACTAACCCAACGGAGATAGCATTTGTGAACTGTGGGGATCCGAAGTGGTAGAGTTCACATCAGTGTTCACCCAGCGCTGATTCCAGGCTCAACGCCGTCCCTTTGATTGTGGCTATCAGAGACTGTGTCCCGGTCACTAAATAAAAATCTATTTTATTATTATTAATTTGGTTTTATCATTTATTGCCTATAACAACAAGAAAAAAGGATCAACCCTGGTCAGTGACTAGATCTATAAAAATATTCTTTACCATATGTATCAGTGTCCCTGCAACTTACTTCCACTAAAAAACCCAACACCTAGGGCTGCATAAAAATATTGGCATCTTACACTATCATACTGTTTGAATGAATAATATCTCAGTAACTTCAGTGGTAACTTCTTTGACAATATCCTAACACAAAGACAATTTAAAATTATCAAACCCCCAATGAATAGTGTGAGTTCTAATAATTTTCCCCATAATTCTGCTGTATGGTGTTTGTTGAAAATATATACTTTATCTTCCATCCTGAAAAAGGGAATCCAAACTTACTCTGTAAATAGGATGGAGATGAAGTACAAAATCCAGGTTACCTCTTGGATTTCAAAAGAATTGGCACCGTGCAGGTTAGGTCAGCCACTTTTTTGAGCATGTGGGCCACCAGAAATGGAGATTCTTTTCTTGGTCTGTTTATGGCAGGTATCTTGTGTGCAGGAGAATGGTGGGGCTGTTCTGCAGCTATGTGCAATGAAGCCCACTCTTTAATGTTATTGGTGGGCACTGGGATGTAGGATATGCTAAGGCACATTTGTTTCCAGGAACTTGGTGTGTCAGACAGCCCAATTAACACATGCAAAATGTGTGTCTGGAGTGTCCCCCTGCCAGCAACATCTGCACAAGAACAGGATTTTTTTTTTCCTGGAGAATATGGTCAAGTTGGCTTACCCAAGCACTAGTGAGCCCTGTCTCAGTAGCTGATGTGGGTTTTATTTTTCTGGTGAATTTTCTCCCATTTGTTACCTGAAAAGGGGGACATCATGAGGAAGGCACAGTTGATGCTCGGGAGGGAATGAATGGTGGGCAATAAAGAAAATGTGGCTGAGTGCCTTGGCATACTGCTGGAATTATTCTGGGGGAGGGGGAGAAGTGGAGTGGTTTTGGCAGTTTCTTAGCTGGAGCGTCATCAATGTCTTTCCCAGCTGGGAGCAGAGACAATTTTGTGGGTTTTTTTCTTTGCTTTGGACCTCTCCTGTGCAGCCACTTCTAACATGGAGCTCTGCCCACTGCAGGCTTGTATGCCTGTTGCTTGCAAGAGAAAAAGAAATTCCCAGCTACTCCACAGACACAGACTTCACTGGCTGCCAGTGCTGAGAGAGACCAGCTCAGTCTGTGTGGTTGCCTGGGGGAGTCAACCATTCTTCCCTCTCCCTCATCTGAGCTGTCACCACCACCAGGGAGGTCCTGCTCTTGCGCTGGAGTGCCCCCTGAAGCCATGAGGGAGGGACTATAGCCTCTCTGCTTCCACGCAAGCCAACAATGTCCCCTGCCAGTTGTTGTCATAACTACACCAAAGGGGAAATTGCTAAATGGGCGGGAAAAGGCTGTTATTGGATTTTCTTTGACTTGCTGTTGTTATTGTTGTTTGTTTTGTCTTGTTTTTTCATATGGTCTAGTAAAGAATTGTTATTATTTTTCCCGTATTTTTTGCCTGGAAGCCACATAATTTTGATATAATAATAATTTGGAGGGAGGGGGTCATCTTTCCATTCCAGGAAAGTTCCTGCCTTTCTTAGCAGACATCTGTCTTTTAAATGAGGCAGTAGCACTGGTTGCTGAGAAGACCTTTACAGGAGCTGACTTATTCTTTTCCACTTCAATTGTGTGATTGCAGATTGGAGTTTTGCAGCATCCAGCAGACTAGTGTCACCCCTACCAGTGTCCTGTGCTTTGGTCTGTTGGGTAATGACATGGGTCAGCAAAGATGAGAGGGCACTGACTATATGGTTAAGTACTTCTAGCTGTCCTAAATGTTCATAAGTTTGGTAGACTGGGAGGCAATATGGTTATTAAAACTCATTACTTTAAATAATCAGGTACAATGGTTATTCAAACCTGTCATTACTGAGGCACATACTAATTGCTTCATTAAAAAATGGCTACATTTTTCCATTTACTTCCAAAGGATCAGTTCAGATTACATAGAGACATCAGTGTATACTTCTTTATATTAGAAAATCATGCAATGTTTGAATTCATTGGGTCAAGTGCAGCTAAATACTGCTCTGTGAGAAAAAAGGTTACAGAATCCAGCCTGAAATTTCCCAGTTGGCTTGGCCAGACTTGGATGCCGTATTTCAGGAAATATTAAAAATCATGTGAAGAAAGTTATTTAAGTCTAACCTCAAAAATTTACAGCCCCATCTGTCCAGGATAGCTGTAAAATGTATAGTCATTAACCGATGAAAACTGTCGACAAAAGCTATGTTCTCATTTTCATAGGAGTACAAAGCAAAACACTTATCTCCCAGAAACTCATAGCTGATATTGTACTAACCCCCTGTAATTTCTGGGGCATTTTTTCCATCATACAATACATAGAGAGAGATAAGTCAATAACGTTTTATCTAAGGTATCTTGGAGACCTCCATCACTACACTACTAGGAAGTTATTTATACAGTAGAACACAACACATTTGCTTGCATGTTGTGTTAGGACCTATTTCCTGAGGCTCTGTCACCAGAACTCCTCCTCCCTTGAGAGATTCATGGAGGACAGTAGATGGCAAAATGCTAACTTCCTTGGCTGTTGTTTCACTTAGAGAGCAAAAACATTTTCTCTATGCAGTTGGCATGCAAGCTGTTGGTAAAGCTGCTTCATTGACAATTAGTTAATAAGGGGTATTTAACATGAATGTCGGTTGGTCCACTGAGAACAAAGACCATTACATGTAATTCCTGATAGTTACTATATTTCAAGAATACTCCTTTCTGTCTTTGCCACTGCCTGTATTTTCCCTGGAGAAAAACTTGGCCATTTTTAAAAAAAGATTTCACTTGATACTGTTTAACAGTTACCTGGTCTATCTGATTTGATCAACACTACATGTTACACAGTGTTGTATACTTTCCATTTGTGTTAGGGTCTCAGAGTAAATATTTTTTAGTTTTGTACATCCATTATGTTACTCTCCATATAAATAATATTTTATCCTCAGTATTTCATCTGGGTCCCACTACATATCACACCATAAACCTGTCAAGTGCTAATCTCCTTTGACTTACAGAGGCACAGCAGTCCAGTCATTCCTTGATTTGAACCAGAACAAAACTAGCTGTGATTTGAAATTTTTTACACACTGCTTAGATTTTGTAAATTATTTTAAAGAGCTTGATACATCTAAAGAGCAAATTGAACAGGATAAATTATAAATAAACAACAAAAAATAAACATCTCACTCATGAGCAATGTAATAAATACTCAGGTCATGAATAAATTATGTCAGGATAACCTTGTTTCATGGACTATTTCTCTCCAAGCATGCAGTTCCTTCCATGTGTAGGTATGTTCTCTAAGTATTGCATCTCAAATGAGCAAGAGGCTAAAAAGGTTTCCTTAATCCCTAAAAAATAGTCTAAAATTGTAACACAGTGCCCCAGATTGCAATGGCAAGATGTATTCTATTTGCCACCTGTATGGCAGCTGTCTTCTGCTAAGTGGGCAGTTTTCCCTATTTCTTCCACAACCACTCCTCCCTGGGGGGTGTGGGGGACATCTGTTGATAACAGGCTATTGAATGTCACTGCATGACTGATAGAAACTATGACATCCCATTGTGAGATGTGAGTGCAGAGGGAGGAGCCAAGCATTGCTACCCAGATATAATCTAGAGATTCTAAAATATCAACACAGCTTGTCCACTAGGTTTCCCAGAAAAACAGCAACTGCCTCTTCTTCCACTAGATCGTCAAAAGAAAACTACATCCTTTTCTAGAGGATCCCTTCCCCAGCAAAACCACACCTGGCACTCTAGGAGGACTGCAGCCACATTTCCAATTGGACTGCTACCAGCACCCTCACCAACAGGGTGTCAGGTTTTGTTCTGACTCTGTCAGTATTGTTTTAGTTTACTGCACTGTTTATTTTATACTTTTATTTTCTTCCTTATTAAAGAACTGGTATTTCCTGCTCCCATTTTTTTTTGCCTGAGAGCTCCTTAATTTCAAATTTATAGCAATTCAGAGTAGGGGAGGGAGGTTCACATTCTCCATTTCAGAAGAAGCTTCTGCCTTCCTTAGCAGGCACCTGTCTTTTCAAACCAAGACACACAGATAATGTATTTAATGATATAAACATGGATTAATTTTTATTAGAAACTTCAGCCAAAAAAGCAAATGGTCATGCTGTAAATAAGATCAATCATCTCCAATAGCAATGTATTGTTATAGGGTTTGTAATGACTTTATTATCAATCATTTTATAATTTAGGAGAGGAAACTTAGTTTTGTTCCTCCTTCCTTAGATCTGATATTACACAGTCTGATGTAATTATCTATGTGAAAGATTTGGAAAGTCTTCAGTAGGCCCACAATGAATTGAAGAAACAGAACATTTCCAGATCCAGCAAAAAATTTTCAACCAGCAAGTTTTTTCACAGCAAATGGCATAATTTGAAAAAAAAGGTTCTAACTTTTCATTGGGAAAATCAAGACATCTGAAATTGCTCGAGTTTTCTCAGGAGAAGTAAAAATGCAATTTCAGCACTGTCTACTTTGTCACATATTAAAATATATTGGTTTATCTATATTGTTTCAACTCAAGTCTTGGCAATACTACCTTTGCTTGAATCAAAGCTGTGCTCCAGAGAGTATGTTTAGCAATTTATATTTCATTCCTCTTTTAGGAGTGGATGACATGTCTTTCCTCTGTTCTAACTAACCTGTACTAGTGACAGGACAGCAGTGTATCATGGGGAATGATACCTAATATATTTTCTCACAGAGAGTAGTAAGACTTGAACTGTTCCAGAGAGGGGCTTGCAGCAGCCAAGACAGACAGAAATGAGTGTGAAAAGTCCACAGAAACAAGACACAATACCCAAGTAAATTTAGATAGGGCACTATGGACAGGTGATACAGAAATATTGTGAGTTGGGGTTTTTTATTATTAAACACCAGATTGAAACATTTCAACGTTTCTGAACTGAGATGTTCAGAAACTTGAAGTTTTCAAAAAATTTTGGGATCAACATATTCAGAAATAGAATGCTTTTCACTTAAAATTTCTGACTGTTAATTGACTATTTTCTTCCACTAGGAAGTTGCTAATATCACTTCTAATGAGGTCAGTAAAATTTTACCAATGTCAAATGATGGGGATAAGCTTTTCTTTTGGATCTGGCTGAGAAATTAAAAGGGTGACTG
This sequence comes from Ammospiza caudacuta, assembly GCF_027887145.1. Classification (NCBI taxonomy): domain Eukaryota; kingdom Metazoa; phylum Chordata; class Aves; order Passeriformes; family Passerellidae; genus Ammospiza; species Ammospiza caudacuta. Next base: position 55,888,244 of record NC_080593.1, on the reverse strand, counting down.
GTGTTTCCGAAAATACACCATTTTTTTCCTTTTTTTTTGATTAATTGAACCTTGAAAACTCTGACAATGCTGAGGAAACAGCATTGAGTGTGGGTAAAATAGTAATCCATGCTTATTTTAAAAGATCTAATCAGCAGTGAAGAAGGCCTAGAAAACTATATTCCTGAAAAAGCCAGACAGAAACAGAAAAGGATTGCAATAGGAAATGAAGGAAATATGAAAATGGAAAGACATCACTTCACTATGGAAATCCTTAATCTCTCTCACCTCCTTCTCTCTTTTTCCTCCAGGTTTCTTGTCTTCCATATTTTACCTATAACTTTTCTCCTTATCTCTTCCCTTTCCAGAGTATCACTAACTTTTTCTGCTGACTCAGAGAATATGAAGAAGTAAACTGACAATGAGAAAACCTCTCAAGTATTCTCTAACTCATATTAAGCAATTTCTTCCTTTTCTTCCTCAAGGAAAATGAGAGGGATTTAGAGTGCCTTATCATTGAAATGGCTCAGTGATAGTAAACCAAACAGGGTAACAATAACTGAACTAATCCTATCTCTGGAATAGGTGTTTTCAATACAGTCTTAAATGTCCAGAAATGCATATGGTCTGACTTATTCTGGTACTTCTGGTATTCTCCAACAGTAAGAAGTCTGGAATTCACTAAATTGTTAATGGAGAGGTAAATGCTGTGGAACATCTCTAGACCCAAAACTTTGTGATGGGTTGATGCTGGCTAAATGCAGTGCACCCACAAAAATAATTTATTCATTTTCCTCTGCTATAGTTAAGCAGAGGAGCAGGAAAGAAAATTCATGGGGTGAGATAAGAATTAGGAGAAAAACACTTTAAGGGCAAAACAGGCTTAAAACTTCAAAAGGTAAAAAGAAACACTTACTAACAGAATTAAAAGAGGACAATAAGAACTAAAAATAAACTGTTCTAACATCTTTCCCCCTCCCACTCTCCCCCACGCCCTTCTTTCTTTGCCACCAACAGCTCAGGGAAACAGAACATGGGATTTTTAGTCAGTTTGTCACATCTAAAATCTTTCTTCAGTTCACTCAGGGAGAGAAGTCTCTTTTGCTATGCCAGGGGATCTTTCCTACAGGAAACAGTTCTCTGTGAACTTCTAACATGGTTTTAATTTTCACGCCTAAGAGTCCGCCCAGAATCTGCTTGCAATGTGAAGTCCCTCCCACAGCTTGCAGTCTTCCCAGAACTGCTTTTCATGGACTATTTAGCTTATGGGGTGCAGTTTTTAAGGATAAGCTGTGAAAGCTTATGAAAGCAAGGGTATTCTTCCTCTACTTCTGAAAGCGAGGATTTTCTTTTTCTCTGTTCAAGCCTCTCACCTGATCACAGCTTTTCAGCAGCCACATGCTCCAGTATGAGGACCTTTATCTCATGGGCCGTGGGTGATTGCTGCATCCCCCCATGCACTTCATGAATTGCAGGGAAACTTATATTATAGTCCTCACCCCAACTTGCAGAGGAATCTCAGCTCTCATGCTCAGAGCACTTCTTCCTCCCCCTCCCTCTTTTGCACCAACCTTAGCGTTGTCAAGTTGTACTCCTCACAGGTCTTCACTTTTTCCTTTTCTCTAACTAGGGAGAGAATGGGTACTCATGGGTTCATTTGTTCTCAAGTCCTATCAATTGAAACACTTTATAGAGCTCTGCAGTGTTGAAAAGTTACTCTTGTCCAGGCTCTGCAATCAGGGAATTGCTCAGGGTGCTTCTCTTTCTCTTGGTCACATGGCCTCCACCAGCACTGTGCAAGCCATGCAAGGCTGCTGGCTCTACTCCATACCTTTTCCTCAGGGAGGATGCCAAAAAAAGAAAAACTTATGACGCTGCTTTCGTCTTTCTGTCTGCTGGTTAAAAGCAGCTAAGTAAATAAAGTCCATGAGAGCCCTGCCACTCGGTGCAGACAGCCACGGCTGCACGGTGCCATCCCAGCTGCATGGTTGCTCGCAGTGCCAGGATGGCCCCCAGCAGCATGACCTGGCAGTCACGTCACAACAAAAGCCAGCAGCCCCTTTTGGAAAGGGGGCCCGGCAGCCCCCCCACCCCACTTTTCAGAGCAGAGAGCAAGAGAGCTTCCTGTGGTTTTTCATTCTTACATATGTTATAATAGAGGCATTATCAGCCTTCTTCTAATTGGCTTGTCAGTGTGCTAATTCTCAGAGGTGGACAGCAATTGTTTTTGCTAGGCATGGAAGAAGCTGCTAGCTGCTCCTCACAGACAATCACTTCTGTGGGTGACTTTTTCCCTGTTCACCACAAATCAATTAATGCAAAACCAGCACAACCTACTTAATTTACAGAGAATGGTAACTATTGCACCTATTCTTCTCATTGACATTACAGGGACTGTAATGAAGACTGTACAGAAGATTTACAATTGTACAATTCTGTACACTGAGGATGACTACAGGACAAGTGTCCTGGAGTGACTTTATCATGCTTGCACCCTCATTTGTTTGTTCAGCCCAAAAATAAATTTTGCACCTTTAAGACTGGTTGTGAGAGCAAAACGGGGAAAGAGAAGAAGCACGGAGTTCGTTTTCAGAAGTTGCACTCACTCTTCTACATTCCTGCTCCTAGATGTACTGTCTGCAGCACATATAGATGGTGACACAGAGCTCTCCTTTGTTTTTAGTTAGTTTTTAGCTAGCTGAGGCAGAGGAATTCCCTGGACTGTAGTTTCTCTTTTTCTTAGAACTGTTTAAACCTGCTGTAGACTGAACACTCATAAAAGCACCAACAGCTAGAACCTGTGGCCTACTGGGCTAGGCCTGGGCAGTGGCTTTTCCAGCACCAAAGAGACTGCTCAAAATAAGTACAATTTATGGTTTCTTCATCCTAGCCTACATCCTAGTTCCAATAGCATATTTTAGGAGTTTATTAGTAATTGCCCTCAATTTGTTAGAGGAAGAGCAGGAGATGATGTTTTTCAGCCTCTCCTTTCCTTCTTCTCCTTTGAATCTGTTATGTCACTTGTTGAAAATGTTCAATTTCCCCTAAATGTTGAAGATACCACCACCCTGGTATTTAACCCATAAACTTCCTTTGTACAGTCTGCAATTTTTCTAGAATAAAGGCTGAAACTTTACATGTGAACAAATATAGAACCCAGATGATGTGGAGAAATACCTAAAAGTGCCATAATGACTCTAAAGAAAAAGATATCATTGCAATAAGCTGGGCCCTGGCCTATACTTATCACACACTGCTAGATACTGTAGGGCAGTGTAGGATACTGTAGGGTAGTTTTACATGAGAAACATCTATTGAAGTAATACAAAAGTTTCTGTGTAACTAACAGTCTGTAAAACCACCAAGAAGCTGTACACACCTCTGTGAAAAACACACGTTAAAGATGAAAAATCCCGGGGGAGCTCTCTCTTCCAACCAACAAAAAAGCAACACGCCCCAGCCCCCTGTCTTGACCAGGCCAGGCTAGGCAACCCCAGCTGCAGGGCCGGGCCCCTTCCCCTGGGGTGCCCACCAGCCTCTCATCGGCTGCCGGGGAGGAGAGGGAGTACAACCGGTCAGGCCAGGCCATAGCGGCAATTTCAAACATCTTACCGCTACTCCAGCGGTGGCTAACAAACCAAAACCACAGGCAGCAGAGAGAAGCAGGGGGGCAGGGAGATAAATCAACAGCTACCCCAAACACTCAGGCTGCAGCCAACACCCCAGCTACTCAAGTTGTAGCTAAACCAAACAGTAAGCCTAAGCCCATAGATAAACCGGACAGTGAGCCTCAACCAATGGCTGCTGCTCCTACCACGAGAGGTGGAAAACACACAACCAGAACTGATCAGTCAATAGACAGTAATGATGACCCGGGGGAAGACCCTCAAAGCCAAAAACTGACACAAAATCAGAAGTCACTATTAAGTCATTTTCCCTATAAAACCTTGTGAGAGTCTGTCCAAATTTTCCTTCATCTGCCTCACGATTGTCCTTGGGAGAACACTGAAGAGAAGATCCCCCCTGTCTAGAATCTGGCTCTGAAGGAGAAAAGTCACACACCACGGGCCCTGAGACCTGAAAGCTCAGTGTTAAGCTATTGTTTTCACAGGTGTGTTTGCTGTATGCTAAGAAGGGGGCACCGTGCCCCCTTTGCAACAATAGCAGCTTTGGAAGCTGTTCCACCTCTCGGCCTGGCTGGACTTCTCCTGAGTTTCAGGTGGTCTCCCACAGAAGACCCTCACCTGTTTCACAACCACTGTGACAGACAGACTGAGATGTAAGAAGCTTCTCCATCAAGGACTGAGACATGAAACTCCTAAAAGGCCCCTCTTCTCCTTCCAAGGACTGGGACTGAAACCCCCAGCCCAGGGGAGGTGTGTGGGGGAGGCAAGCTGACCAAAGCGAGATGTTTGCCTGCAGGTTGTGACCACTGGAGCAAGAAAACAATGGCTCTCGTTTACTGCTGAGAACATAGACTACCTGTTACATCTGTTCCCTATTGTATCTGTTCCCATCCCTCACAATTTTCAGTAATAAAAACCTCTGAGTTAGCTAGAGCCCTTGAGATCTCCCCAGCGTAGCAGGTGGATTCTCGGCTGGACTGGACCAAAGGTCTTTGTCTCTGTGTTGGTAGCCATATCCCCTTTCTCTCTCTCTCTCTCTCTCTCTCTCTCTCTCTCTCTCTCTCTCTCCTCTCTCTTTCTCTATCTTTTTCTCTCCCCTAATCCCTATATCGCATTTTTGCTGTGATTATTTCAATAAAACTGCATTTGATTTGATTATCACTACAAACCCCCTAGTACCGTGTTGGTTTTTGCACTCTGAGATCATTCCTACGAACCATCAGGTCATCTGTCCACTAGGACAGACCCTGACAAACCTTCATAGCCTAAGAAAATATTGCACTTGATGACCTAATAAATCTACAGTTAGTTAGTTCGTCCATCTTTAGAATGCTACAAGAAAAGCTGCAATTCTAAAAAGTACTGAAGCAAGGCATTTGAGATCCCTGTCACATACTCTTGATTATTGACCAAAGAATGATGAGGGGGGCTGACACTCACAATCTCTGGGCACAGATCCTGAAAAGTGTAGCACAAAGATATCTATGTACAAACAATCTCTATATGCAACAAACCCAGTGGAAGACCATAGAACAAGGGATTCAATGCTTGAGAGAAATGGCAATGGCAGAGATTGTCTTCTCAGATGACCTACACACTATAAATCCATACTTGGTACCATATACATCCATAATGTAGCAAAAACTTGTACGACTTGGGCCACAAGAATATGCTTCTGCTTTAACAATATTATAGCAAAATATCATGGAAGAGACTTTACTTGAGATGGCAAAGAAGCTCCAAACATATGCAAATGCTGTGCATGGCACAACACATGCAAAAATCACAGCTATAAAAACATGTTTGCAAAAATTAGAACACAAAATAGAATAAAATCACAAAGAACTCAAATAAGAGATGAAAGAAGGCTTTCTCCAAATCTCGGCAATACAAATCAAAAATTCTTGTACCAAATGCAAACATCCCCCAGATAAAGAAAAAAGGTACACTCCACAAGCTGAGCTGTGTTCTTCCTACGTAATTATTAAAAAAACATGAAAAAATAAGATAGAAATCTACTGCTGCTCTAACACAACGGATGCTTGAATTAGAAAACCACAAGACTCAGAGAGGAAGTTCCACCAAAAAAGAAGAAACTCCAACCAAACTGCCAAGTATAATGATGATGACGACATGTCCAATCCCCTGGGAAGAACCTCCAAAACATATGGCCCCCCCAAAAAAAGATAACTAAGCCTAGAGGGGCCCTGCCTCTAGCCAGGTAGAGGCTAGGAAAAAACATGTTTTTTAGACTGTATAGATTTATTAGCCTAGCACATCAAAATCACAAAAATATAAAGCCTTAGTTGACACTAGTGAGCAATGCACATCAATCCCATCAAAACAAGTGGGGGCAGAATCTATTTCTATTGCTAGCATGACAGGAAAATCACAAGATTTTACTTTAGTAGAAGTTAATGTGAGCCTGACTAAAAATAAGTAAAAGAAACACCCTATTGTAACTAGCCCAAAAGCCCCATGCATTTTAAGCATAGACTTTCTTCAAAATAAATATTTCAAAGACCCAAGAAGACTCAGGTGGGCATTTAAGATAACATCTATAGAGACAAAAGATGTTAAAGCAATTAAACACCTTGCCTAAACTATCTAAGACTCCAGTGAGCTAGAAAGCCAAAAGATTGTCAACAGAACCCACTCACCCTTCAACAACCCCATTCAGCCTATGCACAAATCTAAAAGAGAATAGAGATTAACTATGAACTATTGTGCCTTAGACTCCACCATTAAGCACTACTATACCAAACATATAAAAGCTCCAACACAAGCTAAAATCCAAAGCCACAATATAGTATGACACTATTAACAATGCCAATGCATTTTTCTCCATTCCTTTAGCAGCAAAATGCAAGCCTCAATTTACCTTCATGTTAAGGGGCATACAATACACCTAGAACCAATTGCCCCAGAGGTAAAAGCACAGTCCTACCATCTACCAATTAATCCAAACTCCTACCATCTATAAATTAATCCAAACTTTAGAAAAAGTTAAAGCTCCAAAAATATCTGCAATACATCAATAACATCATTATGTGGAAGAACACAGCAACAAAAGTGTTTAAGAAAAAAAAAATCATCTAGATTCTCCTGAAAGCCAATTTCACCATCAAAAAAGCAAAGTTGAAGGACCTACTCAAGAGATCCAATTCCTGAAAGTAAAGTGACAAAACAGACAATGTCAAATTCCCACCAATGTCATCAACAAAATCCCAATGTCTCCATCAACCAAGAAAAAAGAAACACAAGTTCCCTAAGTGCCATAAGCTTTTTAGAAATACACATTCCTGAATACAACCAAATTATAAGCCCTCTCTATTTAATCACCCACAAAAAACCACTTTCCAGTGGGGCCCTAAATTACAACAAGCCTTTACCCAAATTAAGCAAAAGATCGCTCATACAATAGCCTTTAGCTCAGTCAAAACAAAACCAAATATAAAAAACGTGCTCTACTCTACAGCCAAGAACCATAGTTTATCCTAGAACCTTTAACAAAAAGTGCCTAGCAAAACTCAAAGTCAACCGCTAAAATTCTAGAGCCAAAATTACAAAAAGTCTAAAGCCAACAACACTCCCACAAAAAAAAAATAAAATTAGCAACCTATAAAAGAGTTCAAATTGCCTCAAAGGTAATAAACACTAAAGCACAACTCCTCCTAGCACCCCAACTATCAATACTAGAGTAAATATTCAAAACAAAAATTCTTTCTATCCACCATGCCACCAATGACACATAAAGCAAGTAAATCACCCTCATCACACAGCGCACCAGTATTAAAAAACTAAATCACTAAATTACCCTAAGATTTTAAAAATAATTATAAATTCACCGAAAAGTGAAAACCTTGGTCTCATAAAAAATAACAAGAGCAAGTAACACATGCTGAAAAATCTCCACCATACAACCAACTGCCAACAAAAAAACCATATTGCACTCTTTTTACTAATAGTTTTTGTTGCTTTATAAAAATAAAATGAAAGTAAAAGCCAGCTATATAAAGCCCCACACAACAAGGTACAAAAGCTATTAAAAGAAAAAGTAAATGAAGCCGACTCACTAAACTCAAATCAATTCAATTAGCCCTAAACATTACTAAAAAACAAAGTAGCCAAAGCTCGACTTCTACAGCAATTCATAAATTGTAGCCAATGCTATTCAAGAATAGTTTAAAAAGTAGGAAAAAAGCTAATTAGCAGCTTAAAACCCCCCAATTTAATCTTCTAAAGAAGAAAGAGATATCACTATCAAAGTAAAGAAACTATCTATAAAAGTCCACCATATAAATACCCATATCCCCAAAAATAAAACTAATGAAAAGCACCAAAACAACAAGCAAATCAATCAAGCTACAAAGATAGACCTGTGCAAAAATAGACTTAAATTAACATCACCAAAAAAAGTTGTTCCTAGCTAATTAAGCTCATAATGCCTAAAGTCATCAAAATAAAAATGCCACTTATAAATAGACACAAAACAGAAAATAGATTTAACCATAAACAGTATTTCTCAAGTTATCTGTAATGGTAAAACATGTGCTAAAATCAAGCAAGCCAAGCAATTAAAACCCCTATAATATAGTAAGTAATAGTCCAAATTTAAAGAAGCCTAGCAAATTAACTACATCACACTACCCTAAAATGCCAAAGTAAATGCTTTGTGCTCACAACAGTAAAAGCCACCACTAGACAGCTAGAGACCTACCCTATGCCTTACACTACAGCTCATAACACCATCCTAAGACTTAAAAAGCAAGTCCTTTAAAAACATAATACCCTTTAAAAAATTAACAACGGGACTCATTTCAAAAACAACCTTATCATAACCTCGTCTAAAGGACATAACATTCAGTAAGTGTACCATATCCCCTACCATGCACCAAACAAAATAAACAGTTGCAAACAAAATCAAAAAATAAAACAAACTATTAAAAAAACACCTTAAAAGGATTAAGTAAAAAATCTTTCAAATATTAAAAACAACATCTAACAAAAGCCACCTAGTTAGTTAACACCCAAAGCTCCACCACTAAACAAGCCCTACCCAATCTAAACCCCTACATACAACCAACAAAAAAATCCACATAATGCATGTCGAAAGTTTATTAAAAAAATTAAATTACTTCTGCCTCAAATACAAACTCATTCATAAAATGAGTTTTTGTAACTTAGTTTTGTATTATTTATTTTGTGTAACTTAGCTTTTGTGTAGACTCAAAAACTAAGTTACACAAAATAAATAATACAAAAAAATAAAGCAACACAATACGTACCTCAAAAAAATCTAATTATTAAGTCAAAACAATGTATAGATATCACTATTTACTAAATTTTATTGCCATTATCTATATATAGCTATATAATATATATATAATGTATGCGTTTATAGAGTTAAAATACATATTAGTTTTAGTAATAAGCTAACAATATGAAAATAAAGAGTAGAATGTCCTAAGTAACTTTATAATACTTATATCCCCTTTTATCTATTTAGCCCAAAAATAAATTTTGCACCTTTAAAACTAATTCTAAGAGCAAAATAAAGAGGGGGGGGGGGGAACTGCAAAGTTGATTTTTGAAAACTACACTAACTCCTCCACATTCCTACTCCTAAACTATGTTATATGCAAATATGCAACAATACAAACAATAAGACAGAGCTCTCCATTGCTTTTAAATAATTTTTAGCTAACTAAAGCAAAAATAATTTCTGAAACTATAGTTTCTCTTTTTCTTAGAACTATTTAAACAGGTCACACCTGTAGCCCACCAAATCAAGGCTGAGCCACAACATTTCCAACACCAAAAAGACTAATAAAAGACCGAATAAGCCAAATGACAACCCACAAAGCAAACTTTCTAAACTTATCATCTCTTTTAGAGCAATAAAAGGTTTCATTGTTCAATATCATTCATTTTTTATACTAAAAAATATTTTGCCTGTTAAATATTTTGCCTGTTAAATATTTGCCTGTTAAACAAATGTTTTCCACTTTTCTCCAAAAAAATCTTTTCCCAAACCAGTTAAGAAAAAAGCCACTTGAATATATTTTCTAAAAAAAAAAAAAACCTTTAAAATTTTCTCCCAAATTTTCCCTAAACCAAACCAAATACAAGTAGCAATGAAATTACACCTTGATTACTGGCGGTACTTATACCATGTAAACTCCTTCCCTCAAAGGCTTTTTCTCTGTTCTCTTCCCTTTTAAATTCTCTACCTTCCTAGTTTCTATTCACCATAACAGGATCATTGAATGCCTTGGGTTGGAAGAAACCTTAAAGACTATCTAATTCCAACTCCCTGGCCCTGAGCAGGGACATCTTTCAGTGCAGCATAGCAGGTTGGTCAGAGCTCCATATAATCTGGCCTGGAACTCTTCCAGGGATAGGGTATCCACATCTTTCCTGGGCAACTTGTTCCAGTGCCTCACCAACACCGCAGTAAAGGATTTCTTCCCAACACCTAATCTAAACCTATTCTCTTTCAGTTTGAAGCCATTGTTCCAAATCCCATCACTAAACGCTCTTATAAAAAAGTCCCTCATCACCCTTCTTGTCACTACCTTCAGGTACTGAAGGGAAGGCAGCAACTAGGTCATTCTGAAGCCTTTTCTTCAGGCTGAACAATCCCAACTCTTTTAGCTTTACATCATAGGGTTTTTTGCATCACCATTTTCTCTTTTCTTCCTAAAAGTTCCATTTCCATCCCTCTGATCATCTTGATAACCTTCCTTTTGACTTGCTCTAACAGGTCCTTTCTGGCTTGGGGATCCCAGAGGTGGATGCAGCCCTCCAAATGGGATCTCAGTAGAGCAAAGCAGAGGGGCAGAATCACCTCCCTCAGCCTGCTGGCCATGCTTAATTTGATCCAGCCAAAGACACATTTGGCTCTCTGGGCTGCAAGCACACATTCTTGGGTCCTGTCCAGACTCTCATCCATCAACACCCCCTATTCTTTCTTGGCAGGACTGCTCTCAATCTGTTCATCCTCCAGCCTCAGCCAGAGGCAGCATCTTGCACTTGGTTTTATTAAACTCCATGAGATTCCCACAGGACCACTTCTTGAGTTTGTCCAAGTTCCCCTGGATGACATCCTTTTCTTCAGGTGTGTCAACTGTACCACCCAGCTTGGAGTCATCTGCAAATCTGCTAAAGATGCACTGGATCCCAGAGTCCATCAGGACTCTGAGCCATTGACTACTACCCTCTGAGTCACTGACTACTACTACATCCATCCAACCAATTTCTTATCCATTTAAGAGTCCTCTCATCCAATACATCTCCATCCACTCAAACCCAATAGCTCAGATGCCTCTCTTCCCTCTCTCTAAGGAGACAAATAAAGTGACATCTGAGAAACCTGTTTTATGTATTGGTTTGCTGTAAATTTTGAAATGTGTGCACAGGCCTTGCTATAAAAGGAGAGGGACTGGGGGGGAGCAGGGGGGATCACATTTTTCACAATGCTTTGACATTTCACTTTCAATTCTTATTCCATCCTTACTTCTGGCTTGGTGCATTTCTACACAACAATACATGGGCTGTGTGAGAGATCCTGCTTCACTGAGCATCTTCAGTAAATAGAAGATTTCAAGAGCCATCTGGCAATCCTGTGCCACAACTTGTGGGAATATGATGTCAAAAAGGGACTTCGCAGATGTATGATATACCAGCAGATTAACAATGCCATTTTAATGCAGAAATATCTTCAGGATGAAGACCTTGTATTAATTTCTCAAGAGCAAAATACACAAAACAAGAACTAAACGCATCTAAATTAATAAAATCAAGAGTGTGTGCTTTAAATGGTGCCATTTTGAACAAGCAATTTGTTGTACTTAAAATATGATCTTCATCTACCCTTAATGCATATTTGAAACACAAAACTGTCAGGTTCTAGTTAGGGTCTAATGCACAAGCTCTGGCACCTCTATTCATAGGAAGTTAACATCTTGTTATGTGCTCTGAACATTGTCCTGTGAGAGGAATCCACCAAGGGTAAAAGGGAACATAGGCCCTCATCTGGCCTGGTTGAATTCCTTATCTTCTCTGTTTTCTACCTCTGTTTTCAGGTAGAAAAATGATAAAAGAAAGGCCTTGTAAAATCAGGCCTGCTCTGTTAGATCGATGGCTGGCCTGTCATTTCTTCGAAACAAAGCTAGTACTTTGCAAGTTCCCTTGTGAAAACAGTCCTGGTATGAATAGTTTGTCAACATAACAATCTATTCCTAGGTGAAAAACAACTAGCACTGCATAAACATTATATCTATCCCATGAGAATCAGTGAAGAAAATATGTAAACAATTTAGGAACAGAGAGATTTGACAGACAAGTATATGGTTACTTTTTACTAACCAATAGACTAATTGGCAAGAAAACCACTAACCAATTGGAGTCACGCACAAGGTCTGTAAAACTGTATTAAAATGATTTATGTGAATAAAGAAGGGCTTTTTCTGCATGAACAAAATGGAGTCTTCAGTGTTTTGTTCCAATATTCTCTATTGACTTACATCACCAGTGATGGTCAGTACATATTAATGTACTGCTGGTGAAGTGGCTGAGTCGATGGATGCATTTTATTCTGTAGCCTCTGCAACACCAGGGACTATCTCTGATTGTGGAGTAGGTCTTACAGACGACATGCAGGTTTTTTTAAAGAATGCCACAAGCTGGTAGCTTCAGCACATAAATCAGGGTCCATAGCTGAGTAGAGCTAAAAGTACTTCAGTCATATAAGGAAGTATCACTGAAACAAAGGGCTCCTCAATGTCTCCTAAATATATCTCTTTTTCATACATTTTCTTTCATAAGCCTCTTCTTCTCTACCCTCTCAGTTCCCACACTATTTATGTCTAAAACTTCTCCTTTTGCCAAAATGTTTCTCCTTACCATATAAGTTTGGCCTCTCAACGTCCATCTGCTTCTTCTGAGTTTTCAAAAAGGCTTGGATGTCAAATCCTTTTGCCACAGAAACACCACTGAGGAAGCGAGGAGGGATTTTTGCGCGGACATCAGGTTCTTCTGCACCAAACCCCAAATTAAGCAGAATCTCCACTGGATCTTTTTCCCAGAACAACAGCCATTCAGTGATGCTGTGGCGAAAACATCAAGGTTATTTACATCACTGTCTTGGTACCACTTTTTTCTTGCAGTAGTTATCATATGGTCTTGTTTATAATAATTTTCTTTCCTTCTTTTCCTCTCTTGTGGGTACTATTGCTGAAGTGGAAGTAGTCGCATTGCATTTTGGGTCATGTTGCTAAAAGATTAATATATGTTCCTTTCCCCAGAAAAATCTGGTGGTATTACATTTAGATAGCTTAGCAAGTAGAACATTAATAAAAGGTGTAGGTTCACAGCTCTGCAGGCTCCCTTTGCTCTAGACACAACACAGACAAGGCATGCTGCAGCTGCCATAAAGTCTCACAGTCTTTTTACCTCCCAGAGCACTGTAGCTTCAGGTAGGCTTTGATTTTTTACAAATTCACTTGAGATCAGGTAACTATTATTGAGAAGATTATTTTAATCTTTTTCAAATAAACAAGCAATCGCTTTTACAAATTAAGACCTTGACTGCTTATTAAAAACTGTACTCACATTGTTAATCTCTGGACAGACTAATAACTTGTATTCCTCTCTGGTAATATATGGATATAACTAACCTTTGGGGTGGACCAGTGAGCGTGAGCACATGCGAAAAGCTGAGATTCTTGCAGCGTGACATAACTGGACTTTCTGAAAACACTAGCAGGGACCTAGTCGGTAAAAAAGCAACCATGAAATATGTTTACTTACATATTCGTCTGGGACATCATTAATATTTCTTCCTAGAGTAAACATTTGCATTTTGTCTTAGTTTATTATGATACATAACAGCCATGTCTTAGAAGAGGAGTTGATATGAGTGAGGCAATGCACTTCTCAAGAGCAGTATGTTACGGTAGGTGTGAGAATGTATGTGTAAGGTAACAGTTAATTATAAAGGTGGCACAGTGGCTCACTTTTTGACAGATGGTGAATCTTTGGGGAACCTTTAGGGAGTATGATTTCTCTAGCCACCTATTTCAAAATATGTAATTGCCGCATAACAAAATTTTGGTGACACAAGGCATAATGGGCTGCAGCACCAGGAGTGATGAGAATGATTTTGCTCTTTACTTTATTGTGTCTGTATTTGCTAATCTGTAGAGAAATACCTGCTTTTCAGATCACTCACACTGTAAAAGGAATATCCCATACCATGGTAGTCTTGCCAACAGGTTTTATTATGCCCAAAATTAACTTTACCCTATGCACACCTATTAAGATCATTAGCAAATGTTTCCATAGAGTGGAAGCATTGCATTGATAATTTTTTTTTTACCATTCCAGATTATCTATCAGCTCACATATTAAACAGGCCTAGAGGGATATGCAGATTTTTTAATTAACACTGTTGATATAAGTTTGAAATAAGAAAACTGCAAAGAAGAACTAAAAAAATTATTTTTTTTACATTTTTCACTCAAAACAGAAATCATCAAACTAGAGAAAAGAACAAAAGACTGATTTAATAAAATAAGGAAAAAATTTAGCCTGAGTGACAAAGCTCAAACAAGCAATATCACTACACTCAAAGTGTAGTTTACTCATAGAATAACGCAATACATGTCAATAAGAAAAGGAAAATAAGTACCTTTATATTTCATGAATCCACATCAGTACACTCTAAGCCCCTGCATTTAAAAGTAGGCACTATGAATTGAGTTCCACCATGTGCTGCAGAACCCTTGATGATATCTGTATAGAGGAAATTTGATTAAAATAAATTTCAATCCCAGGGTTTTTTTTAATAAAACCCCCACAATTGGAATATATTACTTTATATTCTCATTCTAACATATACAGGTACAATTTTTGGTAATAATAGTTTTGCAAGTATATTCAAACTTCTGTGAATATTTGTGAATATTGACTTCTCTGGGCTTAGCATCATACACTAAATATGTTTGAGAGTAGTGACACATGCTGAATATTTGCAAGCATTTCTGGAGCAGGAAATATAAGTCCAACAACTTAAAACACTGTTAAGTGGACTCCAAGTATGCTACACCTGTGAGCTGTAAGGTATATATTTGATCATTTAATGAGAATGAGCTAGAAATAAATTAGATAAAAATATACAGTGCCTGTAGTTGTAACTTCTAACACTGAAATAACACACTTGGCTGATCAGAAAGCTAGGGTAACATTTGCCTACAAACAGCAGAAGATACCTGAATTGCATAAGATAAATGCTATGGGCTTTTTTATCTATAAAAATAAATAGAGAAAAACTGTCAAAGTTTTCTCTTCTACTTTAAAAAATTGTCTCAGTAAAGAAGAAGAAAACATCCTTTCAGAGGATTATTATTCTGCTCATAAATTCTTACATGAGTTTCTTCTAGCCTATTCAGTAAAAGGATATCCATCCAAACTGAGAACATAAAGGTTACTGACATCCTGTAATTTGTGCAGTAACATAAAACAGACTTTCTAGCAGCAAACTGAGCGTGTTTTGAATGAGAATCAACTGCTAGTTGTATACTATTTCCTACTCACGTGCCAACAGAAGCTGTAAATTCACTATAAAATCCTAGAAAATGTAAAAAGTAAGATTAGAAAGTGAGAATTAATACAATTTTTCCCCTAGCAGCACATACGTACTCCTCTCTGTAAGAGAACATTATACCACAAACTGACTGCTGGTGTGACTTCCTCAATATCTCACATTGCCAGGACTCAGTGAACACAAATCCTGTAAAATAAAAACCTAGCACTGTGAAACACTGGCTAGGATGTTAAGTAAAGAACATAATGAGGATTTTAATGATGCTGTGTTTATAGGCAATATAGGCAGTTGCATGTCACCAAAACATCAAATGAGCAGAACATGATAGGTTATTGCAAGTTGAGTAAGAGGCAGTATCTGGGGTGGCTGTACTCTAAAATGAGGCAAACACAGGTTGTGACACCTTAACTAGTTTTTATTGTAGGCCAAAGTAAGTTGTCCTGTATTTCTGTGGGGCAAGAGCATACCAATATACAGCTACCACGACTAAGACATCCAATCTGTTAAGTGGTAATAAACTGCTCAGGACCACTTGTCCACCTCGTGACTTGGAGAAAGTTTACATCTCTGGGTAGGGCAACACAGCTCATTTCCCTTCTGGTTAGTCTCAAGGTTTTTTCCTAATGAGAAGACTCTCATGACAAGTTTCTCATTAGAGAGGTTGTCATTTTTTAGAGTTTGTTTTCTCCATATTCAAGATATCATAGAAATTGCTCTGGGGAGGGCACGGCATTTATGTTTCCTGATCTATGTAAGGATTTTGTTTTGTTCCCAACACTAGAAATACTGAATCTGATTACGAAACTGGAACATACTTCGGGGGAAATAATGCCCTTTAGAAATCTGTCAGAAAATGTAACGAATATAAACAAATAAAAAATGCTTTTTAGACCAACTATGGTGCCAACTGTGACTCTCTACTAAACATCTAAGTATACCTTTGCCAGTGAATGTGGCCTCAAATACTTGAGGAAAGATAGGACATTTTTAGCCTTAGTAATCTCTTACTAACAGGAGACAAGATTAAATCACAAACTGTTGAACTGCATCTTCTATTCAATAAACAGGAAGTGCAGATATGGAAAGACTGATAAATAATATTTTGGGCTTCAAAAATATTCTTCTGTGGACATGAAGAGCTGTGAGGTGATCTGAGCTTCTTGTTCCTTTCCTATTAATAAAAAAAAATCTCTGCATTCCTTGTGTTCAACAGATGAGGAATTTAGGTGAGAACAAGTGAGAAGTTTTGCATTTAGGTCAAGCAGAATTACCGTCACCTAATAATCTTGTACCATAACTTCTAAAGTACATTGCAAACACATCCTAGAAACCTCTACTCCTTCAGCAGAAAAAAAAGAAATCATGCCAGTGAAGAAGGTGAACCTGGGACTTTTTGGTTGAAGACCTTACGAGAGAAAGAAAATATACACCTTAACCATGGTATCACCTTCTCCCAATAACTCCCTCCAGCCCAGACCAAGATCTGTGGTGCTTGATATTTTATCATTAAGCAGTCCTTATTAGAAATTATGAATGGTGTTCTGATGTTCTGTCTTACCTTCCTGCTCTTGGCCTTACCTTCCTGCTCTTATTCACCCTTGTTGGCAGACTGAAAATAAAACCCTCCCCAAAAGAACATCTGCTCTGTCCCAAGGAGAGACAAGATCAGGAGGACAGTCCAATAGGCAGGCCCAACACAGGTCATTCAGGACATGGATGGGGATGGCTTGTGGAAAAACAGAGCCATAGGCTCACGTTTCCTGTATGCATCTCCTACTTTCCTCTCAATATACATCAACTTTTGTTAAATATTGAGATTCAAATCTGGAGTTTATGCTTAAAGCAAAACCCATGAAATTTTAGCTTTCTACATGAGTAAAGTCTGCTATTTCTGAACTTAAATGTTATTAAAGACCTAATTAAATCAGCTTATATGGGCCAGGAGTGAGTAGAATGGAAGTAAAAGCCTTTCCAGTGTATCACCTAAGAGGAAGCTGCATGATAGCTCTCCAAGTGTTCAATGTTTGCATAGTGACATGGTAATTAGTAATGACACCTGCAATAATAGCTAGCTCTCCTTTCTAAGAATGTGGCTGACTTGGTCTTACCCTAATATTGAAAAATGTTGCTATGACTGTAATATAAGGCAACTGCTATTTTTTTTTGCTCCTCATCTCACTTCCAAATATCATTTCTAAGTCTGCATATGTTCTTTTTTTTCACACTTTAAAAGCAGTGAAAACATGAAGTTATACTGAAGGATTCATGGGAAATGCCAGTATTTCAGGCCTTGTTTTTATACCAAAGTTGGACAAAATTTTAAAAATATCTCAGATTTGGTGATCAAAATATGATTAATTTTAAGTAAGTTTAAGGTTAAGCTATATTTCTCAACAGTGGTACTTTGCCTATGGAATTAGGTACAGTATGTGTAACCACAGTTTGTGCTATGAATCATTCTTGTACAGTTTGCTACATCTACCCTGGGGCATACAGCCTTCTGAAATTACCACGGCAAACCAGTCTATTTGATCAGAAAGAGACTGAGACACATGATGGGAAATTCTATCTTTCAAAGAATAGCCTGGAAATTAATGGAGCATTGAGACATATTTCTCATGAGGGACTGTGTCATAAGCAAGACAGGTCGTTTCAGAACAAATAGTTGTGTAGAAAGCATTTTGATGTAGTTTAACAAAATAAAAAGCTCAATTGTTCATTCAAATCAGCCAAAATAGAACATTTTGTTCTGAATTTTCAGGGGTCACAATTTTCCTACCAGAATCTTCAATACTGAAAATATTATATTTCTTACTGGAGAAAAAAGATAAGTAATTATATAATGAAGTAACACAAACTTACAGAACACAAGAATGCAACTAGTGATGGATATTTTCTTCTATATAGTCCTCTAAAAATAAAAGTAGAGCTCTCAGGAAGACCATTGCCAAATTATCTTACCAATTACCAGCCCATTATATGACTTTATTGATGGTCAGTCTTGGAATGGATAGGAAATACTGGGAGAAGAGTCTAGTAATTTCCTTTAGGGGTCTGAGGGCTTTTTATAACTAAATTTGGAAAGAAAAATAAAATTGCAAAGCATTACTTTATTATATGCAGCCATAAATATTCTGTAAGTATCTAGCAGTCCTAATGAAAATTGAAAACAAAATTTTCTTATTCTGCACGAATGCATCCCAATACACAGTTCCTGCATAGCTTGAACTGTGAAGACTGTCCACTCTTGTGTAGAGGGAGGATTATCCTCCAGCAGAGCCGGAAATGTATCCCAGCTCTCCCACCTTTCTTTTCAGTTTTTTAACCCAAAGATAAGCAAACACAGCTCACAGATATTTAAGTTGTTGCTGAAAAATATCAAAGGCAGGCTTCTTTCCCTGCAGGTTCAACCAAAGCCAATGGGATTATCAGTTTAAGGACACATTACGGAGGAGGGAGGGAAGGGCTGATCTACAACATGGCTGAATTAGACATAAGATAAAGTGGGAGGTGGCTTCATTGCATTATTACCTCCTGGATTCAATGCTGCAATTCTCATTAGCACAGTGAAAAGACATGGAAAAATTGCAACAGTCACAAGTCTTTACACTCAAGTCTTCAGAGACCTAATTTTGACATGTGGAATATGAATTTACAAAGTTACTCTATTTTCTTTTATATTTTTTTGTTAAACTACAGAGCAACAGAATTGTTTGAAGAATGCCCATGTCTGCCCAGCTGTAACTCTAAAAGGTCATTACTGGTTCACTGAAGATTAGACTATACCTGTAAACCAGCATGTTTTCTCTCAAGCAATCTTTTCAGTTCCCTTTATGGTCAGTAAAAGAGTTCAGCCATATTAAGAGGAAGACACAAAGAGGTTTTTTTCTCTGTTGATGGAAGAATCAGCCTGGCCTTGGACTAAACAGAGAGCTCTGAGATTTTATTTCCTGACAAGTGGCGCATTTACTCAGACAGAAATGAAAACAGTAGAACACTTGTGAAGGTTTGGTGAAAGAAAGATAAGATTCTGCTACACTGGCAATGTTTTCCCTATCCAATGAAGAAAAAGGAGGCAAACCACAATCATTACTATGACACTGAATATCAGTATAAGTATCTGGTACTTGAAAACTCCCCTGGGAAAAAAGAAAGTTGTGCTTTTTTAACATTTCAATAGTGTAGTGGGTTGAGCCCTGGCCAAATGCCAGTGCATCCACTAAATTTTTTTACTCATTTTCTGCTGTGAGATAAGGATTAGAAAAAGGGCAAAAGCAGTCTCAAAATTTTAAAGGGTATGAAGAAAGCTTTATTAACAGTACTAAATGAAGAATTATGAGAATCAGAATAAACGTTCAGAACACTTCTCCTCCCCCTACCTTCTCTTTTCTTTCCCACTGGAACTTTCAGTCAGGTTACCACCTCTAAAATAGCCTTTCTTCAGTTCACATAGGGAGAAGAGTCTTCTTGCCATGCCAAGGAAACTTCTCCACAAGAAACAGTTTTCTTGTGGCTTCAACATCACAGCAAATCAGCTGCCCTGGAGACAGAAATCTGTTCACCATGTGAAAGTCCCTCCCCTCAACTTACAGATTTCCCCACAATTGTTTTTGAGAGCTCAATCTTTGACTAATGTGGTCCACTTTTAAGGATGAGTTGTTCAAAAGCAAAGGTTCTCTTCATCTATCTCTAAGATCATCTTAATCTTTGGGAAAGTAGATGCAAAGACCTTGAAGGAAGGTCTCATCTCATCTGAGGAAGACCTCATCTTCCCTAGGGCCAAAGTTCTTCATCACTTATCTTTCCCAGTTCAAGCTTCTTACTGGATCACAGCTACTTCAACATCTGCCTGCTTTAGCACAGGTGCCTTTGCTCATGTCTACAGTTTGAACACTCCATCCCCCCATGCTTTTAATGAATTACATATATATTCTAGTGTATCATAGTCCATCACAATGGCCTTACAAAAGAATTTCAGCTCTAAAGTTTGAAGCATCTCCTCTTTCTCTTCCCTCTGGATTTCAGCTCTTCCTTCTCCACTGACTTTGGTGTCTCAGTGCTGTTCCCTTCATGTACCTTTACTTTCCTCTGACTCAGGAGAGGATTAATGTCTGTTAGTTTCATCTGTGCACTGAAAGAGTTCATATCTCGCTAGACCTCTTCGGATGGTGCCATGACCTCTGCAGGCGGTGGCTGCTCGGGCTGCATGGCTGTTTTCCAGTCCCTGCCACGTTCAATTCCAGCCACGGCGCTGCTTTCTGTGTGGGGCTGTAGGGTCGGGTCTGTTCTTAGCGGCGTGATCTCCCGCAGTGCCAGCAGGATGGCTCGGCAGCTCACGGCTGGATTGGGGCACGGCTCAGCTCCACTCGAAGTCAAGCTGAGCCAGCCTGGTCCACCGGCCGTGGTTGGAACTCAATGGCGGCAGAATCTCAGCAAAGCTGCACCACACCATGCCACACCACGCCATGGCCTGACCTGGCCGGACCGCATGGCAGAGTGGGGTCTGACCCCAAGCTATGCTAAACCAAGCTATGTTAAACCAGGACAAACAGGAAACACAAACAGGTGCAAAGATTCCACCAGAACCTCTGTGAGCAAGAAAGCAACATTGAGAATAAAAATGAAGATGGAATTAGTGACTGAGAACAAAGCACAAATTCTTGTCACCAGTACAATACATTGGCCTGAGTCTGATGTCATCTCAAAAAGCAAGTCTGGAAACTAAATAAAAAAATTCCCTGCACTTATTCATTGTGAAACATCAGTGGTTTTACAGCCCATCAGCCAATAGAGAGCTCTATTGCTGATGATATTGTGGGAAGATATTTTTTGAGGATGAATCTTTGGGCTGCTACTCTGGAAACACATGTTCCAAATGGACAAATCTTCTCTTTCTGTTGCACATCAATTTCCTGAGTGCAACACAAATATAAAAATATTTTGTCTTGTTAAGAGTATCCTTTTAAATTGTAATATTTATGTCATTGTACTCTAATCAGTGGAATAATGTGCTCTTCTTTTCCTTTTTAATATCACTTTGGAAATTTTGAAGTCCTCTGAAACAGCAAGTGCTGGGGCATCATCACAGTTTTTTATCACTTCTCATGTCTTTCAGAAATTAAACCTTTCCCAATATTCACATGCCTTTGCAACCAAATGTGAGTTTAGTGTGACAGCACTGACATAGCTGTCCAGCTGCTAGCCCTCAAACCATGCAAACTGCTCCAGCAAAGCACAAAAGCAATGTTCCTTCAATGCAATTTTTAATCACACCAAGGTTCCTGAGATGGTGAGAGGAGTAAGGAGAAGACATAGAAACCAGGCTGTGTTAAAGACACTCAGAGAGAAAAATGGATTAAGCCCTGCAAAAGCAGCTTTTAAATGGCTTAGTATCAGGGGACATGGTGTTGAAAGGGAAGACTTATAAAATGCTGTATTATTCAGTGAATTTGGAAAGCTTCTTGTCTGACCTTGGGAGTATTGGTTCAAGGCACAGCTCAGCTGCCAAAAAAATGCCTTCACTTTGCTGAGACACTTGATCTGCATCACCTGGGACAAAGCCACCACCTCCTGTGGAAACCCCATCAATGAGGTGAACTGCATCTAAGAGAGGCGATTTTTTACTTTCCTGGC
Organism: Ammospiza caudacuta; assembly: GCF_027887145.1. Classification (NCBI taxonomy): domain Eukaryota; kingdom Metazoa; phylum Chordata; class Aves; order Passeriformes; family Passerellidae; genus Ammospiza; species Ammospiza caudacuta. The sequence goes on along the minus strand of NC_080593.1, from coordinate 55,866,398 downwards.
ATGAAACACAAAAAAAGCCATGTCTAGGTCTGCAACAGTCATGCACAACAGCTCAGATGTAACACCAGAGGCAAAATATGTTGCAAAAACACTACAACTGTTTGGGGTAGAAAAAAAAATTGCTTTCCTGTTACAGAATCGCAAAATAACAAGGTTGTAAGAGACCTTCAACACCACATAGTGCAACCATCAGTATAGAACCAAAATAACGACCATAAACAATACCCTCAAGAATGCTTCCAGAGATGGTGACTATGTCACCTTCATGGGCAGCTTATTTCAATGCCTAATCACTCTTTCAGTGAATTTTTTTCTCTAATATCTAATAAGAACCTCCCCTAGTGGAACCTAAGGCCATTTTTTCTCATCTTTTCACTTTATCCATGGCAGAAGAGACTGACCCCTACCTTACTAGAGCATTCTTTCACGTAATTGCTGGGAGAAATGTGGTCCCCCCTGAGCTTCCTCTTCTCCAGGGTAAACAACCCCAGTTCCCTCACCTGCTTCTCACAGGACAGATTTTACAGACCCTTCACCAGCTTTGTTGCCTGTCTGGAAGTGATTTATGATGATAGCCTATTCCATGATCGTCCGCTTTATGCCCAAAAATGGTTGCTGTATCTTTAAGGCCCAGGACTGGATGTGTGCCAGACCAGGGAAAGGGGAAGCTTTGGGCTCTTTGGTGGCCATTTTTGAAGCCTCCCTGCCCAGGCATTCTATGGCGCTGCGTGGTTAGGTTTTGCTCGGCTATCTTGATTTTCTTGGCCCAGGGAAAATTTTTTCCCTTCCATGTCTTGGAGGCTCTGCAGAAGCAATCTTTCAGTTGCCTTGAGGTCAACTGAACATCAGCTGGTCCAAGAACTGAGAAGCAGAACCGGCCAGAGTGGGCCACTCTGTTCCAATGCCAAGCTTTAGAGAAACAAGCCGGGGAGACAAAGCACACCAAGAGGCTCCAGCCCAGCTGCTTCACCCACTGTGATTGCTGTGGAGAGGAGGTTGATGCCAGAGAAAGCCACCAGGTTTTCTACTACCTGCACCTCCCCCATGGAAGCACCACTTTCCTCAGAGTGAAGGCTGGCACCATTTTGCACCACATCTCGGGAAGGGGTATTTCTCCTGCATTTACCCCATTTCCCAGGCATTTTTGGGTCTTTGTTCCTCTATGTGTGTGGATGGGTGTGAACTCTGATAATTTGGTGTTTATTAGTTCTTTACTTTTCTTCCTTGCCTTGTGGGCACTTGTTGTTAAGAAACTCTTGGTTTAGATTTTTTTTCCCACTTTTAGCTATTAGTATTCATTTTCTATTGGTGGAGGGGGATTGTTGAAACCCTTTAGAAGATATTACTCATTAATTACAGAGTGTCCTCTCTTAAATATGTCTCAAAATTGACATGTTTCTTCCTTTAACACACTCCAGCACTTCAATGTCTTCTTTATTTGTGTATATTTTTGGTGACTGGGTTCTTTTGGCATGACAACAGAATGCTAAGTATGCTTTTGCAACATAGAATGAATAGGAAAAAAATATGCTTTTTTCAGATCCCATAGCTAGGATGAAAATTCTATTATCAACTCTATGAACTGTAGAGTTCATACTCTGTGTGATTTATGAATTAATGTTGTTTTTAGGTAACACAAAAACAGAAAATGGGAGGAAAACAACAGATATCCTTCATACTACAGCTGTGGAGTCACTTATGTGACACAGTTGTGTTCTCCATTCTGATTTAGCTACACTTATGGCAGTTCCATCAGGGAAAAAGAGCACAGTATCTGTCTACCAATGGCTGCTCCAGTAAACAAGAAGAAATATGCATCTAGCCAGGTGCCCGGAGGAACAGAATAGTCTTTTTTTTCTGGTTAGTATAATTCTTCCTCTCAGTTATCATGTATTAGGAAAAATCAGTGCTTGAAAACTTACTGGTTTTTTCTGTGTCTTAATCAGTAGCAAAAGGAGTTGACAAAAACCTTTTCTTTAGCTTTAGGATCTGACTTTGGGCAGCTAAATGAAGCTGGGGTCCCCTTTCCCTGCCCATGAACATCCAAATTGTTAAGCACACTGAACTCAGAGCTGCTGTAGGATGACAGGATGATCTTTTTTTATTTTTTTTGGTCTCTCCAGCATGCCTGCCATTGGCTTTGACAGAAGCAAAGGACACTCAGTTTGATATTCAAAGAACTGCTGGAATATGTGAAAACTCACAAGGATGAGTGACTCCAGGAAATGAAGCTTTTCTGAAAGCACAACGCTGTAATAACACTTCAAGCTTTCTCATATGCTGGTAAATTTAAATTTTGAGAGGGTTTTACCCATGTGAAGCCTTTGGTAAAATTTCTGTCCAGAGGCCATAATATCAACTTGATCTGGTCTTTTCAAAGTAGAAGTCATAGAGCTGGTTGAGAGAAGCAGTGTTGTTCACTCTAAATAACAAGATTGGAAGCGGATGGTATCTTCATGCTGCATTTTAATTATTATTAGAAAACTCACTCTAATTGAGAACACTACACATAAAGGTAAATAACAATAGCTAAAGATGTTTCACAGAATCACAGAATGGGTGGGCTTGGAATGTACCACAGTGGGTCATCTGGTCTAACCCTGCTCAAGCAGCCTCATCCTAGAGCACCTTGCACAGGTTTGTGCTGAGATAGCGCCTAAGTAATTCCAGTGAGGGACAGTCTACACCCTCTCTGGACAATCTGTTTCAGTACTTTATCACCTACATAGTAAAGAAGTTCTTCCTTGTATTCAAACAGCATGAGACTGTGTTGAAGAGGGAAAGAGTTGCATTGTAAACCTTCCAGATACATAAGGGAAAGTGCATAAATTCAGTGCAGAGGTTGCAAAAGCAGAAAATTAAAACAACATTGGAAACAGTATCAATAGCAATAATTTTGCAGTACATTCAGTTTAAGTCTGTTCCCTTAGCTCAAAAATGCATCTGTCCAGTCAAAAGAGAGTCTATGAAGCTATGAAAGAAATAAAAGCTTTTTAAATCTGGAATTAAGCTCTTTTAAGTAGAATTAAAACCAGAAATTAGGAGAAAAAAATTATCTTTACATCATATCTTACAGATTAAAAAGTCTTTCTAAAATATTTTGCCATTACAAAGAAAATGCTAATTCTAACCTGTATGGCTTGATTCAGTTATTAATATAGTGGAATAATAGGAAGCTGGTGAACCTCTGCCTCTGCTCTACCAGATGTCTGAAAAACTGGAATACAAGCACTGGCATTCTTCACTAGGCTTTCCACACCCGTTGTTTATATTTTTTGAAGATACCAAGAAGGTCAAAGAAAGGCTTTTGCCAAGAAGTAGTGTTTAAGTTGTCAGTTTGACTTGATAATTGTTTGTTAGCCTTTTGACAAAGGGAAAGCAGAAATCAGAGCTAGTCTAGCTTTTAACAATGGGAATTATAGAAAAAGACAAGATAGGAAAGAGAGGGCGAAGGTGTGAGTGCAGCGATAACTGACACATGGGGAAAAGAATTGGAAAAAAAAGCAAAGATGCTTTGGTTTCTTCCCTTTCCATGAAATATACTACTGTTCTTTTAACTTTGTATGCCTTCTTGGCACATATACCAGGGAGACGATTATACTTCAATAAGGAAGTAATGCAAACTTACCTTCATTTGGTTACCATGGATATGGCACTACAGGAGTCAAAGCCTACAATTTGCATTGCAAACAACCATGAGGAGTGAAGGACACACAATATGGTATTCTGGCAAAAGACTGTCCCAGGATCTTCTTTGTGACAAGTAAAACAATCACCAGCTTTGGGTCTACTTTGCTATGAAGAGAAAAAAAATATAAGGGATGTTGCATTTCAGATGAAGAAGGAAGAGACAGAATCACTCACATCTGCAGAACAATTGGTATTTCTTGTACTACCTAGTGTAAAATAGCTGACAGATAGGTATGACAACAATTCAACTTTCTGTCCTTTTCCCTGTGGGATACTGAAGCTAAATGAATATGCTGATAACCTGGACTAAGTAATTTCCACAAGCACTGGAATGGTTTAAGAAGCAGCCAGATCTTTGTACTGTTAGGCTTTTTTGCAACAGTTTTTATCTAGCTGAGTTCCCTCTTCATTCTGCAGAAGTACTGTGTAATATTTTCGTTACAAAGGGACCAGTTAAATGAGCAGTTTTCTAAGGAGACCTAGTTGGAACCAGTGTAGTACAGTTAATAGAGAGGAGGAAAACTGTCTTGTTTCCCAAAAAGAAATCATGGATGATGATGTTTGGCTGTTAGATCACTAGATTGTTAGTATTTTTTATTATTACTGCTGTAAGCTCTGCCAGATATAAAGTCATATATCATTTTTATTTCAACTGACATGGGATACAAATGGTGCAGCCCTGCTTCTATGGAGAGACTTGACCAAAGTGCCATTGGTTTGACAAAAAGAAAATTGCATACCAAATGATTCATCCATATATGTGAATCAAGGGTTTTCTTTCCAAAGGATCTTAGGCAGAATAGTAGATCAGATGTTGAGCAAAAATATTTTCCTCCCTTAGCACTGGACTAGGCACTTCTCTGATGGGGCTAGGGCAACTATATAATTCCAAGATACTCTTCTTATCTCCTCACTTCAGGAGAGTGGCCCACAATTAGAGACAGGGTGCCAGCACCATCTCAGTAGGTTTCTTTTGGCAAGAAGAGTGCAATCAGACCTCTCTGTTCTAACACCATCATTCTCTGTGGGTACGAGGGATTAATTAGGACCACCAACTCTTCAGCTGCTCTCATAAGGATCCATGAAGTAATAGATTTGCACCAATACAATCCCACTTGCATCAGTGGATTTTTTTCCTGTTGCTGTCTGCCATTGAGGCAATTATCAGCCCCAATCATCTCTGCCTTTTCATGTTCTTACAAACCAAGCAGCTGGCACCGTGCCTATCCTTGAATGCATTTTATATCACTGTTGTCATGGGGAGTTCAAGCCCACTGCCATTGTGTCCTTGAACAAATACTGGAAACAAAGAAGAGGGAGCTTGGCAAATAGATTAAAGTACCTCTTTGCTCCTCTGTCCCACCTCAGCATTCTCCTTGAACTCAGACCCCTTAGCAGTCATATACACACTTGAGGCCAGTTTTAGAAGTGGATAGCAACAACCCTGGAACAAGATCTTCAGATACACTGAGGATTATTTCAGGCATTTCCAGTAGCCCTAATAGTAACTACTCATGGGACAGATTTTCAGGCCATTGGGACAGGCCTGAAAATCTGGGACAGGCCTTTCAGCCATTGTGCAGCTGGTGAAGAAGAAAGAGAAGGGAACATGTATAAAACACAGAAATACTGCCTTAGCCTCATGTTGCCTATGTAAGCACAATTGGACACATGCTTCAGTCTTTCTCTATCCTTTCAGAGCACCTGGCAATTAAATGAAGCCCTGGATCTACTCTTTCCTCTTCTTCTGCACTAGCCCATGAAGCAAGTCAAGAAGAGGGGTGAAGGTGGGACTTGAAATGGGAGCAAACACCTGAACCAGCAGCAATCCCTGCATGCCTACAACAGCTCTCCAGGGCTTCAAGTCCTCAGCCTACCCTTGCAGCAGTGCAGAGTGGGGCTGTGTTGCCCATGGGCTACTCATAATGCTCTTCCATGTGCGCTCCACACCAGCAACAGGAAAACATAGAAAATTCCAGTGCCAGCCTATCCCATTAAGCCAAAGCAATTACAAATTCTTACTATGTGTAAGTGTCCTTGAAAACTGACTTAGCATTTTGTTTACTGTTAGTCTCATCCTCCTGCCCTGTGGGATCTTTTTCTTCCTCTTCTACAAATTTTGTTGGGAAACAGTCTTCTTGGAATTTCTTTAAACAACAGTGTGCCAGCCAATAGAGATGAGTGAGGTAGTTAGGATGGTAAGTCTCTTGAATGACAAATGACTCACAGGGAATAACCTATGAAAAGTACTGTCTAAAATGTCTGAAAACATGTTTGGGCTCTGACCTCCAATCAATAGGTTTATCCCCTCTTTGTGTTCAGTCTTCTGTTTATTTTATTAAAAACATATTGTTACTTTAATTTTAATAAATGTGCACAACTTCAAAGGGAATGGTAAAAGCAGCATTCCATGTCTCCTCATATCAGCATGACAGTGAAATCTATATAAAACTTCTGAATCTATAAAAGGCAGATATCCTGCTATTTCCATTTCCACTGGTTTCAAGAGTTACATACAGATATTCCAGAAGAGGCAAATGGCCTGGCTGTTTTTATTTTTAGTGTTGTCAGAACCAGGAATAACTGCCCTTGTTCTTATGGACAAAGCTAAATTTCCAGTACTGAAATTTAGAACATTTTTTCTTCTTGATAAAATTAGTGTCTGTAAGTCATAAAGGTTACAAAAATAGTTAAGTGTACTGGCCCTTGCAATGTAAAATGAGTCCTGTAAGTAGTCATTTCAGGGTACAGCATCAGCGCAAATTATTTTTACATGTTGCTATTTATAGGAATAGGTAGAATCTGGTTCTCACCGAACTTTTTATCCCTACCTCATCCTTACATATGAGTTCAAATTTCTTATGAGAAGATAATAATGGTTCTAAAAGCCATTATAGGATGAGTATGCATTTCACTAATATCTCAATAACAGTTTAACACAGAGAAGGAAACACTAATTCATCTTGGTTGCAGCTAGTACTACACAATTTTGTCACGTATTTGGAGCAGATTCAGATAACTTTTGGTTGATTCACAGGCAGCCTGGCTGACTTCAGTCAGAAGTCAGCACGCTTGATGTGTATCAGTTTATAAGGAAAAAAGCCAGATGAGGTTGATCTTGTATCTCAGATTAGAAGTACTACAGGTACACCAGAACTGGCCTGACAAGTGTTTAATGGTAATTACTCATTTTTTTCTCTCTGCAGTAAAAAGTTTCAACTGATTTTTTTAGTACATAGGTTTTGCCCAAAATTACTGCCCAAAATTAACTGACAGTCGCTTCAGATCTAATTCTGAGGCTACAAAAGTAAATTGAAAGTTACCCACAGAAAATTTGGTTAAGGTTTCATTCACATCAGACTCTGCTAGCCTTCATGAACATTAACTTTGCCCATCTACAAACTGGCACAGGAAAACCTGAGGGCAAACATTTTGCTTTTGTGTGTTGATAAGAGCATATTTGGCATACTGGAGTCACAGGAGGGACATTGTAAGCACATGTAATCTTTTGTGTTGTAGGCCAGATTTTTTGTCCCTTAGTCAACCAGATATTTCATTTAAGCAACTACGAATTCTATCTCTGCCTCTGAGAAAATGAGGAGTATAGTTAATAAGTCAATAACTTAATCTGACTTTATACAAGCCAATAAAACTACACAGCTTACTATCTTAGATAGTGTATGTTTCATTACTCAGTGACTTAAGTTTCAAGCTTTAGCCACTAGTAATGGCATTGTCCCATGCACCTGGAATAATATGGTATGAGAGACAGTCCTGCTGTGTAAGATACACCTTCCCTCTACATTAATTGTATTTGAACCCAGTGGGACAGCAGAAAAGGAGTTTCGTCCTCCAAAGATACTTTGGCATTGCTCTTCTGCCAAACAATGGTTCTGTGGAGCAGGCTTACAAAACACATGCAGCTTCAATAGAGAATAAGGGAAAGTAAACAAGTCTTACCAGTGCCAGCACAGGTACTGCAGAGCATGCCCCAATGCTTCTTCAGAAGCCAGAGGAGGGACAAGTGAGAGTCTGCTGTAAAGCAGCTCTCCTATCTCAGCTTTACAACTCTGGAAAACTCTCACAGCTGTCCTGTTTCTAAAGGAGGGAGGACAAACATTTGCCTAACATGACTGATATTTTCATAATCCCCACCCATGGATACCAAACCTCCCTGATTTTCAAATATGCTTTGTCTACTCCATACCATGTAAGTGTTTTCAAGAACAGACAAGGTCAGGAAGCTTTGTTGAAAAATGATGTGAGAAGTGGATGTGACACAGAATTTAGGGCCTTTGACAATTATTTTTAGTGTTGCCATCCTGCTGATTGCAGCCATCCTCACTGCACACAGACATACATGAATGCAAAACACTCTGGGCAATCCTGCGGGGTAAGGCAGAGACAGACTGGGAAGAGGTCCTAATGACATCCAAAACTGGATTCCCAGTTTATGGCATCTTCCACAGATGTGAAGGACCAGATGTCTGCAAGAAGCCAGCCTATCCAATTGTCAGTCAAGTGCTCAGGGATGGTGGTGATCACAGAGTTTATCAGAACAAATCCTTATGCTTTTACGACTCATGGAAACAGCACAAAGTTCTCTCAAACATCAATCTCAATGCAAAAACAAGATTTTTCAGAAATTAGGTGGGCTAACAAAAAAAAAAAAAACAAACTCAGCACTGGAAAACTAATGAAAATTACACAGCCAAAGTCTACAAAACTGCTCTGGTCAGACTTGGAAAAAACCAAACAGCCAGACAAACAAATAATCCAAGCTCATAAAGCTGCTCTCAGCAAGCTGGACTCAGCCCTTCAGCAAGAGATTATTTTTGGTCAACTTTTTTTTTATAATATTTTAAATTTTCCTTCCCAATCTCCTGTTAAAATACCCTAAAACAACGACATGACAGCAACAACAACTCAACTTCTTTCTCAGAGATTTAAAACCACAAATATCTTCAGTACAAAGAGTTTGGTTGATGGCCTGTGACACTGGAGAGAAACTATTCCTGTCAGAGCTACTTCTAAAATACTAGGCAAAAAGAAGAGAATGTTTTTCAACAGAACAGCCACTAATAAGGAGCTATTGTCATGTATGCATGTGCCTGCTCTTCTATGGGTGCATATGGGGGATGTACTAAATTAGAAGAAAGTGTTGAAAGTCTATTTTTCCAGCATTCTCTGTGAACTTAGCAAGAAACATGCTAAAGAACAAATCTGGATGGTGAAAAACTAATACAACTTCTCTTGCAAACCAGGGCAAAAATACATCAATCTGTGCTCTTGCCATGCATCTTCTGCTACCTTTTTTGTCACACAGGACACTCAAAGTTGAAGTGCTAAAACCAATTTGTGAAAACAGCATATAAATGACAGGAATTTCCCTGTCCTCTGACAGCATTCTCCCTAGAGATATCTGGCTGGTTAGCAAGTTTCTGAAGAATTTTCTTTCCCCAGCAAAAAACAGGGGTATGTTGAAATTGAGAATCTTCTGAGACTGAAGCTTTCACAAACTGGGATTTTTTTAATGTTCTTTTTTTAATTGTCTTTAAACAAGCATCTAGTATTTTCACATTGCATTTTACCACTCTGCTACTATGATACAACTGGCAAACACTGCTCAGCAACTACAGAAAGTGGGTACCCCCCCCATTTTTTCTTTATTACTTTCAGATATTTATTAATAATAAAAGTGGGTGCATATTTTCATAGAAAAGAGTAAGCTAGAAAATGGTACTGTAACATTAGGAATTTAGGTGATTCCAAAATTCAGATAATGTTTTCAAAACAGACATAATCTAGGAAATTTACAAGGCCATAATTTTCTATTTCTCCATGCCTGCCTAAAAATTAATACCACGGTCCTTGCAAAGTTTGTTGGCTGTTATCTTTCCCTAAGTACCATTCATAGGAAGAGATGGAAAAATTACAAATTTTATAAACACAAGTCAGATCACAAACCTTTTGGATCCTGTAGAAAGATTATAAACAATCTATTAGTAAACGCAGAATGACGATTGTCTTCCAAATCAAATCAGTCTTCTGTACAGATTATTCTAGTATCACTTACATGATTTAATTTTATCCTTACAGGAATCTGCTCATTATAAGGAGAGGATGAAGCCAGAATGGAAGCCACAGGCAAAATGCTTTATATAAAAACAAGATTTTGGGTTCGCTCTCTTTTCTTTAGTTTTTCAGCTGTTGTGACATCCTCAGTATTTCTTGGGCATATGTATTTCTGGTACTGAAGACAGGTGATACTCTTCTAACATACAGCAACTCTGAAATATTCCAGTTCCTTGTAGAAGATTACTGTAAAAAAGTAATGAGGAAGTAGTGCAAAAGCATTTGGACACAAATGTTTATGAAAATACCCAAATAATGATTATTTGAATAGATGTGCAAATTTCCACCAGCAGAGGTCTTTTTCACTCTAGAATGAGTTAAGGAATTCATAAAAGGCTGTCTTTTTTCCTAAGGGAATATGTTAAAACAGTCCAAATCTCTGAAGTATTCATTATCAAAGCAATCTTGGGTGGGATATCAACAAAACCTCTGTTATCACATTTCTTATATATATGCAATTGATAAATTTAAGCGACCCTGCTGGCTTAAATATTTTTTCCTGAATATTTATATTTGTTAGGAAAAAGCTTGCCTATGCAACACTAAAACTTGATATAAGTCTCAGTAAAAATGCAGTGGGCAAATGCAAACCACCTGTTTTCTCCTTTTATTTCTCACGTCTACCAGCATCAGCTGTGACTCCCTTCCCAGAAAGACAAATCCCATCCTCATATAACTTCCCTGGTGGCATGGCTGCCATTGAGGGGCATCTCTAACAACCAGACTGTGTTCTCAAGGATATACATGCATATAATTTATCTGAAGAACAAATTATGAACTAATACATATTGATGTTTCAGGAAAGTAGCTCCTTTTATGTTTTTAGCTTTAACAACAGTAAGAGCTCTTTAGGAAATGATCTGGAACTAAACAAAAAAATTTAAAATTTAAGAAATATCTCTTAGGCACAACTATGGCATGAACATGAGAGAATGTTGAGCTGTTGTACTGTAAAAAATTAGAAATACAAATGGAGAGAAATGGGTTACAATGATTCAGGTAAGTGGACATGTATGGGAGGAGGGTTGATAGTAGCTATTCCTCGTATAATCATACTGGGAAACACACATATGCTGGTTATCAGGGAGCTCTGAATTTTGGATTGTCTCCTTAACTTATGGGTGAAATATGCTTAGAGAAACATTTCCCACTACATTGTCAAACTGCCATTAAAATACAAGCACTCACTGGCCAAACTCTACTATTTAGTTCTTCCCTTTACTGAAAATACAATTTTCCGATCTGGATATATTGTGCAATCTGCTGATGAAATACAGTATAAAACCAGCACTGTTTATAAGTGTTTATCATCTTCAACATCACATTATTTTTTCCCACACCCCAGCAGAGGTGAGGATTCACCAGCACTAGACATTATGTCCATAAGCACACACTGTCTTCTAAGCGCGTAGAAAAAATTTCTACATCAGTTCAAGTAATTCCTAGCAATGCAAGGAGCATCATTTTATACTCCATTTGTAGCTCTAGCACATTTTTCTTGCAAGATATACCCTAAACAGAGACATCAATTGTCCCTCTCTTTAACACTTTATTTTTGTAGACTTCCTACCCCAAAACCTACCACGAGACTAGATCATGTATATGAAACTACAGATACAGAATCCTAGAATAATTTAGGTTGGAAAACACCTTTAAGGTCATTGAGTCTAACTTTATTTATGTACCTATGTAACATTTGTCTTCATAGTAGTATAATGCAGTTAAAAGCAAATTAGAGGAAAAACACTATGGTATTTTTATTGTAGATCCAGTGTGCATGTGGCTCTCCCACACTTGAAAGAGACTAGCTGGATATGCTACCTTGTCTGTCTGGTGTTCTGAGAAGGACAATATATGTTGGCCAAGAAAGAAATTCAGTTGCAAACTGGACTGTGGACAGGTGGTGTCCTGTACAATAACACACTCAGCAAAGACAGCCTTGAGTTTGATTCAAAGCACCTGAAAGACAATAGGAAAACTTTGATTGGACCCAGCAACAAGGATAGCAAGGGACAGATTTTCTTTATAAGTGCCATAAAGACAGTTACTGGAAACAACATGAAAGATGGAGGAAAGGATGTGAAATTTCCCTTCTAAGTCTGAAAACAATATCCCTATTTCCCTTTGGTTTACACCAAGGACTGAAAGGGGAGTTGAAGAAGATTGAGTACTTTGCCTGCTAATCAATGCAAAGATATATTTTTCTGTTCCCTCATTTCATAATTTTTATTTCATAGAGTTGGGGGTTTTTTAAGATTGCCAGATGTCACAGTTTTACTGGGACAATCCTGTTTTTTAAAGTACATCCCATCTGCTCTTGAAAATACTTCTGTTCATTGCTGTCTTGTTGATTGTATACTTTTAGAGCAGCCAGCCAACACAGGACTGCAGGAGAGAGGCTGATAAATTATTATAACATTATAAAAAGCTGTACATATTCCCACAATACTGAAAATTCATTATTTAGGGACACTTTTTCACAAAATGTAGATGGTCACCATGACACACAAGAAATTGTGTTTTCCCACCATTAGAGCCACTGATGCTCAGAGATTTCCCCTTAATGTGCATACATTTCAAACTGGAAGCCATAGTCTACCCTTTTAGGGTATGTGAGCTCCAGTCACAGAAGGACCTCTGGACTTTTGGATGGTGCAGCCAAGAAAGGACATTCTCTAAACAGTTTGGAAGGAGGACATAGCAGGAAAACCTCAAACCAGGAGCCAGACTGCGTGCAGGAGCAGAGGAGATGAGCAGCAGTGAGACTGCTGAATCCCCCATCCAGAAAATCCCACAAGGGAAGGAGGTTACAGGTTGATTAAGCAAAATCCAGATAAAATGGAAGCTCACTCCTAGAGTTTGAGCTCTAGATCTACTATGCATTATTAGGCATCTAGATCCCATTAATGTATTACATTATAAAGTGTGTATCACAATAGTTCCAGCTACTGAAGTCAGGGGAAATCTTTAAGAATCAAAGCTGTTCATTTAATGAGTTTGCAAAAGACTTCACAACATCTATTGCAGGTTGTGCTGAAACTAAATGAATAAAAGTTCTTTCAGTTAAGCAGCGTCTTTGTTTGATGTTTTTCTCTAGTGTGTGGGGAGTCAGAAGGAGAAAAAAATCTATTGTTTTCACTCATCCATCAATACAAATATTTTAACCAATATTTTAACTTTAAGAATTAGAAGTATGATAAATATATTTGAGCTAGTACATATAAAGTGCGCTTGTGGATTTATAAACAAAATTCAAACTTTCTTTTGCAAATAACAGCCTACAGGAGTCCACAGTTTCTAATGGGAGAGAAGATTTACCTAGTGATAAGGGTTCAAAACAAGGAAGAATAGGGTACTAAAAAAGTAAAAGTTGCTTACATAAAATCTTGTGGAGACCCTGAGAAGCATACCCTGGGTTAGGGAGACACAAGAAGTTTCCCCCAAAAGCTGTTATACCCCACTGGCTCCTTCCCTTGCTCCTACATCCCTCAGCCACTCCCTCCCTATTCCCCCATTGGCCCTCATGCACTGCCCCAATATCCCTGTTCAGCCCCTACCTCTTGATACACAGAAACCTGGACTCTCCCCAAGAGTGTGCACTTGGACCCTGAACATCTTACTGTTCAGCTGAATTAAACATCTCTGGATATTATGCAAAGGCCCTTTTTGCTTCCTTACCTTGGACTTTACTAGCAGCTAGTTTGGCTGCTACAAAATCTAAATGGAAGATTATGTCCATGAAACTCAGATGCCTAGAATAGGACTCATTTGTCCAAATGACTGATATCAATGGGAACTATCTTCACCAAACTCACCAGACAGCAGGAGTGAGATGGGATGCATTCCACTCCTTTTCTTATAGTTTAGAAAGCTGCCATATCTGCCCAATATTTACTGACTGTAACAAAACAGAATATTAAGTACTAACAACATATTTACTTTAGACCACAGCAGAATCAGAAGAGACTAATAATGCTTGGAAACAGTAACTTACTTAAAATAGTAAAACAGTAATTTACTTAAAATACTTACTTGGTACAGAAACCATTTTGAACGGCTGGAGTACGGAAATGAGAGTATGATTCTCTGGCTTTCTTCTGGGATAGAAAAATCTAGCACAAGAAAAATATTATTCTTTCCCATTGTGTTTCTAACCTATGAGAGGAAACTCTAAGAATGTTCATCCTGACATTCCAGCTCTGTCTACAACAGTCAGTTGTCTCACCAGTCAACACAGTCGTTCTGCTTCCTCTTCCTCGTGATAAATGCCTTGCCTCTAAACACAAGCTCACTGGAGCAGAAAAAAACTGGGTTTTTTCTTACACTGCAAGGCCCAGCTCACATGCAGGTATTTCAAGAGCTATCCCTCACTCTGCTGCAAGGCTCCTCTAAGCACAGCCCATGACACCTCCACATCTCTTTCAACACTGAAGTAGCATGGCCTGGCCACGTCTGAGCTTGTTCACAGTTGCAGCAAGTATTTCAGTTAAGTCATATAGGAATTCCAGAAGTAGCCTTGTTGTCCCTAAAAGCAGGATTTATCACCCAGTGTGCAGTATGCCAATCTCATGCACAAAGCTGAAGTATTTGTTTATTTTTTGCTCAATGATTGGTGCTAAGTGGTAAATCCACAAAGACAGCACATTAATTTCTCAAAACTTTAGGTATACAGTTTAGCAATAAAGGAATCATGGTATACTAGTTGCAAATTACCTAGTTTTCTTGTTAATTAGTATTCTTCGTTCTGTTGATTAAATGATTCTCTTGATTCTCATTCTTATTACCCTGCTTGATAAGTCATTCTCTTGAGCCAATGAGTTTCTTGAGTCAGAGGTCACAATCTCACCCTGCTGGAATTACCTATTAACTAGCTGGGGCTAGTTAGTGCAGTTACTGAGTTGGTTTTTTACTTTTTTCTTATCTATGCCAAATGTCTTTGAGGTCTGTCCACTATCAGTAGCATATTTTTTTTACCAAACTCTGCTGTAAAGCCCTAGACCTGAACAAACTAAGCAATACGATCTTCTCCCCCCCACGCCCCCACCCCATTTTGAGGCTATGAGGCCAAGTTTTTGATTCACTGGTAAGTCAAGACCCTGTTTCAGAACCCAATTTACTTTCTTTGCAACTGTCTGGGTACATTATTAACCATGTCTGATTCTTGAGATATCAACAGTGTCACCATTTACACAAAAGATTTACAGAAACTCTCTGTCTTCTGCATCCTATGTTTATGCAAGGATGCCAGCAGTTTTTCATTTGGCATTTGTTCTATCTGTGTTTAAAAGACTCTAAAGTTACAAAGATGTACAGATACAATTTTAGGTACATGGAGTAGAGCAGCAAAAACAAAATTTATTTTAAATTTTCAAGTCTCAACATGGTTATTTTGTTGTTTTCATCAAAGATAGGAAAGGCACTTTCCCTCAGTAAACAATCTTGAGTGTCACTCATAAGTGGTTAAACTATCTGCAAATAAAAAACCTACACCTGGTGTTTATATAAAGCTACTCTGGTTTTGGCATCTCTGTCTTTTCCTACTGGGTGAAATACACATTTTTGTCCTAATTGTGCCTGCTGAAGAGTAGTAGATAAGTATGGATAAATACTATAGTTCAGGTATGCTGAATCTGCTGCTTCCAGGATGTGTACCACATACACTCTTGTGATTTTTACCACAAAGACTGCACACATGCAATGTATGTGAAGTCCTCCCAATACCGTCCACTTCACAGCACATGTGCAAGAATTTCTGTCAAGAAAACATGCTAGACTCATTCTTGTTATAAAATGAAGTTCCCACAGTTTGATGCCTGTGAACGATCCCTCACATCAGTTCAGCACTTCATTCCATGGTTACATGTGTAATTTAAATACCAAAGGAAATGCATTTTTTGTATCAGAACTTTTGTCATTGCTTAGTCCAATCTAGATACAGAGAGATCAAGCAAAGTGTGAAAATTCATTAATTCCAGAGACCAAAGAGCGTAAACAGTAGATTTCTAGACAATAGACAACTGCTCAAAAAAATAGTGCATCATTAGAGTATTTATGTTCTACATGTGGGTTAAAAAGCAGACAAGATAGAGCTGTTAAAAATAGGTTATAAACTGTTGTAAAATAGCTGGTAATTGTTAAGCATGTACTGTTAGTTTGGTTGTTATATCGTAAAAGGGGTTAAAAGGATAGGTGTAAGAAATAAAGTACTCAATGTACCATAATGCACCTAAGTGCACCACCCCCCATGCAAAACGAGCCAGCCTGGACAGAACGGTAATGGGCCAATCAAGGGCCTTAAACCTTCATGCAAAAAGAAGCCAATCCAGAGGAACAAAAAACAGGATAAAAAGGTTGCATCTGACCCACTGACTGTGTGCCGCTCCACCTGGAACATCGGGGACATCGTTGCTGAAGAAGACCCAGCACTGGCGCTGCAGCATCCTCGATGGGAACGCTCATGCTCAGCCCGCCAGCACCCATGCTTTGGGCCTTTCTATTGTAATAAATGCTGAAATCACTTTTAGTAGCAGGAGTCTGGTCCCATTTTTAACAGAGCCAAGACAAATCTGCCTACAGGATGAATTAATTCCAAAAACGAAAAACAATACTGTTGAATAAGAAATTATGCAAATTTTTAATTAAACATGAAACAAATCAATCACATACCTTTGGGAAAGTAGAAAACAATCAAATACAATTATTTAACTTTCTTACCCTAATTTTCTCTAATTGTTATCAAGTCAGGAAGTACCAGCATAAAAATATAAAATAAGAAAACATTATTAAAAGTATTCTTGTGCTGACAGGCATTGTGAAACTCCTAATTACTCAAAACTATTCTAAAGATGTGTTTAAGTGTTTTATGTGTTTGATATACAGTCATTTATTTCTCTAACAAGATTAAACAGAATAAATAAAGAGGGAATGAAGTGTTGTCTCAAGTCCTACAGAAGCCTTACAGGCAGGGGTTTTGACAGACCCTGGTGCCAGGCCTGGATCCAGGTGGAGTACAGAAAGAAAAGGGAGAAAATGTGACCATTACCCCAGCCTGGAGCTCCTGCTGGCAACACCCAAATTATTCAGTGGATAAAAACACAAAGCAGACTCACTCTCCCTTGCTTCCTAAGAAATGCTAATGATGAAGAGGTTCCGGGCCTCACAGGGGGACAAATGTAAACATAAAATGGAGCGGGAAAGATACATACCAATGACAGAAGGGAAATATCATAACTGACAGCAAATCTTCTGGATAAATGGGTGTAACAAACTATGACAGGCTGCAGGGGCAGGATTTTGGAGGACAGACAGGGAAGAATCTGGAATTATCATAACTGCCACGGAGAAAAGGCAGGAATATAGGTGGAGGCAGAGACTGAACATATAATCTTTGAAACTTCACTGCCACAATCAGGGAGAGACTAAATATAGTCTTCAAACCCCCACTTCTACAATTCTCCCTTTTTTGTTTAATTTTTATGATAGCATTGAGGGGACGATGGCAGTGGCAGTTAATTAAACTTTAGATTCTTCCCACTATCACTGAGGCAGAGAAGGTTTTCAGCTAGAGCTGGTAACAGTTTTAACAGCTTTTTACAAACACCACTAACAACAGAAATTAAAAACAGAATTAAAACAACTAAAAAAATGTCTTTGATGACAGATGACATCCATCCAGACAAACCCCATTCTTTAAAGATGTTAGAAAACCAGTCTCCAGTGTCCTCTTTTATCTTTTGCACAAGATAAATCTATTGCCTTGATCTTATTGATTGAGGCGTGGAAGCTTTGGCTTTTGTCAGTGATGTTGAAGCAATACTGTCCCTCAGACTCTTGGCACCTGTGCCCATGAGCCATCAATAAAAAAATCAGTGGCTGCCTGATTTTGTAAAGTCACTTTCCTAGTCTCTTCCTCTTCTAGGAGGTCGCTGATCACTGTCGATGTTAAGTTGGCCTGTTTTTTGAGCCCTTGAGATGTCCCAATTTCCCCAGTGTTTTGGCAGCTGCTACCCACAGCAAAATATAGACACAGCTGTCTTTGTTGGTTTGGACCAGGTTTCTAATTGCAGTTTTAATCTAATTGTATTTTGCTACATTTAACTTTTTGAGGGGCTGAATTATTTAATTTAGATTTCCAGTTAACAATTTGGGTCCGGTTGGGGGAAAACAGGGACAGCTGACCAAGAGTACAAGGACCTCCTTTAAGACAAGAGGGGATCCCTGCCCATGCTCTTTGCTCATAAGTAAAAAAAATTCCTTTTGGGACTTTCAGGGGTGCGAGGTGCCCACTGGAATAGGTGAGTGGTAGCTGGATAATAGATTTACACCACGAGGCTGCTTGAAATTCTTAAGGTAAATCTTAACAGAAATATAAGTTTCAGGGTGAAAATGCGGCTTATAAGGGAAATGATTGCAAAAAGAGACTATCGTTGAATTTAACAACTCAAACTCTATGGGCTCTTTTTCCATTTGTGGCAAAGTAGAGGACTATTTGTTCCACAAAACTAAAGGATTATTAATAGGGAGGTATTGTTTGAGATTTGGGGGAGGGTTTTGGTTTGTATTGTTTACAAGGGACCAGAGATGTGAGGGAGATGAAAGTGGGACCCCTACTATGTAGGTCAACATTGGATCATCAGCTTAGGCCATTGATAGACATAGATGGTCTCGCTGCAGCACATGAGCAAGGGTTACCCAAACATTTTGCCTCAGTTGAGGGACAATCCACGCCTTGAAAATTGGGACTGGGGGAACACCAGGAGTAATGCGATCAGCTGATTCCACATATTGTCGGGTATGGATGTCACTTGAACATAAAAGAAGAAAAACACATTAGCGAAACTTAACAATAACTTCCACCAGAAAATAAAGAAATATGGGAGTTCTGAGTTTTCTTGTTTTTTTCTTTCTGTTGGAGGCTACAGAAACATCGACTGGGCCCTCCAATGGTGACAGGGTAATATTTTATTGGTCTTGTTCACAACTATCTTCTCTGAGTTCTGCCCCATTTATGTCTTCACGCGGGGCGGTGTTGCACTCATGTGCTAGTTTTTTTGTTGGCCATTCTCTTCATGCTCTTTCTTCTCCCCTTCTTGGTGGAAGCAGGGGGGCTTTCCCCAGATAGGGACAGTCCCTTACAAAATGTCCCTTCTGCTTGCAGTGAAAGCAGGGATGTAGTCTTGACACTCGTGAGGTGGGAGGTAGCTGAGCGTCTGCTACTGCTGTGGTGACTATTTTTGGTGCTTCTACTTGAGGAATTCTCACTTTTCTGGTACATTCTTCTATAGTTAAGTCTAGCAATGGTGGTGGTGATGAAAGAAGGCTGAGAATGACTGTCTTGCAGTCTTCATTCGCACCTTTGGTTACGATGTCTATAATTATATCATCTTGGGCTTCAGATCTAGGAATTCTCCTTTTTACAACTTCTCTGACTTTGTCTACAAAATCTAGAAACGCTTCACCAGAGGGAGATACCGGTGGCAAAGCCAGGGTAATTTGAGGATGAGAAGAGCCAGAACACAACTGAGGGTCTTCGGACAGGGGAAGGGAGCAAGGGAGAAAGGGATTATGGGAAGAAGAAGAAGAAGAACCACAAGATGGGGACCAAGCCATGTGGTGCTCACCATTTTGTGACTCTGGGTAAGGTGAGGAATCCGGGAGATGACCTACAGGTTTTTCTACGGGTAAAGGAGGCGAGGTATTAGGGTCTAGGGAAGGAGCTCTGACAGGGTGATCAGTCCTGCCAGAGCCAGAGGGGAACCAGGGAAGATGTGGGGAGCTATGGAGACCCACAATGTGGGGGCGGCTGTACACCTGCTGCAGGTGGTTTGCCCCCCTCGGGCAATTCACCCAATTCGGAAAGCTGGGGGTCAGAAACAAGGGGGACTGGAACAGGGGTTTCAGGAGAAACTGGGGAAGATTTATTTGGATTTTCTTTCACTTTCTTTTCTATTTCCAATGTGATAGTTTTCAATTTTATTAAGAGAAGATAAAAATCACTTTTTGATTCACCATCTGTCATTGCATCTTCTCCAAGTTTAATTCTGATCTTATCCCAAAATCTTAGTGTTTTTACGTCATCAGGGGTAGTAGTTGGAAAATGAAAAAAATCCACTCAACAAATGTCTTAACTTTTCCCTTTGATAAACAAAATCCCCCTCCCACCAGGTAACCCATAACTTGGTCATAAATTTCCTTCTCCCTAGCAGACAGTCTTGCACCCATTGTGACTGAGATGATCTGCTAGGTTCTTTTCCACCTACTCTCTGAGGTAAGACAAAAACTAAAGGAAAAACGCCTGAGAATCGCCAGCAGGGGGCAGGGAGGGGGGGGGAGGGTTAATGTTGCACGCTATGTGTCCCCTAATCTGCGGCAGTGCCCCCAACCCAAAATCCAGAGTACCCCAGCTGGGTCCTTCCTGAACACTGGAATACTCACAAAACCAAAGATTCTTAGAAACAAAAGTCTTGGAGGTGGTCTCCAATCCAGGGGAAAGTTCCTCTCATGTCTGGAACCGGAATGGAGGGGGTTAACTTTCCTGCAAACTGGGAGCTGCATCAACCAAAAAGTGCACAATTTCACCAGCGGCACCTGACGGTCCATGAACTTCACTTCACAAGGGCGTCCATGCACCCTGGAGACAGTTCTTTCAGTGGGGTCCTGCTCATGCTGCTCCCATGGTGAGTGCCAAGCTGACATTGTGTCCTGGTTTCAGGAGGGATGATTGTGCCAGTTTGCCCGTGCTTTGATCTCCTCTCGCTTTCGGCACGTGCCCCAGGAGTGGCTGTGCCCTGCCTTAGCTGCGGGCAGGCAGGATCGTGGTTCGGCCACTGGCTGGGATCCCAGACTGCCAGGAGCAGCTGATAGATGCGGACCCACATCGATGGATCGGAGCAAAGGAAAAAGGAAGGACTCTTTGCTTGCTTCTCCAAGCTGCCTTTATTCTTTCCCATGGCAGGAGCAGCGCCGAGGCTACAACACCGCGCAGAAGCGGGGCAGGTGACGCTGCACTGCAAGGAATGGGCAGCACCGCACAGGCAGTGCCACGTGGGCAACACCTCGCAGGAGTGGCACCAAGGCTGATGCAACGCTGGCTCTAAGAGGGGGCAGCAGCAAAGAGCGGGAAACAAAAAAAAACAGAAGCTTTTATGAAGGAGAGGTGGATTCCCGGGAGGAGACCATCTAATGAACCAAGGGCTAGACAGGAGGGGTTGCAGGGGGACAAATGTAAACATAAAATGGAGCAGGAAAGGTACATACCAATGACAGATGGGAAATGTCATAACTGACAGCAAATCTTCTGGATAAATGGGTGTAACAAATTATGACAGGCTGCAGGGGCAGGATTTTGGAGGATAGACAGGGAAGAATCTGGAATTATCATAACTGCCACGGAAAAAAGGCAGGAAGACAGGTGGAGGCAGAGACTAAACATATAATCTTTGAAACTTCACTGCCACAATCAGGGAGAGACTAAATACAATCTTCAAACCCCCACTGCCACACTGCTCTTTTGCTCCTGCTATAGGGAAAAAAAAAAGACTGGTTGATTACTCATGACTTTTTCTTCTTTTGCAAAACACCATCAGCTGGGAGTATGAGCACAGGAGATACCTGAAAACTGCCCCAAACATTTGCTGTGACAATGCTAATCTAAATCCACTTAGTCAGTTTTCTGCTTGGTTTTCACAAGACCCAACATCACACTACCCATTTGTTTCAATCCCCCCTTTTCCATTTTTGTAAGTTATTTGGCTTGAGCGACAATTTTGATTCCTTTGGGGATCCACTCATGCTTTTCATAGATCTGTTTGGCCTATTTGAAAGGGTCATCTAGTTTGTTCTGCTTTTTCAGCACCATTATTCTTTGTGCTATTCTGGGTATAGCCTATTTTGGGTCCAAAGGTGTTGCCACTCTCAGCATACCCTGAATTACTCTTGTGATTAATCAAATGAAACAGGACATCATACAAGGAAGAAATAATAATCCTGCCACTCTACATATGAGGAGGAAGCCTAACTTTTTCCACTACTCCATCCCCAATAAGTTGTCTCACCAGCTGGCTTTTAATATTGATTCCCATTTTTGGACTAGACATGGGCTATTTTCCTGATATCTTTGGTGATATCCAGGATGGCATCCCTGTTGTCTATTTTCAAACAACAATCAAATGTGTTGGACTTCCCACAGCCACCCCCTTCTTCTAATAGGTAGTCCAAGGCTAACCTGTTCTTACATCCAGTGGCCCTTGTTTGTTTTTATTGGTTAGATATTAACTCCAATGCCAAAGCAGTTTTGTTAGTTATTACTTCTTCAAATGCTTGGAGTCTTATGATTTGATTTAGCATATAGATCAGAGTTTGTTATCCCCAACTTCCACCTTGTGCCCATGTGGCTGGCCCACACATTTCCAATATTCATTTAGGAGGCCATTCCTCATTTCCCTGTTTTTGAGATTCTCCAATTAGTTCCTTTTTATCTTTTTTTAAAGCCTCACAAACCAGTACCTTTAAATCATGCCCATCCTTCCCAGGTACGAGAAAAAAGTCCAGGCTGTATAATTCCCAGAGGACACCTCCCTCTCCACTGGGGGAAAAGGAGGGGCAGTTCTCAGAAAGCTCTCTTTCCACATATCTAGAATAGGCCATCTGGTGCTCTCCAATAGTCATTACTTTGTTGATTGATATCTTTCCAAAATTTAGATATCTCCAGGATTTCAGCATAAGGATTCTTACCTGGACCATTACACAGGAAGAGTCCAGTTTCATTGTTATATTTCCAATCCTTTATCATCCATTTTTCTCTGGGTCCATTGGTTCTTTAGGGATCCACCATGCAAAAGTCCCATTACTGACTTTTATCTCTTGCAAGGGGTTCTACCTTGTTAAGAAAATGCTTCCCAATGCACCAGAGACACTCTTCCCCTATTACCACTGAACTTAAGATCCTTCTGGTCAACTCTTCCCTTTTATATTTGTTTGATTCCATTTCAACAGGGCCCAAGCTACTGCCCCTCCATGGCCATTCCTCCACCATTATGGCTCCACCACAAACCTAGCAGTTGGTTATGTTTAGTGATCTGCTTATCCTTTCCCCATAGTCCACAAACAGATTTTCCCCTAATCTACGGATTCCTATTTCACATTGGATTTGCCTAAGGTTAGATCACTGTACATGCTTTTTTGTCTTACTTACTACCTGCTCTTTCACCAAATCCTGGGCCCCACCCTGGAGGACAATTGTAAAACAAACCCATCTTTCCCCTTCTGGACATTTACTTTCCAACTGTTGACCACCTTCTCCTAGATTTTCTGCAACCCAATATTTCTGTCCGTTAAGTGTACAAGTTTCTAGTTTGGATGGGTCGTAACAGTATCCGTTGATGTGGGTATGGACTGTGAAAAAAGAACCTAGAATTTTTATTAGGTGAAGTGATTGGTAACTTTTGTAACAAGAATTTTTGTTTGCATTCCAGGAAGGAAAAGGCAACTAAGGAGTAATAGACAAAAAGGAAATGATAGAGGTCTGGTATGGCTTTTACCCCCACCTACCATGCCTATGTGGTTGCTACCCATGACAGGTTTATATAATCTTCTTGGTGGCAAGTGCAGGGGCCAACCTGGTGTTGTGTGGTATTCACATACTCTTTAAACAGAGAGAGACATAATTCTCTCTCCCAGGATTTTTCCTGATTGACCAATTGTGTCAAAGCTGTGTCTTGACTGTCTGGAAAGGGTTAAGGTTTTTGTGTAGTGTAGTGTAGTGTAGTATAATATAGCTTAATAAAGCATTTGTTCAGCCTTCTGAATCATGGAGTCAGAGCAGATTATCCCCTACATTGGGGGTGCCTGATTCAATAGTCTCGCCTGAATGTACCCTTCAATCCACAGCCTGCAATATCCTAACAAGCCTAGAAGCCTTCTAACCTCCCTCTTAGCTTTTGGCCACAGAAGTGAGACTATTCCTGTAATTCTCTCAGGATTCAGTTGCCGGCTCCCTTGACAAATTGTATGTCCTAGGTATTTTACTTCACATTTTACAAATTGAAGCTTTCCTTTTGATACTCTAAGGCCTTGGTTTCCCAGAAAATTTAATAACACTATGGTGGACTCATGGACCTTCTTTTCATCCTCTCCTGAGAGAAGTAAATAATCCACATACTGCATAAGTTTTATTTCAGGTGTGGTGGGGAAAAGTTGTAGTACTTCTAGTGCTTGTCTGAATAAATTTGGGGATTCAGAAAATCCTTGGGGTAACCTTATACACCAAAGCTGTTGCTTTCTCCCTGAACGGGGGTCTTCCTATTCAAAAGAATACCTATCCCAATTTTTCTCTGCTAATGGACAAGCCCAAAATGTATCTTGGAGGTCTATCACACTAAATTGCTGATGCAAAGAGGGAATATTACTTAATAGTGTGTAGGGGTTGGTCACTACTATATATCGATACACAGTTCTTTTATTCACTTCCCTTAGGTCTTGAACAAGCCAGAAAGTTCCGTCTGGCTTTTTTTACTGTTAATATTGGTGTTTTATGGGGTGACATACATGGTTCTAAGGTCTCTTCTTTAAGCAATTGTCGGACCACTGGCTGCAGTCCTCGTCTGCCTTCCAAGGAGAGCAGGTATTGCCATAACCCAAACTGGGTGGTCTTCATCAGCTATTTTTACTACTATAGGAGCCATGTTTTACTTGCTTCAGTTTCCAGGTTTTGTTCACAATATTTCTTGAATCCTTTCCCCATGTTCCTCTCTTAGTCTGAGAAGCTTAGCAACATTATCCCTTCCTCTGGGAGCACTCCGATGCCTAACTGCAACTGCAAATCCTGCCCCAATAAATTGCATCCTGCCAATAGAATAGAATAGAATAGAATAGAATAGAATAGAATAGAATAGAATAGAATATCCCTGATTCCTAGTTTATTTGTCCCTTCAAACCTTACTTGCTTTATGAGTAGTGCTTTCAACCCTTCTCCTTTTGTACCCCCTACATGCACTATATTTTGGCTCTTCTCACATCCATTTGGAATTTTACAAACACAAGTTCTTTCAGCTCCCGTATCTACCAAGAAATCAAACTCCTCCTTCTGGGGTCCTATTTTTAAGGTTATAAAGGGCTCATGATGGTACTTTGTCCCCAGAAGGTAAAGCCCCTGACATCCCTAATCTTCCCCCTCCCACTCTTGATCATTTCTAAAACCTTCTGGTCCCTTTCTCTTCAGAGACAGTTTCTCTTAAAATGTCCATTTTTCTTGCAATAAAAACTAATTCGTCCTAAGTTTCCTGTTTCCCTGATTTCTTTCTTAGGGTTCCCGTCCCATGGAACCCTATCCCACTTGATGCCCACTATATTCCACTTATCCTTTCCCAATCAGGGTCCCTTTCCCTTACAAGGGTTGATCCTTGCATGCTGGCTTCCTTCTCTAATGATGGTTACTGTTACTCTGGCCTTTGCCTTCACTTTTTCCACATCCATCCTGATACATGCCTTCTGTGCTTCTTTTAAGAGATCCTGTAATCCATCCTTTTTCTATTTCCCTTTCTGTACAATCAATTATGAAGCCTCCCTCGCTCCAGGCAACCAATCACAAGTCACTTCTACACCCTGCAACAAAACCCTGCCTCCCTCCAGGCAGCTAATCACCGTCCCCACAACAAAAACCCTCCTCCCTCCAGACAGCTAATCACAAGTGCCTTCTACTCCTTGCAACAAAAACCTCACCTCCCTCCAGGCAGCCAATAACAAGCCACTTCTTCACTCTGCAACAAAATCCTGCCCCCCTCCAGGCAGCCATGATCAAACAGCAACACAGCGATAGAGTACTTTTTATTTCAGAGCGTTCACTTCCAATCATCACTTGCCACATGACACAGTCCAAGGGGCACCTGTCCAAGCCCTGCTAGTCAAGTCAACCCCAACTCAGACCCCATCCCTCCATCTCCTCTCACAACCCTTAGTCCTGTCTCACAACTCTCGATCCAGCGTTTTCCCTGAAGCTCCTATTCAGACTTAATCCCTGCTTTCACTCTAAAATTTTGTCTGATGCTCTTGGGCTTTTGAGGATCCCCAATCCTCAATCTGGCGGTTCCAAATGTCTGTAATCTGGCTAGGCCAGATTCTGTTCTTAGAGGGTATGGATTCACCCCAACCCTCAATCCCACAAGCCTAATTAGTACTACCCCTTGTCCCTATTTGGGCATGTTGTGTTATCCACTCCAGCTATCCTACCATCCCTTTGCGTTCTGCCTCTTGCAGCCTGCTGCTTGACCTGTTCTCTTTGGGGAGTTTCCTAACTTGAAGAAATCTCATCTACTTCTGGCCAAAGTGCCTCTTTGGGAGTTGGTTTGTCACATCTCTCCCGCAGTCTAACACAACCCCAAATACACCCAACCATCCTTAAGCTTTGACAGACTCAGATACGGATCCCATGCCGTATGACTGGAGCTTAGATTCCTGCACTCGGATTACAGGCAATCTGACCAACGCAATTCTATTTCCCTAACCCTCTTCCTAGCTTCTTCCCAAGCTAGCCTAATCCCAACTATTCCGGGGCTCATTCAGTCTCCATCTTTCACTTAGTCTATTCGCTGGCTGGCCTCCTCGCGGAGATACGGAACCATGGCTTAGAAAGACTTCACACTCATTTCACTGTCCAGTCTGTGTCTCACACACACACCCCAATCGAGTTCCTGGATTCCGCCTCTGTCTTTCCCATGCACCATACTCATAATATTCCAGATCTTTTTGTGCATGAAAAGGTGGGAGGTTTATTTCCACAGTTTTCAGGGGGCCTTCATCCTGTTTCCCCCTCTTCTCTTTCCTTATTTGATCCCTTGTTGTCCCTGGAGTGTCAACGTGCAAAGCGCTGATGAAACCAGAAGAAACCTATCAAGTCACCAAAGTCGGCAGGGCGCACCTCTCACCCAAAATCTGCTAGGGCCATGGAGATGAAGTTTTCATCCCTGATGAGCCCTCAGTTGTAAGATGTGATGCCTCACTCTTTAAAATTTTATAAAGGTTTATTGAACCACAACAAGAACTGAATAAGGAACAAGGGACAGCACTGGGTGCTTAGCTGCAGCCAGAGGCACATCACCCACACTGGTAACAATCCCTATATATGCTGTTGACAAGCCAAACCCCTGGTAAGCCAACCCCCTTGTAAGCCAGCCTTCCCCATACTCATGCATAAGTCACTCTTCCGACCCTCCTTTGTCCTGCCTCTCAGAGTCTGTGCTTTGTGCTTCTGCTTTCCCAATGGTTGAAGATCAACTTTCAACATAATGAAATTCAGATAAAAACCACCAGATCTTAACAGAATTTCTTTCAACCTATAACATGCATTTAACATTCACGAGAACCAACATCACACTATCCATTTATTACAAAGTGATTGCACAGCAGGTCCATGCCTGCTATGTGCCTGTCCCAGTTTAGGGCAAATTTGAGAGAAAGCCTCCAAATGGGTTCCTCTAGAAAGCAGATTCAAGTCTAACAACTGTTTGGGAAAAGATTTCCCTGGAGAAAAGTGGAAAAAACCTGTTTATTTAACAGGCAAAGCATTCACCAGCACAAAAAAAATGAACAACAATAAGCAATAAAACCTCGCACCACTCCAAAGAGATGACAAATTCAGTCCCCTTTGTGGATTGCAGCTCAGCTCACTCAGTCTGTTATCTGTCCCTCAGGAGGTGGGTGTTTTGGTTTGAAAGCAAAACCAGAGAGATACTCCAAGTCAGAAATACAATTTATTAGGAAAACAGAAAACCAAAATACATGCAATAATACAAGAAAAAAACCCACTGACAAAGTCAGAATACAACTTGACACCCTATTGGTCAGGCTGATGGTAGCAGTTCAGTTGGATTGGTGGCTGCAGTCCTGGAGTGGCAAATGTGGTTCTGTTGGAGCAGTGATCCTGTAGAAAGGGTGTAGTCTTCCTCTGAAGATCCAGTGGAAAAGATGGCCATTCCTCTGGGAATCCAGTGGAAAGACTCACTGCTCTGTCCCAAAACCCAGATTATACCCAGGTGGGGATGCTTAGCTCCTCCCTCCTGGGCGGAACATCTCACAATGGGCTGATATCATTCCAATGAGTCATGCGGTGGGTCTTTGATTGCCCATTAAACAGAAATGGCTTCCAGAGGGAGTTATGTCTGAGACGTGTGGCAAGACATTGATGGGCCCATTAAGAGGAGATAAGGAAAAAACAATCTCCTTCCTGGTTTCAACAGTTCTTGAGCATGGGAATGGAATACATCTTTAAATTGTAACCTAGGACAGTGGGAAATGCCAAGGCCCTGGCCAGGCCATGGTGGCCACAAGTGTGAGCTCCTGGTGCTCTTCTGGGTTTTCAAACAGTTCCAAGAAAAAGAAAAACCACAGTCCAGGGAACTTCACTGCCTCAGCTAGCTTAAAAACTAACTAAAAAGCAAAGGAGAGCTCTCTCATGCCCTCTGTCTGTTCTGCAGACAACACAGTCCAGGGAACAATGCAGGAGAGCAAGTGCAGTTTCTGATAACAAACTCCACGTTTCTTCTCCCCCCAGCTTTGCTGTAGGAACCATGCAAAATTTATTTCTGGGCTAAACAGATGAATGGGAATACAAGCACCATAAAGTCACCCCAGAACAGTGCCTCACTAGCAGACAGGGTACTTTCTAGTCCTAAATGTAAAACAACTCTCCTGTGTTTTAACTTGAAAATTCTAGAGAGACAGTGAAGTCTTAGAACCTGCATGCATATATAGACTCGCTGGCACCTATTTGCTGGAGAAATTGGATGAAAAATCTTTATCCAAAGTTAGCATATCTACTTTAAGGCTATGAAGATTATGTCTACACCTTGGCCAGTTGTACTTTTTTCAGTAATCATTTTAATACACATCATCTCCATGATGACATTTCTAAGTCTATACAACATCTAAAAGAATTATCTTTATGCACTGTATTTTTCTTAGACAGGTGGTCAAGAAAGTCTCAGAGGAGATAAATTACATAATGCAAATTACCTGAGAAGTCTGGAGCAAGGCAAGGCTTTGCACATCATCCTTCTTCAGCCCCTCATCTGCCTGTTTTCAGAGAATCAGAAATATAACATACACAAAGAGCAAATTGCCCAGAGAAATACTACCCCAATTACAAATATTTACATGAACGGTTTTACATAACATATTCTTTTTCTGGCAGGATATTTCACCCTTTCAGTTCCTCTCTGCTTCAGTTTAAGAATACTTGACATTGCCAAAACTTTGGGGCCTTTCTGTCTACAAAGTAGATTGTGCATGTTAATATCACCAGGTGCTGCTGACTGTACAGGAGCTCCCTTATCATTTCTGTGGCAGATGAGGCTGTGTACTCTTTGGTTTTAGATGTGTAAAACACTTGCATAGTACAAAGTGGATATATTTTCTCCAATGCAAATAAAACCATTTCAACTTCTTCTTATGACCTCTAAGATTTGAAAAATCAAAATGATCCATTAGGAAATTAAATTATCTTTAAAAAGCTAATCTACTCAGCTCTGTTCTCCTGGAGTTTAAGGAAGGGAGGTAAGCAAGAGAATTCTCTTTTCTAGCCATGACATGAAAGTATATAAATTGAGCAAAACTAAAATAGTTTCTAACTCTCACAAGAAGAAACGTAAGAGAGTGTCAGATAACTAATGCACGGCTTCAGGGACAGAAGGATTATGTTTCTGTGCTTGACAAAATTGTCTCTACCTGGACAGATTGTGTCATCCACATTAAGGGGAACATTGTTAGATTAATTACTGAGGTTTACAAAGTAGTCAGTGTCACGACTGTCTAAACATATTCAGTGTGGAGTATGACATTTAAATCAGGAAGGAAAGAACCTGTAAGACTTTGAGGGCTGCAAATCTTTCCAGCTATTTTGGAAGTACCAGTTTTCCCCATATGTCATACCATCACATTCTTTCTAACAGAAAGCCTGGTTGCAGTCCAGTTACCTCTGTAGCAGGAGTAGCAAGGGACTAACTCTTTGCAACTGTTTTTATCTAGTGCAAGCAATGGTTCAAAAACCTTTAGCAAGATTCCTGAATGTGTGGTATCAAGGCATTTCAGAATGAAGATGCTTCAGTTGAAATTTAAAATAGAAGCTACAATATTTAATGGCTCTCCTGCTTTCCTAAATTTTCCTAAGTATTATATGATTTCTATAATGCAAAAAAAGACATCTCAGTAAAATAATACAGTTTGGCAAAATCAAAGCAATTTTACTTTGACTTCCTTTATTTTTCTGTCTTGATTTTAGAGTTCAAAAATTTCCAGCCAAACCTACCATTTTTGCTCCAATAAAAAAAAAAAAAATCAAACCAGCTTATAGAAAGGCATTGTCAAAAAGAGGCTTCTGTCAGCCTTTATAACTATAAGGGTGTGGAACTAGCAAAGTGCTTATCATTTTTTGAGAGTGACAGTACACTTTTTTAGTAGCCATTAATCCAACCTTTGCGGGTAAAGCGGAATATACTGTCAACAATTAAAATTCTGTTAGCATAAAATACCATCATCTATCCCTTAAATGCCATACATCACTCCTTGCCATGCCTATGCATGGTGACTATGCCTCTCCTAATAAAGTAAGTGGCACTGACCAAGTCATTAATATTCAATGACATTGTCAGCCAGTTTTCTCTGCTGAGATTTAACTAGCTGGAGACAGCAGCACTTGGGAACGAACAGACAATGAGGACTATACATTAGCTGTCCAACTGCAAGCAGCATTCCCTCAAACAAGTGAGGATGTAAATACATACTCCAGAGTTGTCATCCTGTAAAGATGGTGCTGCTGCCAGTTCAAGCTGCTACACAGTTTTGAAGATAAAGGGAGACATGGACAAAGAAAGACAAGACCAATTGCTAGCTGAAGTAATCTGGCTGCAAACACCACACACCTGTTTGCTACCTTGATTCCTCTGAACAAAAACAAGTCAGGCTGCAGCCTGAGCTCAGTGACCTTGCTAGCTAAGCCTCACATACAAACATGAGTGCAACATCAGCAGTCCAGAAAGTCCTTCAGGCTCAATTTAAATTTTATCACAGCCATGATTTAAAAACACCATTTGCTTTAATCAGTATAATTGTCAGAGTGCAAGTGCACAGCCAGGGGTGAGTAATGCTGATGTGAAAAACACAGTGTAAAAGATGGAAAATCTTCTAAGTGTTCCAAAACACTTGGCTGTCACTCACCAAGGCCAAGGTGCTGCATTTTTCTTTTTGCAACAAATTTTCTTCCTAGTCTTTGCAAATGTTTTTTATGGTTTTCCAAGAAAGAAGAGGACCCAAATCAATGTTTTGAATCATGAAGCCCAGTTTCAGGGCTTCTATAAATGGGTATGACTGTTACTAACAGAATTGTTACTGGTTTTCCCCATTATGTTTCTGTATAAAAACAAAAAAATTATATTCTGGAGCTGTTTTCCTTTCCTTTTTGCACAGGCATTAATAAATTTTTTCTTTTATTCTTTTATTGCTGTTGTTGTTTCACTTTATTTTTTGGGAGTTTTTTGTTTTATTTTTTGGGAGTTTTTTGTTTTGTTTTTTGTTTCATAGCTGCCAAGTCTTGCACAGTTCTATGTGTGAATTTATGTAAATTTCAGAATGTGCTAATTCACATATTTGCAAATTGGCAAGTGATCGGCAAACATGTAAATGAGTTCATTTAGCCATTTTCCTCTTTTGTTAAAATGCAGTTTAGGATCAGTACACCCTTCCCCAAGTTAGGGCAACGAGGAGAATGTAATGCAACCGCGTGGGTCTTGTAGCGGTTTGGCTTGGTGTAACCATGTGCCCTGCGTATGGGAAGAATACTAAAAAGATCTCCAGATGTGGTAGGAAGACATCAGAGGAGTACTTAGAACAGCTGCAGATGTATCGCCAGTAAATGAATGTTGATGTGATCATGTTTAGAGTGGTCAACAGCTGAAATGTCTCAGGGTGCAAGGCAATTCTGGCTGTGGAGGGAGATAAAGACCTGCTTTTATTGCAAGGGGGCAGCAGTTTGGAATATAGTTGATGACCCCAGATGAGTGAAAGATGTTCTGACAGGGGAAGGGTATGGATCAGAAGATATGGTGATAAAAACCACCTCTTGATTCTTCTGGTAGAGCCTAAGATTTTGCTCTAAGATGGGCAAGCAGGAAATGGAGTAGGAGTCGATATATCTTAACACCCAGGCTCTCACTTGGCTGGTGTTTCTCTGAACTAAGTAGCTCCTCTCAAGAGCTCCTGGCTGTAGCTCCTACAACCTGAAAATTGCAGGTCACAGCGAGGGTAAGACATAGCTGCTACATGGGGGTGAGCCATGCCAAATGTTTGGTGGTAGGCAACCACCAAATTTTTTCCTGATTTTCCCTCTTACCAAGAGAAACTTACTGCTTTTACATGAAGGGTAGTATCTCATGGAGAAAATGCTGCTCTCCAGTTTTTCCACCATTCACAGCAAGAGAAAAGCTGGGTGCAAAATGTGGGCTGCTGAACTAAGTTACACCAGAATTTCCAAGGTTTAGGGCAACGTCTGATCTTCTCCCTCTATTTACCTAAGCCAGAAGACACTTGAAGCCCTTGAACATTATCTGCTAAATCATGCTTTATACATTAAGAAGTTCCCAATGACTGCTAATTCCAGCGAGCACCAGTTGTGTCACTTTATCTCAAAACTAGCATGTTTGTAGAAAGTTATACCACATCTAAAAGTGAGATGCCTGGTCATTTTGGGTGACAAATTCAGCAGAGGGTAGAAGTAAAAGGTGAAAAAAACCAGGATCAAGAAACAAAACAGGGGAAAAATGCCAGAGAAAGTGAACAGTTTATCTTCAAATAATCTAGGGCAGCTTGCCCTAGAATTACCTAAATTAGCTTCATTACCTTCTTTTGTATGGAAATATTGTATGAACAGTTATCTTGCTGTGGCACTCAGGTAGTTAAATCCACACAAATTGCTTTTTGAAGCTTGGATTTCGCTGACTTTATTTCAAGCAATGAAAAGTATCTAATTTGCATTCACATTCACATTAGTGGCCCATATGTTAGCCCTGTTTAAAAGCTATATGCTGCATTCATTATGAAATACTTGGCTTCCTAGCTTTATGCTTTTGCTTTGAAATTATTATGATAATATTGCAACTCTTCTTTTTAGGCTATTTTCACATACAAGGGATTTTGTGTGATTTGGTTCTTTTTCAAAGTATTCCAAGGGAAGGGCTTTTAAAAATTTGTTTACAGATTTATATGGGAACTTACAAATTGGCAGAATATCTCTCTGCCATCATTTAGCACAACCATGTATTATTCCTCCTACCTAAAATTTTATTAAAATATCAGGAGTTCAGTTGATCTCTGCATAAGATTTCAGACACATGCAACATCATTAATACCCTTCACCTACCCTTCACATCATGCTATTCACTGGACTAAATCAGTATTTCATTATGATAAAATTTAGCTTCATTACATTATTGCTCTTAAGTTTCTTTTTCATTATAGAGCACAGAGTAAGGCATTTGCTTTTTAAGGAGTTTGCAATCCAAATGCAATAAAAGTAAATTCACAGAACTAAAAAAACCCCGAGTCATTAACAGATGAAATACCCTGCCTATGGTCACATAAAGAAGAAGAACTAAATCAAGGTCTTCCAGGATGTCCTGCTCTGCCTAGGATAGAAAACCACCTACTATATACTCTTACCTGTCTAATCAGATCATTACTTTTCAGTACGTGCTATCATGCATGCATTAATACCATCACCAAAGTTTTACTTCCAGAATAATGGTTTTATTCTCTGGCTTAACTATTGAACATCTAATGCTCATGGTTTGAGACACAAACCCTATTTCTTCCCATAGAAAATACTGATAGGTGATTTCTCCTTAGAGACTGACCCTCATACACCTGAAAACTTGAAAGATAAACTCCTTTTTCACCTGCATGTTCACTGTAGCTTCTAACATTTGGAAAATCCTTTCCCCTTTTCTCCAGAGAGCGTTTGGAAGCTCTCTTGACATCCTAGAAGGTGAAAAATCATGAATTTTCTGCTACAAAATGGACATCACAAAAGGGTATCTGTTGAATATGAGACAAAAACCTGAAGTTAACACTTCAAAAGAAAAACAAAAGAAAAACAACAAAACTCTATTAAAAATCTAGTAATCATTAAAAAAATTGCATCCTTCACTGGTCTTAAACCTTTACATAAAATCTGTTTGAGAAGGAGTTTATTGGATGGGTGAAAGAGAAGCAGAAGGTTGATTAAACAAATTGTTTCTGAGGAGGGTAATTTAAAATTTTTAGGTTTCTCAAACTCTTGCTTGAGTCAGTTTCAACCTGACTCCATTAACAAATTTACATAGTACTCCTGAGAATGAACTGTTGTTAATGGTCAAACTCATTTCCAGTTACTTCCCAAGTACGAGGACTGCACCTTTCGTAATAACAGTTGCATATGGGAGGAGCATGAATAGAAGCCATTGGCTTATGACAGCACCCATCATGAAATCAGAAATTCAAGGAATAATCTTCAAATCCCACCTGGTTATGGAGAAATTTGAGACGAGACATTGAGTGTACAAGGGAAGGGAAGGGAAGGGAAGGGAAGGGAAGGGAAGGGAAGGGAAGGGAAGGGAAGGGAAGGGAAGGGAAGGGAAGGGAAGGGAAGGGAAGGGAAGGGAAGGGAAGGGAAGGGAAGGGAAGGGAAGGGAAGGGAAGGGAAGGGAAGGGAAGGGAAGGGAAGGGAAGGGAAGGGAAGGGAAGGGAAGGGAAGGGAAGGGAAGGGAAGGGAGTACGTACATGAAATATAAAATATCCAGTTATGAAATTTGTGGTACATAAGGGAGTAGAATATCACCACAGTGCATTTCTGCACATCTCTGGCATGTAACTATTTGAAATAAAGAGGAAATACTGCTTTTTATCACGAGACTACTTCTCTTTTTTTTCTTTATTTTTTTTAGGAAAAAATCCTTTACAATTCCTTTACATTTAAAAAAAATTTCTTTACAATGCCTGAATAGTGCAATATTACAGGATAAATTATAGCTAACGTTCTAGAGGTCTCTGAGCTAGGTAATCACAAATAATCATCAATTCACAACTTGTAAGTTTTTCAACAATTCTTTTTATGGTATTAGTTTTAAGCACATCATGCCAAGTTTTAAGTCAAGTAGAAAAAAATTCTTGGATGAACTCAATGTGCAACTGAAATAAATTGGCTGACTTTTTCATAACCGCAAGAAAACTTAGGTGAGTACATAATACTGACAATACATTGAATTCTTCCCTCCTCCAAAAGCACAACAGTTTAGAAAGCATAGGCACAAAGCCAAAACAATACTAATTTAGTACAGTCCAGTTGCTGTTGTGGGTCTATTAGTCCATTTTTCTGCAAAGATATAAGTGAAACTGAGTAAAAAAAATCTATTTAACTGAATATTTGCTGTGGGTGAAATCATGCTTTTCTCCTAGCATGTGCTTGAAACTCTCATATGAAATAAAAAATGAAATAAAAACTGAAACTTTAGTGTTTGGGTGTGGGGGGAGTAGAACAGAAAGCCAAAATCTTCTTCCTTTCACTCTGTCATTTATTGGCTTTATGCAACTGTTTTAGGCAGAGGCAATGTCAATGAAAAACAATGAGTATTTAAGTTAGGGGAACCACTTGAGGTTAAAAAAAGTAAGTCAGACATAGGTGTGTTGGAGGAGGGGGGAGAAAGATAAGCATATGAAATGAGCATGTATATTAATCTTCACTAACACTGAAGTCATGTCCAGATCTAAACTTTCATTTCATTTGTTTGGCAAATGAGTTATCTCAGCTACAGACATTAAACCAGCTCAGGCCATAAAAACCTGAAAATAACTTTAAAAAAAATTCCATATTTAGCCTTCCATGAGCCTTAAAAAAATGAATACAACTCTTTTATGCTCCTGTGTGAACATACAGATTTACTCCCTTGAAGTGTAAATACTAATGGTTTTTTTCTCCTCTGGGATATTTCTAGTTATGAAGAAAACAAAAAAGAACAGATTAATGGCTAAAATGGTGTTAGCATGTAGGTAAGGTTAATGCTCCAAGTTTGGAGTATCTCAAAGAAATTCCCACAAAGTAATTCCCACATTCTGTTTTCTTGCCATTTTAAGCCACTAAATTATAATCACAGTTATTAGGACATGACTGTATCTTGGCAAAGTGCTTTGGATAGTCCAGAGTTTTCTGTGATTGACTGAGTATCCTCTTGACCTCAAAAAGTCTGATTCTTTATTGTTCATTTTCTATATCACTGTGAAATACAAAGCTGTGTCTCATGTCAGGTACATACAGCCAATGTGTGTATTTGTGATTGTGATATGTGTGGAAACTGACCATGGGACAGTTATACAGATGAATTCTAATAATAACTGAGGAAAGTAAAGCATAGAAGAAGGCCTTTGAACCTATCTTTTGTTCGCAATTAACCTTAGTTGATTTAGGAGCATTTGAATTAAAGCATTAAGGATGTTGCTCTTTGCTTGTAGTTAAGCCTTGAAGAGTTTTGCAATGATAACCTTCTGAAGTATAATTTTAGAATATTGCTTGTATCTTTGAAACTATAGCTTTGGAATATATATAAAGGAAACACGCTTATCTCACGCCTTAACAAAACAGAGAAAAGCAGCTTGAGACAGGAAGATGAACATCAACTCAAGGATTTATGGTTTTGACGAAAGGGAATCTGGACATCACTGTTATGAGATTTATAGTCCTTGCAATTAAAAGGTGGACCCACATCTGGGGAGCTGGACTTCACCAGATGAGATTCGTCTTTCTTCTTTTGGAAACTGGACCACCACCATCTGGGGATACTCCTTTCTGGGATACACTCTGAGAAAAACTAAATCACAATAGTGTATAAAATGGTGATGTAAAAATTGGGAATAGAAACTGCTGATGAGTAAAAATTTGAATAGAAACTGCTGAGAAAGCTTATGAGTACCCCTATAAATACCTGTAAGCCTCAAGTATCGGTGTGCAGTTGGAGGAAAAACTTCCCCCACTGTACCCAGCTCTGTATTGCTCATACTTTACCATATTAAATAATAAATTGATTGCTGCTTGAATATTGGCATAGTCAACTTCTTGTTTATAACATCACATATGCTGTCCTCTGCTACCTTGAGATACATTTCATCAAAACAACACAAACACCTACATCTGTCTCGGAAATAATGTAAAGGGCATACATAAAGTAGAACCTTCTCCATTCACGGCCTTTAGGTAGGATTTTGCTGCTCTCTTCCATACTTCCCTCATAAAATTTCAGAAGATAACAGCACTATGAGCACCTATCCCCCATTCTGTTTTCCTGTCTTACAAATCCAGCTACATGATTCTCCAGTGCTCAATGAACACATCAGATTAATCATTTTGTTGACAGGTAATAAATATGTCATTTAGGAGTGTTAATGATTAAAAGATCCAGTCCTGCTCCTGTTGCTAGCAATCTCTTTGCAATGAGGCAGAGCTAAAACTGACTGTGAAAAGAGAGATTGTGTGGAAGATCCTGCCTTTTCTACTAAGAATTCCATGTAATTTCCTACTTTAAGTTTCAAGTCTCAAATGCTTTCCCCATTTCTTTTCTACTCAGTGTGGAGAGTGTGAAGCGTGCTGTGATCTCATTGAAAGTACATAACCATAAATACATAGAAAAATCTTACCCATAGGTTTTAAATGCTATCTTTATAGTATGGGAGAGCTAGCTCCACATTTAAATGGTTCCTTTCTCCATAAAGCAATGAGACAAAAAGTAATGGCACTTATGTATATATAGAAACCAGGGCACCCCCGACGAAGGAAATGATTGGCATCTGACTCCAATGATTCAGAAGGCTGAACAACTGCTTTATGAAAACTATATTATATTACATTATACTATACTATACTATAATATACTATACTATACTATACTATACTATACTATACTATATTAAAGAGATATATATACTACAAAGAATACTAAAAAATAATATATGATACAAAGATATATACTAAAGAAAAACCTGCAACTGTCTACTGACAGCCAGGACACAGCTTTGACCCAATAGGCTAATTAATATAAGCAACCATCACCAGAGTACAATTAAGAACTCACTTCAGGTAAACAATCTTCCTAAAACATTCCACATGTGCAAAAACAACAGGAACAGCAAATAGAGATAAGAATTGTTTTCTCTTTGTCTGAGGTTCCTTGCTGTGATTCCCAGGAAATATCCTTGGGAAGTTGTGCCTGCCTGCTCTCTATGAAGAGAGCTGTGACTACATGTATATGTAATACTACGCAACATCAGAATTTACCTGAAGTAGTGCTTTAATGCAGAGCTAAACTACACCCCAGTATGGTACTCAGCAGCATCAGAGTGCATGGAGCTCATGCAGAAAACAGAGTCCCATAAGCTCTGATCTAGCATAATTCTTTCACATAATCACAGAGCACACCAAATACAGTTCTGCAGTCAAACTCTTTTTTCAGGAGTGGCTAAGTGCTATGGCATGTATACACATTTTCCACTGGAACTGTGTACCTTGCATAGGCTTCTTCGTTACCCAGAATGATTCTTCTGTTGCTGTTGACAACTTTTGAACCAGTTTAAGCCACAAGATCAAGCAGTCATTGTTACAAAGCTGTACTGTGGAACCTTATCACAGCATAAAGATGGTCTGTATGCCTCATAAGCAGAGGAGGGTCTTGGCTACAGAGAGTTGGTACCTGATATGAACGCAAGCAGGTAGCTATTGGTCAATAGTTGGGTAACCAATCAGAGTCAAACATGGAGTCTTTTAAGTAGCCTATAAAAAGAGCTGAGTACATGAATAAATGCTCTCTGCTGCTGGAAACCCTGATTTGTGTCATCATTCCATCTCCAATGCACTGTGACAGGTGGTGACCCCATGTGAACAGAAGAACTAAGCTAGGAGAAAATGAATGAGACGAAACAGCAGAGAGCCACAGCTCAAAGCTGTGAGAAAAAGACAGAGCTAGAGACATAGCCACAGCTGTAGAATGAGACCAGAACTAGATATGTAGCCAGAGCTGTGAGAAAAGGACAGCCAAAGAGCTGTGTGAAACAGAAGCTGGAAAAGCCAGTAAAGCTAGAAATCCACACAGCGTAAAAGCCAAAGAAACAAAAAAGCTGAAAAATAGAAGGAAAACCCCACCAAAGAAATAGGCAGATTTATCTCTGTAAAAGAACAACCAGTCACTAAGGTATGAACTTTTCTTTTACTTCAATGACGAGTAAAATATAAGCAATAAGCTCTGAAAGCCACTATGGACTTTATAAAACTCTTGATGTTTATCTCAAAATGGCGGGGGCAGTTAGAAGCCAAACAGGATTCAGAAACAGCAGGAGAGATGCCGCTCACACCACAGCTGAAAAAGCCATCTTTAGGCTCCACGCCCTATACCGCTGGTAACGCACCATGGACACAGCCCACAGAAAAACCCCAACATGGAGGGCACCATGCACTTTGGACTCAGATCACCCAAGATGGCGGTCAGCACACAGTGCGTGAGTCACCCACCCAAGATGAGAGTTGCCACATGGCATCGGAGACACTTGTTCAAGATGGCAGAGTGCGGCATGCAGCCCATGGGAGGAGAGATGCCGTACCAAATATGTGGAGGCAGTGGCCAAAATCATCCCTGCAGTGGCACCCGGGGCTCCAGCCAGTGCGCCCACCAGATCCTGGAAGCATAGCAGCGCCAAAAACAAGAAAAAGAAGCTGGCAGCACCGCCACCAACGCCCAGGGCTGTAGACTGCCGCATGCTGCCGTGTTCAGAGTCATGACTCGAGAAACCTGGGAAGCACCAAGGCAGCCAGTGCCGTAGCCAGTGCCCGAAGAGCTGGGGAGCCCTACCAGCTGCAGACAGCTGCAGGGACCTGTGGAGTGGAGTAGCATCACCCCATGCTGTACAGCCTCAGCTGGAGCCAGGCTCCAGCATGTGGCTGGGCCCTGCAGGGAGGGAGACGCCGTGCTGAGCAGGTGGGGGGGTGGAGCATGGCTAGAAGGCAGCAGTCATGGTTTGGGCTCTCCAGCCCTGCATTGCCACTGCACCACCCTTTTGGGGCCGGACCCCCCCTCCACAAGCACCAGGAGCCCCTGCAGCACCTGGCCATGTGGCATCCGGAGTTGCTCCTGCTGTGCCTGCGGGACCCAACAAACAAAGTGATGCTGCGCTTCCCTGGAAACCCAGAAGAGTGCTGAGTCACAGAGACCTAGTGACTCCCAAACCCAGGGGCTTCAGCAGGAACCCACCAAGCCCTAGAGCTGAACCAACGCTGAGCCCCATGCACAGCCCGCGGTTCCCTGGCACCAGCACCCCCAGCAATGACGCGAAAACTCCAGGGCCCAGCACAAAACTCTGAACCAACCCTGACTGTACTGAAAGTCACCACCCACTCCGGGGGGAAGGGGGTTTCCCGAGCACCTTTCCCCTGCCCCAGGGCCAGGGACTGGGCCATGGGAGAAGCCCGTGCAAACTGGGAGCAGCGGCAAGGGCAGGGGGTAGGAGGTGCGCAGGGGCATGGTGCCGTTGGGGCAGCCCTGATATGTGTCTTCTACAGCAGTCAAAAGGTGTCCCACAGACCTTTGTAAACTAACACTAAAAACTAGCTAGACAAGCAACAACTTCCCTAATATAGAAAAAGTTACCATTGACATAAAAGCTCTAATCCCCTCTCATCTTAAATGAAAACACTAAAAGCACATAAACTCTTCTGTTAAACATGCTTTCCTTAAAATACAATAACTGGGAGAAATGACGGTTCATGTTTTAAAGGTTTATTAAACCTTAACAAAAAAATACAACAAAAGGACTAAATAAGGAAAAATAACAGCACTGAGAGCCCTCTCCTGCAGCCGCTTTCCTCATGGCTCACCCACAAAATGGCTGTTCTACCTTTTATACGCCAGGAGGTTGCATCAGGCAACCCTTGTCCCTCCCAAAGTCTGTCAGGCAACTTTTTGCTGTTTATTGGTGGAGACTGCTTTCTTGCAACTTGGTTGGAGGGTCAGGTGTCGTCATGCTGTGCCCCCCTAACAACAAGCATTTCCATTCCCAACTGCCCCAGGTAAGGGACACATATTCACGCCTCCTTTCTTCCTGACCTAGACAACCACGCTGTCCGGTGGCAACAATATGGGGGAAGGATGGGAGGGGTAAGGGGATGATGGGAAGAACAGAGGACATCTAAACAACAAGCCACAATAACATAACTATACATCAATAAAGCTGCTCTTAATATACACACAATATTAATCCCTTAACTGCAAGAGCAAATAATCTCATTATTTATAACAATAACCTAAAAGTCTACATGAACTCCGCAGCTTTAAATTAACAAGTTTCAGTTGCAAAGTTTTCTAACTAAGTACTTGTCTCTTATCACTTTTATTTACAATATCTATAAAATCTTTTTCAGGCTAAAAATCACTAACTACTACCTTTCATATTTGTGCATAGCTGATACATTCATACCAACTCACCACAACCAAACATAATAACACAGGTAAAGCATGCCTTTGACAAACAGAGAAGCGGAATGCCTATATTACCACAAATGCCGATACTCAATGGGTAACAACCCTTTGGAATAACAACTCACCTGTGATTTCACCTAGACCTCAAAAATCAAGTCACTTTAAAAACATTAAATACGACCACTAACAGCTTTTCAATGTTACCTTTCATAGTTTTAAAGTTAACTTGTTTGTAATGTTCAAGTTATAAGTTTCAAGTAATTTACATGCACCTGGTAACATTGTACTCTAATAGCTCCTAGACATGACAGTAAAAAACTGATAGAACACACTGAAACCTAGAAAGATTGAGCTTAGTAAAAGGTTTTACATTTTAAAACAGAAAAGGTGGAATTATCACAGCATACAGATGACCTGTATGCCTCATAATGAGGGGCCTGGCTACAGAGAGCCAGTCCCTGATATGAATGCAAGCAGGTAGCTATTGGTCAATAGTTGGGTAGTAACCAATCAGAGTCGAACACAGAGCCTTTTTTTAATAGCCTATATAAAGAGCTGGGTACACGAATGAACTCTTTCAGCTGCATGAAAACCCTGTGTGTCATCACTCTCTCTCCAGCACACTGCGACAGAACCTGTGATCCTGTCAGTGACTATAACAACAATCAAAAGACGAAACATATCTACTGATGATTAGCTAAGTCAAATGAAACCAAGCAACTCAAAATAGCTTTCAATGTGCACCAATTCTAGGACTAAGGATGTTCAATTTAGCTTTAAATCAGCTTCACATCCTCATTTTTCTTGAGCTTGAACTGTTTTAGACAAAGCGCAGAGTTTGGATTCTGAATGCCAACAGAGGACTAATGTCAAAGTTGAGAGTAAATTCATCCCAGTACTGAGTGCTTTGGATGAGACAGTTGATTTCCTGACTGATCTGCAGTTGTGGTAAACTGTGTCAGATAGAAAATGTCCCTTAGGAATTCCCCACTAGCTGCAATGCATCCCAGGCCCTCCCTTGCCAAGTACCCTTCCTCTACATCACCTTTCTTGAAGAAGGGCCTAGGAGACCTCTGAAGGATTTCTCTGACCAGAGTCACAGTTCAAGCAGCTGGGACTAGGTGTTTCATATGGCACAGGAAAGGTGTAAAGTGGGGTGGAGAAGGTAAAGTCCTGACTCTTAATTTTGCAGATCCTTACCTGGTATTTTAACAACATACATAGATTTGGATCCTTTAGGTATTTATAGCATAAAACAATTCTATCATCACATCAACTTGTATAATACATGTGTATTATAACAGACAATCTTCAGCTCACATTCAAATAAATAAACATTGACTTAATATAAATTTTTCTCTTACCACATCAGAACATTGTGTAGTTAAATCATCTCACTGCTAGTATGTACAGATGGCTTAATTTTCTGTAAAACATAATAAAGCTCAATTGATTTAGAGGGGACTACTAATCTATTTAAAGTTAAACCCACAATGGGTAAATTTTTATCTCTAAAAGGATTTATCTCTCTAATAGACTGCCATTTCTTAAATGTTTGGGAGATAAAAGAATTTGTCATTTAGAATTGCTAGTTGCTTTAAAAAACCCAAACAGCCTAATAAAAATAACCTCAACTCTGTGGCCATTAAGAAATAAGGCTAACACATGATCTCTCTACCTCTTGATAATCTTTCACTGTGAAACATTTCTGAGAGAAAAAGCAAAGCTTAGTCTTCTTTCCAACACCACTATATATTTCTACACTTCCATATTACAGTAGAAGAAAAAAAAAATGAAAGGAAAAACATATATAAACAACTGAAGGGAATTACAAGACAAGATTGTGAAAAATGCTTATTATATGATTGGCTTTTTGCAAATATTAAAATGAATATTATATGTGTTATGTTAGAAAGTTATGCTGTATTAATTATCTTAAGTAGTATGTTAAATATAGCTTTAGGTTATAACATAATGTTAAAACAGAAACTATGTTATGTAAGGTACTCTTTAACTAGCTCAAAAAAGAGATGAGGTAAGCAAGAAATTCTTCTCACAGAGCAACAAGCAACAAGCAGCAACAAGCTCCAAGAAAAGAAATATTGCCTTCTTATTGGAAAAGACAAACTTTCTTCCACCTCCTTTTCATCTTGAGGTGCCAACAGGATTAAGGAGAAGTTGACAATAACCAGAGAACACCCTTTGTTTGAAAAGAATTTATGTGTCATGTGTGAGATATATGAATATGCAACAGGCTATTGCTTTTAGGAGTTAATCCTTTGTTAGTGAGCCATGCTTTTTTTAAGGAAAGCATCCGAATGTTCGTAATTCTTTGCTTTTATTGTCCCTTATTGCCCTAACTCTGATTGTCAAATTCTTATTGCTCTAATTTGTATTACTATTTTTATAACAATTTTATTACTATTAAACTTTTAAAATTGTAAAACAAATGATTGG
Source organism: Ammospiza caudacuta (assembly GCF_027887145.1). Taxonomy (NCBI): domain Eukaryota; kingdom Metazoa; phylum Chordata; class Aves; order Passeriformes; family Passerellidae; genus Ammospiza; species Ammospiza caudacuta. Next base: position 55,822,590 of record NC_080593.1, on the reverse strand, counting down.
CGTATTTCACAACATGCTGCATGAAAGCTTAAAGCTTTCTCATGAAGTGAAATTTAACATCTTCAGAACCTGTGCACTGAGTTAAATTTCTATTTTTACTGTTTTTCAGGTTAAAAAAATGCCAGTTAAGTCAAATTAAGATGTAGTGCAGTTGGCTTCTGTAATTACTAGCAATACTTTATGGTTAGTTCAAGCAAATTGAAGGTATTCAGGAGTTTGGCTTTTGTTTTGTCTCCTTTTTTTGTTTGTTTTTCTTTTTTTTTTTTTTTCCTTTTCTTCCCCCCCCCAGAATGGTAGTTTCTCCAGAGTAGTAGAAACAGTTATCATGGTCGTGCATCCCAGCAAATAAAAACATAGCCTTCAGCCATCCTACATTTCATTTTCAGTCCAGCAGTTTTAAAGAGGTTTTTTCTTTTCTAGCAAATTTGAAAACACTCCAGTGTGGGGTATCATAAAGCAGACAGAGGCAAATAAGGCAAAATGAAGAGGAACCTCTCCTGGTCTGGGTGACCCATTCCTCTCATGCTCAGAGACTTGCAGAGGCAGTAATTTGTTCTATCACTCAGAATCGTGACGATAATATAACCCCAGCCACTGTAACAATTGCCACACCTGAAATAATTGCAATGGAAATCCATGAATTACAGACGTGTCATTAAGAACAATCCAGGGATACATGGACAGCATTTTATATATCCAGAATGTGCTGGTTGTTTGCAACTCTAGTACCCCGCTCTTTTAAAAAAGCACAGTGAAACTGAAAGGATAAAGGGAATTGTGACAAGGATGGTCAAAAATAGGATTCAGCTTTTGTATGTCACTTTTTTTTTTGTAAGAGAAATGACTAAATGCCTGGGACTGTTTCACTCTGTCATGGGATGATCATGTGAGAATCTAAATAAATCTGTGAAACCATGAGTGCCACTGAGATAAAGCAAACTATCATCTAGCTTCTGGAGTAAGAAGCAAGGCATATGAAACAAAACTAGCAACAACCAGTTCAAATTTAACTGAAGGAAACACTTCTTCACAGAGGATGTGGTTATATTGCAGATTTCTAAAAATCTGCATGAGTCAGAATGAGATTGAAAAAATTCAGAGAATAAAAAAACCCAAACAACCAAAAAAGCTCAACCAACCAACCAATCAACCAACCAACTCCTGGGGGTTGGGGATTTTCCTTTCCTTTTCTTTCCTTGTTACTTGTGGAATTTTTTTCCATTGAGTTGCTAAGAAGCACTGATGACTGGGTGCTTGAGACAGTGAGAAGCACAAAGTCCTCTGTTTTTTTGGGAGTGTGAGAGACAACTGCTCACTTTGAAAATTTAAAAAGCTTTATTAAACCTTAAGAAAAATACAACAAAAGGACTACATAAGGAAAAAGCTGCAGCCAACTACCTGCGTGCATACCACGTGGCCAGTTTGTTTTCAAGATGGGAGTTCAGTCTTTTATACCCCTGGGGGTTGCATCAGCCAGCCCTGGCCCCTCCCAAAGTCTGTCAGTCAGCTCTTCTTTGCCATTTATCAGTGGAGATTGCTTTCTTGCAACTTGATTGGAGATCAGGTGTTGTCATGCTGCACCCCCTAAACACCAAGGTTTTCCATTCCCAGCTGTCCCAGGTAAGGGACACCTGTGCAGCCTTCTCTCTACCTGTCCTAGGCAACCCCAGCTGTCTGATGGCAACAATACAGGGTGGGAAAAGGGAACTACGGGGAGAACAGAGGACATCTAAACTACAATAACATAACTATACCTCACTAAAGTTTTTCTTAATATTCACACAATAGTTATCTTTTAATTGCGAGAGCCAATCATCTCATTATCCATCCTCAACAGGAGTTTCTCTCGGTGGGACAGAGATACCGCGAGAATGGGGGGCAGGTAAAAGATGGGGCTGGGGCAGCTGCTCTCTCGCTCTTTGGGTGTCGGAGGAAGATGGCCTGATGGTCGCTTACTTCAGGGAGAATTCACTGGCACCACTGGAGCTCAGCCCTGAGGGACCGATCACTATCTGCTTGTGTGGCCCAAGAATCCTGAACTTTTGCCTCTCCCTGCCCTGCTTGGAGCTGGGCTGCTACTGTCCTGCTCCCCACTGTTTTCTTCAGTATTGCTCTGGATTTCTTCATGCCATAAGCCTGCACCCTACTGCCTTGCCGGCATGTCCCCACAGTTCCAGCTACTGCCACGAAACTTCTGATACATCTCGCCCACCAGCCCCGGGATTTTTGCTGATTCCTGCCAACTGTGACTGCACAAAAGGGGAAAGTGCCTGCAGTCTAGAAGACTTTTACTGGGTCCCTGGTTCTGTTTGTTGTTAAGGCCATAGTTATTGTTATTTTGCTTGCCTTGTTATGCATACTAGTAAAGAACTGTTATTCCTATTCCCATATCTTTGCCTGAGAGCCCCTTAATTTCAAATTCACAATAATTCAGAGAGAGAAGGTTTACATTCTTCATTCCAAGGGAGGCTTATTCCTCCCTTGGCAGACACCTGTCTTTCAAACCAAGACACCAATCATCCAAAATACTCCCATCCCAAACAAAAAAAAAACAGCTCAAACACAACCATATCAGGATCAGTAATCTCTACAACATTAATGGAATTGAGACAAGGGAATGACTGTGCTAGCCTTCTCTTTAAAGCCCTGGCATCTCCAATCTCATGCCAGCTGATAAAGAAACTTCCCTGTCTGATCATACAGGAGCCATTCTGGCAGTCACATTTCCACCACCTCTGACTGTCACTTATGGAACCAAATCCTCTTCGGAGCTCACATATCCAGTGAGCCAGTGTATGCACCCACTACTTATATGCACACTAGACAAGATTTCCTTGCTGGCCCTGCCCCAGATGTGTTCTCAGATGTCTAGATCTTTGTCTTAGTTTGAAAGACAAGTATGTATCTGCAAATGAAGTTGTGAACCTCCCTTGTAAATGGAAAATATGAACCTCTTCCCTGCAAATTGCTATAACTTTGAAATTATGGAGCTTTCAGGACAAGATATGGGAAAAGGAATAACAGTTCTTTACAAGTATATATATGTATAACAAGGTACCCAAACAAGCACAACAGCAGCAACACCAAACAAAATCAGAAACCCAGCAACAGCTTTCTTTGGCCTGTCGGGCACTTTCCCTTTTCGTGCAGTTACGGTCACGGCCGGCAGGGGCGCTGTTGGCTCCTGGCCTGTCAGGACCGGTGCGGTGATTCCTCCGCAGCTGCAGGGGGCGCTGTGGTGTGAGCCCTGCTGCCTGCCTCTATGCAGTATGGGCTGGCAAGTGGGCAGGGGAGATAGAAAGGGCTTCCTTTACAAACTCACTGGGGCAGGTGGTCCCGGTACCGCTCTGGATGGCGAAATGGGCTGTAGTAGGAACCTTGGAGCAGTGACTGTAATGGCAGAGGGGGAAACACCTGGCGTGGCAAACCAAATGCAGCAGAAATTCTGCAGCTGTAGCAGCAGCTGTGGGGCAAGAAGGAAGGAGAGGGTGAGGGATGTGTCCCAGCAAGCTCAGCATGCTGAGGTAAAGTGTCATGAAAAAGGCAGAGGCAGGAAACAAGGGAGCTTGGCAGCAGCAGTTGTGTTTTGCAATTACTGCACACAGCTGGGAAGATGTCCTCGGGAAGGGGAAGGAGTTGGAGTCCCAGGTTTTTCTCCCTGAAGCAACTGAGTAGATGGTGACGGTCCTTTCCATTGTGATTGGGTATTCAAAAGTCCCTCTCTTACAAGCATAGGCTCACCCACTGTAAGAAAGAAGTAGTAAGGGGGCTGGACTCCCTGCTTGCAGTGAATTCTCCCTGTGGTAGCAGTGCGAGGGAGAAAGAGAGAGTGAGGAGCTGAGCCCAGCCCCTCACCTGTCAGCCAAAATCTCACAGTATCTCTGCTCTTCCCAAGAGAAAACCCCCCTGATGTTATGGATACATATTATGATATTGGCCAATCCCTGGTGGCTTCAGAGACAGATGTGCCACTGGCCAACACTGGGCCAATTAGAAATGGTGGTAACATCTCTGTGATTAACACAGAAATCAAACCAAAAAGTTTTAATCCTGGCCAGAGAAGAACAGAGTGAGAGCATGTGAGAAGAACTCTGTAGACACCAAGGTCAGTGAAGAAGGAGGAGGAGGTGGTCCAAGCATCAAGGCCCAGATTCCTCTGCAGTCTGTGGTGAAGACCATGGTGAAGCAGCTGTGCCCTCAAAGCTCAAGGAGGTCCACTGGGATGCATAGATCCTCCTGCAGCCCATGGAGTAGCCCCACACTGGAGCAGGTGGATGCCTAGAGGAGGCTGTGAGCCCACAAGAGACCCATGGAGTGAGGAGCCCTGCTCCCATGCTGGAGAAGCCTGTCCTTGAGACTGCCCTTCATGGGAGAGTGCCCCATGCTGCAGTTTGAGGGATTGCAGCTGTTGCTTGTGAGATGGATTGACGTTGGAGAAGTTCACAGAGAGCTGCCTCCTGTTGGAAGGACCCTACGGTGCAGTAGGGGAAGGACTCCTCTCCCTGAGCAGTGGGAGAAACCTTGGGTGAGGAAATGGCCATAACCCCCATTCCCTGTTTTCTTGCACCACTGGGGTAGGAGGTAGAGCTGAGAGGAAGGAGGGGTTGGGAGGAAGGTGTTTCTGAGGGTCTTGCTTTTACTTCTGTCATCCTGCTCTGATTTTGTTAGTAATAAATTCACTTCAAATCTCTAAGTTGATCCTATTTTGCCCATGATGGTATTTGATGAGTAATCTCTCCTGATCCTTATCTCAGCCTATGAACCTGTGAAATAAATTTTCTCTCCTCTGTCCAGCTGCAGAGAGCAGTGAGTGACTGGCTTTTGTGGCTGCTTGGCATCCAGCCAGTGTCAACTCACAGCACTGACAGACTCTGTGTGGATCTCTTGATGATGACACTTCCAAGCAGTGCCTGCTAAGTTGCATATCTGTCACCATGAGAGAGGCGTGGAAAGGGAATGCATCATCAGAGTCAGGAAATGCCTCACCTCTAGCTCTGAGCAGTCCATTTATTGTGCACCTTACAAATTTTCCCCACTTTAAAGAATGAAGAATTAATTCAAGTACTGAATGCAAAAGCTAGTGCCAACTCAGGGGCTTTAGGTAGCCTGAGTCCTCCCCAAAGCATCCAGCACTGTGGGGACCTGTAGACTAATCATTCTGTGTTTCCCTAGGAGGTGAGCTAAAGGAGGTGAGCTTCTACTCCACAGTCCTACCACTGACTGGGAGTATGCTTTGTCTTGTTTGCATACAAACATTGTATGCAATGTTTGCCACAGTTTGACCTCTATGCATTTACTGAGATTTACTGAAGGATTATGACCATTATTTCCTTCCTTCCAGGAAGAAAGGAAATAAATTCTCCTAAGAAATATTTAACTTCAAATTGATTGCAAGAGGGAAGGGAGAGGAACAACAAGAAGTCCATTTTTATTCTCCTTGAATTAGAAACATGAATTTTCTTCCCCTCCTACTGATTCACCACTCAGCATTCAGCTAAGATGATCACCGAAAAAGGAAAAGCAAATGAACAGTGATGTTTCTTGGGGTGTGAAATACTTTACGATTAAATAAGCTGCTGAAGACTATTGTACCAATCACCAGTGATTGGTAGCTTTTCTGCTAAGTTGCAAATGAATTCAGCACAGGACAGCATTCCAAATTGCTCTTACAAGGTTTCCTTTATTATTTTTATTTGGTTATGCTCTGACTCTCATCCAGAATTGTACTTAATGCCCTCATCTGAAGTGGTTGAAATAGCACCCCACGGCATAGCGTGACAGTGCAAGGATATTGCCTTTGGAAGCTGCTAATGGTCCATGAAAAGAAAACATCACAAAACAGGAGAGCAGTCGTTCCAAAATCATAAGAACAAAAATCTTTACATTTTTAGCTCATCACCTTCCCATTGTCAGAGGATCAAGAATGGGAAGAACATAGTTTAGAGCTGATGAGGACTTGCAGATCCAGATGGGTTACAAGACAAAGATACAATAATGAAAAAATGCTGCATTATATGAAACAAAACTGTTTAATATTTTTTATCTTTTACTTGCCTCTCAAACTTAATGTTTGTCATATAACATTATCCACAAGGTATCATTATTCCCTAGGATGGGAGAGATGGACGAGTAAAGTGTACAAATTAGTAGAAAGGGCTGTAAAAGGCCAATCAAAAAAGCCTCAGTCCTGGTTACTCTGACTTAGACAGATACTTCAGTAACCCCCAAGGACAGTGTGACACAATTCAAAAGAGGCTCTCTACCTCAATTTTTATAAGCTTAGGAGTACAAAAAACAGGGAAGGCCTAATTCCTCAGTGACTCTACCCTAGACTTACCTGCAAAATACTCCAGCAGGAGTACTACAAAGGCAAAGCAATAATCACGTGTCCAGTGCCAACAGGCAAGCTATGAGCACATATGCATTTTAAGAAGCCAGTTTGTCCTAATTCCCCCAAAGTAGTCGGTTTCCCTCACTGTGGAACACACTTGTACAGGTAAAAACAAAGAAAAATCCAATGTGACAATAATAGTGGGTCATTCATTTAATTACTCCCTCCCTACTCACAAGAGATTTTCCTTCATTTTTAGATTATTCCTGTTGTTGGAAATTATATAACTCTTTAAATTTTGAGTAACTTTAGTCATGGGTTTGTTTGTCTTTGCAAGGGGTAGGGACTGGACAGGGGAAGAAATAGAGGTTTACCTTCAAAAGACCGTTTACCATGGGTTTGAGTTTTGCTGGGTGAGGCCTGATAAGGCTCAATCCTAGGAACAAGATTCCTAAACTCTGAGAGTTTAACATCTACATGTTGGGAGTATCCAGAAGATACAGGGGGATAACTGGACATTAACAGACATTAAGCCCTGGTGTGGTAGGAGACACCTGATCAGGGAAAAGATTGATAAGAGAACCCACGAATGAGAACCAAATTAGCATTGAAGCCTAAGGAATCAATAACCAATAAGAGATCAAATACTAAATTGTATAATATAGAACCGATGAACAAGGATTTCTTTGAATTTCTTGACATATAAATATGTGCAAAGTCTGGTAAAAAAGCATGGGTGGATGGAACTATTTCCATGGCACATCCTGACCAGAATAAAATAATGCCTGGTTCTCTAACACTTAGAGGAATACTGTTGGAGGAATTTTTCTTCTTTCTGAATTTCAGTGATATTATGACCATCATAAGTTTTGGCACCTGCTTCTCCATCCCACAGACCACAATAATAATAAGGCACTAGCTAAACCCCTTCATGTTTCCTACCAGTCTACCAATTTACTCCGTGTAGGAAAAACAAATAGATACTGACTTCTTGGTCACAGAATAATAATATCAAGTTTGTGTGGAAAATCATGCTCTGAGAAGTCATTGTCCAAAGAAGACAGAGGAGTCCTGCAACTTTATTTTGGAGTCTATTTAACCTGTGTATTATTCTCTAAATTTCAAAAGTTCAGACTGTGCTCAGCTCTGCAACAAACTAATGTGGTGCGATGTTCATAAAGACCCTCACACCCGTTCTTCCAGAACGTGATTGGTCCTTTCAGATCAAGTAATTTTTGAAGCCATTGGCACCCATTTGTCCTAACGTAGTGGAGTCTTTCTGTTTGAAGCTACTTTAACATTGGTCTACCTTGCAGTGTATTTCACTACAAAGAAAAGTACAACATCCTTTCAATATAACACTTACTTAAATGACTTACTATCATAAAATTTGCCATGTTTTCTTTTCCTCTCCAAACTGCAAAATGATAAAATAATAATAACAATAATTAGAAGGAAAAAACGTTGCCACAGGAGACAGTTACATTTACTGATTTCCCAGTAGAAATTAATTCAAAACAAATTTACATTCTACACTTAAAGAAGATATAAATAATTCATGTTCTTATATCATGAGTACTCTGCATGTCATATACTGGGGTACCTGCAACTTTTCAGTTTATTGGTTTAAAATTTTAATTCAGGAAGTGATTATCATGTTATTTTGTGCTTCTGTTCCACTCTGGTAATGTAATAGTCTTCAACTGATTATGTTCAATTAAATTGTATACAGTTTTGCCATTCCTAATTTTCTAGCTTTTAATTTAATTGCTGTAGTCTTCAATTTTGCTTATGTACTATTGACTCACCTTGCTCACTGATTCTGCTCTCAGAAATAAGAAAACACTACTTCATAAAGACTGCAAAACAGGGTTTTACTCCTCTTAAACCACTTCCACATAAATGTCACTCCATCTGTTTTGGAGACCAGTGATTTCCATAACTCCTGTGAGCAGAGCCAGGCCCCATTGTTTCATTTTCTAACAACCATTCTTCATTCATATAAACACTGAACACCCTTGCCCACTAGTGCACTCCATTTTCCTTTGACAGGCCCTTCCCACAGCAGCCTGGGGTCCCACAAAAGTATCTGCTTGCTCAGTTCTACTGAGCACTGCTACCATGCAAGTTCTTGCAAAATCCCCCAAGTCACTGATGTGCTCAGAACTGCACTTTGCTGCAGAGAACAAGAAAATGCTTCACTTCTTGTAGGATCAGTGATGTGACATGGAAAGGGACCTTATTCCAGTCACTGGAGGTTTGATGTCTCAGAACAGCACAGGAGAATAGGTTTGATGCCTAAAGAAAGATGACACAAGGGAATAAGTGACCCATGGAAAGGTAGAAGATGGTGATTCAGGTTTTCCTCTGGACTTTTAAAACTTTGCATAAGCAAAAGCTTGGGGATGGTTTCCCAGCAGGATCCACAATTATTTCTGAATCTCTGCTGCCAAAAGCAGATTCCCTAAACTGTAAAACATATAAGCACTGGTCTCTTACAAATGTAATACAAGTGTTGACTGAAAAAACCAAAAAAAAACAACAAAAGAGAAGAAAAGAGAAAAATAGCTCTGCATATGCCCATCTGACCGTACGTTACAGGGAACAACATACCACTGAGGCATACAGCGAAATTGTCAGGCTTGCATTGATCTGTAACTAGTTGACATGGTTTATAGTTCAACCTTTACAGGTACTAACATTTTGCCTGTATTTTTAAGCTCTTACAGAGTGACAAGTTCTGACTGACCTGCATTCAGTAGTATTTTTCCTAAGTTGGAGAAGTTTAGCTTGTAACCTCCAAAATGAATGGGCCATTTCAAATTCCAGCTTCATTGTTCCAAGTTGAATTACTCGCATTTATCAACCGAAAGTATCCTATGCTATTGTGCTAAGTCTTGTTGTCTCTTTCTGGATTTCCATATGACTCTTGACTGGCATAAACAAATACAAATTCTTCCACCAAAGAGTTTATTTTCCTGTTTTCAAGTGTCAGTCACTACTTCCCCAGCTCTTTCTCCTATAATGAAAAAAACTAAAATTATTATTTAGTTCTACTAAGAGGAACCCTTTTTATAGGTGTCTTACAGAGAGAAAAATTTCCATCAAATAAACACCATCCTCAATTTTTATACATGGAAAGATATTTCAAAGAGTGAATATGAATAAAATCAGGAGAAAAAATTGTTAGAAAACAATTTCCAGTCATCTGAAACTACTACATTTATGGTAAATATCTTAGGAAAGCATGGTGAAAAAATTGCTTTATATCAATCAGGCACACAACTCAGAAAAAAAAAATAGATATATATGTATGTCAAAAATTGTAATCCTGCTGCACAAGTTCCCCTTATTACTAGGTGTTCAAGTTGTGCTAGACTTAGTCTTTATATATCCTCAGATTGCAATGAACTTGACTTTCCCTTTCCCCCTGTGTATATGCATGTGCTGTTACTAAAAGATCAAAGATCTATCCAAATCAAACTGGCCAATCAGATTATTATGACCAACTTTCTGTAGTGAGTGACACACTTGACTTGCTTCAGAAACCATTTATACATAAATAACCATAGATGAGGGATTTGTTAAGAAGAGTTTAGACTCACTATTCGCTGTGCTTCATAGAAGCAACAATAACTTTTGTGCACAACAACAACAGTTTCAACAATGCTAGAATCAGATCCAATATTTCCAACAAGGGTCAGTGACATGAAAGCCTGTGTCATGGCCCCTCTGTGAATGGTAAGGTCTTCCATCTAGGATGGCCAACACAAGAATAAACTGCCAGCAAAAGAATAACTTTTTTCCTTCTGTGCAGTGATGCATCTATGTCCTTCTTGAACCAAGACAGAGAGTTTGATACAGAGGGATTTTTTTCTGTAGTCAGCAGTAATGTTATTTCATTAAAATTTAATGATAGCAACATTTAATTTTTAATCTTGGAATGATGTTGAAGTCTTTAATCACTCAAAAAGAAACATTACAAGGAACCTCAAGGTGTAGTGTCCCAAAGCAACTTGAACACAGGAAAGCAAAATTTTTTTCTTGTAAGTTTCAAGCCATACTGAAGTTGAGCTGAAATTTTGTGTGCCAAATCTCAGTCTAAAGAGAGGGTGGTTTTGGCTACAATATAAGCCCTGGAGAATGGGAAGCAGTCAAGAAGGAGCATCAAATAGCATTTTACTACTGTGTGGTGGAACAAGTGGCTATGTTACAACAAAATCATTCAAAAGGACCATTTCTAGGATTAGTATTTTAATTAAAGAATACTTGCTTCTATCTTACATTCTACAACTGTCTCTTCAAATTTCTCAGACATACATAATGTAAAATCAAAGAGAAAATAGGGTCACGAATCCTAGCACACTTGAAATATAACTCAGAAACTTTGTGAGAAATATGGCAAATAAAACCAGAATTAATGATTCCATAAACATTTACTTGGAGGCAATATTAACAGGTCCATAAAGTATTTTTGGACAATAAAGAATAAATAACACCTATTATTAATGTAATGGTAAAAAAAATTATGCTTACCACACCTTTGCAATACCCTAGTTTAATACATTATTAAACAGCATCCCAGAATGGATGAATGCTGAACAGAAACTCCAGATGTAGAGATATTGCTGTGGTTTTATCAGCAGGAACATGGATAATGCTAGCCCAATCCTGATCCCAGCATAGACAGGGCCTTTGGTTTGCTCTGTTTGGGTTTTGGATGAATAATAACACTTATGCTAACTTCACGCTGGGCTTGGTGGTTTGGTCAAATCACTTTCCAGTGGGCACAAAATCTGCCTCTAATGTTTGCACCTTAGCACCTTAGCTTTCATTTTAAAGTAAATCTCTGAGATGAGACCCTCCCAATTTAGCCTTGCATGCCACTTTCTCCAGCCAAACAGTTGTACAGATTGTCCCCTGCAGGGTCTTCCACCAAGAGAAAAACAGGTCTTCTCCCAGCCATGCCAACAAATCACCCAGGAGCCTGCTCTGCACGTCCTCACTGGTTTCCCCAAATGCAGTGTCTCTTCAGCCCAAATGCAGCTGTGGAGGGAATAGTGGTTACTGGCACCATACATTAGGAACTTTCAAGGTGTGCTAGCCCACTTCTGACAGTAGAAAAACTCCCAAAGAGACACAGGGCTTTCTTCATTGCCCTTCCTCTTCTCCACCCAGTCAAGTTGCTATGGGTGAGAAATTCAGCCATACCCAGCAGGTTTCTCAAGAAAGATGAGAAATGTAGCACAGACCAGCACTGGCTGAAAATGAAGTAAAAGCCTTTTCTACTCGCTTAAATTGAAGGTGATCTTCTCACTGCAGCCCAGGTCATATTGGTTTATGAAAAGGAATTGCTGATGCAACTCTGGAGGATCAGGCAGATCCATGAAGGGTTCTTGCCCTGTCTCCAATACCCATGGCCCCCAGGTGCTTACCACATCAACATCCTTTCACTTGGGCAGCAGTACTTCAGCCTGACTGATATTTGCCTGTCCAGTGTGAAGATTTCTGTTATACACGATTGTGTCTCCCTCTAGTGACTAAATGTATTTTTGAAAGCCATTTTGAAAGCCCCAACATAATTTTTAGAGTCTGTAAAGTATGTATCTACCTATGATGTGTAGATTCAACACTCTTATCTTTCATTCCTAATTATGCACCAAGGTATGAATTTGATTTTGCTTAAAACTGTCCAAATTTTAAGAGAGTACTAAGCAAGCATGCTTAACTCTTTATTTAAAAAAAGAAGATAGTATCTGACCAGTAGGAATGATCAATATTGATTAAACATTCATGTCATTTATTTTGTACTGGCAGCTAATCTTTGTGCAATATTTAAATTCAGTCAGTGATATTTAACAGCACCTCTACTAAATTTATCACTTGTACTTATCACAGATATGAGGATCACTCTTTCTTATTTGGCAAGCTAGAAGACATCTACTCATCCTCACCAACAAAACAGTAGCCTGAATTTGGTTTAAAAGTCATAGATAAATAAAGGAAAATCATGACCAAAGTTTCATCAACTGAAAATAAGAGTGGACATGAGATGACTGAAAGCTTGAAGCTTCACTGACATTCTGGTTTTTTCTCAGCTTATCCCAAAAGCAATAATACACTTTACACAGATAATAATCCTCTAGGTCTTTTACAGAAAAGAGGAAAAGACAATGTGATTTAAAATCTACAGAAACGGATAAAGTTTGTAAGTAGGACTAATGCCCGAGGCTAGAAGTCAAGTCTGTGAGGATTCTTGCATTATTCTTACCTAATTTCAAAAAAGTGTCATACTAGTATTTTATTGGCCTGAGATATTTTTAGTTTTTAATACCAATAAAAGTCATAATATGACTGCAAAAGGTAGAAGAGAGGAGCCTTTAAAATTTTCATTACTCACTGTGTCCCTACTCTGGTTTCAAGTTTTGTTTTTCCTTCTTGGTCAGCTGCAGTTCAGTTTCTTAGCTCTATTTTGGTCCTGTTACAAAGTAAATATATAAACTTAAGTACATGACCCTCATCTCAGCATGTTTGTAGCTTCCTTTCTCATAGAATCATAGAATATGATTTTATGAATCATAGAATACTATTTCTTTATCATAGAACCTTAGAATATGCTGAGTTGGAAGGGACCCATCAGGTCATGGAGTCCATCTCTTGGCTGTAGTGTAAATATGTGAAGCAGTAGATGTTTGGGGGTTTTATCTCTGAAGGAAACAATTTCTTAATAATATTTCCTTTTCAATCATCTACATTCACTGATTTAATTTTGCAGCTCCCAAGTCATTGGCTAGAGCAATAGTATGTCCATACTAGAAAAAAAAAAAAAAAACAGGGAAAGATGAAGAAATACCACCTGTTCATAAACTGCACAAACACTGCAGCAAATCAACCGTGCTGCCAAAATCCAGCAAGTGTTGAGGTGCTCCGTCAGTAAAGTCCACCCCAGCTCCGCCTGTTACTCTGCTTCTGCGTGCCCATAGGTGGCACCAGTCCTGTTCGTAACACCTCAGTCTGTGCCTACCGATATCCCTGCAGACCTCGACTGCGGTTTCCACCCTGGTTTCTTCCGTGCTGTCGGTGGATGTGTTAATCACCAATGCTAAATACATGCAGAAGCAACTTCAGACAAGCTAAGCATGAAACACTCTTCTATCTGCCACATCACACATCACTACCTGACCATACAGCCATATCCTCGAATGATAAGGCCAAAATAGTAGCAAATAACAGTCTGAAGCATACTTCTCAGGAAAAGTGGCTTTAAAAACGTTAAGGAGTACATAACATTGGTCTTCTGGCCCTGCCTCTACCAGAGAGAAGCAGCAAACTCAGAGTCCCAAGGAAACCCATTTCAACAAAGTACACTCAAAATCTGACAAAGTGCAACATTGACTATAATTTGTGCCAAAGACCTTTGCAGATGTTAAGCACTATGCCACAGATGTTTGTTTCTCATCCCACAAGTTTCAGAACTTTGGTAAAAAGCCAAAATCATGCTGTTAAAGAAGAAAAATTAGTAGAAATCCCTAAGATTAAATTGTTAAAATATTTCATATAAATAATATTATCTCTTTTTTTGCTGTTGTTCTTAAATGTTCACACTTTAAACTATAAATTAACTAAATAATGTGATAAAATAATTGTCTTGAATTATAAAATAGTAAAAAATTTTTTCCAAAACTATCAAAAGGAAATATTTCAAGAAGACATTTTTTCCCCCAGAATTAGAGGGAGTTAGATCAGAATAGTAGGAACTGATTACAAACAGGTTCTATTGGTTTTTTCAGTGTTACTACATTTCCAGAAAAGAAAGTAAATAATTAAAATTATATCACTTATTTTTTGTCCTACTGCCTATTTCTCATAATCTGCCTATTTTGCCTTCTTTTTCTATTTATTTCTTTAAAATTTTATTTTCATTCTGAGATCCAAAATGTTGGAAAACAGATATATAATTAGATACCTCCTTCCATCCCTCTCCTCTCCAAACAGTGGTGTTTGCCTAGGCCTTACTACATCCAGAGAGAATTACAAGGAAGAATTTACTTCAGACACATGCAAAACTGCTCCAAACAGCCCAGGAACTACCTCAACTTGCTCTGTCCACCTCTAATCCTAGCACTTGAGAAAAAGCAGAGAAGAGCTGGATCAGCTCTATTATATCTATCAAGGGAAGGATTCATTTACCTAACTTTAGACACCTAAAATGAAGATGTGTGGTTGAAAGCACCCATATAGGGGGGCTTAATGCTCAGTGGAGAGTGATGATCCATCTCAGTCTGAAGTAGTTTCTGTGGGTTAAACTGTCCTCCAGAAATGTGAGTACCTAGTGAAGCAGCCCACAGAATTAGTTTATACTCAACATGTCACGTTTATCTGAATGTAAAGACCCTGCACATGTACCCTGAATGAAGAAGCTGCTTTTGGGATACAGTGCACACAAAGGTAGCTGTGTTTCTCCTTCACCTCTATCCTCGCCAGCCAGTTGTGATCTCCATGGTTAGGATTTTAAACCTTGGTCCGTCTATGTCATTGGGTGATTTGTTGCATCCTGTGATGCCCTGCCCTTTACCCTTCTCCTAAGCCACCAAGCAAAGATAAATATGTACTGCAATTGCCAGGCTTTTCTTTATAGGCCAAGAAATATTCTAAATATACCACACTGTATATACTGTACCATAACACATTCACAAATTATAAAGAATTTTCATTCAAAGAATTATAAATTATTCCTTTTGCAACATTACTGTAATTCACTTTTCAGTTAGTTTCTTTAAATTATTAGTTATTGCTCAACTTTTATTATTTAAAAAGAGGTGTTTTAACACATTTCAGCTCTGTTAAACTACCTTTTACACATGAATTAGTGTGAATTTTATTGCTGTATTTTCCCAGCTTATTAAAAAAGTGGTACTTTACAAACAAAACTGCAGGATGGATTTATTATTTGCAGTCCTTGTCCAAGCTTTCACACCTACTTAATATGGGTAAAGTGTTTAGGTTTCCAATGTAGTCCAGCCACATGACTCAAATCAAACTTGCAATTGCCTCTTTGGGATTTAAAACTATTAGAGTTGTGCTTTTATATTCTCTTTTGTTTTGCTTGAATCACTTTCTCATGTCTATGAAGTACAGCTGACACAATAAAAGTTTGATCAATGCATAACCAGTGGAATGTATATCTCTTCCAGATATGTAATACCAAGTTGAAAATCATTAATCTATGAAAATGGTCTTTTTCAGCTACCTATTCTTGGAATTAAAATCAGTTTCTGTCTTAAGGTATATGATCTGGCCTGGGACTTTCCAGTCTGAGCTTTTCAACAGTTTCTTGTAATTTGCTCTATTAAAATGAACGCTATCCTGATGTAAAGTTTCAATTGCCAGGGCAGATTTTTTTTTTTCATACTGTGAGATACTTGAATAAAATTATCTTGGTAATACAAGAATAAGCATTAGAAAAAGCCTATACAAGCAGTCTTTATTTCCTTACCAATTTAGCCTCCTTTCACGTATCATTGTCATGGATGCTATTGGATCATATTCTGAAATACTTTAGGCCTCAGAGTCATGCTTTGGGCATACATGAAATCAGCAAATTCCTGCAAAGAAATTTAAAAATTAAACATTCAATAATAAAAAATTAAATTAATTTAATTTATTGAATTCAATTAATAAAAATTAAACATTTGGCAATATGAACTGGTCTTCAAGTTCTGGGGTACATTAACCTGATAGATAATTAATTTTTGTTCCCTCAGATTGATTTATTATTCTTCTCCAGCTAAAGCCTGACTCTTCTGGAATTGATGGTGTTCTTAAATACAAACCAAGAATTCAGACTCTGGCCTTCAGGTAACATTTATGACATACTACCATTTAAAATCAAAAGTAAAAGAAAGTAAAAAACAGAGAACATGTCAGTACATACTTTTTGGTGCAAGATTTTCTAAATAATGTTGTATAAAAATATTGTAGGTATATACCAGTATAAATCTGTGGAGCCAGCTTAAACATGGTGATGTCAGATGTCATGTATTTCAGGAATTTTCACAATATTTCATGTTTTTCTCTGAAAGTTACATTTCAGGGATTAAATTTTTACATTAGCCTCAGGAGCAAGACCGCAGATAAAATGGGCAATAGTTGTGAATACATTTTGAAGCCAACATTAGCAATTCAGATCCTGGATTCCTACATCCTGTTCATGTTATATGTAGTACATCCCATAGCACTGTGTTGTTCCAGAACATGATTGACTTTGTCAGGCATGAAAACTATCCATACACCATAGCAGAAAACCTCCCACTAATATACTAAGGAATGAGCCCACCTTCATAGGAGTGAGTGGACTTCTTACACTGCCTACCCAGTAGGTTTGCTCCAACTTCATGTACAAGGCAAAGTTTGTTTGTGGAAGTATGCATAAAGATGGAATCTCTAGTACTTTAAGATGTCTCTCCTGCACACTCTTTATATATGTATTGTAAATAAGTTTATTGGAACAGAACATCAAAACTAATGTGGTCTAACTGAAAGCTACTGCTATAGTAAATTTGCCTTGTCTCAGTAGAGTGGAGGCTGTCATACTATCCAGAACCAGACTATTCTCAAATTTCTTCTTTCTGTCTTTAACTTAATTACGACATTCTGAATTCTGGAGCTTATATGCATATTTAAAAATCCAAGACTCAAATCCTGTTAATGCCTTTAAATAAATAGTTAATATCTACAGAAATGTCAAGCCTTACTCACTGTATCTTTAGCAACATGTCTTAGTTTGAAAGACACGTGTCTTCTAGGGAAGGCAGGAGCCTCCCTTGGAATGGAAAACGTGAACTCCCTCCCTCCAAATTTTTAGGATTTTGAAATTAAGGGACTCTCAGGCAGAGATACGAGAACAGGAATGACAGTTTTTTACTAGTATGTATAACAAAGCAAACAACCAATAACAATTACAGCATTAACAACGAACAGAACCACAAACCCAGCCTTCTTGGCCGCGGCACTTCCCCCTTTGGTGCAGTTACGGTCACGGCCGGCAGGGGCGCTGTTGGCTCCCGGTGGGCGGGGCAGGTGCAATGATTCCCCCGCGGCTGCAGGGGGCGCTGTGGCGTGAGCGTGAGTAGCACAGGGTAATGGCAGCTTGCCCTAGACAGGAAGGGATGGAAGAGAGGCTTTGCTTTGCAAACCCTGGGGCAGTCCATCTCGGTGCCGCAGCAGGACTTGTAGGAGCACCAAGTTGGAGCAGCAGGAATGAGCAAAAATCCTGGAGTGGTGGACGAGATGTATCAGAAACTCTGTGGCAGTAACTGGAACTGTGGGATGTCCCAGCAGGGCAGGGGGTGCAGGGCTTCGGAGAAACCCAGAGCAGTGCTGAAGAAGCAGCGGAGGTGGGGCAGCCACAACTCGGCTCCCAGCAGGGCAGGGAGAGGTGAGCTCAGGATCCCGGGCACCTGAGCAGATGGTGATAGGTCCCTCTTTTAGTGAGGTAGGTGTTAATAAGGTCCCAATTCAATGGCTGCTCTAGCAAGCAGAGTCTCACCCCACAGCAGAAGGAGCAGCTTTGGACTCGGTTATGGCAGTGGAAGCGAATTCCTTTCCCCAAGCAGCAGCTCTGACCATCCTCCTCCTCCAAAGCCCAGAGAGAGAGAAAGGTAGCAGCTGCTCCAGCTCTGTCCTTTACCTGCCCAGTTCTCCCCTCAGAGAGAAACTCCCAGAGAAGAGGAGTGCGACCAGACACTCTCCTCTTCAGAGCTTGACCACTTCTTTTGCTTCTTAAATGCTCAGTCATTAGTGCTTCCTAGCTACTTAATAGGAAATTCTGTGAGTGAAAAGGAGTAAAAGGAAAGAAACCTACACCCCCTCCTTCCGGCAAGATAACAAAATGAAGATATTTTGCATATTCAAGCATAGTCATATAGCTGATTAATACTCACTAGAATGATTTTCCATCTATCTTGTACATTGTCATCAAAAATAGGTGTAGCAAGAACATATTCCCAAGTGCAATATGTCCCCTATTTTTTTCTAGAACAAAGGATATACACAAGGTAAGAACAATGATCATTCAAGGGAAGACTGAACTGGGAGCCACTGAACTGGGAGAAAGTCCTTGGAATGTTCTGTGATATTCACTTTCAATGTATGTATTAAACAGTGAACTTCATATTTGCTAGTCAGATATGTCTAACAATTCTTCCACACTATGGAACTCTTCTTGATTGTTTCTTTAATTAAGGCTCTTAATGTGTTCATATAACTCTGGAAGACCTGACTCTACTGTAACTGGTAGTAATGTTCCTGAAATACCTCAGTGATTGAAAAAAATGGCATTATTTGGCAGATCTCAAGGAATTTTTCAAAAACACCTATTTTTTAAACTTTTACTGCTAATTGCAAGACATCATGTTCAGATGGCTTTAGGTATAGTTTTTTCTGTTCTCAACTGATTGCTCAAATCTGGCAACTTCAAACAGTAAATACCCTGGATTGCTTATCCCTTTCCAGTACTTAGGCCATAACAGTCCTCAGCCGATTTTGAAAATATATGAGGGTCTTCTTGCAACATTTACCATTTAGAGAGAAAAAAAACCCATCGTGACTTATTAGTACAGCCTCAGCATTCTTGAAAATTAATGGACATTCAGCTCCTATATCCCTGCCAGTCCTGAGAGTGTTAAGAAAACATCCAGGTCTGACGATTGGCAGACACGTCAGCAGTCACATTCCCAATGTCAGACACTTTCACTGCTGGGAGTGAAACATCTTCACAGTTGGTGGCTGCAGTGAGCCAATGGGTCGCTCACTTTACATATCCCAGTCATGCAGTCAGACCAAGTTTCCTTGGCAGTTCAACCACAGGTTTCCCAGATGTCCATAAAGCAATTTATTCCAAGCACAGTAACAGAAGATACGGCTCGAGCTGATGCCTCCGAGGAGAACTTCCAACAAAGGAACCTCCTCACAATCTGTGGGAAAGTCTTCCTCTTCTTGAGTCTTTGGCTCCTGCTGTGTCTCTCAGTGTCCATTCACCTACCTGACTAGTAGCCTTTGCACCCCTTGTTATGCAAAGGATTGGCAGTTCCATGGCCTCTTGTGTCTCTGGGCTCTCACCCAGAGCTCAGTATGCATCTTGAACTGCAGTATACAAAACAAGCTACCTGCACCAGGTGTATTGCTGAACAGAAAGTTGGACTTTGGATGTTGAAAGTGCAGATCCATGCCATGAATTCTTCTCTACCAGATCTGCCTCAAGAAGAGGTTTTTTGCATCCTGCCATTAACTGCCCATTCCCACTGCTTCCCTGTCAAAGGCTAAAATCTCTCAATTGTGACAGTACTTGTGTGTTTATATTCAAGACTACTTTTTAAAATTTTCTTTTAAAAAATTATTTCACATAAATTAAAGGATAGTTCTACTATAGCGAAGAGCTGGTGCCAGGGTAGAAAGGAAATTTCCTAAAATGATTTTTCCATCAAATGCTTTATAAAGCTGTAATATATGTTAGAAATAATTCATGCTATAAAATAATGTATTTTATAAAGACTGTGAAATCCAAACGAGTCTCTGACCACAAGCAGCCTGAGAGGCGGACATCTATTCATACTCCAAAATTCCTGGAGTCGGCCAGATAACGATCGGCATTTAGCATTTAGCCCAATAATAGACACACCCAAGGTGATGATCACCAGTATCCCAAGTCACTGGAAACTGCCTAAGAGTGATCATCGCCCTGTTGATAACATCGATCAAGATAGCCGAAGTCGCCAGAAAGGTGCGTGTGAATACATGACTTCTCAGGATTCGGTCAACACTGGCTATCAACCAGGAAACGGCGATTGTCCAGCTCTGCACAGTGAAAGAACCAACTATGAATGTGAAGAGTTACAAAAGAAACTTGGACTCCTTCAGCTCGGGCACAATAAACTGTATAAAACATCCCCACTAGAAGCGACTCTCGTGAACGGCGGGGGGGAATAGATGCGATTGAGGTCGGATCCAGGTTCACCCAGCTCTGAACCCGGGCTCGACGCTGTCTCTTTGGTTGTGGTGGTCTTGAGGACCGTATTTTGGTCATGGAAAAAGGTAAATAAATATTTTCAGATTTTTTATAATTTGGCTTTTGATTGATCATTTATAACAAAGCCTTGTAGTGTTCAATAACCAGAAATGTGGGGTTCTGTCACCCTCAGTCCTTTCTTAGCACCATCACATCCCAGCAGGGGAGGATGAGAGCTACCGAATGAAGTGCTTTTGTCACTCTGATGTATCTCATCCTCTGTATGAAAATATGTTTATCCCATCTAGCTCTTGCTATCAGTCTGAGACTTGGTTTGTTAAAGTTTAGGTCAGTTCAAACATTTGCAAAATGGTTCCCTAGTTTTGATGGTGAAAAACTTCAACATCAGAACTTCAGGCACACCTGCAAGTTGGACAATCTGTCTACAAAGCTTCTAACACAACATTCATGTAGACAGCTGCACTAAATTTCTAATTGTGCTGTTTCAAAGTAAATTACTTTCCTTTTGCAGCACAATAATTAGGGTTATTATTTATACAACACTGTCAATATTTGCAAGTACTACAGGGATACACACAGAAGACAGACTTATGGAAGGATTGTTAATTTACTTTACCAGTGACCTATAATGGTTCTTTGGCTCTTCTCTCTTTGAAGAAAGAGGTATGAGGGAAAGATGTACTATACGTCTTTCTATGATTCTTGAAATTAGACATTTGTATAAAGACCTACAGCATCATTTGTGATGCTCTACTCTCCGAAACTGCTGCTTTAATCAAGTGTAATATAGGAACCAAGGTGTACAAAGCTTGAAGGAAGATAACACATTCAGCCATGCTTGGCCTAGTATGTCTTGACTCTCACAAGAATGCCAGAGTGGCAGGTTGTGGAGGCTGAAAGTCAAACACGTAGCCATCATAAATGCTGTATGGTGGTCCATGCTCAATATACCTTTCCACCTAAACCACTGCAAAGCTTTTCTCATTCACAGCCATCATCAAAAAAGTAGAGCACAGTTGAACCTCCATTCTAGTAGTTGTCTAAACATCTGTGCTGAAGCAACCACCAGAGAAGATCTTTAAATCCCTGGTGTGAGGAATAGCTACTCACTTTTCATAGTTTAGGAAGGTTTATTAAACCTTATCTAAAATACAACAGAAGACTAAAGAAAAATATTACGGCACTGGGAGCAAAAGATTTTCCCTGCCATGTGCTCCCTCCCCCCACACAATGGAGGTTTTTCCCTTTTAACCCTTTAGCCCCTCCCAAAGTTCTGTCCATTGACCCTTCTTCACTGTCCAGTGGTGGTGATCTCTTCCTCAAATCCTGATTGGAGGTCAGGTGTTGCCATAGTGACAAGCCAACCCTCCCAGATGTCCCAACCTCAGATGTCTCTTGGTAACAACACAAGGGGGTAAAACATAACTATAAATCTATAAAACTTTTCTTAACCTATATACATGATATTTGTCTGTTAATTGTAAGAGTCAATCATTGCATTACTCCTCTATCACAATGGTAAATGTAATTATCTTGTTTTTTGGCCAGATCTTTGACTAACTAGAAACTCATCTCCCACAGGATGACAAAAGACCACTAGAAAACCTCTTGTCAACTCACATGGCTGTATGATTTGGATGAAGTTGCAAAAATCTGTGTTAGGGAGCTTCCTTCTGCCACTACCAGTATTTCTGGACCCCTCAAGGTCTTTTCCCTTGCACATGGTATACATAGATAAGACATATGACTCTGGCATGCTTAGCCATGGCAGGCATGTTCATGACTCAGAGGGAAAGCATCAATTTCAGCTTCAACTCCTTGAAATGACAACTCCTTCCCTCCATTTTGTCATGATCTTTCCTTCCTTCAGAGACTCAGTATACCATGCCTCATCAGTAGATGGTGGATGAGAAGGGAAACCAAAATGTTCTACTGCATATGCATGAGAACAAGACCTAATTAACTGAGAATGAGTGGTGGAAATTGGTTGTGCAAGACCTAGATGAAACACTAGAGCCTTGATTTCTCTGCTCTTCTCTGTGAGCTGTCTTCACATTCAAATACCTTCTGGTGCTGTGGTTGAAAGAAAATTACTTGAGGTTAAAAGAAAACTTTACCTTTGCTGGAAGTCTCCTGTTAAGTCTACTGTTGCTGGGAAGCTCTGCAGTCTTTCCTCAGGGCTGAACTCTGTAGTCTTCATCTTTAATTGGCTTTCCCTTGACCCCTCCTGTATAAGGCTTGTCTTGTCATCACTCAACATCAGAGAGTTTCTCCTCCATGTCAGAGAACACAAGCTGCTGCCTTACTTTTCTGGGTCCAACTCACATGCTCAAAAGTTTCCCACAACAACAGCCCTGCCATGTGGAGCACATCTAGGAATTTGTGTGTTATGATGTATCTCTCAGTGGAGAAATATTTAATTGGGAGGATATGCCTCCAAATCATATAGTACAATATGAAGGTATTTGCTGGGAGTACTTTTTCAGGCTCTGGCCACAGATTCTTTTGACTTAACCTGCTACACTTTGCACAATTCACTTTATTTTCTCTCCAAAGGAAGAGAAACTCACTCTTGTACAGACCTTCTTGACATTATTCCATCTTTCAAATGACTGATTGCATCATCACTTTCTATTTATTTCCTGGTAGGCACTACTGCAACACTTTTTAAGTTCTTCCTTCCCCTTTGGAACATGCTGCCCAACACAAATGCAGTCAAGAAAAATCTCCTAAAGGAATTGTTCTTCCTAGCTTCTATTGTGCTTTTGAAGAAGCACCCTCACAGTTTAAAAGTGAAGCAAAGAAGTCTGGGCCATGTGGATACTAGGGGTTTGTCATCAATGTACCCTAGGGGCCTGCGATCTGCTTCAGTGGTAATAGCACAGCTACATGTGGTGACTAAGCTCCTGACACACAGGGAAAACAAGAATAATATTTTTTTTCCATCTGAATATAATTTTGCTGTGCTGATATATAGACTTTGAATCCTTTCATTGTGTGCTTCTTCTTGCACAAGAGCTCCTTTCAGGTAGGGTTGATTGTTCCTTGCGGTGGGACTTTCCTTTTTTGCATGAAGTATTTTATTTCTTTCCCAACAGCATCCTTCATGTTTCAGCTGCCTCATCCCAGCTGTTTATGGACACCCTTTGACTTCTGATGTTCTTGGTACCCATTACTAACTGGTAGGTAGTCACCCAGCCCATGGCTTTCCATTTCTTAGGGGAAATTGTTTTACAGCATTGACTTCATCTGTGTTTCCTGAAGTTCTCAATTTGCTATGCAGTAATTTACATTCTTCTGTAATCCCAGTTTTAGTTTATTCTTCCTGAATTTTGACTGAGCAGTGGTATTCCCTCTTGTCTCGGTCACATACATTTACACTGTCATGTATGTTTTCACCTCCTGTCAACAGTCTTGCATCATGCACCCTTTTCCCAGGAAATCTTGTGCACTGATAACAGGCCAGCAGGTGTTTCCTACCAAATGTTGTGGCTGCTCATCTCTTCTTCCAGTCCCAGTTACCTTGCCCAGGATGGACAGTTTACATTCAGAATATGCTGCAGCGTCCTGATAAATAATAGTCTATTGCAAAGGGAGCCTATTCTTTTGCAGGGATCATTAAGTCTCCTGATTGTCTTTTTTTTTTTTTTTTCCTTTTTGTACCCATCCTAGAGGTTTGACTACTTTAAATCACACCCTTTTCTAAGACACTGAGATTCCTTTGCATCTCACTCAGGAAAGTAGCTGCTGAAATACCTAGTTGTCAGTACCAGAAACTTGGGAGGTCACTTATTTTTGCAGTTTCCAATTTTGCCCATGTTTCTGGACACAAAAGTTCCTAGCTGCTAGAAAAATATAATTTTACTTGCCTCTGATATAAAGTAGATTCCACATGTATAAAGTTTTTTATGAAGTGACACCATTTTTCTGTGTTAGGACTTACTTGACAGCATGTCAACCACATAGAGAGATTCTGACCTTTTTCTTTGCATAGCTCTCCAACAACTGGGGTTGCAGAATTCCGTATTTCATTAGTGGAATCCAAATGGAAGCTGTCTTTTGTCCTTCTTGTGTCTCATGAATATAAAATACTTTTTCCCCAGCTGTTTATTGAAAACTGAATATCACAGGTTCTCCTTTGGCCCTGTGCAGCTAATTAGACATAGGAAGCTAGCTATATTGTTATCCTTCTCTTTGCCATGTACTGTAGCCAAGAAGAGTGCTGTGTCACTGCTGCTGCTAGAGTCTCTTTGGGGGTGCTCTCCGACTGCAGGCACCAACTGCACGGTACACCCTGTGCTTTTCTGTCTGCTTATGCGTCATGCTTCTGCAAAATGATTTACTTTGGTTTTGGACTCAAACAGCCTTGCCAAAATGCAACTCTTTTGGTAAAGAGTTGCTTTTTGCTTTACTCTTTTAGTAAAGGTGTAATGAAACATTTGGACCTCATGAAAACAAAATGTTTTGCTATTTTACAGGGAAGTTTAGGAAGAGGGTGAACAATTTCTCAGCTGTTGAGTCAGTATTTGGACAGCGAGGGAAGTAAGGGTGAAAAGGATCTCCCTAAATGGCCAGAACATTGTTTTCTTTTATCACAGTTTTGATGGTCAGAATTGGAAATAGTGTCAGAATGCAAAGCTGCAAATAAAGGCAAATGATGCTTCAATCTAGATTCAAAAGCAAATTCACAGCTGTCTGTGAATTAAAACTAAGTCCAGCTCAGTAGAGCCCGCATCTCTATGCACTTCTGGCTGATGGGGTACCAAGCAATTCTTACCTGCCAGGAGGACAGCTGTGTGCACATGGTGCTGAGTCCCTTAATATGCCACCCCAACAGGCATGTCCCACATGATGGTGAGCACCTACGTAACACAGTGCTATAGTCCCAGACCAGGGCTGCCTCATATGTATCCATGTCCAAATGACTCTCCACCCGGGCTAGATTTTTAAAGACTGCCAAAGGGTGCAGACAGAGAGCTCTGTGGGAATGGGGCATGAGACATGATTTGCCTCTATTGGTCCTGAATGTGCTTGAAAATCTGTTTATGTTTCAAATATAATAATGAATTTGGTGGAAGTAATTTGATTATTTGATCCTACAAATGGTTTGATTATTGCCTGAGATGACATTCCTATGGAACGAATTTTATTTATGCTTATATTTTCTGCTGATTGTTTATGATGTAATTGACTATGATAGAATTTTAAAAATATATTCTTATTAAGGGATGACTGTAAAACTTATATCTTCATCTGTAGTGGTAAGAAGATTCTTTTAAATAGCATTCTTTACCCATATTAGTTCTTTCTTCATCAAATATTTCTTTACAAATTCCTTCTTACTGGTATTGGATTTCATAATTGAAAATAATAATATTTTAGAAATAGTATTTTAGAAAACAGTATTTTCTCACTTGGTAATTGTTCTCAAATACTGATGGTATACATCAGAATTTTTAGTAAACAGAGAATTAAAATTTACTGATTGGTAGGGAGAAAAGAATAATTTTGCTTGTAATCCCACACAGTCATCATAATAACAAATTATCATACATTGGTGTAGGTATACAAAGGAAAAACAGGGCTTTCCTCATTTCATAAGGATGATTACATTTTGAATTATGTTATACACCTCTAATAGGATAGGGGCATCTTAAGAGGTAATTAGCATCTGCAAATCTCAAAAAAAATTTTTGGATTCAAGTTTATAATATATTCCTGTAGACTTGATCCCAGTTGGCACTCAGATTTTACAAACTAATGATGGTATACCAGAAGGTACAGAATTTGTATTTGTAAAGTGTACATTAGCTTAAGCTTGTTCCTGGAACAATATAGAAATATACTTTATTGAAAGTATAACTGCAGTTGTACCATAGTTCTTATAGTTGTAGTTAAAATTTTAAGCTTAGTATAAAAAATTAAAAAGAAGAAGGAAAGTGACTTGTTATAGTACTGCGGAGGAGCTACAGAGAAATTGGACTTCAATGTGCTGTAAGTGCATGCTGATGGCAAGTGATCAACAACAGTATGCCTTTTAATCTTCACAACACTTGCACCAGTGTCAAAGTGGCACCCAATGGCTGAAATCTGATCAAAGCTTTTGAACAAGGACCCAGTGAACTTATAGAGGACTGTTTTAAGGCCAGCCAATTCCACTCTCAGTAATCTTGAAGGGGAGACAATCAGTCTCAGTAGGGAAGGACTGAAGATTTCCTCCAGATGTAGTGGAGAAAGCAAAGTGCCCCCAAAAGGTACTAGGACTCCTCCATTGAACCCCATGAAAACTAGCTCTGCTATGACACTCTGAGAAGAGTATTGGTAATTAGATATTTTGGCATCTAGGTATCTCACCTGAGAGACATACACATCATCTTCAGTGTCCTCTCAAATGTCACTAAAACCCAGGACAATAGCTGTCCGGTCATACCAAGTTCAGGTATGCAGAGTGGAAGGACTGGTTAGATGTATACCAAGAGGCTTATCTACAACTGTGTCCAAGGAGGAAAAGACAGCAGCACAGCAACCTAGAAAGCTAATCACTTATCCTGGGCTTTTCTGGGCAGCAGTGAGTTTGGCTTTTCAGCATTAGGAATTGATTACACAATGTAGCTAGTAAGATGGGAAATAGCCCTGTCCCATCAATCACACAGGAAGAAGGCTCCTTACAGGTTCCCTGCAGCACCAAAATCAGGAGATCTGCAGCAAGTGTCCTGCCTTAAGGTCTGACTGTACAGAACCATCAACCATCAATGATTTTCATTGTTGCAGTGACTCAATGCAGGAAGTAAATGAATGGGAAAACCAGGCAGAAAAAGTGATTAGGAATGAAAAGCAAGAAAAGAGTATTAAAACCTCCAGCAGTCTTAGTATCTTAGACCACATATTGCACTCCGTTCTTCTAACAAAAGACAATTACGAGCTTGCGCGTGTGCGCGCACACACTCTTGCTTATTCTATGCCTTTTCGCCTCATCTGGCAGCCGCTTTCCGGTCCAGCAGACACTAACATCTAATGAGACAAACTTCCCATTTTCAGACTAATCAGTCGGCTGCACTAATTGCAAATGCAAATATGCAAATTTATATTAATTAATTACTCTGCTAATTAGTTCTGCAGTCTTTTTGGGGTAATAAATCATTGTGCAGTGGAAGGGAAACACGTCCTGTCCCATTTCACTCCACATAAAAATTTAATGTACTAATTGAAGGAAATATATTAAAAAAACCCAGATTCTGACTCTACTGATAGGTTCCCTTCAGAAAGGTATGATTGAAAGAAGTCTTGCACATCCCCAGCAAATGCCATCACTAAGGTGCCTGTTAGCAATTTAATTATCACATTATGGACTCCAGGAAAAGCCAGTTTGCTGTGCTGCAGGCTGTGACTCTGTGCTCCATAATTGACACATTTTGCAGCAAATGCTGTTTATACATTCATGAAAGATAATATGAGGAAAACACTCACTTTGCTCTACCTGAATATTCTGTTAAGGCTAGCAATTAAATCTCAGGAATCTGGGTCTGCTATATAATTCTGTTAGGGCTTGTACTTAAATCTCAGGAATCTGGGTCTACTCTGTAATTCTGCAGCTTCATCAGATCACATTTGAATGGATTGTTCAAGGAAAATGGAGAGTAGCTGAAAAAGAAACTTCTTGCAAAGCCCTTCCCTGGTCTTGAATTTTGCTTTGTCTCTACTCCATTTCAACAGGACTTTCAATTCCCCATCTGACACCACCTCTCCCTTGCAATCCTTACCTTGCCATGACACCCTGGGAACAGGGGGGTCATTCCACTGCCCTTCCACAGATGTTTTGCCCAGCCTCGGGAGATCTGTAGTCTTCCTTCCCCACTCCAATATCTTCAAGGTGCAGCGAGTTCCCTACACTGATTTAATGCCCCAGCAATGGCACACAGGACATCATGCTCATAGAACCTTAGGTACCAAAGCCTGACAAGGTGTGAACGTCAGTGTGGAAGGTGGGGCTTATTGTATGTTTTACTTTTTTTAGAACATGGGAAAAAATCCATCCTCATAGCATAACAAGCCCAACAACACCTGGCTGCAAAAAAATAATCCCCTCATCAAATGAAGCTACACCAACTACCAGCAATGCTGTAGTATGCAGTTCATTAGAGGCATTCTTGGAGCCAAAGACTCTCCCAAGCAGTTTAGAAAGGCATTAAGCAAACTGGACCCTTTTCTGTCACACAAGTTCAGGCTAACCGGAAATCTTCTGCAGCTCCCAGGTTTTTTAATCTTCCTTACTTTTTTTGCCCCACAGTCATGTGCCATTGTATCCATTAATGTGAAACATCTACAGAGCATTTTCTTGAGAGTTTGAGTGTATCTTAAATTAACCTGCCTTATAGATGTAGGTTGCAAACCAGTCAAAGTTGTTGTAAAAGTCAACAGAGGAGTTCTATTACCAGAAATTCAGACAACTCACATATCATAGTCTTCCATTATTTAAAAAAAATAATCTAAAGTATTAGCAAATGTTTATGTTTTAAATTGAAACAATAAATAAGATTTATAGGTAATTAAATGCCAAGGGCCTGTATCATTCTAGATTCAACCAGAAGTTCAGCTGTATACTTTTCTCATAGTTTGAAGCTCTAGGATAGCTTACTTTTTATTTATTTTCCTATCCAAACACTGGAATAAAATACTGTTATACTGAAAACCTGAAGTCTTATGATTTAGGCTCTAGGAAACAAAGGAAAATTAAAAACCTCTTAAAATAGCTAAAATTGAAAGAGCACTTTATAGAACAGCCAAAGACAGAATTTATTTTTCAAACACTTGTCATTTTTGTTTGAAATACTAATATACACTAATGGCGATACCATTAAACATCATGCAAATTTAAAAATTTATTTAAAATCAAACCACCTTTGCTCTTTGTAGATTTGTGGGATCCTGGAGTCAAAAGGTGTCCAAATTAATTGTTACAGAGTGCAGGCCTCCCCACCTGCTGGGAGTTTTGTAGCTGCCTTTTTTTTAAGGTCTACAAAGTTTCAGAGAGTAATATGTGAAGATTTTAATAGAATTCAAAAGGTGCCTCTTAAATAATGAATAGATACAAGATGATAATGTTCTGATTGTCTGTAGTATGCTCTAAAGTTTTATATTTAAATTTTAATTGCACTAGGACATGAGATGTAACTTAAGATATTTGATAAAACCCATCCTTTGATGGGTTTCTTTTTATTAGAAAGCTTCAACAGGACATACATATTTTGCAAATTGCAGTAGATTTTTCTTTTTCTTTTCCTTTTTCTTTTTCTTTTTCTTTTTCTTTTTCTTTTTCTTTTTCTTTTTCTTTTTCTTTTTCTTTTTCTTTTTCTTTTTCTTTTTCTTTTTCTTTTTCTTTTTCTTTTTCTTTTTCTTTTTCTTTTTCTTTTTCTTTTTCTTCTTCTTCTTCTTTTCCTTTTTCGCCTTCTTTTTCTTTTTCTTTTTCTTTTTCTTTTTCTTTTTCTTTTTCTTTTTCTTTTTCTTTTTCTTTTTCTTTTTCTTTTTCTTTTTCTTTTTCTTTTTCACCTTCTTTTTCTTTTTCTTTTTCTTTTTCTTTTTCTTTTCCTTTTTCTTTTTCTTTTTCTTTTTCTTTTTCTTTTTCTTTTTCTTTTTCTTTTTCTTTTTCTTTTTCTTTTTCTTTTTCTTTTTCTTTTTCTTTTTCTTTTTCTTTTTCTTTTTCACCTTCTTTTTCACCTTCTTTTTCTTTTTTGCCTTCTTTTTCGCCTTCTTTTTCTTTTTCGCCTTCTTTTCCTTTTTCGCCTTCTTTTTCTTTTTCTTTTTCTTTTTCTTTTTCTTTTTCTTTTTCTTTTTCTTTTTCTTTTTCTTTTTCTTTTTCTTTTTCTTTTTCTTTTTCTTTTTCTTTTTCTTTTTCTTTTTCTTTTTCACCTTCTTTTTCTTTTTCTTTTTCTTTTTCACCTTCTTTTTCTTTTTCTTTTTTTTCTTTTTCTTTTTCTTTTTCTTTTTCTTTTTCTTTTTCTTTTTCTTTTTCTTTTTCTTTTTCTTTTTCTTTTTCTTTTTCTTTTTCTTTTTCTTTTTCTTTTTCTTTTTCTTTTTCTTTTTCTTTTTCTTTTTCTTTTTCTTTTTCTTTTTCTTTTTTGCCTTCTTTTTCGCCTTCTTTTTTGCCTTCTCTTTCTTTTTTCTTTTTCTCATTGTGTTCAGAATACTTATATATAGTGAAAAAAAAAGTGATGCTAGTAAAGTTCCATCATAATATGTTTATGCCCTTTCACTTACTTCTGACTGATATTCATTCTCTTGTCAGGACTGTGAAATTAAGACTTTTCTTAACATATAGAACAGCAAGACCCATTTAGTATCCAAGATGAAACCCAGATGAGTGTTAAGATTGACAGTGTTTTCACCCTTGTAATTAGCGATTCACACAAATGTGGGTTTAGTTTGCACTTATGCTTGGAACATGGCACCTCTTCATACAGAGAGCATCATTCACATGTTAACATTTTCACTTTTGCTTTTTGTTGGCAAGTAAAGCAGCATACTTACTACTGACTTCTGTTAGCTGTATATTTGCTATATACTTTTCACTATTTATTAATATTCTATTCAAGAATAATTTAATGTGAGCAAAGCATGGACAAGAACAATGTGATGCTCCTCCCCTTTGCCCTGCACTGAAGGAGGACCTTACCTGCCTAATGTCACTCTGCTGCTTCCAAGTGAATGATTTCCATGAGGACAGTGCTGGGGAACTGTTTTCAAATATATTTTTCTTAAAGTGTAAAGATCCACCTCCCTCCCTTGCTGAGGGAAATATGGGTGGCCTCAGTACAACAGAATATGTACCACGCTGCTGAGTTTATTTGCAGTCTCTTTCTTGGTTGCGTACTGACTCAGTGATGTCTGGAGGAAGGGCACAGGACTAGGAAGCCTTATGGCAATACAGCAACGGTTGCCAGAAATTCATCAAGGATTTTGATGGGTTTTGAACAAGTCTGTTCATTCTAAATTGAGGATTAAAAGACTCAGTGATAGAAGAGAAGGCAAAAGGATGGCTAAAACATCTCTGTTTTGCTAAAGCTGAGATGCGACTGATTTGCTCATGCACACTAGGGGTTTAAACAGAAAAAAAAAAACATAAATAAACACCCTAAATGGACTGTGCTTATTAGTCTACTTAGGCTAGACAACACACTACCACAATAAGTGGATTTCCAGAATGTATGTTTGGAAAAAGGAATTGATATGCATATCAGAGTACCAGTATCACTTAATTATAGTAATGCTTTTTGGGTCATGCTTCAGGGCTCTCAGAATTCAGCAACTGTTAGAGAACAGGTTGAGATTTAATAGGAGTAATCTCTTTTTAACCTTCATGTACAGACTTTAAGGGTCTCTCTCCATCAAAGGTTAATGCTGGAAAATATATATGAGATCAGAATGATCATAGATCTAAACAAACACCAAAAATTACTATGTTCTGAGTTGCGGACTATATGTCTATGTGGTCCTTTGTCTTATGGGAGTGAATGGCTCTTGGAAGTTCATTTAGTCTCTTTTCTAATTCCTTATAAGGCTAGAATGCAAAAGGAACGAAAAAATGTTCAAGGAAAACTTGATCACTCCAGTGATCAAGCAATAGAGGTAGCATAATACACGTGGTCTTTTGTACCCAACAAATTAATTAATATTGTTAATCTCTTTAGAAACAATTGCATCCACAATGGACAAGAGGACAACTATCAGGCTAAATTAACATAAAGATCACATATAAAATCATTGGGGGGAAAAAAGGAGAACAAACTAATGGTGGAGAAAAAGCACAGAGAAGCCCTAAAGGCAAACAATAGAATTAATAAGTATGGTAAATGCAAACCACCTAAGCAAAAAAAAAAAGAAAACAAGATTGGGGAAATAACAGTAAAATAGGAAAATATTTTTTCTATACTGAAGTTCCATGTCCTCAGCTCTTTGCCTCCAGGACTCCAAACACAAGGATGCCTTTTCACCCAAGTAGCAAGATATCCAGAGAAGCAAATTGAGACTGCCGTTCATCTCTCGTACAGGACTACAGTGCTGCTTTCCTCTCTGCTCCCACAGTGATGCAATGCCATCACCACAGCTCAGAGAGGGTGTCTGTATGAGGAGCCACACTCGAGGCATATTAAGATATATAGCAATGGGGTAGCCCAGGGCTGGGACACTGGTTTACAGCTGCCCAAGGCAGCAACAAGAAACATCTCTAATACAAATCAAGGTGTGAAGCAACTCAGTGCTTCAGAGAGATGTGTGCAGGTCACTAGTGCAGGTAAGAAAAGTGAAACGAAACCACTACATCCCTACTGGATGGCCTGGCTTCCTCTTTTTTATTGTATTTCAAAGTTCTTTGCTCAACCTGTTGGGGGATGCCTCACTGTACCAAACTGAGGCAGAAACAATAAACCTGTGATGTAGCAGGTTAAAATGAAGTTGTGGCTGCAAAGTACCTTGAAATATTTAGGGAAAATGAAATTAGAGAATTTTTTCAGTGAGTTATGACAAAAATTCCATGTTTGTTTTCAATCCCAGCCATGATGAAATATTGAAATATTTTGTTGGTATACTCTCTCACAGTATTTTCAACAGAAAAAACTGCACTTAAATTTCAGAAGTTGATATTTCCTGCTTTGATGTACAAAGTAGAGAGGAACAGATCATTGCCAGACACTTGTAAGAGAGAAATACCTATTTAGTGAAAAGCTGAAAGAAAACAGTCTTTCAGTTAGATTTTGTCATCATTTAATTTCGCCTAAAGTATCTTAATTATTTCTCTTTTTCAGCATTTTAATTATCCAGAATTGAATTTATCTTTGTGCAATAACAGAATATGAACTATGAAAATTAAGTTTGTCGCTGATTCTTAAATCACTTTTCCTATATAAATCATGTAAATTCATACCTTTTTTTCTGTAAGAGCAAAGACACATTTGTCATATTTTACTCTAGCTTTACATAAACAAAGGTTAAATAAAGTGTTAGTACAAAAGATTTAATCAAGGCACAGGTTTTTCAACCACACACAATTTAAACATCTGACTTACACTAAAATGAATTATTCACTTTCTCTGGAATAGAAGAGCAAGTGCAGTTAGGTCTAGATTGATTTTATCAGACTGTGAACAGGCTGTGACATAAATTGAGAAATACTTGAATAAAATAAATAAAGCTTGAAATACTTGGGCTGGAGAGGAACAGTAAAATGTTTATGCTGTGCTGCATTACCTCCACATGCTCCATAGGCAGTAGTGTTACTGACCTTTTATTTTTCTGCCCTGCCCTCTGTCTGCCCTCTTCTACCTCACACCACCATTGCCCCTGATAGATAATCATCAATACCATCACACTTGCCTCAATCTATCACTGGTAAGATATTCAAGAGGGCAATCAGCCCAGCTGGAGAAAACATAAAAGTGGAAAATATATTTCTGCTTAGAAAATGGAAATATTATATTTATACTTAGGACTTGGACACACCAGGCTCTCAAGTGGTTCTCTAGCTGCCTGAGCACCCTTTTTCCTAATTACTTGTAGATATAATCATTTGCAGATATAAATTGTATTTATTATGTGCATTTGGTAGCAGTGTGCATGGAATATTCGCAGCAATATTCACAGCATCCACCTCTGGGAGGTGGTCCCTTATGGTTTCAGTCAGGAACATATGTTTTAAGTACACAGTCTGAATAGAGATCTTTTTATTTTCCTTTGAGGCTGAAGAAGAAAACTGTTTCCTTCCACGATCATCTCAGAATTTAGAATTAGGTCAATGGGAAGGGCACATGTGCAGAGAGTGAAAGTTGCTGAGTTCTCAGTGCATTTCTCATTGTACATCTAACTCACCATGGGAACCTGAGTGATAGCTCGTCTGTCTGTGAAACACTCCCTGAACAAGTAGGCACCGAAGGTAAATTTCAGTTCATACAATGCTGTAAGATCTCCATTTGCCACGTGCTGTAAGAAGCTCAAGGAAACTTTCACAAGTACAGAAAGTAAAATAAAGTAGATTTCTCTTGCACAACTCAAATGAAAATCCATGATGCTTTGAGTACTTTTTCCATCCACAGATGGAATGTAGCCATTTAAATAGTTTTTATTCCATAATATTACTTTTGTGCATAAACAGTCATTAACTTCTCATCGGTGTCTTCATGGATTAAACGGTCCCTAAGTACATTTTGACAGCATGGATTATTATGGACTCTTGTAATTTAAAATGGAAGAGAATGGAGATTGTGTGTGTGTATATATTTCCTTATTCCCTCTCTTTCATAAGCTATAAGGTTTAATAGCAGTTAACACTAGACCACAGCACTTCTAAATAACAATAGCCCTGCCAAATCTAACTGGCGTTCCAATTAGTCTGACAATTCTACTAATTAAGAACATTAAACTTTTAAACAAAGGCTATCTTTTTTGTGTTGGGATTGGCAAAATGGAATTGAGGGTATAAGGAAGCCTGAACCTCTCCTTCAGAATTGCTGATAATTAAAGGAAATAAAAATATTTGGGGAGTGTGCAGAAACATTTAGATATGGTAGTTAAATAAGAATTCAGACACGTTAGTTAAATAAGAAGCATAGGCTATCTAATAACCTGTAATATTCTACTGTAGAATGTAAATTCTATATTATTGTAAATAATGTAGAAATGGATTTTAAAGGGAAAACTGCAAATCCACATTATATGGGTGAAATTTCGCTTTTTGGAAATTATTATTTAAGCCAGGTGCTATAGGGATTTCAATGCATAAGGCAAACTGAGACATTCCTTTCTTTGAAGAAAAGATCCCTTTTTAAAATTTTCTTTCTTACAGATATGGAAAAAAGCAAAGAAAAAAAATATGTTCTGCAATGAAAAATTTTCAGTGAATATTTGTTTTAAATCAATAATTTTTTTAAAGAATTGCTCTGGTTTTGATTTTATGTATTATATGAAATTTTTAAAAGAATCATCCTTTCAAATCTCTTTCAAGTGATTTAAAGATCTTACTTTTCCTAAGTTCCTTATTCTCAGAATTAAATTTCATTACAATGCGCTTAAAACACAAAGTTTTTTGCCGAAAAATAAACACATTCTTCTGAAAGAATTTTTTTTTTTTTTTACCACTTTATGTAACCAGGTCAAACTGCAAATGTCTTCTTCATAATCAGGATTTCTGTTTCTGTGGGAGTAAGAGCATTTTCACAGAGTCTCTGCAAAAAAAAAACCTTACCGTCACTTTGTGCCACAAGAAGCAAATGAATAACAGGTTGAATGGAAAGCAATATTTACTCCAAACCCCACCAACCTGAGCATCATAGATTTCATTCTTCCACCACCCAGCCTTCAAGACATAGTGCAGGAACTGTGAATCTCTCAGGATTTGGCCTCATGCCATAATGCCAAATATATTTCCTATGCTGCCTTACCAAATCATTACTGCACTGCCTGTATTCGCACTGTTTAAGGATTTAGAAATACTGGGAGAGATGGCTATTCTAGTCACCATCTGCTAACATCAGCTGTCTTCAAAATTCATAGCAAAGTACCCTTTTGAGAGAAATCTTATCTATATGGCTTTACATAGCAAGATGTCTTACAGGTCCAAATGCAGAATGCAGACTCCAGCATGCCTCTCAAGGCAGAAAGCTCACTTCAACCCAAGTCACACACAAAATTCCTGAATAAAAGCCTGAACATACCATAGCACACTCTTCAGAATGTATGCCTTTGAACAATTTAAGTGCAATTTTTTTTTTCTCTCCCAGACACAATGCAGTAAGAAGACTTGAACTGCTATATGTATTTCTGAAAAAATAGCAACTGGATTAAACATGATCAGAAAGAAACCAAAATAAAGCTAGATACATCAGACACATATTGTCTAACACTGAGAACAATGCCATGGGGAGAAAGAAAGGATTTCTAACTTGCAAAAATACGTGCATCTTCAGTACTGTTTCTGCTGACCACTGACTGTTTCAGCATTTTGCAAACTATGCCCTGTATGAACTTTTCCCAGCACTTCATGAGCTTAAAGAGGCAGGCTCACAGTAATGAGCATGAGCTAGATAGAAAGCTAATACAGCAACCAGCACAATAGAGGGGAAACACAAGCAGGAACCAGGATCAGCAAGCCATGCTCCCTTCTTAGGAAAGGGATTTTGCCAAACTTCTGGGTGCCTTCTGGCCGTGGCTATTTAAACTATTTGGAGATTCAAACTAGTCCTCAGCCAGCCAAAGGACTGAAATGAAAACTTCAGGCTGCCAAAAGACAAAATTTCCTTTGCACATCCTGTTACGTGAGATCACTTGACAGAGTGGCTACCTTCAAAATCAACACTGGGTACTCAAACTGTGTCATGGAGCACTGATTTTCATGGTTGGTGGACAAGGGAGCTGGCAAGCTGTAGGATTTACACAACTCCTTTGAGATTGCTCAGACATGAGAGATGTTAATACAGAAAGTACTGTTTACTTCAACTTACACTTAAGTGCCTCACTTCTATTTACAGCAGATCACAATGTCATGTTGATTTTGGAAAACTTGATTGATTGCTTAGACAATGCTGTTTCTGAGAGGGTGTCCACGTGTTTTATAAAAATCTCTATGCAGCTGTATGTAAAATCCGCTCTTGATTCTACTTCTTTAATTGTATACTTCTATATATGGGAATTGAATTTGTTAGGTTAAGAACCTAAGAAGTTTACATCTTATAACACCCTCGTGTCTGCTTGATCAGCATATTTGATGAAAAACACAATTACAATGGATTTTTATAGATGAGAAACATCAGTTACTCTGAAAGTAGATCTGCAGCTAGAAGTAATAGAATTGTTCATTCATCACTGAAAAAATTGTTCTTTAAACATCAGGCTTTCCAAAACTATTTTGGGAAAATATCATTACAGCCCTATCTGAATTCAGCACCATTTTACAGCTAAGATGAAATTAACTGTGCCTTTCACTTTTACAGAAGCTTGAGGATAGAATCCAGAAAACAATTTTATAAATTCCTATTCTATTTGCAGTGGAATTCCACCATTGAATCTCCAGGACTCTCAGGGGAAAATTGATCCTGTGGGTATAAGACCTCAAATGTTCCAGCTTGTCTCAAGGTAAAATGACATGGTCAAGATCCCTCAAAACATATAGCTATCCACGTTCCACTGTTTTCAAATCAGTGAAAGATGCATATAGTTTTGTGTAACAAGAAAAAGCAGGAAGGCTAGGTGATTCAGTAATTGCACACACCGCCTAATCTCTCAGAAAAATAATTTCTGGCATGTCTATCAAATAGACATTGGACTCTTCATGACTCCTAAATCAGGGGAAAAAGTTCAGGATCAATGCTGTAAGATCCTTATGCCTCCCTTTTCCTCCTAGAAAGTAGCATTTCTCTACTTCATTCCTATAAACTCTTAATTCTGGTACTAGCTTAGGTTTGTTTATTTTGCTTTGTGGTTTTTTAATCCAAAATTACCTTTCATTTCAATAAGGAAAGAGATCTAGTAAGGTTTTTAAGTACATGCATTATCGCAGGTTGCATTTGGCAGTCATGGATGCTAGGACCAGTTAAATGTGTAATAAGATTTGAGAAGGAGACCATAAGGTAAGGGAGACCATAGTTCATTAACAGCTTGGAATGCCTGATTGCACAGATTTTCTGCTTTTTGAATGAAAATTTACTTATCTCAATCAGACAGTATCTCAGGAAAAGTCCTGTCCTAAAAGGATTATAAATTCAGGTAATAAAAGACAAACCAAAAGGAGCATATATGTCCATTACAATAAGCCTGAGTCATCCTGCTAAACACTTAATATTATTTCCTATAAACAAGCACCTCTGCTGTGCTGTTATGAAAACCACCTGCCTACTGGTGTGTAGACAGAATGAAGGTTTCATAGGCAATTGTAGCTCTGGCATTTACTTCTGTCAGCTACTTGCCTTCTCACCTTTAATAGTGTACATTCAAAATAGGCTTAAAGTTTTTACTTTTATTTATTTATTTTCCTAAGGTGTTCATGCTTTTAAAAAGCAGGAAATTATGATTCCACATATGAGCTTACAGCCCACCTGGACTTAGTGGTTTCATGGGGCTAAAGAAGTCAGTTCTCTAGTCTGAGGATTTTCTCCCTGCTCAGTTTCAAAGGTCTGCTGCAAATAATAAAAGTGTCAGACTTTCTAATAAAGTTTTCAAGGAACATTGAGAAAATTGCCCTTACAAAGCATGCTATAATTTCCTGGGAGGGAACTGTCCAACAGAAGCTAATGTTGCACTTAAGTTTTATTTACACTTCTGCAAGTCATCGTTAATTTAACTTCTTGGTTTCCTTGCATTTTAGGATCCAATCACGAGAGAAATGCCTCTACCCGAATTAAGGTGCAAATGAGACTGTATATCAATGTCAATAGTATGGATTTCATTTAACAGTAAAGAGAGAGAGAAACAAATTGGAAAGGGGGAGAGGGATTGCAGGGAGAAAGAGAGTGAGAAAGATAGTCACCATCTCATGGATCCAGACTATGTCCCACTGCCCTTCTTCTGGTTTTCTCAGTGAAGGGGCTCTCACAAAAGAAAGTCCAATGGGTTAATATATGTTCAGGTACAGGTGGGAACAGCAAAGCACCTCCTGTGTTGCGGAGAGTTTTACACTGTCTTTTGCAGCCCTTAGGATCTGTTGCAACACTGTGTATCATGTGCAGTCCCCTAGTGTGAAATGTGTCTGCAGGCTGTGGCCTCGCCTCATGGGACCCAGGCAGAGCTGATTTTCAGGACAGCTGCTGCATTTGGCTTTCCTTGTGGACACTTTCTTCTCCGGAACCCTTGCTTACTTCTCCATAGACGTGAGGTAAGTGGACAATAGTAACACCTTTAACTTATTGGAAATTCCCATCAGGTGACTTGACTCACAGTCTAAATTCCAGGAATCCAGGAGGCATACTAGGGATAGGTGGGAAAAGTAGAGAGGACCGGTAGGGGGAGATGGGTTGGGAGGACAGGTAGGGGGCTGGGCTTGGGTGGTTGCAAGTGAGCAGTTGTTTCTTTATATTATTTGCTATAGTGGGCAAAGTCCTTCAGTGATCCTAACAGCGTTTAAGGCAATTATGATCTTGAAGTCTCTAACATTGCATATTGAATTTAATTTATAGAATCCATATATTTTAAAAACCCATATATATATATATCGATATGTACACATATACAGGTCCTAATCAAACTGCTCATCTTGTGGCATGTGGTTTCTGTAAGGCCACTCTACTCTTCTGTGTCAGTGCTGTAGCCATGTGCTCAGAGCTCCCACCGCTTGCTGGACAGTCTTTGTCCCAGCATGACCACACCATGTGGAGTGCACATGTTATCTCTCCATGTGGATTGAACAACCCTGTCACAGGGAGAAGACTGCAGAAAGGGAGGAAAAAGTTTTGGGAATATCTACACAGGTAAACTAGGGAGACAATCTCATCAGGCACCTCTTGCTGAGGGAGATTTGAAGTGGGGAGAAGAAAGCAGCCCACTAGCTTTAGAGAGATTGCAAGCAAATCTGTGGAAGAAAAAGCATACATCATAGTTCTGAGGTCTCAATGGGGAAGGGGGAACAGTGCAGGTCTCTTCTGGGGTCACACACACCCACACTATTGATGCCTACAAATTTTAGTTACTTATACCTTTTTCATATATTTGCAACTTTGCAGACTCTTAATACACAGTTAATACACAGCTCCTTATATTTTTCATACTCTGTCTCTTAGATATTAGAATAATAAGCTAATCCTCCTAATCCATACTTGGAATTCTGTTTAGTCTTATTCTTAAGAAGAAGAAGCCTGACAAGGACATTTTCTTTTTCCACTAGAACTTAAAAGACATACACAAGAAATGGGGCAAAGAAGCCCCTGGAACAACTCTGATGAGGCAGAACTCAGAGGAAATTTCCTAACCAAATGGTCTTCTAATTGAACAATATTTTCTAAATATACTAATTTCTTAAACTTACAAAAATTGCAGAAATCTCATGCTGGATGTGCCCATGACAATGGGGAAGCTTTCAATTAAGACCTGCTTTTTAGCTCACTATTTTAACACTGTTGCAAGTTTTATTTGATTTTAGGCAACGCTATGTCTACTAAAAAGGACTAGCTGCAAGGCCCTTGAAAAAAAACATGCATTGATGGGAGCAGAGAGCCTCAAAATGGAAACACAGAGGAAGAACATCTGTGAATCGCTGTAGGCATCGCATCACCTCAAAAGGAGGAAAGTCATCATCACTGATTAGCTGTTTGACAGAGATTGCCATTAAAGAATGAATAGTGGTGAGCAATGTCAGGGTGTGTCCTTTGGCCAAATGTCCCCACAGCAGCTTCTAAATATTTACAAATTTACTGATCTCAGACCATCCTCAAGGTAGGGTAATAGAGAGTGTGACGACTTCAGTCACCAAGTATGGATGAAAAACAAAACATTTCTCAGATGTACCACAGGGCTGCTTCACACCACAAAGCAATAGCAATTATCTTAACACCCTGCAGTTTTAGGAAACAACACAGCTACATGACTGGTCTGACTAGGATATTTTACCCCAGGGAGAGAAGTACCTTAAATCCCATATTCTTGCAAAGTACACAATCACCTCTTGATCTGGTACTAAAACTTTCAGGCCATATTGTGCCTCTACTTTTCTAGGTAATTTTAAAAAACAAAGGCATTTTCCATTTTAAAATTATTTGGTTCCACTATCTTTCAACTCCTTTATATTTGTGTGAACCAGGAGTAACTCAAAATTAATAATATTATCCCAAATGTATTTTCTATCTACATAAGACCTATTCTAGTCATGTGTTTCAGAAATCTTAGAGTAATTTCTGGTCACAAACTTATTTTTGGTTAACCATAAGCAATAACAGTTAGCAACCATTTTCAAATTCTACATTAGTGTTTCACTCAAATAACTACCATTAAAATAGAGTAACTAACCCCTTTACAGCTCTTTCCTATTTGTGTCCAACAGCTTATTCAAAACATGAAACTTCAGTTGCCTGATTAGAGCAAGAAGTACATCCTTAATAAAGGGGGCCTAATGCACAACATATTTTGCCACATTGGCAGATAGGTAAAAATTGTATTTTCAGACTGAACCAAATCCCCTTGAGATAATGTAGTTTATTTCTCCGAAGCCAGGGGTCCTTTTTGGTGTTTTCTAATCTGTCCTGGGAGAAGGACATATATTGTCTTAGAACTGGCAGAGGAGTGCTTAGTCAACTTGATGGGAACAGCAAGTTCCCCTCATAAAAAAGTCCACAGTCTACAGCAGTGTACTGGGGACATGGAGAGGCAGAAGAGGGACAGTCCTTCACAGACAGAGAGACACATCACTTTAGTCCTATGGTGTGCTAGCTGCACACAGGATAGGCAGCTGGCATGCAACATGCATGTGGCACATGGTTCTGGTTCTTTCCCCAGCAGCTCATTTTGTAGAGACAATCCAGGCTTTACCAAGAAAGTCCCTAATCTAACCAGTCTGAAACTCACTTTCTGACCAATCT
This sequence comes from Ammospiza caudacuta, assembly GCF_027887145.1. Classification (NCBI taxonomy): domain Eukaryota; kingdom Metazoa; phylum Chordata; class Aves; order Passeriformes; family Passerellidae; genus Ammospiza; species Ammospiza caudacuta. The sequence continues at coordinate 55,780,691 of NC_080593.1, read as the reverse complement.
GAAACTCACCGAGGCTAGCAGACCAGGGTCCCCGCCCAAGATACTATCCTGTTTTGAATTTTTTTGTAAAACAATATAATTTAAATTTTAAAAAAAGTAAATAAACCACAAACCCCAAACCAAACAAACCCCAAACCAACCAATCCACCAAAACCTCAAAAGCACACACAGAACTCCTGCCAAAAGAGGTGTTCCCACCTCCTCCTTAGCATTAAACCCAGCAGGAGACCAGAGCCATTGTTTTCTACACTCTTACCCATGTATTTGTCCCTTATGGTCTGACTTTGCAATTTAGGATGCACTAGACATACATTTTCCCCCAATCTCACTCTCAAGGCAGCAGTTGCTTTGGTGTTTGGGCTGTGCATGTGGGTGCTGTGGCAGGAAGGCAATCTCACGTCAGGTCATGAGTGTGGAAGAGGGAGTTTGGCATCATGATTGTCACTGTGTCTGTGTTGCTGTGATGTCTAGTGTGTACATTAGAAAGAAGAGGAAAGAAATAAAAGAAAAAGATTTTGCTATCTTCACCTTCTGAACAGTTTCCTGCTGTCCACTGTGATGCAGAGGATCAGGAATGGGACATCACACCATGATCAATATGACCAAGTGAAGCCAAATTTATTATCCCCACAAAGGGTATATTTATAATAAGTTTCTACAGTTCACGCGTCTCTAGCTAATACATGATTGATTAATCCTAGCTGTTCACACATCCAAAATAGAATGCTGATTGGATCTTCTGATTTTTCATGCGCCTTGCTGTGGTTGTCTCGCCCACCCATTGCTTCTCTTTTTTCTCACTTTCTCAAACTTGCTGAGTCTTCATGACTCTTCTTCTTGTATCTTTCTCAAGGATATACTGACCCCGTTTCTGAATATGTCCATTATCCATTGTCTGTGAACATGTCCATTATCCATTATTACCAGCAGGCTGGGTTGACCATCTGCTGAATGTGGCCATTGTCTTGCAAAGACTCCTCAATCTGCAAAAATTCCTCAACAGTCCACAAGGTCCCATTGCTCCCAGTAAATGGTTAAGGTTACCACACTTCAAAATGTTCCTGAGTTTCTTAATTTGATGTACTTTTCCTGTTCCAGCAAAATGGGGAGATGTGGGCCAGTTAAGAGAGGGTTTGAGAGGATGATTTAAAAAAAAATAATAATAAAAAGGAGAGAGAGAAAAAAGACAAAGAGTAAGGGCTCCAATGATAGCATATTGAACTTACCTGAAGGACTCAGATTGAATGCAGTGCAGTTTGGGTCAGTCCCCCTCATACCCCACAGAGATTTTGGAGACCTTGGAGCTCAGCATTATTTCAATAAATTTATTAATGACTCAGTATTATTTAAATGAATGTATAAATATTTGGTTGTGTTATTATTTATACATATTAATATTAACACATTATTATAATATTGCATTTGAAATAGTCTCACTTTTAATTCAAGACTAGACAGTCCATGTATAGGAAAAAAATTGTGATATGTGTTCTGTAGCATATTTGCTGCTGTGCAGCCATTCTATAGAGTGCATTTAAGTGTATTTTGTGTACTATTCTTAACATGCATTCACAGTAGACAGCAAAGCAGCAGTTATTCGGTATGCTGTGAATGCCTATTAACAGCAGTACCTATTTGCATATCATGGATCCATAATACAAAATAGGCATAGTAAAAGCCTTATGAAAAGTTATTATGCATGCACAGTAGAGGCTTTTTAAACCTTGATATCTCAGCTATTTTGTTTCTCCACAACTTATTTGAAAATATTAAAAAGGTCAAATGATGGATTAGGAATGTGTGAAACTGTAGTATTACTCCTATGGAGGTAATCATTCAACACAAACTAATTCATTTTTGGTTTTATTAGCACTATAAAAAATGTTCAAAAATGCATTGGAGTTGTTAAAAAAAAATAACCACCTACTTCAATAATAAGAAAGGACAGAGAAAATAGTTTCACATATTTTGAGCACCGTATGATATAACTGAGAATTTTGTTGGTCCTTCCCTAAACACAGAACTATTGCAATGTCAACCTTTCTTTCAGAATCTCATGGTATTTTTAGTATGTATTGAAACAGTGTTGATTACCCTAGGACTTTTAATTTTTAGATTATCTTGCATTTTTTAATACTTGAAAATGCAAAATCCTTGAAAAGGTGGACAATCCCTAGAACCTTTAACAATATAAATCTTAATACATTAATTACTATTGAGGATAATGGGATTCGGCCCTCTCCTTTGTTACAGATTGTAATGTTTATGATAAAAATGAAGTGAATGCTATGAATAGTACAGCACTTGCTCTTTTTTGAACAGTTTCCCTTAAAGTTTTAATGTCTTTGTCATTTGAGATAAATTTTTGTTAATAAACAAAAGCTAACAAAAAAGCCTCTGTTTTATAAAGAATGAGAGAAGACTGAATGTCTTACTTTTTTAAAATAAAACAAAAACCACAAAACGCTCAGTGTTTGGGGTGAGGTTTTTTTTTTTAATGAAAGGCTGTAAATCGTTGAGCACATCCATATAGATGTATGAAACACGATCTTCCCACACACATGTTCTTCTGTACTGCAGTCTTATTTTTTGTTCCCGTCTCTAATCAAAAAAATGCCCCAACATATTTAAATGAAACTTTGTGAAAGAAAAAATAATTGGGTGGAGGCTTAAGGGCTGAGAACATTAATGCCAAGGTTTGGACCAATGTGAATTGAAGAAGATGAATTATAAACCCTTCAAAACCAGAATTTATAATGGAAATGCTGACATGGACCCATAACAATAGCAGCTCTGCCAAGTATTATTTTAATACTAAAAGCATACTCAGTCACTCATTATTTTATTATAGAAATTATATCTTTACAAAAAAGCAGTGATACACAATGATAATGAAACCAAATTTTAAAAAAGAATGTTTCTTTGGTGACTCCTGTAACTCCCATGATATCACTTATATGTGACATGCCACTCCTTGAATTAAAAAAAACACAAACCCCTTACACATGAAGGTGGAGTTTGTAATAAGCTAAATGGTCAGGCTGAGCTAAGAGTCTTTGTGAGCTTCCTTTAAGTGTTTTGCCAGCAGAAGGAGACAAAAGGGTTAAAAAGGAAGAGCAGGGAGCATAGGAGAGGCAGCTGACAGGAGAAACAAGGGCATGAAGAAAGGAGAAGCTAGGTATCAAAAGAGAAAAGCAGGGGGAGATTTTTTAGGCAGTTTTCAAAGGGAATAACACAGTTTTTAAAGAGATATTGGGGAAACATTCACAAAAAGGCCAGGCAGACTGAGAAATTATGGCAGGGGCCAAACCCTTTGAGAATCCTAAGCTACACTTTTGAGCAGGTGCATCCCAGTCACATTGCAACATGCCAGAGCAGGTCAGTGAGCCTTGCCACATGCTTCAGAAAAAAGGTATGATTTGTTAAACCTTCATGCTGTATGTCAAGTTTTCTATAAATGCCTCTTTTATTTTGCAATGTCAAAAAACACCAAGGGATGTGAAGGAAGGATTTGTTACAGATGGTATGAGGTTTTCTCCTATTATTCTGTGCTCTGGGGCAACAAGCTGCACTCCAAAAATCCCCGCACCCCAAAAATCTCACCCAGCAGCATCACACAAAAACTACTTTTTGTGACTGTGCTATGCATTATAGAGCCAGCGTTGCTTCCCTATTACCGCCTTCCTTTCCTTGCCATTTCTTTTTTGTCCCTGGGTACCAGGTGCACTGGAGGGACTCAGATCAATACAAGACAACATTTCTCGTATAAACAATGCCATATTAACAGCCAGAGGGCAGCTGTACCTGTAGGCAGGGTTAGCACCAAATGCTGGCACGTCTATCCATGCAGCTAGACTGCTAAAAAGAAGCAACCACAGTGGAAATGCACCTACTGTATGTGAAATGCGGGTGCAGAATTTTTTTCTTTTCTTTTTTTCTATCAGTCTAACCTTCTGTGTTGATACATGAATGCTGGTACCCACTTAGAGGGATGCCAGATGATCAGTGCAGAATGAAGGTCCCAGGAGAAAGGCTCACGTGGTTTTCTCTGCCCCGTGACGTCACTAGCAGATGGCATGGGTACCAGCTCTGGCAGTTGGCATCAATGTCACTTTTTAGAGATCAATGAGATAGTGCAGATATACACAGATCTAGACTCCAGCAGACGATGCGACATTCAGACTGAAAAGATTTGGAAGGCAAAAAATGAAAACTGATTGTTGAATGAAATAAAAAGCTAAGGTAATACAAATAAAGATATATTTCAATTGGTGTTGGGTGTGCATGCAAGTGTTTAAAGATACAGTATCATTGTCTTGTTTTTTGTGTATGCTATTTGCTGTCTAGTAACTCCTACCATTTTATTCTTCTGATGCAATTACAAACTTTCATTGCTTTTATGTAATACTGCAAATGTGTAGACAGTACTGATAGAGTTAGTCTTTGACTGGGGTTTTTGTTTAATTTTGTTCTGTTAAAAGTCCCTGCATTTACTTTGCTTGTCTCTTTGAAGTCCATGGGATACAAGCTTTTGCTGTTCCCAAACTGCAAATGAAAGCAAAGTAATTGGGAAAAGGAAATTATTTTTCCTTTCCAGGCTGGATTCTGAGCACACGTGCAGGATTGCAGTCAGAATCTACAGACCGCTCCTGTCAGCTAAGAGCTGGAGGAAGACATCTGAGCCTCGCAGAACATAAACACTGCTATAGCGGGCAGGGAATTTTTCACCTCCCCCCCTTCCCCCCCCCAGTTGATGGGAAAGAAAAGAAAAAGGAGAAAAGAACAAGGCAAAAAGCAAATAAGTTGATTCTAACAAAAAACAGATAATATCAAGTAGAATTTTTGCTTGAAAAAGGGAGAAAAAAAGAGGTAGGGGGATTTTATTTCCTAACTCTAATCTGAATATGTTTAGGGTTAAATAATTCTGATTTTTGTCTTAATATGAAATAAGTATTATGTGATTTTAATACAAATAACTAGGAAAATGCTTTGTTTTGAATTATATTACTAGCTGAGTAATTTGGGGGGTATATTCATTTTTTTTTCCTTCTCAGCCACTGTAACTTACTAAAGTTTAATATCTTGATACATAAAGGAAGAAATGTGGAGAGCAAAACCCCACAATTTTGCAGTATAAGTAAAAAAGTGATTTTGAAATATTTACCATCAGGTAATAGAGATATGGCACTTTTTCAGTTTTAAAACTGCACTCCCTCTCCTCATTTTTCCAGCCAGGGGAATTTGGATTAATGAAATTTTTGTAGTGCTTTGTCACGTTTTGCATTTCTTTGAATTCCATGATGGTGAGAGTTTGAAAGATTTGTTTAAAAAAAAAAAAAACAGAGCAGGGAGCTAACTGTACATTTAAAATATGAATTTACTCCATATTTATTTGTGATAAATGTGGCTTTTTAGTTGCAGGGTCAAATGTTTCGAGTGATTTTAGAATTCTCAACAGCTATTATTTTTTTAAACGTGGGCATTTGCAACTGCCATTTTATTAAAAAAATATAGACTGAGCATTTATACACACACACACATACACACATACACACACTCTCTCTTTTTAGAAGAGCTTACACACAGACACAAATAAGGTGCATGAGGCTGTCTGTGTGAGTTGGAAAACTTTAAAAATGGAAATATTTAAACATTGTGCTGGCATTCTTTCAGGTAACTTAAGATTGTAGAACCATGTTAACACTACCATTTGATGAGTCTGTTGTAATGCCAGAATCGCAGATGTGTAGAAAGTTTCCCAGAGAAAGTGATGACCAAAAGCAAATGAAGAACACAGAAAGCTTTTCAAAGCAGATCATCCTCCGAGGAAAGAATATTAAAAGATCTCCTGGAGAAGAAACAGAAAAAGAGGAAGAGGAGGAAGAGAGAGAAGAGGAGGATGAGAATGGCTTGCCAAGGCGAAGGGGCCTTAGGAAAAAAAAGACAAGCAAGATAAGGATGGAAAGGATTAAATTCAGGCGTCAAGAAGCCAATGCTAGAGAGAGGAACCGTATGCACGGCCTTAACGATGCTCTGGACAATTTAAGGAAAGTTGTCCCTTGTTATTCTAAAACACAAAAACTGTCTAAAATAGAAACTTTAAGACTAGCCAAGAACTATATTTGGGCTCTTTCTGAAATACTGCGAATTGGGAAGAGACCTGACCTGCTCACCTTTGTCCAAAACTTGTGCAAGGGTCTGTCCCAGCCAACTACAAACTTGGTGGCAGGATGCCTGCAGCTGAATGCCAGAAGTTTCCTGATGGGCCAGGCAGGTGAAGGTGCCCATCATACCCGCACACCCTACTCCACCTTCTATCCTCCCTACCACAGCCCGGAGCTTGGCACCCCCCCAGGGCACGGGACTCTCGACAACTCTAAGTCCATGAAACCATACAATTACTGCAGCACTTACGAGTCCTTCTACGAAAGCACATCCCCTGAGTGCGCCAGCCCACAGTTTGAAGGTCCCTTAAGTCCTCCCCCAATTAACTATAATGGGATATTTTCCCTGAAGCAAGAGGAAAGCTTGGACTATGGCAAAAATTACAATTATGGCATGCATTACTGTGCAGTGCCACCCAGGGGTCCCCTTGGGCAGAGCTCGATGTTCAGGTTGCCTACAGAGAGCCACTTCCCTTATGACTTACATCTGCGCAGCCAGTCTCTCACCATGCAAGATGAATTGAATGCAGTTTTTCATAATTAATGAGGAAAATGAAAATAAACAGTGGTCATTCACCTCCCCATCTAATTAAGAGCAAGCAGATGCTTGGGCACTGCATAATTGGCACAATTCTATTTAAAATGTTTACTAGTTCCTAAAGTGTGTTTCAACTATTGTGAAGATTTTCTATGTATTAATAAACCCTTTTTATTGTAAGTATTTTTTTTCCTGTAATCACTGTGAGAATATGTTTCCTCCCAGAGATTTTCTCCCTCCTTTTTAACTTTTTGTTTCCCTATTTATCTGATTTGTTGAGCAGTGTGTCTGAACAATATTACTGAAATAAAAGCGTACACACTGTGTGAAGTCAGTGTCTATTTTGATTGTATAGTAATTATACAAATGCATGTTATTGAAATCAGATTGATAAAAATTATGTATTTATAATTGGTAGAAAATATATATTATGTATTCAAGGAGAGCTGGATTAAAAATATTAAGAATTTTAAAGTAATTATCCAGAACTGAGATGGGCTTGCAATGTGCAGAGGTGAGGGGGCAGCAATATTGAAAGCTATGCAAAAAAAAAAAAAAAAATAGGCAAACAGGAAATCGAAATAGGTTTTGGGTTGTTGGTTTTCGGTAAACTAAGGAAAAAATTATTGTCATTGACACTATTCAGCCTGATTTTAGAGTGTTGCTGACAGGGGCCACATGATTATATTTAGAAGATATTGTCAAAAATTTGCCTCAGTTATTTTGACCATATATAATAAGCACTTTTTATTTGTGTTATTATGACTTCAGATGTAAAGGTTTGTTACAAAAATGTATAACTGTGGTTTCTCACTACATACTTGACATGCAATTAAAGATAGATGTTTCCACTTTTAAAATACATCTATTAGCTGTGATACTATAGCTGTGTGTATTTTGTCTGATATTTATTATTCCGCAGTATACAGCTGCCTTTGGTCTTGTCTACACACCTTTTTTCCCAGGACACTCATAATGCTTAAATCTGGGGTAGGAAGTCAAGAATCATCAGGGTGAACCTCATGCTATTTTCAGAAGGATGATGTGATGCAGTAGATTCAAAATACCACATAATTAGCTGTGTGTTAAATGAAATAACAGGTTATGGCAAGAAAGCAATTTTATATCTCAATGAAATGCCAAATTTCATATGGGGAAGAGCCCTGAGCTAACACACAGGACACTAGCTGCTCCTCTAGCTCTAGCTCATTGGGGGAATGGCAGGAGCATGAGAATTACAAGGACTTCAGAGAAAAAGAATTCCTGGACCTTGGTAAACTTTGTGTGGATTAAAAAGCAGCACCAGTAAACTACAGATTTGTATGCAACCCACACTAGTTCAGCAGCTACAGAGGTCTGCACAGTCCCACATACCTTAAGAGTTTAGCTTAGCTGAGCCTCAGTTGTTTTCTAACCAGCTAGAGCTATTTATCTATAAACTGATGAATGATAAAATGAATGAACTGTTGATCTAAAAGCCAACAGTCTTTAAACCTCTGAATGAGCAAGACCTCTTTATTATGATGGATAAACAGCAGCTGTCTGACCAGCAAAAGTACTCTGATCTAAATGAGGAGGGAATACTTTTTTAAAAGCTGTATTAAAGGTGTAAATTTCACATGCAAGTTGGAAGCTCCTGGCTGAATCACAGTCAGAGTCACAGTTTGTTAATGACATATCAATCTCACAGCCTCACTTGAGTACACAGCTGGACAAAGTGGGGATGGGCCAATTTCTCCTGATAATTTGCCTAATGTCACAAGCAATACTTGCTGTAAACAGTCTGCCCTGCCAAACATTGCAGCTCCCTCAGGACAACAACAACCTGATGTTCATCTCTTCTAAGTATGACCAGGCTGCCCTCAAAGGAAAGTGATAACATATCCCAAAATTTGTATCAGGGTCTAAATGCTTCCACATTTGCAGAGGTAGAGGGACAAGCATGGGATTTTGTTCAACCAATATCCTCCCTAGGCACAAATATGACACCAAAATGGAGTCTTTTGGAGCAGTCTTGGGCCAAATTTCAGGGGTTTGGCTCAGGGTCATCCCCTGTTTCCTCAGGATCAGGCATGGAAGGTACAGGCAGCCACTTTCCACCTTGGATGAAAGGGGATGGTGATGACTGTAAACTCAAAAGCATCCCCAGGTGTTCTGCACTGAATGTAGGAGGGATTTGGGAGAAAAGAAGACCCTAAAATAGATTGTATTTACTGTTACCCAGAATTAGCTGATATTTGGCAAGCCATGGAAAGGTGATGGGAGAGAGAAGGGGGAAGAAGCCATTTGACGAAGTGAAAGCATGCAAGCTTGGGCACAGATTCATGCACACTGAGAAATAATAATATATAATGAGGTGCTGTAGGCAAGAGGGCCCAGAAACAGGGGATGATTTGTGGGGAGGCCGATACCCCCCATTTAGCATTGGCAACAAACTTGTCTAACCAATTTTACAAAGAGAAGCCTCTTCTAGGAGGCTGAAAGTTCCCCAAGTATTTCAGAACTGTCTTGCTGCACAGTGGGAGGGTCTTTGCATAAGTTGAGAGTGGTGTGAGGAGGCAGCCGTAAAGTCCTCCAGCAAGGGAAGGAAATGCCTACTGCAATACATCCAGCGGGAACCCAAGGGGTACTCAGTCTTGAGGCTCTGCAATGTGGGCATCTCCAACTCTGTGGCCCTATATTAACTCAATAACTCATGGGCCAGTTCCTATTTCCCCTTCTGGCAGCAGAGACAAAGGGAAAAGGGGAAAAAAATTTCCCTGCCAGTTCAGATCTTTCTCCCTCACTCCACAACAGATGGGGAGGCAGTTTGCAGCCAGTTTCCCCCTCTGGTAGCTCAAGGCAAGAACCACACTTGCTCAGGGCATTGCAAGTTGGAAAGTCACTCCACAATAAATAATGGAACAAGTAATAGGTAAATATTGATATGGCATAAAAATCCTTCAATGTTCTCTTTCTAGGAGGGTATGGATTATTTAGAGATATGGAGGTAGGAAACTCCCTTGACAGCAGGCTCTCTTGCATACCTTCTTTTATGCGCACAACAAACATTTCTGTGATCCTTCACTGGCCAGTCACAGAATAAAAAGGTGCTCCAACCTCTGACATGATTTTTAAAAGTCTTTGAAGATGCCTATTTTAGGGAAAAAATCTGAGTACTAATAAAGGTCTGGTCATTTAAAATCACAGGAATAAAAGACAATGGGTTTCTTACTCATTATCTCCACTTTTTGAGGTTTGTCTCCTTTCAATCCCTTTCATACAGCAAAACAAAACTGGTCAGATCTGTGTGTCTTGTTCTCCTCTTCACTGCCTTCAATTTTTTGATGATAGAATTATGTAAAAGAACAACTGCTTCAGAAAAATTAGGTGAGAAATTTCTATTGTTCCGTGTCCTTTAGCACAAAAATATTGAAAACTTCTGTCAGTTTTAGAGATGGAAACCCCAAAGCTGTCAAAAGAAGAGCTATTTAATATGTGGCTTTTTTACACAGTGGAACTCTTTGCCATTTACTATTTCCCAGAGTAACATTTAGTGTGATTTTTAAAAAAGCAATGTGGATTTTTTAAAATATTGGAAACACACTAATTGTTTAACAATGGCTGTACGGGTTCAGATTAATCATCCATTTGACCTAATTTCTGTTTTTAATATGAGAACATAAAAAAGTTGTCCAAATGTGTCAGAAGAGGGCAAGGAAAATAATTTTTTTAAGAACTAATAAAAGTTAGATAATGTTCCAGTCTCGTTGAAGACAGAGATGTGTCTGAATTGCAAAAAGGGCCAGGAGGCATAACAGTGTGCTGTAATGTTAGCACTCTTTCCTCTGCAGCACTGGACTCATCAGTAATCACTGAGGAAGATACACTGGGTAGTACTAGGTGGTACCACGCCAAGAAAAGCCTCATCCAGACTACAATTTAAAACCTGTGGCCCAAGCCTCAGTCCTACAAATCCCAGTGAGAACACAAAGGGAGAGGGAGGGGCAGCCACTGCTCTGCCAGACCTTAGTAGAGACCTCAAACCTTTTCTGAATTACAGTAGGGATACCCTTGTTTTAGGACACATCCTGACTATGGTCCCTTTGGGACTGTCTTCATTTTTTCATTTCATAGCTATTTCTACAAAGATTTTTAAAATGTATTGAGATTGCACAAGCACAAACATGATGGGGATTTTTTTCTACACTAGCAATTCCCTCTTCCATTTTTATCCCTACTTTATTCTTCTTTCTCTGCCTTGCCTATAAGGGCTCTCAAACAGCAGCAATTAAGTTAAATGCCATCAACAAAGATAAATGAAATTCCAGTGCAATACATGGCAGAATCTTTCAAAAATAAAGGGTCTTTGCATGGTTTTGCTTAATAGATTGTGGATCTAGCTTAACAGTGGTTTTATTTTATGGTCACAAGGTCAAAGCAGGTTTAATATTAGTACCAAAATCCTTCAGCCTTTGATGCATAAGTAGCAGATATAGTGTTGCTTTAGGCTGAATTATCAGGAAAGCAGCTTCCCTTACAAAATTTCAGCAATTTTCAAATTAAGAAGCAACAAACAAAAAAAACCCTCAGTAATCTGGCCGTGGGTCTGACCCAGAGCTGAACCATGGCAGCAGGTTTTGATTTTGCTCTGGAGAGACACAGATCAGCGTGGTGAACAGCTGGCACTGTGCCATTGCAGAATCTCAAGGGCAGACCTGTCGTATCTCACTGATACAAATCTAACTACAGTACACAGGGCTGCCATGCAGAATCACACTCCCAAGCCTTCCCCACCACACAATTAGACCAGAGCAAATCATCTCACAAAAATCTATGCTATGCCAAAAGGATGGCATGTTTTCCTGCAGAGCTTTTTCCCTCATCTCAGAAGATGTGCAAGGAAGAGCTAGGAAAAGGGAAAGGCAAATTTACAAGCAGAAGAGCTCTGGGGGGAAAAAGGTTTTGGGTTTTTTTTTTCTTTTTTTGGGAGGGGGGGTGGTGGTTTGGGGTTTTTTGTTGTTGTTATTGTTGTTGGTTTGGTTTTTATGTTGGTTTTTTTGGGTTTTTTTTGTAATGCCTACAGTGTGGAGTTCCTATGACTCACAACAGGCTTTAAATTGACAACAGCAGCAAAGGTTGTTACAGAATGGTAAAGAGATTTCCTCTCCCTACTTCCCCAAAACACCATTTTCTTTTGACTGTTTCCTTGTCACTTGCTCCTTACATTTACACATTTATCCTTGTAACTGCATTACTTGCATTATTTAATTCTATTCTTGGATGATTTAATTCTACACCATGTATGTAGAACATATCTAATTGTAGCTGAAAATCTGCACTACTTCAGGAGGTTAAAAAAATATTTGCTGGAATAAAAGTGATGCTTACAATTGTTCGTTTTTATAGGATATTCAGTATATTCTCATCCTCACCCCAGTCTTGTGAACATTGTACTTTCTGATACTCTGAGGGTTTTTTGCATTTCTGTAGAACATTTCTAAGCTGGTCTGAGGGTTTTCCGCCCCTTAGGATTTTTTTAAAATTGTAACTGATTAGTATGTGAAATATTATTTTTGAAATTGATGACATTTCCTGATCTATAAGTATGCCTACATGGTAAATATCATTAATTCTGAAGTGCTTGGACATTCTCTTTGAAAAATCTAATAATCAGCTGAATTGAAAGTTCTTGTACAGATAGAGAATAAAGGCACAACCACAGATTTTAGCATAAATTTTGTACTCATGAAAGCAGGAACGGAGGACGTGGGTCCACTCATGTTCTGTTGGAATTCAGCAAATGCCAGATTGGAGTCTAAACCACATGGGAAGATAAGCATAGCCTTATCCACGGCGTTATTTATTTACACATGAGCAAATGCAGAATGCTTAGATGCAACTGAAATGACATTCTTGTTGGGCAGATAGCTTGCAAACAAAGAGACTCTGACAGGACCGTCCTCAGAAGCCAGGGAGAGGCCCACACGGATGTTAGTCAATATTTGCCCCACATGGGGAGAGGTGCCTGTAGGAAGAAAAGATATGGAGAACACCAGAAGCAGGACTCCAGCTAATTTCAATAATAAGCAGTTGAGACTGCATTCCCAAATTCTAAAGGAATGTTCATGTCAGCCATGATGAAAAGCCTTCTCCACCTGGATTTACAAGGAGAGTCCTTCTTGGGCTTAGCTTGGTAACAGGCATTACTTTAGAAAAGTACGTATTTTCCCCACAATAGATATAATAACCATTTTAGTTCACACCCATCCATTTACATACAAAGGCACACCTGCACCTATCGGGACAGATTTTGCGGGTTTCCACCAGAAAGTGGGTAAAATCATTTGAATGCATATAGCTATAATTATTTTTATGCCAAAATTCCAGAAAATTTATTAATGTGGTAAGACAGTGAATGAATAGCCATTCAATATGTACAACCACAAGTTGTCAGGTGTTTGGATTCACAAATTTCCATCTCATGGATTCAAATTAGCCATAGCTGCATCATGTTCCCATTACTCCTAAATTTCATATATTCTTATTCTTACTATACTCTCAGTTTTTCCCTTCGATTAAATAATAGAAACTAAGCTAAGAGGATAAACCTGTCCCTGTGCCACATCTCACACTCTCACTATGGGAGAATCTTATGATAACTAAGCCCAGAAATCAGAATGACAAATATTGCAGCAACAGAAACACAGCCCTGGCATAATGAGTGTTGCAGGATGTGAATAGACACCACGAGAAGTATGGCAACATCTTTCCTAGTGAATAGAGTAATAATTCAATGCAAGATGCACTGCAGCACCCAGCAGAAACACAGGTGAGGAAACCTCTGCGAGGACAAAGCAACTTTGTGGTCACAACAAATTCAGCTAATTAACTCCTCGGAGACAGGCGCATTATACGTGAACTGGGGTGCCAGTCTGCTTTGCCTGGACAATATGTCCCAAGTACAACTCTGCCAATCCCCATTTTGAGTGAGCTGGTTGCTACACACAGTAGGTCATCTACCCCATAACAGTTACTTCAGCATTCATGCTGCATTCACAGCCACCTCAAACAGCTGAACCTGCTAAAGATGCCCGAGAGGAGATTACGCCGCTGTATCATACACCCACATCTTACTCAGTCACGGGTTCCCTGTACCCTCAGGTACTCACACAGATGTCAGCACCTTCTGTAAAATGGTGGCTGCCATGAGTAATGGTCTCCACCACAGGCACAGCCTTATGGAAAAGCTCTTCCATTAAGATATGCCTAGTGGTCTCCATGAGTGATTAACGGTGAGTGATACTGCTTGAGTACAGTGTCTCACTGATACTGTGGTCATGTTCCCTTAACTCTTTTTGCTATCCATGTATTGGGATGAATCCTCTCTTTAAATTTAGCATTCTTCTGGGCAAAAATAACACTACAGAATTAGTTTTAATATGTTATTAATTTATTATGTTATTAATGAACCAAGGTATAAGAGAAGATATTTTATAAGGGGCCACACATATTTCTGGCAGTCCCAGACTACAAGCATACACTCACTAACATTCTCTGCCTTCTTAAAGTCACCAACAAGTTGTCTGGGAAGAAACTCTTCCCCCGAAAAGGGATAAGTTATTGTCAAGGAAGAACTGCACACAAAGAGGGATATCTCTGCTCAGATATCCTAGATCAGTGTTACACCTGCCCCTTCTCTTCTGCTGGCCAGTATGTGTGAAGGTAGTAGTAGACAAAACAGAATCTTTGCTTGATTTGTCCATTTTATCTGATTTACCCCAGTTCCTGTGTTATGTAGAGGTAATCTGGTCTCCAGCCCACTCCATTGCTCTGTGACAATTTACTTTTAAATACCTAGAGAATTACAAAATAAACCCAGTCTCAAATTTGAATCTAGCATTTATTTTTTTTCCAAGAAAACATCTTCAGACTTTTTCCTAAGTATATTTAAATCTTACCAGTGAACATGGTGATGGTTATTAAAAAGTAATTCTGGATAAATTAGCTTGCAGCTACAAAATTAATGTAATTCATTTATTACTTGCAGCCACAAATCAAAACGTTGTTAACACTGCTGCATGCAATTTAATATGCACAGTAAGTTTCCATATGGCTTCAATTTTAGGTTCCCTGGTCACTACAGAGGCTCATTTGCAGAATGGTCTGTAGGCATACAAAATCAACTTGTGCTTACTGGGAAAAAGGCTGTTCAAGGTGGTTTGTACATGGCACAACAGTCCAAAAAGTCCCAAACAGCTAACATCTCTTGAGATTATCATATCCTACTTAAGACTGAGGAATATCTACACTCATTCACAGAACTACAGATATAACCAGTGCTTATTAAAAAAAACACCCATAGTCAGAACTGCTATTTACCAGTTCATGTGGTAAATGGCCATGAAGGCACATGCATCCAGTATCTCTTTGAGAGGCAACAGAACCAAAATATAATGTTACAACATCAACTTTACAAAGCTTTAAAAAAAGTCTACAAAACTTAAAAACAACTGAAAAGCCTGAATTTTGACAAGGATATATAGATCACCTGTGAGGTACAGCTAAATTTTTGCATAATGTACCCAGAGTTGTGCATGCACTGTGATTATCTTGAACACATCAACTAGATAAAGGCAATATGCTGCACATGCATTTCATTATCAGTAATCTTGTTGCGGAACATTGTCATGACTGAATGAGCAACAGCGCCTGTTTTCAAAGTCATGTCTCTTACCTTCTTCAACCACACCAAATTCCAGCAACACCTAGCTCATTTTTACTTAAGAAAGCCTGCTGGAGAGTGATTACAGTGGATTTATACCCCTGGATTCAAGTCTGATTGATGGACTACCTGATTAAGAGCAAGAGCAATAAGCCAAATTCTTTCCAAATAAGAGCAGGCCATGAACACCAGCATCCCATGCCACAGCTCTACTTACTAGATTGCAAGCTTGTGTAGGTCACAGCATTACTTATACCTTCCCTCTTTCTCCTTCTTGAAAAAACTCATTCAATGAAGCACATCTTATAACCAAAGTAAGATATTTCAAAGTAATTTTGCTTTGTTGGAAGTATTCTGATCAGCTTTCTGATCTCTGGGGTTAATAAAGTTGTCAGAGATCCCCAGCATGCTTTCTCGTTTTCTTCCAACTGGCAGCAGCTGTGGCGTGGTAATCAACATCAACAGTAAATAAGGCCAAAATCATAGGCACAGAATTATTTTTTCAAGTGCAACTGACACTTGTTTGATAAGTCAGCATCAGTTTTGGTTTGGCATTGTTTGTCTATGCCTGGATTTCACTTATACCTGGGAAACCACATCCAGCACAATGCCAGTTATATCACAACTCAGAATGAGAAGGCATGGGGCTGGGGCAGAAAAAGAGGCTTTCACATTGTGAGACTACAGTACATCAAGTAACAACCTATCAAAGGCATGAGCACAATCAGAATTAGGAGGTCAGGTTTATCAAATGTCCATGGAGCTACTCAAGAAGAATGAGAAAAAGGTTCTTAATGACTACTTTTCAGAGAAACACCTGAGACATCATTAGCTGTTGGTGGTTCAGAGTGGTGGTTCTGTTAAGCACAACATACACAGATATATATTTCCTCTCCTGGAAAATATCTTTGCCAGACCTCTCCTGGGCAGCAAAGGCATCAGCATACCATTTCAGCCAGGCCAGACACAGACAAGGAAAAGCCATTGGAGATCAAAGCACTAACAATGCTGAACCCTGATTGTGAAAGTATTCAATGAAACAAGTCTCTGATCTAGGCTATTCTAGGATTTCAGGGTATTTTGACTAATTTCTAACCTGCAATTGTGGTACAATCCCAGACTAAATTACTGTGAAAGAAGTAATGGAGACAGATGGAGAGAAGAAAATAGAAGCAGGCAGCCCATTATAGCTTAATTCCTACTCTTTCCACCACTCCTGACATCAATAAACCCTGTCCACCAGAAGGGCATCACAGTGAAGAGAGGACTCACGGATATATTTCACTGCATTTACACAATGATTTCCTGAAATGTGAGGGAGCGGGGGAGCTGCCTTCTTTATTTTAGTACTGTCAACTGTTAGTACAGAGAGTCTCTCTCTACTGTTATGTTCTCATGAGCTGGCAGATCTGTTGGGAATATAATGAGGTCTGTTCATGCACCTCCATTTCTAACAACTTACTCCTCACATGCTCTCCTGATTTTCTTGAGGCGTAAGGACCAGTTGACTATGCAAATGAAATAAGAGAATGTAGAAAATGAGTTTGACACAAAGGGAGTTGCTGGCAAATGCCACTGCTTCCTCCAGGCATAATGGTAAGAGACAGCTGCTTCTGCCAGCACAGAAGCAGTAGCTGAGGGGGCTAGCACAGCTCTTTTGAAAATCTTTAGTCTGATGAATAACTAGGCAAAGGCTGCATATATTTCCAAGGGAGGACCCCCAAATCCAGGGCTTCAAATATTGCTCCAGATTATCATCCACTGTAAATGCACACAGGAGTGATATCAGATGTCTATTGTTGAAATCTGTGAGTTTATTGTCTTCCAGTCCTTTGTAAAAGAGGAGCAAGACAAGAAATTGACTGTGAGAATGTAAAAAGAATTGTCCATTGCAATTTCCAAAAGTGCTATTGTAAGAATACAGTTATCATTTTTGCAGCAAGATGTTACTTTCTGGATCAAACATTTTGATATATGAGCAACCCCAATAACTATAGAATAAATAACCACAAAAATATTTAATCACTGCACACAATACTATGGTTTTATTTCACATTTTCTTTACAGAGTTATTCCCTCAAGTAATTATCATGGCAATCGTAATTCTGATGATACATGTGTTGTGTCAATCTATCTAATAAATAGTGGCAGAGTACTGTAAATGACATGAATACATAAATATTTTAGGATTCAGTGATTCCTAAATTGTTTTGAAATAGTTATAGTAAGCAGTAAATACTGACACTTTTCTTTTACCTGTAAGAGCATCCGTCACATGGAGAGCTGACACAATGCTTAGAGTACCACTTTGTGGAAAAAAACCAACAAAAATATTTATTGATAGTATTAAAGGAGCAGCTTGATGTTGTTCAGCACTGAGCATAATAGCTGTCTGGAGTGCCACATTAGCACACAAATACAAAATAAAATCCTTCCACAGGAGAGACCTTAATTTCAAACAAGAGAGAAAACAAAATTCACAATATTAAATTATTAAAAGCATACCATATTGGGAAAAAATAAAAATGGACATTTGTGCTCTCATCTTTCCTGAGAGGATAGGGACACATGATACTTTTCAAAGTTCCAAAGTTAGCAAGTGGTAAATAAAATTCACATTTCCTGATTTTCCATCCTTTCCCCAGCACTTCCCAGCAAACATGACAAATCTCAACTGAGGTTATAAATGCTCACCAACCGAGGGCTGGTTCACTTTGGCAAGGTTCTGCCCTCAGTCATACCAGCAAAACTCCTTTAAACACAGTGGATTTACTCAAATATTAATGGTGACAAGAATAAAAATTTGCATTTAGTGCCGCCAAAGTTCAACATCCTCCACACTTCTTCCCAATAACAAATCCAAGCATCTTATTCTTATGGCATTCCCTTTTTTTTTTTATTTCTCTCAGAACACCCTGTATTTGTGAGCTGGCACTCTTACTATAGTTTAAACACATGAGAAAACCCAAGATGAACTGGCTGTCCCAAGAAGTTACAAACTGGGCAAATACCTAGTGATCCACTTCCTGAACCAAGCTGAACCCAGATTCCTTAAATCAGATTTCAGATGTGTGACTTGGCCTAATGTCTGCCATGCATCAGCTGAGCCCCAGTGAAAATTGTTTAAATTAGCATGTGCTACCCTACATTTGCAACAGCTCAGCTGCTACATAGGACCTCATTAAGCTATGGTAACTTGCTCAAGAATCTGAAACCTCAATCTAATGCTCTACCCAGTGGAACACATAACTGCCCAAATCATGCCCTCTGCCTCCATGCCAATATACCTCCTGAGCCCATCCTTCACAAAGTAAGGATGTGCCCAAGAAAATAAGCTCAGTACACTTTTCCAGTGAGATGCTTCAGAAGAAGATTTATTTAGATAAGCAGCTAGATCTGGATCTCTCTGCAATTAAAAAAAAACCTTCATGGATGGTACTAGGATTTCTTTGTGTCCTGTCTTTATCTTCTGCTTTATATACCAGGATTCTTCTTCAGCTCACCAACAAGTATTACACTATAGATTCCTCTTTCCTTAACTATTGTAATTTCTCCTTGTGATCATCTCAAGACGTACTTCTCCAGAACAATTCAAGAAACTGCTTTTTCCTAGGGAATAAAAGAAAATTAAAAATATATATCTATATACTGACTCCTCCTTAATTTAGAAATCCAGTTTCAAGTTGTATTTATCATTCTCTCTTCCTCTCTAAACCATCTATTCATATATTGTCTATTAGAAATGTATTGCAGCAAACTTTACTTCAGCTGACACCATATGAAATGCACATCCTGATCCTTGAGCCCTCTTATTCTATATAGGGGCCCTCTATAACAGGAGGTATAGGCCCTCTTATAGGAAAGAGGGCCCATACTCATTCTTGTTTTCTTCCTTAATCTCTCTTTTAGAGTATTGTAGTGTATAATTTATTAAATGTAGGATACAGATCACATAAAAGTGTTATGCAAAATTAATTTGTATTTTATTTCTTGTTATTTTGCAACCTGTAGTATCTCTGAAGATAATTGAATTATATTAAATGCAGAGCAAAAGTGAATATCCCAATGTACCTGACTCAGTATGGCTCAGCATGTCACCTTTTGTAAGGCACTAGTTTAAACATTCAGGGAAGTGTTAGCTCAACAATTATGTCTACAGGTAAAAAAATTGGATTCAGCTAAGAAATTTTGCACATATATAAAATTACCAGGATAAGATTTGCAATTTTGCAAGCCAACTAATACAACAACAATATAGTATTTTGGAGTGGGTAAATGCAGGAAGACAGTCACTGTCTGATGCCTCAAATTTATGCAGCTCAAGAAAAAGCAGGCTGCTCTCGTTCCATCTGGCAGTATTATCATATCAATTTCAACAGGTAAATAAAATTTCAGCTTTGTGCTGTGGCACAAAAGCATTGATTATCTGTGAGTTACCCCTTAACATACTATGATAATTTTCCTAGACTTGTGCCTCATGAGCTCACAAGAAACTAAAGATCCACTTAGCTTTGGAGTACCTCCCAGGGCTGATGGATGTGCTGTGCCAGCACAAGTTCTGCTAAGAATTGCAGTTTCCTCGCTGAGGGAAGAAACAGCAGAGGGAGGATTGCTGTAGTTTTTTCATCTGATTGAACTGAGGCCTTGCTTCTTCCTTAGCCCAGTCCCTCCAGCTGTGAAATAATGTGACTCTAAAGGAGCCCTGGCCATTACCATTCTTCACTTGTGCTCCCAGCTCTCTGAGGGAAATGCCTCTTACTGCTTCCATATATGAAGCAATGCCATGGATTTAGAGGTCAACCTCTCTGTCAGAGCATCTGCAATCTCTCCATTGTCCTACAGAGCAGCTAGGAGGCAGCTGTCAAAGTCTCTAACCAGGCAACAATGGCCAGGGAAGGGGCTGGTCCCAGGTTTCCCTGAGATAGGCACCGAAGAATCTTCTCTGGTGGCAATTTGTTCACATCATTGGCAAGTTTTGAAACTGTATTCATAGCAAAACGTCTGGGAAGAGACAATAAAAATTTTGTCCTTTGGCATCTCCATGAGGGAACCCATACTTTATAGTTCAATCAGTAGCTACGAGAGTGATGGAGAACATGAGATGTGAATCCTTTTCAACAAAGGGGAGAAGATATCTGTCCCTGAGTGGTTATGTCTAGATTCTATGCTGGGAGCAGAAAAGTGTACAAATGAAAATGAACATGTTTTATAATATAAAAAGGCAAATAGGAAATAGTTTCCCCCCAAAAAATGAATGGAATGGAATAGAATAGAATAGAATAGAATAGAATAGAATAGAATAGAATAGAATAGAATAGAATAGAATAGAATAGCTCCCCCCACTCAAAATATTGCTGGAGACAAAATCAAATGCATCTTATTGCATTTTGCCAGAGCTAGGAAGAGAGTACCTAGCTCATAAATTCCATTAGGAGCTTGGGGATTTTTGATATAATGAATTCTACAGTTTCAGAGGAGACTGTTTTGCTAATAATTATGTAACAGTAATTAAATCTGAAAAAGGTTGTACTCTAACTATGTTGATTTATTGCAGCTCCAACAAAATACTTCTAGAGTGTGCTTTGGAGCGTGCACCTCCTCCCTCCAGTTTTCTTTAAATTCTCACAGAGCACTGGGTCACAGATGGTCTGAGATGCGATATTTTCCCTATTAAATTCCTAATAATCTTTTTCTGAGGCTGACTCATGGAAGCCTGGGGATTTCTCATTTTAATTAGAAGGTTTAAGGAGCTAACTCTGTTTGAAATTTCCTCTTAGGAGATATGGGTGCAGGTGATCCCATTCAGAAGAATGACACAATATCAAGGCCAACATCTCATTTCCATATTAGATTGCATCTAGTTTGGCATAACTCCTGATCTGGATGCTGATGATGTGCAGCCTGAGTTGAAAGCATAACATTTCACCATTTGAAAACGTTTATTTTATTATTTAATAATAATAAAAGAATTTATCTTTAATGATAAAAAAATTATTTTAGGGTTATGTCTGAAGACATTTTAGGCTCTAGGTGGATATTACCCACTCTATGACCATTCTCCATCACCCTGTGTAGAAACTATTTATAAATATGAATTATTTATTAGTCTGATTGAAACAATTAGTCCTTATCATTTGGAAATAGCACTGTTAAGGATTTTCATGCAAAGAGACATACTATATTGTCCAAAGGGTTGATCCTCTCAGTATTTAAGATAATAATGTTTCAGATTGATTCTATCTGCAAATATTATAAGCTATAAAAATAGAACACACCTAGCAAAATGTTTTATGTATGACTTTAGCATTCACAGTATGTGAAGAACAACAGTCCCATCTCTGCCACCCAAAGGAAGTTATTCTTAGGCCCTCATAGTTTAGTTTGATCATTCATAGAATGCTTGTTAAGAGTTTGTCTAGTGTACTATTCACATGTACCTTGATAGTCTACTGTGAAAAAAAATCTACCTCTTATAAGACAGCTTTTGAAGTTTCATCAGCTTACATTCCACAGCCAATTCCTGTACTTCAGGAGAATGAAGAGCATCTCTTATTCTTCCAGCATGGTATGCAGTTGTCAAGAAGTCAAATGAGACATTATTTTATAGCATTACATATCTTTTCAGTGTTCAACAGACAGAAGTGACTGTGATTTGGGAAAGTAAAAAATTTCACCCACTCTCAACTGCACCACTTAGACATGCTAAAAATAAAATTTTATTGGAAGTAGTACTGCAGCATATAGTCTTGGCTGTGAATAAAAGAAATAACCTTTTCTATGTTAAATCCTGACAGTTGTGCCATCTCCATAAATGCGTTTTTATAAGCCCAAAGTTTTAATTTTGTTAAATGTATTTTAAAAATACTCTGCTGAAAAAAGCTGAAGTTGACATAAATTGTTTAAAGGTTTAATTTCTATGTATAATCCATTCATTAGTATATGCAATTTTTATGCCCTAGTTGCTGAAATGTTCTAAATATTTGGTATTTAATATAATGGCAAGTATTTCTCTTATGTGTCACAGAACCTACAAACAAAGACACAAAACAGTGCTTTATAATGTTTTTCAAAAATCCTTACCTTCTGCAAATCACAGCATGCAAATGCCTCACAAATAAGGTTACTCTCAGTAAAGTGCTACACCCCATGTGAAGGAGACAGAAGCCATACTAGTTTATGAGCAAGAAAAGCCAACCCTTGCTTGGAATATGGAGAATGTAGAATTTGGCCCTACCCTAGATTGCACATAATATTTTGTGTATGAAACATCAACCTGCAAACTGCAAAAACAGCCATTCTTCTGAATGCTCGCAAGCCCAGCTGATGCTGTAAGAATTGGCTGGATTTGTCCACTTGCTTCATAACTGCTTTTGCTAAGCCCAGGAAGGAGGCAGCGGTGGGAGCTGCCTTCCCAAGGCACTCCCATGGAAGCAGCTTGGCCTCTGTGATCTATTGTTAAAATGCCATCTCTTGTCAGTGGAAGGAATGTATATCCCATGTTGTAATTGTGTGGAAAACCCAATTGTGTTAATTTATCCCAAAACCAATGTAGAGAATAAGAGGTCCTGCTTTTTAGGCCCCATTCACACAGCAGTTGAGACACAAAATCAATTTCTCAGCAGAGGGCCAGCAGAAAACACAAGCAACAACAGGTATTTTCCAAAGTAATTAGACTTCCAATAATTTTCTCCCCCTTGAAGGTCCAAACCGTGAAAACAACAAAGAAAAGTAGATTTAAAATACTCAGTAAAGCAAAGAGTTAAAGTGGCAGATGAAATCACATTCTGTAATGAGTTATAGGGAAAATGTCTCTGAGTTCTGATTAATGACTGGGAACACCTAGAGCTGCTTTGGCTGTCTCAGCAGTACATGACTGGTGCATCAGGGTAATGTCTAATAACTAATCTTTGACACCAGAATTAAGTCATTTTGCAAGAAAGCAGGTCATTAGAAGCTAAATTGAAATATAAGTAATACGATCTCTGTGGAGGATTGTAAATTAATTGTTATTTAACAATAACACTTCTGTATTTTATTAAAGCAGTGTAAGAATTCAGGGAAGAAAAGAATGCAGCAGATAAACAGGGCAGGTGTTGATGATGCAAATGAAATAGATGACAGATGGTTAGTAGCACGATCACTCACTTGTGTGTATAATGGATAGAGGTAATCAAATTCCTTTGTGAATTGGTGACTTTCTTTACATCAAGAACCATAACTGTTCCATGCTTATCCAGCTTCTCCTTAAAAATTACCTCCATTCCTTGCCATTTTCCTGGGGTGCAGAACACTCATATTTGCATACTCTCATAGTCATACACACACACACCCCCCCACACCCACCCCTGCCAAAAAAACCCAAAAAACTAAAAAACCAAACCAAACCAAACAAAAGCCAGATGTGCAAATAAAACCCCACCTGGGCAATCAGCTACCCTTACAAATTGGTAATAGGATACTAAAGAAGTGTCTGCCATCAAAGAGCAGCTCACCCCCACAGCAGCCCCCATGACCAGTGCTGTAAGGTTTTTCTCCAGCCCTGTGGATGAACTGCTGGGCTGAAAATGACCCCATGATATGGTTGCTGCCCCTCAAATGCCAGGTCATAGTACTGTCCTGGAGGAAAGGGAAAAGTTACCACTTTAATAGAATGACATGACTTCTTGCTTGCTATTGGGTGCTATACTCAGCTCATTACAAGAGATATACTGATTTTTGAGGGAGGTTTATTTCATGGCCCCCAAGACCTGTGCTTGGTGATTTGACATAGACTATAAGAGAAAATGACCAGGCTCTAGATGCAGAGATAGCACATCATTATATATCTATCACACACATATATATACAAACACACCCAGAGAAAAAGCAGAGAGTGTTTGAGTCAGCACTTATTTTACAGAAAGCTCCGTCTGTTCTGAGCCAAGCAAATTAGCAAAAATAATTGATCAAGGGCTTCAGACATCATATCAGGAGCCAATATATTAGCAGAGCAGCTTCCAGGATGTGTACAGAATGGACTGCTGATGCAGTAGGTGGGAAATGGTGTCTAAACACATCCCTTTCTTAGCACTCTGCATTTCATCAAAACAAAGACATGTCTTTTCCATGGAAGTACTCTGCCAACACCAGTGCTGGAAGAATGCCTGCAGATATTTCTAGGACTCCTGATGAAGCCAGGTTGACATTACTTCTGTCCTTGCTCTTTACAATTACAAGCATAACTTCACTGCAGCACAGGAGTGGTGTTGCAAAGGTGTCTTTAGGGCAGCATAAGAGGGTGATGGCTTTCATGGTCTAGCACAGTATTTCTGTAAGAATATGTTCTACTGAAGCACCTGCTTTGCACACCCCTTCCTCACCCTCAAGAAACAGAAGTCATACCTGCAGAGGTAAGAAGGGTGGCAGTATCCTCTGCAGCATCTCTCTGTTTAAGCTAATGCTACTAAAAAAACTGAAATCCTGAAAAACAGCCAAAACCTTTGCTAAACTCTGTAACTGTTCAGCAGAAGGCTTTGTTTGCTCTAAGGCTAGAGCAATTTCAGGGTCACAGTGTCAGCTGCTTGTATCCTTCTCCATCACCAGAAGCTGGGGCCTGGATAAACGCAGATCATTCACCATGCTTATGGAGATAAGCATGGTGCAGAGTAAATATTGTACTTGAAGCTAAATGTCAAGAATTCTAGCAAGCTTCTGTGGGGAGGCAACAGATATACACAGATGCTAAAGAAAGATTACTATTTTTTGTATTATAGAATCAAAAACTTCTCTCTATTAGATGACAGAGCCTGTTACTTAATACTTTTTGTAATATACCAAGAACAGAGTTCTTGACATGGTTTTGGAGCAGAATGCTTTTTCCCCAAAAAGATACAGCTACTCCTTGTTGAAAAGAAATTATAGCAGGTTGCTGCATCATTAGAACAGGGGAGATAATGCATAACCTAGAGATTACCATATAAAATAAAAGACTGGAACTATATTCAAGATCCTTTGATGTTTCAGTTTCATGCTGTATTTTGGTGTTAAGGCTCTTTATTATTGAACAATTATTATTTCAGCTTGTTCATATCTGTACTTATGAGTGACATCTCCAAACAATTTGACAAAGTTATTATGGAATTTTATTATTTTTATCATAATTATTTTCCCTTGGCAAAACTGCATATTATTTATTTTGGGGACAAAAATAGAAAATATGAAGAATCTTTACTTTGTTACAGAAATTATGCATAAACGCTAAAATACCATGAGTATTTGGAACAAAGAGAATGAATCGCACTGAATAATAATAAAAAAGCCATTTAAAAATGTTTTGTCACTGCCTTTAAATAATATCTGCTTAGGCATCAAATCTCTGTTGTGGCTATTTTTGCTTCTGTTCTTTGTCTGCCCTGCAGAGACAAAACAGCAAAGAATGGGCTTGGTTATTTCCTTTTAGAAGCTGTGTTGACAATGAACTGCAAAATACATGGGCCAGTGTGTTAACCCTAACTATGTGTTACATCTAACCTTGAAGGAAAAGTTGTGGCAGGGGAAAATATGGGCTGTTGCATTGTCCCCACTAGTGTTGATTAACAACTAAAGAGGAAGGTATTTGGATTCCTGAATGGTAGGCTGATTTTATAAGAGAATTTCTTATAAGGTAGATTTTTACCTTAGAAACTAATAAGGAACAAAACTAAATGTGGGAAACATGCACACAGTATTTTTATGATCATGTTTCTGAGCCAAAAGATATTTTCAAATTAATGAGACACCATACAGAGGTATTTAACTGTCAATTGTTCACAGGCAAATATTAAGAAAGGTACCAGAACAAGTAGAAACTATGAGTGACCATGGCTTTCTAAATGGATGTTAAAAAGCAGTTTTAAAATCAGAGTTCTATGACAAGACTGGGTCCTGTGTATACTCCAAGCTAGGACTCCAGCTCAAGCCTATCAAGCCTTTGACTACTGCCTATGTTAAAATTGCATTTTGTCAACACTGTTTTGACAAACTGCTTTGTGGTCATTTTATACAGATAAGAGATCTTAGAATGAGTTCCCACTGGGGTAAGAGTCCTCTTCTGTGGGGACTGGAACTATTATATCTCAATATGATCAGAAGCTTCTTTAGGAGGCCACACATTTACCTCTGTGTCATCTGGGGTTCACATTTCTGCCTTGGTACCTAAACTCACTGTCATTTGTGAATGATTACCCACTTAAAATGAATGAACATTTGAACATTCATCAATTTTAGCTATTCCCTGCCACCTTGGGTCATTTCAACAAAGAGTTACAAATTTCCCAAAACTGGCAACATACTGCTGGAGACCTCAATCCTGCATTCCAGATGTATACTAGCATCTATACTACAATCTCTCAACTATATTCCCATACTTCTTTGAGATCATTACATTGCATTGACTAATAGGATATGTCTCACTCACCATAAGGCAGGTGTGTTACAGAAGGGAGGAACCAAATTAAATTAAGATAGACTTCAGGGGAGTAACTGGTTTCTAGCCCTGCATATGTTGTGATAAGCAGGTCTTTGGAATAGCGGCAGAAATGCCAGATTAAATTTTGCTTTTTGGAATGCAAGGTTCTTCTGGAATTACTAGTGTTGGAAAGCTGAAATAGAGAAGGTTAACGAGGAAAAAGTGCACTCTTACAACATTTTTTTCTTTACCTTTTCAAAATTCCTTCTGCCAAAGAGGAGCTAGAGTAATAATCTGATCATCACTTCTTTTTCATCAAAAACCTTATTGTGTGTGGAGCTTGGAAAAGGAGGAAACTCAGAAGATACAATAGGAAAGATAACATAATTTTGCTGATTTGGGGAATCCAAATATCAAAAGTCTCCCCATAAATTACATGGATCTTTTCTTTGAGCTATTTTTGAAGGCACAGAAGCTCACTGAGGTAAAAATAATGGTCTGCATTCAAAAACTTGTATGTGTCCCTATTCCAGTACAAAATAACTTCTATGTACACTCTGCAGCAATTGCAAGGATGAGTAGCTCTGCATCACTCCTCTGGTCTGTGTCCTTTTAAATGACAAGTAAGCATCGATTTTTCACCTTGACCTATCTCTGCCATGCCTGTACGACTGGTTCTTGTACTGAAGTGTTACTGTCAAGTTGGTCTCACAGGTCATAGGCAGAAGCTAGGTTTTGGTGAGGTTTCTTGTGGGGACTTTTGTGGTTTGGTTTGGGGGGTTTTTTGTTTCTCTTTTGCTTCTTGGTTTGTTTTTTGTTTTTTGTGGGTTTTGTTGTGATGGAACAGCAAAAAACCACATTTGCCTCAAAGGCTTCACAGGATTTTTGGCTGCTGTGGGCTGGGAGAGTGATAGAGCAAGGGCTGAACATCAGGAGACAGCATCAGACACAACTCTGTAACCTGACAGAGGCCTATAGAGGAAACTGGGCAGAAAGAGCCTTTAAAGCAGGCTCTTGGGATCTCCTAAAACTGCTCTATCATACTTTTAGAAGGAATTTTAAAGTTTTTAAGTAGGATTTACTTTCAAGTTCTTAATGAGAAGAAAATGGCTTTTCTTTTTAGATGTCCTTTTAACTCAGAAAGCACATAATTTCTGCTACGTTAACCTAATTTTGTGGCTGATATATTCCATATGTTTGACAATGAACTTTCCACATTTGTCTTGAACTGGAATTTTGAAATAGGCATCTAATATTGAAAAAGTATTTGGTAACTATTGAGCATTGCCCTCTTCTGCTACAGTTTAAAGGTTCAACAGCCCTTAAAATTGCTGAGGGACTTCAGATAGAAAGTGGCATTTGCTGCAGGTCACACAGGATCTCACTGCATGAGGACAGAAAGGAATAGCTTCCGCAGCTTTAGGGCAAAGCAAATAACCAGGAAAGGGAAGTGTTGCAGTAAAGACTCTTTCCTTCCTGTGCAAAGGCAAAAAAAGCCTTCTATCCTTGGACATAAAAGAGGCATTAAAGATAAAATGTAAAGATATTGAAAAATGGACAGAAAATATTTGTCATGAGTTGGATGTAAACCCTTTTCAGAAAAAAACTCCGCCAAAGTAGCCAGCTGAAAGACAGTATCTGCTTCCCAGCAACAATGTCACATCAAAGGCCAAGTTATAGCTACACAATCCATAGAAGAAGTTAATTTGTTTCTGAGAAAATCTATAACGTAAAACTAGCAGTAGACCACACAATCCAGTGATATGACATGCATATGTGATCCATGATATCCATAATGCAGTCACTCAAACATGTCATATTTGAAGGAAGGATTTGAGTCGCTTTCCCAAGAGCTGGACTGCTGCAGAGAGGGCAGTTGAAAGGTGTTTTCGGCATAGGTATAGCAATAGGGAGCTGCACAGGAGATGAGATGGAGAAGATGCTGTGGGAAACACCCAGATAGCAGCTGGACAAGAGACATGTGAAAAGCCCAAGCAGAAAAGAAAACATCTGCACTGAAGCACAGTGCCACATTTCAGGCTCTGCACTTATTGATAATGAATAAGGAGAAGTTGTACTACACTTGCATTGTTCAGAAATTTCTTAAAGCTCCTTATGGGCTGTATCAGAATGGCAGCCAGCACAAGGAAATGTGGGCCTCTGTGTTGATGCCAAGATGATTTTTTGCCCTTTCTTAATATACATTTTATATAACTTTTATGTATTCTCAGTATTCTTAACATGCATACTTGTAAATCCTTAAGTCTGATAGCTTAGCATAGTCCTAGTATTTTGTTAGACTAGGAGACCAAACACCCTAAAGGCCTCATAGTAGGAGGCCAGAGAACCCTACACTATCTTGAGAAACCAAGGCCCCCTCTAGAACATATCCTGTAAACTAGAGATTTTGCCCATCCAGGAGGGAATTCCTCAGACGGGGGAATATCATGCCATTCATTCAGGCCTTCCATTGGGGCATCTTCTTTAGATATGCTAATTTGTGTGGTCTATAAGTTGTATACGCAATTTATCATGTGTGTGCATTGCAATACATCCTTGATGAAGCAGTGCACCATAAGGATCCTTATTAAATACCAAGGTAAAACCCCCTTATCCCTGAACTGCATCTGGCTCTCAATTTTTTTAAGACCGGGAAAAGGCATCAGTGTAACACAGGCAGTACACCCAACACTGTTGCGGCTGAGACTCACAAGTCACAGTTCCCCACAACCACCTGCCTGTCAAAAATAACCCTCGCTCAACAATATGAACACAATGCACATCAGCAGCTGCTTGTAAACAACCTGTTGACTCAGACAGAAACAATCAGTTGCAGCGGCACTGCTTCTGCACATCCACACATGACTTTCAGGTGGAAGCAACGAGAAGTACTTAATCTACCTCCCTGCCCAGATTGGCTCTCACAGGCATCTCTGCTATAGTTGTTTCAAGGTCTCATTATAATCAACTGGTATAGTGCCCTCATTGCTCCAGTATTTTGATGAACTTCAATGTCTTTCCACAGAGGACACACAGTTCCTGAGATTGGAAGCTTCATGCAACTGAAGAGCTGCCTCATGTTATGTCTGCAATAGGCAGCTACAGCCTCCTGGTGTAGAAACACACAATATCACTCACTGCAGAACTGACAATACCTAAGTGGTCAAATCATACCAAGGAACCTGTTTTCTGATCTATCCTTTCTGACACCAACATCAATGCCTAACTGTGCAGACACTGTGCTGTGCACCCATCAGTCGCAGAAAATGTCAGCAGGTGATGATTCACGCCTCATTGGTGCTGTTTTATGATTTAACAGTGGCATATACAAATTAGATCTGCCTCCACTGTCTCTTTCTTCAGAGAGCTGATATTATTTTAATGCTGTTTTCCATCAACCTCCTTACTCATGGTTAAGGGAGAGTAGAAGTTACTTGAAGATATCTTCTCTGGAAATGAAAAGATAGGTTACACTTGTGATAGTTCATTTGTGGAAGCTACCACACCAGCTATAAAATGTATAAGGAACAGATTAAATAGGAACCAATATATAACTGTGAAATCTGTTAAAAAGAAAAGCAAGAACATCAGATTAGGAGTAACACACTGTTTTTCCCTTCTAATTTAGAGAAAGGTGTGACTGTTTTGTTCCATGCAGAGGTTCACCTACTTTGGTTTTTATTTCATCACTAGGTTCAGTAAATTTTCTTGAAAGAAACTCTTTTCATGGCCTCACCAACAACTTCTAAATTTATTTTTTGTCAGTTAGTACAAAAGAATTTGGTATGTCAATTATATTTTTCAATTTTTAAGTGACCTTCATTATACTATTTCAAAAAGTTAAGAGTCCATTTCACTGTTGCAGCCTGAATTACTGCTAGTAAAGTCCAGGGGAAAGAAGTAAAAAGGGCCTTTGCATAATATCCAGAGATGTTTAATTCAGGTGCCTGGTAAGATGTTCAGGCCCAGGGCACACATTGAGGGTCCAGCTTTCTCTCCCCCAGGGAACTCGGGCCCACCTGCTCTTGGGGCAGTACCAAGATGAGGGCCAGTCACGGAATAAGGAGGGAGCGGCTCAGGGACATCGGAGCAAGGGAAGGAGCCAATACGGTCAAACAGCTTTCAGGGAAGCTTCTTGTGTCTCCCTAACTTAGGGGGTGCCCTCCAGGGTCCCCACACTTCACAGTAACTTTAAAGCTCCTTTTTTTACTAGAAAATTTTTGAACATAGTAGTAGGAACAGGGAACATGCTATTATGCTCTTATGCTATTATAACTCTATTATTATGTTGTAATAGTGTTATTCAGGTTTGCTGGGTCTCCTCCCAATGCTGATCAACCACAACCCACATGGCAAACAGGAACAGAATTTTACAGAAAACTTCTTAAATAGTTTCTCTCGGGACTTTGCATCATCACAGTTTTTTCAGCTGCTGAATATGGTAGATCCACAGCCACTATATCTCTCCCAGATTTGAATCTTATTCACAGTTATAGCTGAGGGGGAAAAAAAAGTCTTGTATCATTACAGGAAGATAGGGAGAAAAGAGAAGGAAGACAAAATGCCAAGCCAGGAATGTGAGATCTTTTTTGAGTCAGTTTCAGTAAAAGCCAATCCCTCATAAATTACAAGATGAAATTTTTTGCACCTTGTTACCTTTTTGAAATCAAGATTTATTGACACCAACTCCAGTTTTCACATTCACCTAACAAGACCTAAGCCTCTCCTGCTTCAGCAGTCTAGTTAGCCCATTTTCCAGCCCTGACAACAAGCTAAAAATCTCCCATTCATTGTTGTAGGGGAACAGTAACTATAGCCTGAGAAGTGACAGTGAGTAATTCAGCCTCTGGAAATACTTTAATAATAAGTAAAAACTTCTTTGTTAACTGTTTCAGCAACTGATGCAGTTGACTTACATTTACTCACCATACCTGATTTAAATGCCTTATTCAAGGTTATTGGATCAGACGGCTAAGGAAAACTCTTAATTCCTCTATCACATGGTGTGTGTAAGTCTCCATATTTGTCATTATTTACACAACAGTTCATATATATCTAGAAAAAATTAAATAAATCTAGCCTTTTTGGACTACTCTCTGGACAGAAGACAGCAATTTTTTAATATTAAAAAAACAAAAACAACAAAACAAAACAAACAACAAGAAAAAACAAAACAAAACAAAACCAAATAAAACCAAGCCAACAACAACAAATGCCCAAACAAACAAAATCAAAATAAAAACAAAAATCCCACAAAAACAAAACCCAAAACAAAACCCCCAAGCTAAAATAACTTATTCCTAAGGAGTAAGAACACTAATGTCTTTGGAAATGCCACTCTGTCTCTCTTTCAGCTTATTACCAAAGCAGAGCAGATTTTGAATTATTATCCCCAATGACTGAATTGCCTGCTGGGGCATATAACACTAAAACATATTTCATTTATAAATGAAATGGGTTTTTTTCAGCTTGGTGTCTTAAAGCAATCCCCATGGTCTGCTGTCTTATGAAATACCAAGTTTTAACATGTTGGTGATGCTTTATACATACTGTATACTGATAGTCTTGTTTTTTAAATACAGGTATTTACAGGTATTGTCAATTGTGTTATCTCTGACCACATTTTACAACAATTTAATTGGTACTGCTGCTCAGCAATATCAGTACTAATAAAAACAACTAAAGCACTGAGAATGTAGCAAATGTTTTCTCAGCTGAAGATCATCATCTCCGCTGACCTGCTTCCCCCCTTTCTGTCTCTGAAAATAGAGCAGCATGAATGGAAAAGTACAAGACAAGACTCAATTTACAGCTAATTTGGTACTAGGCCACTTCTTAAAGCCCTGCCTTATTTTAATCACAGAAAGCATCATGCACAAAGGATTTATGTGTACCTCTGTTGCAAGCAAGGGTCTCCTGTAGTTTAATCCAAATCTCATTGCAGTCAGACCAGGTTCACCCTGAAAATATGTACCAAGCCTTACTTCTCAAGAGCAGATGAATAATTATTAACCAACAACAGTATCAGCTAAAGATGTTTGAGTAAAAGACCTCTAGGATTTCATAGGTAATAAAAGCCCTTTTTTAAAAAAAACTTAAATCAGAGAAATAAAGATACCTCACTATACTTTGTGCAATATTTAAAGGAAACTACAGAAATGGTGCAATTCCTTATTAAATATTAAGAGGTTCTGAAAGAACAGTTTCTAGGGGGCCCGCTTAATTTCTAAACAGTCTCACTGGGTTTCATCTCTTCTGAATTCCATGGGGAAAAAGAGATGAATTTGCATTTAACATTAATAAAAATCTGATAACAGGAGGGGAAAACATCTTGCAAGCACTGCAATCATTCCAAGAAAAAAAAAAGTAAAAAGGATTTTTTAAACAAAAATTAAGGACAACTCATATTTGAATATTATATCTTAAGGCACAGTGCCAAATGCAGATGAATCTAGCCATGTTTTGGACCAAAGCCAAGTTCTCTCCATCCCAGTTGTTCAATTTTATAGTGAGAGAACAAAAGGGGGGTTTGATATAGTATCATTTGGTAACCAATGCTTGGGGGCTTGTTAAGGTGCAAGTGAGGGCATTTATGTGAAAGTAGAGCATAAAATTAAAAGCGTTCTTCAAGCTAAAGGATGACGTGTGCCATGTAGCATTGTATTTTGTCATTATTTCCGATAGCAGCAGGGCAGCTCAGCGTAACCATTTACAATCAAAGACATTGTGTCAATCCTCTGGGTTTCATTTCACAACCATCTTGAGAAAAATCAAATCTAGAAGTGATATGCAGTGACAATCCCAAATTTACTGTGGCAATTGTGTTTCTATCTGCAGGCAAACAAACATCTACAACAAGGTTTTTATTCTTCTCTCACAACATTGATAAAATAAATTTAGCAAATCCCAGTGTCTGGGAATTTTGTCATGTTAATGTTAGGATTTTGCTCCAAATTGCAATGCATTCACTGGGTCCTTCATACCAGATATAGGGGAAGGGAGGCTGACAACACTGTATTGGAGCAGGGCAGAACAGGTGATTATCAGCAGTGCCAGAGACCCATGCCCTCCCTCTCCCCTCCAGCCACGCTAACATATTTCATGATGTTGAGGGTCACTGAGCAGAGCAGTAACAGCTGCAGAGGCAGTACCAGCCTCCACAGACCTATGGGATATAGCACGTACATTGAGGCTGATCCTGCTGTTATCAATTTCCTTGCTGTCCTCTTCACAATGGGAAACTCTCCCTGGAAGAGTTTTTGGGCAGCAGAGTAGAAGCTCTAATGGTCTTCAAAGTGAGGCGACAAAGAGTCTCTGTGCCCCCAGCCTGGACACCCATCACAGTGACAGTAAGGGGTGGCTGCTCTTCCAAGGGTGGAAAAGACACCCTTCTTCTCAATGTCTGCTGTAAAACTAGCAAAAAACTGTTAAGTGGGTAATGATAATCCTAGAGATTTATAGCTGCAAGAAGTTAGACCAGCTGTTTGGAGGGAGAATAAAGAGCCTTCTTCATATATGGGATATTTACAGTGGCCAAAGAAACCGACTGTAAGGGGAAATACAGAATCCAAACTTCCAAGCTCCCAACAGGGAAAAAATGTGATAGCCAGAGGGTAAGGATGGGCACTGGAATGTGTGTGGAACAACTACCCATGGCTGGCTCTGACTCCAAATTTACACTCCTAAAGAGAAAGGGAAGGGTGAGGCTAGACCATCCACCACTGCCATGGCTGTCCATGAAGGCCCAGGAACATCTGTGACACATTGTCCCACACAGGCAGAGACACCAATAGGTCTTAGAGGACGATTTTGAGTACTCTCTGGCACACCTCTCTAAGCCTAAATTCAGCTTGAGAACAGGCGACTGCCTCAGAGTTGAAGTCAATGAAGTTGCACCCACCTACACCAGATCTGAATTGACTCTATGAATAACTATGTACAGGGTAGGATATTCAAAATCTGTGGTTGCCAAAACCAGACATCTGTGTCAAAGCATTTGACAAGTGCACTGATATATGTCAGCAAATTGCCTGAGGTACTTGCTAAAAAATCACAGTAACTTTTTCTTCCTGAAATACTTAATCTGCACAATGATTAGAAAATGGCTACAAAGGCAAAATGCTAATAAATGTCTGCCTGAGAATTTAACTGTATGCTTGTATTCAAGAAGTGAGGCTGAAATTCAAATTTTGTTATATTCAAAAGAAAAAAGCCAAACAAACTCCACAACATCCAAATACTGTACCTCCGAAAGCATTGCTACCTGACAAGGTGCTAACAGGATGGGAAAAATACTTCTGCGATCACCAACTCAGCCTGTAACTGTTGCAGGAAATTCAAGATGATCATGATCATCAGTTCCAGAGAGCAATCTCCGTGTGATGTAACATTGATGGGTCAAGTGCCCTGTACTGTTTCCTAGCTTAATAATAGAGTTGCACACCAGATTGCTTGAGGAATCCATATGCCGACACTCTGACTCAGTTGTCTCAGCCTGGGCTTCACTGCTCATTACTGGTGTATCTGGATACCACATTCAAGCAAAGAAAAAAAGCCAGATTGAAAAATTAAAAAAGTTCTGTTCTGTCTCCTTTTATTGTCAAAGAAACTCAGAGCTTCTAAGGTGAGAAAAGAACCATGAGAAAATTCTGCAAAAAGGAATACTCAAGACTGAAAGATATCACCTTTGTTTTTCAGGGAAGAAGGAATATAGTTTGGATTCCCAAGAGACACAATATATATGTTCTGTTTTGAAATGAATGTGGCCTCACAAGTAACATCAACAAAGAATGCCAAAGCAGCCTATCCAGGTCTTTGATCATTAGGATTTGTTATAAATACTAATGGATTTGTTTTGATATTATAAAGATATATATTTGTTTTACTTTTGCATAAAAAACCCCAAACTCAGAATTGCTGCAAAACCACAGTTCTTGGCTTTTATGAATTCACTGATTCAACATTCAGGAAAAAAAAAAAAAAACAACAAGCCCACAAACCAAAGCAATGACAACAACTTAAAAAAAAGGAAATCATTTATTTTTTTAAATCAGATATTTTTGAAATCAGCCTGGATAATTAAAGAAATTATGTAAAAATAAAAAGATAGTCACAGGGAATAAATAAGTACAGGAATATACTATATAAAACAACTGAGATAAGGTAGTTGGCCAAAACCAAGCACAAAAGGCAGTATTCCTAAAAATATGAACCCATTTGGAAACAATAAGTTAGTAAATCTTTAACAATGTTTAGAAGCAGAGCAAATTAGTCTGGTGCACTGCAGTTGTGACACGGCTGTATTTATTCTACATAACAGGTAACCGTATCTCCTCTAGCACAACAGTATTTGACATAAATTTATGTGAAGCTGCCTTGCACAGATTAGCTGTATTTTAGAATTTACTGTAGCTTAAGCTATGTTACTGTGATGACTGCAAGATTTAGTTCAGTAATTTTATGCAATTGGCAAACAGGCAGAAACAGTATAATTTAACATTTATGAATTGCCAATTTCCTCATATAAATACTGTAAAGAATTCTGCAATTATGCAATTATCTAAAGACAGTAAATTGCTGTTTGGAATGCTGCTTATTTATTAAAGTGATTTATAAATGAACATAAGCACACCGACTTAAAGAGTCTAATCCAGTGACTCAACAAAATGTTACTCTGCCTAGCCCAGGTAGTTTTGTAATTGTGATACATTATGGAATTTTGCTGTGTTTAATAGATCTATAACTCACCTTTCCTCTTGAAAATGAACTATTGAGTTCTTTTACTGAGAAGTGCTCGGGAGACCTTTCTGGAGTCAGAGGTAAATTTTAAAAAATTGACTACAACTGAATTCAGAAGCCTAAAATTCAAAATTTTTCTTATCAAATATGTTATGGTCACTACAAAGTATTTAATTACTTTCTTTTCTCTTGCCTACAGGCAAGAGCAACTCCTGTTTCCCATCCCATTTCCAGGGCTGCTCAGTAAGCCCTTGCTCCAGCAGCAAATCTAGAACACAAGAGTACAGGAACAGGCAAAGTTAGCCTTAATGCACTTGCAGGAAGGAAAGTTTCCATGTGTGAAAGTAATTGTGCAAGGAGAAACCACATGTTCTCTGAAATTTAACATTCATTGTTTAAGTATGAGATCAAGTCCACAACTTGGAATTAATCAACAAGCAGAAAAGTTCCAAAATTCTTTGAGCCCCAGACACACAGAAACATATGTACTAAAGAAAGGCATAAAGAATGCATACAACAAGATGGAATGAGTTTACTGTAAAAAAGAATGTATATAAAAATACATAAATAATTGCTTTTCATACGTTAGCAGTAATATTTTATCTACAAGGACAAGCTAAGAATTTCAGTGATAAGCATTTGCATTGTTGTCTATTGCTTATTTACATATAGGCTTTTCTTGGAGAACAATATTCAGTGGTCCATATATCTCTTTTTGACATGATCCCAGAAAAGGAGCAGTAAAAGCTTGACAATTAAGCAAAAGTACTTCTGTTCAGTCTTTCATATTGTGTTCATCATTACACCATCAGAGGACCTTCCATTAGAGCAGGAATTGATGTGAGTCACACATTTGTTCTTTCTTCTTCTCCTCAAGAGGACAATTTTGCGTGGCTTTTTGCTTCATTTCTTGCGCACATAGACTGCTGGGGAAAATATGTGCTGGTGAAGCTAGGGTGAAAGACTTCTGTTAGTGTCAAACATGTTAGATTCTATAGTGCTACTTCAGCTTTGTGCAAAAGCGTTACAAGGCCATACAGAGAAAAATGTCCTTTGAATAAACCCATCTTTTAGCCTTATACATACAAAGTTGTTCTCTCATTGACCTAAATATTTACTGCACAGAGTGTGTGCAGAGGGCTGAGTCATCAGTACTGTAAAAAATTCAGTGGATTGGTGAAAACTGGGTCACAACCATCCACTAGTCTTAAAGGTTTAAGCTGAACTGTCTTCCATTAGCAGACATGCAAAGTTATGTAATGAAATGTTCAAACCACTAAACCACCAAGAAGAGCCTGTTAACATTTTCTCAACAAAACTCTTCCAAAAGCAAACTGTTGTCCTGATTAAAAAAAATTTTTACAAAAAGTATCTGCTTTCTATGGAAATTTTTCCTGCTTGTTGAAAAAATAAAAACATGAAAAGTTTTTGAAACCCATTCTCTGAAAACTTCTAGTCACAGACATAAACTTAGCTTCTTTCACACATCTTGACAATGTTTAGATCTGTTGACAGTGTTGTTATCAAGAAATGCCGAGGGGACACGGACAGAAATCTGTTTCATGTAGCTCATTTAAGATAATACCTTCTCCTACCGTTTGCTATCCCAGCACAGCCAGTAGGTCCAGAAATAGATGGAAACAACTCTGTGCAAAGGGTGGTTGGTGATAAATCTATCAAAATTAAAATTCAAGGTTCAAAAACCTTGACAACAGAAGGGATCCAGATTTGAATTTGACAGCAAAATGAAAAGAGCAACATTCTCATTATTCCCTCTTCCATCATGTTCAGGGGGATTTAATCCTAGAAAGTTGCATCATAGCCAGGTGCAGGTTCCCATTGCTCTCCTAGAGGACTGCCAGGCTCACTGTCACTTTCAGGGAACCATTTTGGTTCCCATGTGTTATAGGGCATGATAAATGAACAAAATTGTATGTTGGCCTTGACTTTGCTTTCTGTTGTTAGATGAACAAATTAAATCTGTCTGAACCGAGTGACCACTTGGGCTATAAGTTTGAGGTGATGATAAATGAAGGATAGCCTTTCCTTCTCTCTTCTCATAGTTTGTGATTAGCTCAATGGCCTGCTGAGAGATAGGAGGCAAAGAAAAAGACAAGGAACAGAGTAACCCTGGGTTTACAGTGTCTTGTGCTTGGGTGCACTGATAAAACTGTATCATACACATAATCTCAGAGAAGTCTAAATATTGTTTGGCGGCAGGTAATCTTACAATTATAATAGTGGTTTTTGTGGGAACAAGTAATAAAATGTTCTTCAATCAGCTATTGCAATAATTTCCAAGCCTTAATGTCCATTTATAAACATGTATACCTGTAAGACTGGTCTTAGCTATGTTCTGAATATTTCCATGAAAGACCCCCTCTCTCTGCTCAGTCACAGATGGAGTCTATGTTCCTACAAGACCCAGTGTGTCAAGGTCCCTAACTGCAATTTCTCATGCATTTTCTTCTATTGTCTACTTTTATTGAATGCAGTTGGTTTTATTGGTGGTATGATGGGAAAGACAAACTCCTGCAGCAACTTCTGAAGAGGAGTCTGCCCCATATGTCAGTATGTAAGGACAGCTGCTAGTCTCCTCATCTCTCCAGGGAGATGAGTAACAGTGGTAGCTGAAGACAGCAAGATCTAGTATGTCTGAAACTGATCTGGAATGCAGGAAGCCTGGACTTTATTCCAAATCTGTCACTCTGTGTTGTGTGACTCACCTCAGGTAAATCTTCTTTATCACTTATTAGCTTTTTTCTCCACCAATAATATTCTTTATTATCTCTTCATGGTATAAACTCTTTGAGATAAGAGCTGCTATCTTTACATATAGAAAAACAGAAGACCTAAGCTGGCCATTACGCAATTAAATTATAAATTCAGCATTTCCGTTCTGAAGTAACTCAGCACTGCACATAATTTTTAAACACTTTAGAAACAATCAGTTAAATCTGCTTTTCCAGTGTAGTAAATTGACAACAGGATACTCAAGCGAAAAGCTTTTAGCTTCTGAAAATCCATAGCAAACTGCAGACTACAGACTTGAAACCCGGGCTGATACCACCTTCTCCAGTCCTTGTCTCTTTCTATAGAAGCTGTTAAGTTTTTAGGTGTGTTATCCCTTTTAGTGATACACATACAAAGAGCTTGATAAAAAAGGCCTCTAAACTTACATAACAAATGCACAAGTGTATTTTAGCTCAGAAGTATTATGGATCTGGAGCTGGCTTTACATGTCACAATTACATTTTCTTACCCATGCTTTTACCATGTGTTATAAGCATATGGCATGTTGGCAATGCATGACAAAAATGCATGAAGTATGGTGTTAAAAAATATCCTACCAAGAAGTTTGAGAATCTGCCTATTACTCTGTTCTGTTAAGTAAGTCAGGCATCTTCTAAAGTACCGATTTTCTTGTAAGCTGAAGATTCCCTCTGCACTCACCAGAGGCTTTTCTTCTCATGCTAAATAAAAGCATGCAGCTCTGGAAGAGACTTGAAATTCTGGTCTCTTG
This sequence comes from Ammospiza caudacuta, assembly GCF_027887145.1. NCBI lineage: Eukaryota > Metazoa > Chordata > Aves > Passeriformes > Passerellidae > Ammospiza > Ammospiza caudacuta. The sequence continues at coordinate 55,740,599 of NC_080593.1, read as the reverse complement.
CTGACAATAGATGCAGGTTCAATTATCAGCTGGTTTATCCCAGTAGAGAGTACAGACCATCTGGGCTGACAAGGAGAAAGCAGTGGATCTTGTCTACCTTGATTTCTACAAGGGTTTTTTCACTGTCTCCAGTCCTTATAGGTAAGCTTGCAAAATGCAGGTCAAAGGAATGGACTGTGAGGTGGATCAAGATCTGGATGAATGGCACAGATCAGAGTGTCGCAATCAGTGGAGTAGATTCCAGTTGGAGGCTTTTAGTCAGTGGCGTTCCCCAAGGACCAGTATTGGGTTCAGTCTTATTCAACTTGTTTATCAATGACCTGGATGAAGGGATGTGTCTTTAACAAGTTTGCCAATCATATGAAACTAAGAGGAGTGGCTGATACACCTGAGGGCTGTGCTGCCATTCAGTGGGGCCTTGATAGGATTGGGTGGGGAGAAACCTAATGAAGTTCAACAAAGGCAAGTGTAGGGTCCTGCACCTGGAGAGGAATAACCCCAAGTACCAATACAGGTTGGAAGCTGATCTGCTTCAGAGCAGCTCTGTGAATAAGCACCTTGGGGTAGTTGTGAATGACCATAAGACAGCAGTGCCCTTGCAGCCAGGAGTGCCAATGGTATCCTGGCATGCATCAGGAAGAGTGTGGTCAAGGGAGGTGGTCCTGCCCCTCCACTGGGCTCTAGTGAGAAGTATTGTGTTCGATTCTGGTCCCCACAATTCAAGAAAGACACCCATAATCTCTGCCTTTTCTCTCTCTCTCTCCCTCTCTCTCTCTCACTGGAGAGGGTGGAAAAGGGGAGGAGCTGTGGGGAGTTTAAATTCTGTATTGGCTTAAATGATGACAGTTTTTAATTTGCACTCAGTGTGGGGTATGAAATGCTGAGATAACAACAGATCTGATAAGAATGTGTTGGAAAAATTTTGATCTAAGTATTTATATATTAGCTGTGGAGCCCTCGGGTTACAATGTTGCTCAGTCTTTAATGTGGTTGGGGTATCTAACCCTGTATGTTTCACTATATGCAATATGTCCCCACCATGGTGCTCTTTTTAGAGTGGAGAGAGCGATCAGGATTACTTTGTAGATTTGCTTTATGATATCAATTTATGGCATGATAACATCAAGGGCAAAAAGAGTCATTTGGGATGTGTATTCAGAGTTGTTCTTCTGCACTGGACTTGTCTTCTACCACTGGGAATTCATTAACTACCACACCCAGCCAGTGAGGGGAACGTGATTTTGCCCAGCTTTTCACTCCCTTTCCTTCTTCAGGCCTGTTAAAACAGCTTTGGATAATTTTGAATTCCATCTGGATGTTAAGGAAAGCATGTTGTTGCTAAGTCTGCCAGGTCTTCTCAGGCAGTCCACTCCATGGTTAGAGTCAGCACAGAGATTTATAGGAAGGTGATTCAGAGATCTGCCCTGATGGTGGATAGTCTGAGTGGCATGGAATGTGGGAGAAAAAGGCTGAGTTGCTGGAGATATTATCTGCTCCAATTATTTGGGAGTTCATCTCTGAACAACTACAGGATCCTGATAAAGTCATAAATTATTTACAAGGAGAATGCTGCGGCAGTTCCAGACAGGAGCAATTTATTGCTGGGCCTTGGCTACTATTTGTTGGACAGTGCTCTCTACCAGACAGCACCCTCAGGGGGAGGAGAAAGAAAACACACCAGCAAGCACTGCGGCCACTGCAGCTGAACCAGTTGAACAAACTTGTGCCTGTAGCAGGTGCCCCTATAAAGAAATTCAAGACAAATTTAGTTCACTTAGTGAAGGATGAAGAGGAATTGGGCACTCACAACAGGAGGAAGAAGCAGGGCCGGAGAGAATCACCTGATCCCTACCTTCAGGTGAGCTGCAAGATATGCAAAAACATTTCAGCCACCAGTCAGGAGAGCCCCTTGTGACCTGCCTGTTCTGATGCTGGGATATCACAACATGCAATATGAAACTAGGTGGTAGTGAAGCCAGGCAATTGGGATCCCTCTTCCAGGATGTAGGCATTGGCAAGGGGATTGGAAAGAGGACAGAAACTCTCAGCCTCTGGAGGCAACATCTGTCAAACATGAGGGAACAGTATTCTCTCATGGATGACCTAATAGTGCGCCGAGACAAGTGGAATGCCATGGAGAAAGGTATCCAGGACCTGAAAGAATTAGCTGTGCTGGAGGTAATCTATAAGGGATTAAATAACAAACAGTGCCCTGTAGATCCAGATTGGATCTGGTGTACACAATCCATGTGGCAGAAGTTTCCATGGAGTGTGCCATCATTATACACCAACCCTTTGGCATTGATGTCAATGAAAGAAGAAGAAACACTGCATCAGGTGATCAGCTGATTTCAACAATATGAAGTTCTTTTTTCCTCCCTACCAACCTGTGCCTCCGCTATGAAAAGACTGAACAAGACTGTGGACAGACTTGAAAGACTCAAGCAACCTGGAGAGAAAATGTCCCATGCCTCTGCCAGTACGGACCACAATCTCTGCTACTGGAAGCACGTACCCCTCTGCTGGAGAGAGGGGTACACACCACGAGGTAACCTGCAGTTTTACCTGCACGACCACAGAGAGGACATGAGAACGTGGGATGGAAAACCCACCTCTGCCCTAACCACAGGGGTACCTGAATTGAGAGGAAGAACAACCACCAATGGAAATTCTTCAAGGATAATCCAGTTTCCAGTGGCCAAGTCTTCAGACAGAATGGAAGGGCTGAATGTTATTCCTGATCCTCTTGAAGAGATCTCTAGTTCGTATTTACAAGAACTGAACAATGACTGCCATGACCAGAACTACTGGGGCCCTGCCTCCAGCCATGTGGAAGAAAGGGAGAATCAGCTCTATTGGACTGTGTGGATCCCATGGCCTGGCACATCAGAGCCACAAGAGTAATAAGGCTTTAGTTGACCTGGCACACAGTGTAACCTGATGCCATCAAGATCTGTAGGGGCATGATCTATCTCTATTTCTGGGGTGACAGAGGGGTCCCAACAGCTGACAGCACTGGGACCTGAGGTGAGCCTGCTTGGGAATGAATGGCAAAATCACCCCATTCTGATTTGCCCAAAGACCCCATGCATCTTGGCATAGATTAACTCAGGAGAGGCTATTTCAAGGACTCAAAAGGGCATCGTTGGGCTTTTGGGATAGTTCTGTGGAGACAGAGGAAATTAGACAGCTGAATACCTTGCCTGGTCTCTCAAAGGACCCTTCTGCTGTGGCACTGCTGAGGGTGGAAGAACAACATACCCATCACTGCCACAACAGTGCATCATCAACAGCACCACGCCAACCTGACTCTGTGACCCTCATCCATCAGATGATTTGTGAACTGGAGAGCCAGGTAGTGGTCAGTAGGACTTGCTCACCCCTCAATAGCCCCATATCACCATTGTGTAAGTCCAATGGTGAGGGGAGACTGACAGTGGACTATCACGGCCTGGACAAAGTCATACCACCACTGGGTGCTGCTGTGAAGGCCATGCTGGACCTTCAGTATGAACTGGAGTCCAGATTCCCACAATTTGCCATGCACTCATCCAGACTGAATTGGAAAAGGGTGAGGCTCCAGAATAGTTGCAATACTTTGATGACATCATTGTGTGTGGCAACACAGCAGAGGAAGGGGGAGAATCCTCCTTTTGGCAATTTCTGTCATAAAGGAAAGCGAGGTCAAGGAACTTGCCCAGGAAATTCAGTTTTTGGGAGTAAAATGGCAAGATGGACATCATCAAGATTCCCATGGATGTGGCCAATAAAAAGGAAGTTATGTCCCCACCAACCAACAAGAAGGAAACATATGCTTTCCTTGGTGCTGTGGATTTTTGAAGGATGCATATTCTAAATTACAGTCAGATTGTAATCATCAAGTGACCCAGTAGGAGAATCATTTAAAGTGGGGTCCTTAACAACAAGAAGCTTTTGAGCAAATTAAACCAGCGATTGTTCATGCAGCAGCCCTTGGGCCAATCAAGACAGGACAAAATGTGAAAAACATCCTCTACATTGCAGCTGGGGAGAATGGTCCTTCCTGCAGTCTCTGGCAAAAAGGCATTCTGGGAGACTTGAGGATAAACCTTGGGGTTCTAGAGTCAGAAACACAAAGCATCTGAGGCTGTAAAAATCCACCTGAAAAAGAAGAGATAGTGGCAGCTTACAAAAGGGTTCAAGCTGCTTCAGAAGTGATTGTCATTGTGATAGCACAGCTCCTCCTGGCACCCTGACAGCCACTGCTGTGCTGCGTGTTCAGAGAAAGAGTCCCTTCCACACATCATCCCACTGATGCTACATGGACTAACTGGATCACTCTGATCACACGGCAAGCTTGAATAGGTAATCCAAATTGCCCAGGGATCTTGGAAATCATCATAAACTGGACAAAAGGTAAAAGTATCAGGCTATCATCAGAAGAGGAGGACAAGAATGTGTCATGTGCTGAGGAGGCCCTACCACATAACCTACTACCAGAAAATGGAAAGCAGTACCTTCTCTTTAATGATGGTTTCTGCTGTATTGTAGGGATACATTGAAAATGAAAAGCTGCTGTACAGAGTCCTATGAGGTGGGCTGCAGAAGCTATTGAGGGATAAGGTAGATCAAGTAAGGTTGCAGAGCTGAAAACTGTATAGCTGGCTTTAGATATCACTGAATGACAGAAATGGCCAACACTCTGCACTGACTCATGGATTTAGGGGTGGAAGAGTCTTGGGTTTGTAGCGAGATGGGTGGAATAAAAATTAAAAAAAAAAAAATCCTGAGCTCCAACTCAGTCCCCAGGCTTCCTCCCTCTCTCATGTTGTACAGGTCTATCAGCCTCAGTTTCAAAGGAAATTAGGAAATCTTATTTCTCTGAATAGAAAATGCAGCTACATCAAAAATGCAGCTTGGGAACCAGCATAAACCCCCACAGAATCTATCCACAGAAATGTTGAAGCCTGTCAACAATCTCAGCTGACAAAGGTTGGGGCTTTTTTCTGAGAAGTTAAATGCTTGCTTTAAAGCCTCAGTGTAAAATGTTTTCATTGTTCTTTTCATTGGGATTTCAATTTTAAAGTAACAACGTTTAAATACATATGCATATTTTGAGCAGCATTACAGACTCACAAAACAAATTTGGTAAATTTTGTATAAAAATGAACATTTGGCCACTGTTTTTATTTCACTTCAGTCATTGAAACTTCAAATTAATATAAGTATGTAAAATTGCTAAAAAGTGAAATATTTTAATGGGTTTCACTTATCTTAAACTACACAATGTCTTCAGTATAAATGATTAATTTAGCAAAATAAGAATTCAAGTTAGAGCACTCAAACCAAGAAAATCTCCACCACACCCCAATATGATGCTCTCAGAATATTCTTGCTATAATTCAGATGAGGTTATTCCTTCAATTAAAAAAAAAAAAAGCATTTTTCTGTTTGTGACCACAGGACTGATTCCTTCCTCAGTTGTTGGTACTACTGACTCAATCTGCAGGAATGTGAAAGCAGACACGTTGTGAGAGCCTTTAAACTGCCTATCTTCATGTAGCAGTGTAATTGTGAAGTGCAGTGAAAAATGGAACAAGCAACTCTCTCTTGACATGTATAATTTCCTCAGAGCTACTGAAATCAGTGGAACTGTTGCAAACGTATTAACATTTGGTGGAAATACGGTTCTTGGCAGAATTACCTGTATTATATAGGCTCTATTTAAGAGTCACAAAATCTGTTGATCATGGCACATTTATTCTAGCCTGTAATAATAACTACAACTGGAAAAAATAAATATTAATAACTGCTTAATTACAGCCTATGTTCTTCAAACGCGGCCTCAACCTGAGGTCTGAATTAGCTTTATATGAAAGGTCTTAAATGACAGTTATTATGCTGCTAGGACCATTTGATACTTTTGAACTGACAGGGATGTTAAAGTCTGTAAATGACCCAATTTTAAACTACTTCAACTGGCAAACTAATTAGTGTCAGTTGTGGTTTAGGAATGGTATTCTATGGTTTATTATCTGAAAAGGACTCCTCCTCCCTGAAAGAGACTGTCTTCCCACCTGCCCCCTCTTCTGCCCCCCTCCCACCCCTCACCCTCATCCCCCCTCAGCTCCCACCACAGCAGATATAGAATAATCTCCAAGTCCCATCCATGCTCCCTCCTGGCCAAAAACTTAACCCTATTGTGGCTGAAACCAGGAAAATCACATTATGTGAAAGTCTTTGAAATTCATCCAATACTTGTAAAGCAAGAACTCATCATTTGGTGAAGACATGCTGCACTGTCCAAAGGTTTTGTATATATATATATATAGATTTTAATATCTTTTCTATAAGCTAAACAGTACCAAGTAGTAACTTTTGGATAGTGTCCCTGTGGTGTGAAGCATTATCCATTTTACAGATTTGAATGGGCTGTAAATATCCTTGCAAATTGAGAAATTTCAATTTTAAATATTTTCTAACATTTTCTTGTTATACTTTGATGAAAAAATTCACCTACATCAAGCAAGTCAGTGGAGCTTACATTCTGGAAAGAGATCTTACCGTGACAACTTCATTGCTTTTACATAGATATACTTTTGGTATTTAAGTATAACTACAGAACCACCCCAATGGAGAGGTGCAGTAATGCTCTCCTCTCCTGAAAACAAACTACAACTAGTTGACTAGAGTATCTGCTTGGTTAATGATAGGTTTGATAGGTTAATGATAGCTGTGGTTTGCTGTATAAATCCCAGCAGCAGCAATATTTCAGAAGGAAATGAGCATAACATTTCCTGAGAGGTCCAACTCTGTTGATTTTCATGGGGAACATACTTTCTGGCTGAAGGTACTGAAGGGACAGAAATAATGGAATATGGAGGTTGCTGGATCCTCATTTTATTTAAACAAGCTGGAAATCAGTACTGCCTTGCTCAATGTGGTGCAGGGTGTGAGCATAGTTCTAGACACATGGGCATCTCAGGAGTGATGGAGATGGAAATAGAAGATAATAGGCTTAGAAATTCTATATCACAACCCTGGATAACTGTTTTTGCCTTCCATATCCATCCTGATTTAAGTCCTGTATTTCTTTTACCAGAGAACCTTTTAACCAGAAATCAGGGAACATAATTTTACTATGATTTTATGTTCTGAGGAAAACAGCTTGTAGAGCGTTGTTATGCAGCCTGAAAAGTAACACAGTGAGTTACATTTGGTACAAATGTACATTTGGTACAAAACATTCAGGCTGGTGTCTTACAAGTCAATTCACTTATAGCACAGTATGCATACTTATATTATTTGTAAACACTGTTGGGAGTCAATCCTGCATGGTTGAAGAGTTTCATTTAAAACAGGGTAACAAAAATGCTGGTAAATGACCTAATTGCATTTAAAAATATTTATTCCCATTTAAAAAGAAAATCATGCTAAAATCAAGTGATTGGATTCTATTTGCCAATGATTGGGGTAAAAATGTAAATGGATCTGAAATGCAACACTATGAACCAACCGTGTTCTAGACACCTCTTTTAATTCACTTTAATATAATCTAAAGAGAAAAAAAATAAGGTACTGCTGTTAGTACATTATTTCTGCTTAACAGACAATATCAGTAATTAAATATATTTCTGCTGGTTTTGTGACCATATGCCTGCAAAATGTAAAAGAAAATTTTTCTTTTAAATGTCTTTTGTTCCCAGCACTGACTGCCTGTCAGAGTGAACCCTCCAGATTCCTGTGTGTTGGTATCCATGGGCTCTTTCTTGCCAAGCTGCCAGTCTGGAGCGTCACACCTTACTGCCTTTAAAGATTGCCCTGCAGAGATAGAGGAAAATGGCAATTTTTACATGATGCAGTCTGGCAGCCCAGGAGATTTGAAGTCAAAACTGGTGCCAAGATTTACCCAGGAGAGCAAGCAGAGGCGAAAAAGAGAATGTGGGCCAAAGGGAAAATAATAAAGCAAAGGAAGAGGGAAGAAAAAGGCAGGAAAGCATGGCAGAGTGGGAGCAGGTTTTTTTATCAAGCATGGAACACAAGGCTAAGTATTGGACACTACATGTTGCTTGCATGCATTTGTTGAGAGGGTCAGGGTCCTAAAGAAAGTCAAAAGGAAGAGGTCAGCTTTTTTTGCATGGCCCAAATTGTAGTAGATTGCAGAATGCAAATGAGACAATTATTACACCAATGCTCATCAAGCTGTGCTGGAAAGACTTCAATAGCCTGATGAATATGCATGCAAATTTGTTAATTAAGTTAATTATTCTGCTGAAAATTCATTTGTCTTCCAAGGACATTTTCCCAATGATTTTAACACGCTTGTGCCATTAGTCATGCTCCATGCTATTTAACATTACTTTTTGTCCACTTTTTTTCCCCCCTCTCTTTCTTCTTGCTTTTCTGTTCTGTTCAGTTTCTGTTGTTGTTGCTTTCTCTGTTTTGATTTGCTTTTCTTATTAAAGCTTTAAAACCAGCTAATTGTTTCTCTTAATTGACCCCTGCAATGCTGCAAGATGCTAGCAGCCAACTCCATAGGAATCCCTTAAAACTAGATTTCATTCAAATACTTGCTTCATATATAAAAAATCCCTAAAATGTCACCTAGGAAAGAGAGGGTGCCAGGGGGATGGGAACAGTGGGAGCAAACCTATCTGGCATCATTAAAGCTGGAGTCTGAATGAGTCCACACAGGAATCAGGAGGGATAAATCTGTCCTTGCTTCAGGCTATTTCCTCAGCACAGCCTTGGTTTGGCACAAGGTGTTACCTTGCTCCAAAAGGTGTGATCTTGTCACACCTCCCTTCCCTCTGCCTGTTCAGCTATACATAGAAACATATGCGTTCAAAGAGGAACAAGAACTGAGACACTTTTCTGTCACCACAAGGGCCAAAACCTGTTACCATGGCAACAAAGGGAATCGTGAGTTTAAAAATCATGTCTAAATGGCAAAATGAGATAATTTAAAGAAACAGAAGGATTTTTTTTTTCCTCCTGTGCAAGGGAACAACAACATTATTACAACTTTGAGTGATTACATTCTCAAAAAATGGGATCTTTTTCTATCCATTCTCAAATCATTTTAAAATGTACCAGAGTACACAATGACTATTTTACATTTCTAATATGGGCTATTTCTCTTAAGTTCACTCATTTTTATTCTATTATTCTCTTTTTCTATTCCATTGTAGATGAAAAAAAAATTGTTTGGGTTTTTTTTAGCAGATGGGAAAAGGCCCAGTATAGCAATGGTATGCTTTCTTTCTTTCCACAGCAACAAGGACACCAGGAAAAAGATTAACAGAAAGGAATTAAAAGGAAGAAAAAATTGCAGATAATGGAGTTTAAGAAAATTAATTGGTGAAGATTCTTTTTTGTGCAGTCCTTATACATTACACAGTCTGAATGGCACTGTAGTGTCACATAGATCGTAAACCAATTAGGACTGTATTCTAAACCCTGTAATTTCTGTAATTCCATCTGCTTTAGATGGTTTAATTAGTGAAAGTCACAAAAGCCAAATATATTACAATATTTTGAAATCAAGCCCAAAGGCAAGAAATAAAAGTTACAAAAGCCACTTTATGTGCAAGTGGGCATATTGCATGAGTATATAAAAAGAGGAGGGTTATGCTTCTCCTTTTATTTTTTTTTTTTAATGGAAGATGGGTCAAAACATGTTAGTAGTGTAATCCTGATCATAAAAAAGACAGTGACAAAATTGCCATGAACTCTAGAAGGACAAGAATTCAACCCAAAAGATGACAACCTTTAGTCTGAGCTATTTTTCTAGCAGGGATATAACTGCTTTCTTTATTACTTAGACCTCCATTCTACTCCTTCTGACATCAAATACGAATTCCTCACCAGGGACTCTGACCAAAGCTTTCATTTGCAGAGTGTGGTTGATTAACTCTATAATTTTTCTGGCTTTAAGGTGGCAAAAGGAAAGACTGGTCAATGGATATAGCCCTTTTATTCCAGGTATTCTGTCCTGTCCTGGAGTTGCCCTAACTGTTTTCAATTCTTAAACTTTACCGAATAAACTGATGAATACTTTAATGAAAAACTATGTCTCAACTGGATGATTATATACAACATATCCCTGTTCTTATCTTTCTAAAATCTACCATGTCCAATGTGTTTCCAAACATTAACAGTAAATAGCATAACATGGAAAACCATTGTGCTGGCATCTTTTCTCCTGTCAACAGTCCTAGAAAAGTTCTTAAGAAGGATTATTTGCATGCAAGAGAGTTATACAAACAACCCATAAAATCACTTTAACAAACCAGAAAGAATAATGTCTTACTTTAAAAAAATGAGGCTTTCAGAACTTTAAAAGCATCCACAACCAATTAAATAGCTCACAATGCATTGTATTTGTCTATTTGCATTGTATTGCAGTGATGGTATTTCTCCTGCAATACAACTATGCATTATTATGGACCACAAATAGCTTCAGTCACTGTTGACTGACAGCAGCATACTGAAGACAGGGTGTATGCTATGGCACTGTCTGTCACCCTCTGATTGAGACACCGTAGGTGTCCAGGACTGTCTTTGCTTGCTGTGAAAAATTATAAGGTAAAACTGTTACTCATAAAAAAGATGACTTGTCTTCTCCCTTAATGAGAACACAATATAGAATTCAGCTATTAATTCATGGTACCTCCTACAGTTCAGATCACTTTTGTTCTAGCTGTTGTGAGAAATGTCAAGTCAATGAAGATATCTTACATAAAAACAATTATCAAAACAATTATCAAGCAGTGATGATGGCAAGGAAAAATTAAGGGGAGACAACAATTATATAGCACAGTTAAAAAGAAAGGCTGGGGCACTAATAAAATTCCTGTGTCTTTATAGGGCAACAGCTGTTCTCTGTTAGGAAAGGTTTTACTTATAAAATCGGTCACATACTCTTGTATATTTGATTCTATAGCCCTTCATAATGTGGTAGTTCTAGTTAAGAGGAGAAATGAAAGAACTTTTCCCTATACAAAATCTACACTGTTGACTTCAAATGAAATCAATATCAGAAGCAGCTGCAGAGATGAAGGACACCTCCTGCTCCTGAGATTGCCTAGGTGTTTGACTCTTTCTCTGTATAACGCAGGCAGCCAACTTGCTTTCTTTTCCATAGCCGAAAGGTTGCATCCAAATGTTTAACGACTGAGACACAGACCCAGACCGGCAGGGAATCTGAGTCGTTTATTCAAAGAAATGAGCCAGGTTTATACACTTTTTCAAGGCACAGTATTTCCTTACATGGTAATTCTCGCTAAATGACCTATCCCATGTCGCTACATCAGCAACATGCTTTCTAAATATCCTATGGGGTGATCAGGCGCTGTTCACCCGTCTGTCAGCTTCCAGCAGGCTCCTCTCCCACAGGGGTCTGTCACCTGGCACCTTCTCCCCCCAAGGTCAGGTGGAGACAAGCCTCTCTGCGCTGCCATGGGCTTCTTTGTGCTGCCATGGGCTTCTGCAGGTGCTTCCCACAGCCTGCAGCTCAACTCCATCCCATCTCTTCCCACACAAATATCCTTGTGGCAGCCAGTAATCATCATTGTAGGTGTGAATGTACACCTTCCCTCCCAATTCACAACCCACTGGTAAAGAGTAGTCTGAACTTGTGCTCAAAGTTGCTGAGAACAACTGAGTGTCTGGCTAGTGACTCCATTATGGATTAAGTGTAAAGTTTTCAGACCGTGGACTACAATTTTGGCAAACACCACTGAAGTCCAAAAATACCAGTTTTTCAGGTAATCTCTTTGGGGCAAAATATTTGTGGTTGTATGTTGTATTAAATGAGTAATTTTGGGTGAGCCATACATCTTTGCTAGTAAATTTTTTAAAATAAAGCACTTTTGCTTAGCATCCAAGAACCTCCTTCTATTATGCAGATCTGGTCCCTGTGCCCTTGCTTTGTATTTCTTTCTTCTCTGGACTTTATCAGTACATTTTGGGATTAATTTCCATTCTTTGCTACTCTATGACTCCAGTGTAAGAACACCAAAGATTTAGCCATATGGACAACAACAAGCAATTGGTGAACAACAGAAAATCAAGATAAACATTTATGCCACAACAAAGCAGAAGTAAATTAAAGAAAATTTAAAAATCCAGAGCTAGGGAAAAAAAGGAAAGAAATAAAGGTAGCTATTTACTTGGAGAGTTTACAGCAGAACACGAGTGTTCAATAACTATTAAAATTCCCTCCACAACTATGAAAGTATGTGGAAAATCCATTCCATATATCCCCATAGGCATAGTCGGTGGAATTAGAGGTCAATGAGATGCCTGTTGTTCAGTGCTAGCAAGCCACACTGTCATCTTCTGTGGAGAAATCACAGGTTGCTTTGTACCTCTCTGTGTACTCAAGGCTCAGGACACTGGCAAAGGGAAGAGCATAGCTCACTTTTCCCAATGTGAAGACAGGCAAAAAAGCACCTTGCTACCCACTGCAAGGAGCAGCTCCTGTGCTGCTGCCCTTTGTGTTGCTGTAAATCAAATACTATCGACCAAAACCTCATTTCCTTTTCTGGCAGCAGTACCATCCCCTGAGTCATGTAGGGCCCATAGACTCGTCATGGGCAGACTATCAGAAACTCCTCTCTCCCCTGTAAGTTATAGCCACACTCTTGCCAGGTCTGAGAGGTCTAGCCTACCTCACAGGACATATCCATTTCACAGAGCTGCAGCAGCTCTTTGGGCTCTCTACCAGCTCCTGAAGGAGGTCTGTGTCTCCTGGGCATGGGCCACAGAAGTAGCTTCACCATGAGATAGAGCTGACATTGAGTCCTGGTGTTTTTAACAAGCCACCAGGGCAGTAAGAAGGCTTCCACCTGTTTCTTACAGGATCTAAAATCTTGAACGGAGAATGGTTTACTGCCCTGACTGAATGTCAATGACCATTGACAACAATACTATTATAATGTACTATTATTCCAATGGCAATTTTACATAGAAGTTAGGCCAGTGCATCTCATAACTTCCTTGTCCTGCTGCTTTCCAAAAAGCACCAGTCAAGCTGCAGTAAATTTTACAAACTTTGAGCTACACTGCAATGTTCCTCCTTCCACGGATCCTCAGAGAAGTACTTAATGTGCCCTAAGGGACTATTTTCTTCAGGGTATTTCCCCTCGAGAACTGAGACAACCCTTGTGTTCCTGCCTCTTCTGCTGCACTTTCTGTTGATATCTCCACTGTCAATTGTGGCAGTGAGATGGAGGCAGCAACAGCGGTTATAAAACCTTAAAAACACTGATACATTTGAGTCTTCAATTGCAAAATAAACTTATAAGCGAAGTTGACTCAGCACATGGTTGCACCAATTCACTTTCTTCATTTAAAAATCCAACACAACGTATTTTAAAACAGAAAACATGTGGGAAAAGAAAAGGCAATAATCTTACCAGTGAATTAGTCAAGGCAAATCTGGAGTCTTCTGAGATGGGCCGAGCTACAAAACTATATCTAATCCTGTCACAGTTTAAATTTAATATCATTGCTCACTCTCCTTGTGTTCACTAGAGCATTCATTGTGATTTTCCCTCTTCAGGAAAGACAGTATGAAATTCACAAACTGCTGAAACACTCTTTGGGATCATGGTTGGAAATGCCCAAGCAGTCCAGAGGATGACAGGCTGTTGTGGCAGACCTTCCAAAAGAGGGGAAGAACTTGGGTAGGGAGACATGGGTTGTCAACCCTGGAGCCACAATTGGGCAGGAGCTTTCCCCATGCCCAATGGTTGCTTCCTTCTGTTTTCATCTGCTTCCCTATAAAGGCCAACTCTATCCTGTTCTGACAGCACAGCTGTGTTGGTCAGAGGTGTGATGAGATATGTACTCTGACAGCCAAAGCTGCCACCACATTCTGGCATGCTATTTTTCTCCAGTTATCATTAACACTCACAGTGAATAAACCTCTTAATACAGATTGTCACAAATCCCCGTTTGTCTTCTGTTCTTTTAGGTGAAGAAACACAACATGTGTCTGACTTGCAGTCACAACAAAGTCAGTGAGTTCTGCCCACCATCGAATCTAGTTTAAAACCAGCAGATGTGTGAATGCAGACACACACTACAGATGACAAGAGACAGATCAGCTCCTGCTGAGCATCACCAGTTAGCATGAATAAGGCCAGCCCAGGTATACCACACACATTCAATTGTATCAAAGGCTCACCATAAAAATCCCTAGTCTTCAGCTGAAGATGCTACTGTGAATTACTTGCCAATGAAGAGGTATTTGTGATTTCTCTCAAATCCAAGTACTTTTGAATCATGAAATCATGTCATCAATTTCAGCCTCTGCTTATAAAACGAAAACAAAAAAGTAACTGTTTATCCAGGAAAAAAAGTCATCAAGAAATTAGGAAACAACAAATGTTTTGAGATTTTTTTTGAGGGCTGGACACACGAGCTGTTACTTAGCATGTTTTGATTTATTCTTCACTTCTTAAAACATTTCATCTGCTCATCTCTTCAGCAAATGCTAGCGAAAGTTTTGGCATGATTTGCACTTGCAATAAACTAATGTATGCTGATCCATACACTCAAAATTCTAGGAAAGATATGCTTCTGAGAGTCCAAAACCCAGCTACATCAACAATTTACACAACAGGGTTTTTAAGCAACAAGAGGATTTTAAGCTCTGTTGAGCAAACATCAGGTTCTTATCCCACAACTCTTCATCGTGATATTACTCTGTTACCCAGTCCAAAGGAACAGACACACTGTATATTTGCTTTATGTGATAAAAAAAATAAGACACATACTTGAATGAAGGGCACCCTGCTCTGCTCACAAAGAGCTGTGTGTACACCTGAAGTGCTGGCAGGAGACAACTTGTGAAGATAGAGAAAGAAAAAAAGAAGGAAAAAAAAAGAAAAAATTAAAAAAGAGAAAATCAACAAACTAATTCATACTTGCATGCCACTGGTTGCTAAAAATTATAATGGGAAGGATTGTTATAACATTTGCAAATTAGGGCATTGCTAGAATTACTTGGAGGTTATAGTAAACCACATGGGGATTGTTGTAAACTGAATTTAAACATTCCTGTACACATGTTGATCTAAATCTTCTTGCCCAGAATAGACCAGGGTTAACTTTCAGAGGACTTTATGACTTGGCTTTTAATGGGAAAAGATTAAAAAGACAGATGCTGAAGATATATACAGTTAATATGAACAGATAATGTAATGCCAGTTAGAAACCAATTCAATGGCAGGGATTTTTTCTCTCTGCATTCTTTATTGTGTCATGTGAATTACCCCTTTCGAGCTTTTTTGAAGTGACTCAAGGACTTCCTTGCAGAAGTAAATAGGGCACCTTTTTCAGTTTTTCCCATCCCACTTCCTTTCTTCTTTCCCTCCTGCTCTCTCCTGCCACCCCCCATCCCCTCTGTACAATTTCAACTATATGTACTGATAATGATCAAAAGTTTAAACGATTTAGTGAGGGTGGTTAACCCTCTGTTAAACCAAGATCTTCAACCTCAAACTTGCAAATGTTGCAGGGAGCACTGGTGGCTAAAGACAAAGGTTTTCAACTAAAGCTGAACAAGCACCTAATGTCTACATCTGTTCTGCAGAAAGGCTAAATATCTTTAAAACTGTAACTCAAGTACACTGACATTGCAAAAGGAAAATCAAATGTCATTGAGAAATGAATGGTTAAAAAGGTTGCTCAGGATCCTATTTGCATTTTTTGATGGCAAATTAGGTCACAAGGGTTAATATGTTAAAGAATGGTCTGTCTATTATTATGTTGGCTGTCAGAGCCAATCTCAATCAAGCATAACTACAGACTAACGGGCTGTCTTTGATCAAAATCTGAGTCCTTGTTTAGTCTCATTCAAAATGAAAAGTCTAATAGTTAATATTTTAAAATATTTTTCAGCCTATGTGCCATTGCAGTAGAAGTCATTCTGTGGAAAAAAAGTGATGCCAATTCTATCATACTTTATCGGGTACAAAGCATAAAACTGAGTTTAAATTTGTGAGAATGTCCCTGTTTCTTTCATAAGAAAGGCTTTGTTTTCCTCAGCACCAGTTCAGCACCATCTTGTTTCAATAACTTTCTCAATCTGAGCAACTTTGGCTGAAGACTTGTGTCCCTGCAACACTGAATTGGAACAAAACCACTATTCCTATGGGCATGTTCCCCCATTATAATGAATAATTTCTCAGTAGTCTAGGTTACTTTAATGGACATACCACTTTACACTAAGCTTCTGCATCAGGTTTGACCTCTAACTATGAATGCAAAAAGATAATTTATGACTGCATCACAAGAAAGGAAACTGTACTTTAAACACCTGTGTATGTTCTTCAATAAATGCAGCATGCAATCTGCTATGTTTTTCCCATGTGTTGGAAACAAATCAGATGGAAAACATGATGTACTGACCAGAGGTCTCACTTCGTCTCTCCCTGTATTCCCCCAGCAGAAGAAGGTTTTTATCTCTGAATGACTCTGTCAAAGAAGTAAACTGATAGAAGGTGTTCTCCCGCTTCTTACACAGTACAAGACTGAATAATGCTGAGCAAGTACTTCACAGGTCTTAATTTATTTAGAAAGTTTAGATGTCTTCTGAATTCTGAGAGACTTCGCTATTTCTGCAATTCTTCTTAACATACTAGGAAAAAGTGACACACAGGTCGTTACCCTCATCCTTTTTTTTCATTAATGCTATGTTTTTAAAAAATCATTTTATGCCTGCTTTTGTTATTTTTTTCTGTTGTCAGTTACTGCAAAACCAGAGGAATTTTGCTGCCATTTTTATTCCCAACCCAACATGGGGATTACTGGGCAATATGGGCAATTCTGAACTGCTATCAGATATATCAGTTTGGGCAGATTTAACTAGAGCACAAGTTATTTGCTTCATGTCACCCTAGCACAGTGGTTCTCAGTAGTATGACAGTAAATTATTGCATTCAAAAGTTTCATTTTTCCTCTTAATAATCACTTAAAGTTCACAGTTTCAATAAATATGCCTATTAATAAACTCTTGTGTGAAATCCAAGTATGAGTATGTAAATACTCATTAAAATAATTTTTATGTCTACTCATTTCTCCCTATAACACTATATATGGACCAACAAAGGTGCAGTTGAGAAGTCATTTTCTCTGGCCTATCAGTCTTACTGCTTGTTTTTCTAGGTACTAGCTTAAGACTAGGAGGATGATAGGCTTGCTGCAATTTCCTCACAGTTCTACAGACCTTCACTTCCTTCACACATTTCTATGTATGCTTCTGAAGAGTAGACTGTAGGACTCCCATCCACAAACTCAATGGTCTTATATACCAATATGTTTTACAGAACAGCTACAGTATTGTGGTTTTATTAGTTTCACCCCCAACTATATAGACTGTCAATCACAGCACAGGAGAAGACACTAGGAGAAATGCTGATGTGCCTGAAATTTTTAACCATATTTATTCCAGCTATGCCTGATATAAGCCATTCTCTCACCTAAAAAATTCCTTTCCTCTCATTTAGTTTGCCTGTAATTTTATGGAAGGGATGGTATTACTGGAAGTTGGGCTTTTAGCTGAATTCTTAGATCTCTGATGTGATGAGATTTCCAAAGGCCAGAAAGGAAACCAGTGAGCTTCCATGACGACAGGGTATTATCTGCATGCTTAAGAGCTTCAGCTGGTCACCTAACAGACTGGACTAAACTCCATTTTCATCATTATATCCCTATCTTTGGACACGTACTATGGTGTGTGCGACTTTTGTATCACCTTCCTCTATTGAAACAACAGGAACTGTTCTTAGGCCTTTGAGAATCCTACACAGTGATACCTGTTAAAAGGACCGAACACCCAAATCTTTAATTTTCCCTTGTTTTCATGGTTATTAGTATTCTTCAACTCATTTTAATATTGTAAGAGTATCTCAGGAGTGTTTGGTGGTGTGGATAATGCATAAAGTTATCTATTGAGCCTCCACCCTTTAAATACCTAACTATTATGGCTAAACAGCCAAAGAACAGCAGTGCCCAAACACTTCTGTCACTGCTCCGCATTAGCAAATGCTGAGCAAGACTTGAAGTCTAATGATTTAAATGTCTGCAGAAAAGCCTAGATCTGCAGGTTTCACTGAGGTCTGTTTAAAGTTGCATGGCAACTTGGCAAGCCCTGGCTGAAAAGTGTGTTCTGCCATACACTCTCCCCTGGACTTGACATCATTCTCCAGAAGAGATGTATTCCTGTACCACACAATCTGTGGCACTAACATACCAAAATTAAATGTATGGAATTGCTCTGATAGATCTGAGGGCTCCACTTAGAGAGACAGAAACTGAGGTTTGATCCAGCATCATACCCAAAGCCCATTGTGGAGGCAAGGGCAGGCAGCCCACAGCCCTACCTGCCACTTGCACAGGCCCTCTCAGTGTCACTGAGCTGTGATCCAGCCAGAGTTATGGGCTAGAAGATTTCTGACGAGCCCATACCAACTCACCCCAAGCAACAAAAATCCACAGCAGTGTAAAATTTGGACAGAAAATCAGATTTCATGCAATATCATTCATTATTTTCCTTTCCTCATTTCCCTCCCCAACCCCTAACTGCTAAAAGGCAGCAAGGGCAGCACAGCAAGACACACTGGGGCTGGAGCCTGGGCAGTAATGATTCAGCAGCCCAGCCCAAGTGTACCCTCCTGCCCCTTTCCTCCACCATCCCTGGCTGCAGCAGGCACAGCAAATGGGCTCTTTCTCACTGCAGCAGTTGGCTTCAATTGTTTCTCCTGGGCATCAATAGGCCTCTGCCACTCTGTTTTATCCCTGGAACAGCAAGTACCCCAGCAAGCTGCTGCACTGTTTGTCTCTGTGGTCTCCAGAGACAACAGAGACTGATTTTTTTTCTCAAGAAATGACAGGTGTCTGCTCTTTGGCAAGGAAAGTTTGTCTAGCACAGCAGACATACTGAGAAGAAAACAATCCTCACCTGGATTGTCCCTCCAGCATAAAAGGTAGTCTCACTTGGTAGGTTCTGCCTGTTCTGGCAGTTTGGTGCCCTCATGTTGGATGGGGAAGGGGGTACAGTATTAGAGGGAAGCAATGCCAAGCCTGTAAGCACTACAGGCAGGACCAGTCCCTCCAGCTGCTCCTTCCCCTCATCTTTGGGCTCTTCACTGCTGTTTGCCCACTGTGAGAAGTCAAGCCAGGCCAGATAGCACGCCTTTCCCTTTGCCTGCCTTTTTTTTTTTTTTGCCTATATGCTTTCTACCCTTCCTGATTATTTCTTCTCCTCCTCCCTGCCCCCAACAGTAATATGCCCATTTAAAACAGATCCACCTCTTTCCTCTCTGCTACTCACTGCTCTAACTGCCAAAAACACCTATATTCTCAGTCTCTGAGATTATTCCTTACTCCCAGTTCTTGCAAATCACAACCTATGGAACAGATGCCCATCCTCCCCTACAGCTCCTGAGAACTGCCCTGGTTCTCTCATCAGGAGAACCTTTCTTGCATCCATAATTGCAGCAGAAACCCCTAAGGACCCAAATAAGACAAAAGGAAGCACAGTTTGGGGCACAGGAGACAGTGCTGCTGGTCTTTCTGATGGGTGTTGAGGATTGATGAAACCATCCTCTTTCATGGGCTTTTGTCCCCTTCATCGTCCTACTTCTTCTGGAGTGCTGCAAGCCTGCCAGGAAGTAGGCTGACCTAGAGAGAGAAACAGATACATTTTTGGTGATGAGAAGTGAGCAAGAAATGGGAGGGTTTCTCACTGGTAAGAAATATCCTTTACAGAACAGCATCAAATTTGGCAGCTTTGAGAAATCTCTCTGGATCTCCTAACCCCATCATATGTCACAGCTAAATGATAAAGCATGTTGTTATCTCATTAAACAACAGTGACAAAATTCAGAAAGTAGGACATTGCTTTCTCCTGAATGGTGCCACCTCTCAGCTGAAGGCCAGGTAGGCTGCCAGAGGACTTTTGCCACTGATATTAAAAAATTATCTCACCCTCAGTCTTAACTGTTATGAATTTAAAAAATTGCAAAGTAAAGCAGGTGATCAATCAACTTTACAGGGAAGAGCAGGGTTCTGTTATGTGAGTAAGAACCCATCTCACAAACAGCAAAATTTTCCACACTGAAGGAAAGACTGAATGGTTGAGGCTGAGTACATTTTCAGATAATTTCCAGAAATTTCATATTTCAATAGGATTGTGATGATCTTCTGTAGGGCCACAACTGCCAAGCATTTAAGCAGCCACCACTAAAGAAGATATTTTTAAACTGAAATTAAAAAAAGAAAACGCTAAAAAAATAAAGATTGACTTAATGTTCTGCTTAGAACTTCCATTCTTTGTTATTTCATGTCAGCAAATTACATGCACACATACTTTGAATTAATGGACACATTTTAAGCTTTTCCAGTTGCCCTTCTGCTGCGGCCTGATGTAACAGAAGGGTCTCATGGCTCTGCTTTGGATGGACACTGTAGTGCTTTCAGACCACAAGTACTTCCACTGCAGCCAACTGAGACCATTAAATTCCCTGTGCTAGAGTTGCCTGTAAAGGCTTTACCAGAGGAGGCCTTATTCTATTTGTCTCAACTAACCTCTAAAATTCATCTTTTCCCCCATCATTCCCCTTCTTGCAAGAAATAGAATGTAATCAGAACCATCATTACCACTCCTCCCCACTCCAGTCCAACTAACTTCTTCCACCCCATTAATGTTATGCATATATCCTCCCCAGTCCAATATATGCAGCTCATTTTAGGAACCTATATAAGGTCAATTTCTGTATTTATCTTTTTATTTATTGAGTTATGACAGTGGTGTTTCTTCCATTTTTCCATATAACTATGTAATATTTCACAATATGTCTTCTTTACACCACTGTGATATTTATCATAACTCTTTGGTGAGCAGTTATTTCAGTAACAGAAAGCCTTTAATTTTCTGCAATGTCTGTACTATCCAAATAGGATTATACAACCTGTGTTAATAATTGATCATTCCTACACAATGTTTAGTAATGTAGCTATGTTCAATCTTGTGTAAATGAGGAAAACAAAAGGTAGAGAGCTTAAACGGCTTGCCACAGGGCTTACCAAGAATCAGTAGTGAAGCTACTTTTCAGGCTTAACTTTTCTACGTAGAAAGCTTTGGCCAATAATTCTTTCAATTCTTCTGGCTACATATACTTGATTTACTGCAGAACTTACTCTGGCAAATTTCTGTAGGCAAAATATGGTCACAATATTGCAAAGAATCAGAAAAAAAATCTTAGAGTTTTTCCATACATTTTAGTATGTATCCGTTTCTCTAGATTTGAGACCAAGAAGCTTATGTTTCAAAGCCGTTTCAAATCTTTGGCAGACCCCAAAAAACACTGAATAGACTTATGTAAGTGAGACTCTTTGGTATCTCTCCCCATACCCAACTAAAACTCTGGCCACCAACAGCATAGCTCCAACTAATCATTGGTTGTTCTAAAAGGAAAAGTAAATGTGAAAGTAAAGTGTGAAGAAGTAATTTTACAATCCTTGCAAATGTAGCATAATGCTTTTGAATCAATCTGCATAACACTGGGCCTCAGAGCTACTGGCGATCTACACTGAAACCAGAGAGTCAACTCAGAAATATCTCAAATCATATGCCAAAAAAATAGGAGGTACTGGTAAATTATGCCAGAAAGCAAAATCAGGCGCAGCCTAAATTATGCAGCACAGTAAAATCCGCTTCTATAAAGAATTAACACCAAAGAATCCAGCAGCCAAGTTCTTCACCTGCGGTAAGGGAATAATCTCCTGAATCTAAAATAGTTACCATAATTTGCCATACTTGTCCTTCTAATTTTTTTTCTGAGTGCAAAGGAAGATACAAAAAAAAAAAAAAAAAACCCAAAACCAAAAAACACCAAAACAAAACAAAACAAAAAAAAAAAAAAAAAGAAGAAGAAGAAATCTCCACGGAAGACGGTGTCATCTGAAAAAAAGCTGACTACTGGCTGGTTTCTGGTGGTAAGCCTTAAATGTCGTAAAGACAAAAGGAATGGGAGACAGGCTAAAGGAAAGGAAGGTGGGAACAGCCCTCATGAGCGCTCCGCTCCGGCCGGTGACGGTGATCGCCCGCCAGCCCTGCCCGCCGGACCCCGCTGCCGCTGGGCGCTCGCTGGAGCTCGCTGAAATCCCTGGCTCGCAGTGACCTCTAGGGGCGAGCTGTACATCTGCACCCACGGCTCTGAATGAAGTGTGCTTTTCTTCTACACAAAAAAAGAGCCTTAAGAGGATTTACGTTGAGGATTATCCAAATATTCCTCCATGAGTACCGCGGCAGTGTATCCAGATATTTGAAACAAAGATAATTTTTTCCAAATATGAACGTGACACAAAAAGGTTGCTTTACAGAAAACAGGTTAATGTAATGATCTGAGAGAATGATCTCAAAGTGTAAGAAAATGAAAAGTACAGTCAGTACCTCTGTCTGTCGAATACAGTGGCAAAATTCACAACTACATTAGTAAATGAAGGATGCAATGGATTCTTATTCATTTTTTACAACCCAAACGGAATGCAGACATAGTCCTGCAAAAAGAATCATGCTCTAAAAAAACCCCAGCAATCCTTTGCACCTAAAAACACGTAACTTATGAGTGTCGTTCTGTGATAACCCACTCTCGACTAAAAACAGTGAGAATCCCATTACCATTTATTCAGGGATTCCTTTTTCTTGCCAGGTCAGCTTAAAATGTCTGTAAAGCAGAGAAACATATACTGCCAGGTTATGTTTGAGTACCTTGAATGAGGAATTAAAAGATCAGTTTCTATTATTAGCAAAAGTTTTGTAATCAATTTGTAGCATGGGTTAAAAACTCCAGGGAACTGGAATAGGTTAAATTAGCAATTTTACTACTGTTTAATTAAGCTATAGTTGAATTCTAAGGGAAAAGACACTGCTATAACCTGGAGGTTATACAATTTACAAATCCCACTTCCAGTCCTAGGACAGCTGTTAAGGAAACCCTCCTGTCTGACCATCCAGGACCCACTCTGGCAGTCTCACTGCTACCATACCAGAATTTCACCCCAGCTAGTGGAAACCACCCTTTGCAGTGGATGGCTCCAGTAAGTCAATGGGTGCCTTGCTAGACTCCCTAACACACCACTCTCACAAAGTCAGACAAGGTTTCCTTACAGGTTCAGCCACAGATTTCCCATAACAGAGTCTCAAATATCTGATTTTATAAGTACTTTATTCATGGTAGAATCACATAAAACTAGCTTGAGATCAAGCTGGGTGCTGCCAATGAGGGACCCTGAACCAAGAAATCCGTGGGCTTTTATATCCGCAGTCCATGCCCACAGGGGTGTGGGGGCTTCCTGCTGAGCCACTGGCTCCCGTTGTATCTCAGAGTGGCTGCTTACCTGGCTGGTGCCACAGGTTCCCATGCACCTTGTTGTGCAAAGGGTCAGTGCCCGATCACTGCTCTTGATGGAAGCTCCAGTCCTTTCCCCACACACAAAGCACAACCTGCAACTTGCACTGCATTGCAGCAGCATATCCTGCACTAGATGTATTCCTCAACACCAACCGCCTCTAATATCCAAGCTTGGACTTTCTGGCTGTTCTCAGGCTTTTTCCCAGAGATGGCCTTGCCGGTACTGGTATTTCAGAGGTAAGCATTTATATGGAAAGGAGTTACACAGAGAAACAGTTTTATGGTCTTTTTACTGAACATGGAGGATTTCCTCATGTGTGCAGATGGGGAACATAGCTACATGTCTGCACACCCTGGCCGAACTGAGGTGTCTCACCACAGGGTTGCCCATGGTGTCTGAAGACACAGCTTGCAAACATTTCTGAAGTGTGGATGTTAGATGTTTGGATCCAATGTTTGAGATGAGAGGAGGAGGTGACACATAGCCATCCTAAGGAGAAGACAAAAAGTGTGATGATCTGTCCAGATGGCTGCTGAGGAATGGTCTTCTACCTTCTTCCACCATGGCTGATCCTTGTACATTCAAAGGTATTTAGACATCTGATCTGGTTATTTCTCCAATGTAATTTTCTTGCCATTAGAATTTTAAAAAACGTGAACTTCTCTGCAAGAGAAAAAAAAATCACAAGCTGTAGAGCAGTTAGTTAGTATTTAGTGGTCACAAGACCACAGACAGGGAAAATACTGCCTGTTATAAAATGAAAGGTAAAATAACTTTTAAATGGCCCAATGCTTCTTTAAGCAAGGGACAATCAGAGCAAAACAGCCTTGCAAATCAATCATCCGTTACAAACCAGAACATATTGGCATTTCAGTCTGCAGTCACTCAGGATGGGGGCAAATGCTCCTGATGCCAGCATAGCTTGAGGCTTTCTGAGACATCTGGTCATTTCACTATAAGGTGAAGACTGCAGATAGAACAGAAAATGTATGAAAATTAATTTAAAAGAAGGGGGAAATCATCTTGTGAGTGTTGTTGGGATGATTGCTGCATTGACTAAGAAACAAGCAGGAGGTGGAGGGGAGTGTAACTTGCTGCATACAACACCATCATCCAAAGCAATGGATGATATTTTCATAACCTTACTGGAAACAGTAAAATAAACAGATTCAAACAGAAGTTAAGTGACATAACATGAAAGGTCACTCTATAACAGAATTAAAGGCCCTGGAAGCACCCATTAACCCTGCAGAGTGACAAAAAATAAGAAAACACAGCCAGAAGTGCAAGAAAATTACACCAGATTTCACAGTGGGTTAGTTTCTTTCCTCCTGCATAAAGTTTTTAAAAAATATATAATATTGATACATCCGTGCCCTAAACAATATTTTTTCTCTTCTCCCACTGATACTTAAAAAGATGGAACCAGATTTGACCTAATAGCAATGTGCCAAGGTGGAACTAACTCTCACAGGAGAAAACGATTGCATCTTCATCGATTACGTGCAATTATTGGGAAAAATATTATTGCCCATGATAAATAGTGCAGCTTCACTTAACATACAGGAGTTATCAAATGGTTCTGGAAGGGAGGTGTGGGAGGGAGGCAGTGGGTTTTTTCACCAAATTGCTAAAAAAAAATGAAGATCAATGGAAAATAACCAAATCTATTTATGGCGTCTAAAAACAAGGTCCCCTGATGTTCTCTGAGTGCCTTTACTCTGTCTTCAGTAGATGTTTTCTGTGCTGGTACAGTTTCTCCTTGCGAGACATAGGGGAAAAGCTTTTTGTTAAGATGTAGGCGACAAGAGACGCTACAGACAATGCTACGGAGGTCTCCGGAGCTAAGCGCCGCTCCCGGGCGTCTTTGGGCAGAAGCCGCGCTAAGGAGAGCACTGTGAGCGGTACAATCGTCTTTGCGCGAAGCCGCTTCTTCGGCTCCGGGAGCCGGAGAGAGCGGCAGCATCGGAAAGGCAAAGAAGGAAGCTGCACAACACTGGGATTGTATGCACAGCTTGCAAACTGATTGAAAACAGTACCTTACCACTCTCCTGCCTTTTCTATTCACATTAACATTTGAATGGAAGGAGTTTTCTTTCATAAAGATGTGCAATTATAGTGCATTGCTTTTTCACTGCACTTTCCCACGTAGACTGCTTTTTTGCTACACAAAGTCACACAAATTACACAAGTTACATAAGTGACACTTGTTACAAAAGTGTCAGATTTGCTTTCTCTCCATTGTTTTTCCCCTAAAGTAAGGGGCATCCATCAACTCAATCATAACTAGGTAAAGCTGAGCAGTTTATGATAGGTATGGGGTCAGGGAAGACTGAATCTTGCCTCCATTATATCACTCATTTATGACTTCCACCAAACATCTCAAGGAAAGGGTTGAACACTCCTTTTATTCTCTCAGTTTCCTGTTATTTTATTCAGGATTTTGTTGTTAGAAGAACTACAATAATATTTGAGAAAAAGAGAACTCGAGTAACAAATAAGGAAAAAATAGAAGTATGGGAAGGAGGAGGAAATGTCTCCTCGGGAAAACACAATATGCAGCTAGGGAGTGTTTCAGATATGTGAGAAATGCTCACGCTACCCTATCTCATTCCCAAAAAATTTAAAAGGTTTATTAAATCCTTATCAAAAAATATAACAGAAGACTGAATAGAGAAAATATTAGGGCACCAGGTGCAGAGGATTTTTCCCACCATGTGCTCATCTACACAGCAGAGGTTTTGCCTTTTAACCCTGTAGTCCCTCCCAAAGTTCTGTCCATCAACTCCTTCTTTGCTGTCCTATGGTGGAGTTTACTTCCTTAAATCTTGATTGGAGTTCAGGTGCTGCAATAGTAACAAGTCGACACTCCCAAATGTCCCGAACTCAGGCCACCCCTGATAACAACACAAGGGGGAGTAAAACATAACTGTAATTCTATAAAACTTCTCTTTACATATATACATGATATTCACCTTTTAATTTTGGTGAGAGTCAATCATCACATTACCCATCTATCACAATCCTCCCTTTTCCTTTTCCACAAGTTATATGGTTTGAACAATTTAACTCAATGGATCATACTAGCTTCTGTTGATATGGACAAGGACAGAAGGAACCAGAGGAAAAAAAAAAAAACAGTTTTCCCTAGACACCCTTATCTGGAATGAACAAAAGGACATTACAGAAGTCAGGTACGACATTTATAGTAGGTGTATCTTAGTGGTGAGTATAGAGGCCAACTCAGCCTTGCCCTCCAGTCCCCTTTGTATTAAAAGACAATTGAGGAATTATAGAGGTCTGGCACGGCCTTTTTGTCCCTACCTTACCATGCCTACGGGGTTGCTACCACCAGAAGGGCTATGGAGTCTTCTTGATAGTGAACAAAGGGGCCAAACTGGTCTTGCCCTCCTTCTTTTGCCTTATTTTACTTGCGGTTCTTAAGGATGCTGTCCCACTACCTCTTACAGTCCCTTGTGTACTTCCCCTCAACAGATGCATGTAATTCTTGCCCAGTAAAATAGGGAAACAGTTCTTGAGCTGGCTGGTGGAAACTTGACTCTACTTTTTGGGCATCTTGTTATTTTTCTGGTTTTCTCTTGGTCTCTGCTGGAGAGTCAATCTCGTTTCACCCGGCCTGGATGTTATAGTCCATTCTTTGGGTTCTTCCACTGGGCCTTTAACTCTATTGGCATGAGTCCATCCCCGCTCTGCAGTTCACACGGCTGATTTGGGGGTGAGCAGCACCTGAAAGGGACCTTCTCACTCAGGAGTTAGAGGCTGATCTCTCCACAACCTGATTATCACCCAATCCCCAGGGTTAATATTATGGATTCTGAAATCCAGGGCAGCAGTTTGAGGAATTGTCCCTTTATGTCTTAGCCCTTCTAAGGTTCATGCTATAGACATATTTCTTGGCATTGCCTTCCCCTTCCTCACAGGTGGCAACCTTCTGGGGTGAGGTCAAGAAGGGTAACCCAAACAACATCTCATGGGGTGACACCCCCAAATCTGACCAGGGTTGGGTACTAATTCTCAATAAGGCCAAAGGGAGACATTTAATCCATGACATTTGGGGTTCAATCATTAGCTTAACTAGAGCTCTTTTAAGAGTTTGATTCATTCTCTCAACCCAACCAGAACTCTGTGGATGCCATGGAGTGTGTAATTCTCATTTTACTCCCAGGCCTTGAACAACTTTCTGCCGTGTCTTCTATGTGAAATGAGTTCCCTAGTCTGACTCAATCCTGTTTACCATCCCATATTGGGGAATGATTGATTCTAGAAGTGTTTTATTCACAACACTGGCATTGGCTTTCACAGTGGGTACTGCCTCTACCCAATTAATCAAGTGAACTAGCAAGTTCGCCCTTTCAAAACATCCAAGTAGACTTTACTGAGCTTCCATGTAGCTGAGGAAGCTCAGTAAAAAGTCTACTTGGATGTTTTGAAAGGGTCTTAAGGCTGGTTCTTGCCTTTCCCTAGGTGTTTCCCTCATGACCTTCTTATTCACTTGTTGACATACCACACACCGTTCAGTCACCTGCTTAGCTATCCCAAAAATTCCTATGCAGCCTCACTCTCTTAGAAATTGATCACTTGGCACTTGTGTACCCCAATGTGTTGTCCCATGTATGCCTTCCAGCATTTCCTTGGCAAGGGGCTTATTCAACATTTGCCTCCCATCTGCTAATCTCCATTTCCCTTTGTTATCTTTCTTGGCTCCTATTTTAAGGAATTATTCCTCTTCTGTCCTACTGAATACCGGGATTTCTTCCATTTCTCTCAAAAAGGTTAATGCCATCAACAGTTTTTCTGTCCCTGATTCAGCTGCATTTTTATCTTTTAAATCTGTTAAATTGTTCCCCTAGACCTCTTGAGTCACCCCTTTTTGGTGTCATTTAGCATATACTACTGCCACTTCCTCTGGTAATTGTAAGGTTTCTAACCTTAATTACCTTAATATTGTAAAATAAGTTCTTTGTAAATCAGTCCCTTTCCCTTTGAATTTAATAGCCCCCTCTCTTCTCAAACTTTTCCAAAGGTTTGAACTACTCCAAAAGCATATTTTGAATCTGTATATATTGTTCCCCTTTTCTGTGCTAATATTTCCAGAGCTCATTTTAGGGCATATAACTCACATGCTTGGGCTGACCAGTTGGAAGGTAACTTACCCTTTTCTATGGCCACTAACCCTTCATCCATTCTAGCATACCCTGACACCCAGTGTCCCTGGATTACCTGTGAAGATCCATTGATGTACAATAATTTTCCACCTTGGAGTGGTTGATCTGTTAGGTCCTCTCTTATTTAGTCTGATAGTTTATAACTTCTAGGCAATTATGAATTAATTCCTCATCTTGTTCTCCATACAAAAACTGGGCAGGGTTGAGTTGGTTACTCACGATTAACTCTAAATCATAATCTATTAAGACGGCTTCATACTTAGCACTCAGGAATCAGTGAGCCACTTCTCAGCCTTTTGGTTTAGGATACTTCTGACTGAGTGTGAGGTATATATTTTCAATTTTTCTTCAAAGGTTAAATTTTGGTTTTCTCTACGAGCAGGGTGGTCACTGCCATCGCCTGAATGCAGGTTGGCCACCCCCAGATGACAGGGTCTAGCAGTTTTGATAAATAGGCCACTGGTTTCCTGCATCCTCCCCAGTCCTGGGCTAGTACTCCATGAGCTACCCCTTTTTCCATATCTACAAACAGGTAGAAGGGTTTGTCTAAGGCCAGAAGACTCAGTGCTGGTGCACTGACTAATTTTTGCTTTAAAGCTTCAAACTTGTGCTCATTGTTTTCTTCCCACCTAATCTCTTCTTCTACTAACTTTTCATACAGGAACCTGACAGCCTGCATATAGCTTTAAATCTATAGTCTACAATATCCCAAAAAATCTAGAAACCTTCTAACTTCCCTCTTAGTTTTTGGCTGTGGGAGTGAGACTATCCCCACAATTCTCTCAGGATTCAGTTGCTGGCTGCCTTGACAAATCACATGTCCTAGGTATTTTATTTCACACTGTAAAAATTGAAGTTTCCCTATCCTATCTGAAGTCCTTGGTCCCCTAAAAAATGTAACAATGCTATGCCGGATTCCCAAACTTCTTTTTCTTCCCCTCCTGAGAGAAACAAATCATCTATATATTGGATAATCTTTATCTCAGGTTTGATGGAGAAGGACTATAGTACTTCTCCCAAGGCTTGACCAAATAGGTTTGGGGATTCGGAAAACCCTTGGGGTAACCTAGTCCACTGAAGCTGTGGCTTCCTCCTGGAATCGGGTTCCTCCTGATTCCAAAGGCAAATATATCCCTACTTTCCCCTACCAGTGGAAAAGTCCAAAAAGCAACTTTTAGGTCTATCACACTGAACCACTGGTGTGATGGGGGGATATTACTCGGTGGTGTATAGAGGTTAGGCACTATTGGGTACTGATTCACTGTTCACTTGTTCACTTCTCTCAAATCTTGGACAAGCCTGTAAGTCCCATCTGACTTCTTTACTGGTAATAAGGGTGTATTATGGTGGGGACATACATGGTTCTACAGTGCCTTCTTCAAGTAGGTCCTGGATCAATCCTGGCTGCAATCTTCATCTCCCTTCCCGGGAGACTGGGTTTTGTCATTCCTGAACTGGATGGTTCTCATTAACTATTTTTATTACTATAGGTTTCATGTTTAATTTATCTCAATTTTTTGGTTTTGCCCACACCATCTCATGAATTTCCTCCTCATCCTTTTCCCTTAATTGGAGAAGCTTAACTACCATTTTCCCTTCCTCTGGGAGTACTTCAATGTACTCCAAGGTACTTCACCTGCAAATCCCTTCCTAATAAATTGCACCCTGCTTCTGGAACTAATAGAACATCCCCAATTCCTATTTTATTTCTCCCTTCAAACTTTACTTCTTTTCTAACTTTGAACCCTTTGAACCTTTGAGACTTTGAACCCTTCCCTTTTTGCACCTACTACTTGTATGGTATCTTAACCTTTTTTGCACCTGTTTGGGACTCTACAAACACAAGTTCTTTCAGCCCCCATGTCTACTAGGAATTCAAATTCTTCCTCCTGGGAATCTGTTTTTAAAGTTATCAGGGGCTCCTGATGGTATTCTGTCCCCAGGAGGTAGAGCCCCTGACACCCCTCATCTTCTGCTTCCCCTTTTTGCTCAGTCTTATAGACCTTCAGGTCCTTTTCCCTCTGGGGGCAATTCTTTCTGATCTGTCCATTCTTTTACATGGTCCTTCATTTCCCTGTTTCCCAAACTCTCCTTTCTGTGTCCAGTCCCAGGGGCCTGTATCCCCCCTCTGTCTGTCTTCCCATACTTGGAATCTCCCTCCCTTACCTGGGTAGTTCTTTATGTGCTCATTTCCTTCCCTAATGGCAGTTACGATTACTTGGCTTTTGCCTTGGCCTTCTCTTCGTCTCTCTTTACATACACCTTCTGTGCTTCCCTTAAAAGATCCTCTAACCTCCTTTCTTGCCAACCATCTAACTTTTCTGACTTTCTCCCTATATCTGGCCAGGCGTGAGTGACAAAATTTATCTTTAGTAAGATCTGTCCAGCCACTGTATCAGGACCAACCCCTGCATATTCTCTCATATTTTCCTCAATCTTTCTAGCCACTCTGTTGGAGTTTCTTCCCTCTTCTGCTGCTCATCTAAAGCCTTACAGGCATTTTGATTACGTGAAACTGCTTCTTTGATACCTCTTATAGTTAACGTTCTATACTTCTCCATGTCTTGCCTCCCCCCACCATGCTGTTGTGGTCCCAAATGGGGCACACTGTGGGCATTTTCAGATCCCCAGGACATCTTATTCAGGTCCTCAGGAAAGGGAGCACATGCTCCCTTTCCCATATCCATATCCCAGCTGTCCGGATCACCTCTTTCCTCTGGTGTTAGCAAAATGGTCATTATTGATTGCATTTCTTCCCATGTATAAATATTGGGCCCCAGAAACTGGTCTCACTGCCCCACTAATCCAGTGGGGTCTTCTAATAGTCCTTTTAATTATTTCTTGAATATTCTCACATCACAGGAACTGAGAGGAAGGGTTATGAATCCAGTTCCCCCCTGCACCCCACCCAGGGGTACTTCCCTCAGGGGCTATAATCCTGATGCTTGGCTCCCATCACCTGTTCTGCTTTCCTCTCATTGTGCCACTCTGTTTCTGGTGTTTTGGCTAGGCCTATCAGAGGGCAGGGGAGGTGCAGTTGGAGTTACTGGAGGTGAGGGAGGCAAGTGGTCTAACAGGTCCCACTCTGTATGTACTGCTACCTTAAACACGCTCACCTTCGAGGTTGCGGTCTCCCCTTCCCAGCAAGCTGTGAAGTCACTCTCTTTCTGATTTAATTGTTTCTTAGCTCTTACATACATGTTTAATGCCATCCTTCTTCTGTCTGATCCATGTCTTGGCTAGTGCACATGACTGCTCGTCACTTCGCTTCTGGTCCATTCTACCGTGCAGTACTGAATCATTTTAAGCTTGTCCTTATCTCTGGTGTTTGGGTCATATTTCCACCAGGCTAGTCTACTTCCCAGTGGACTATCTGGGGGTATTCCCATTGGTACCCCCCCAATTTCTGCTTCTTCCCTTGGGGATTCACTACTCACCCATAATCCCATCCTGACCAACCCATCACAGGTCTTTCCCCAACAGAGCTCCCCTCCCCAGTCAGCCAATTACACACCATCCCAGCAAGGCCTGCGTCCCTAAGAAGGGAGAGGGATAGGAGGAGAAGAAAGAAACTAGGAAAGGAGGAAGGAGAAGGAAAGGAAAGAGAGAAAGAAAAGGAAAAACGAAGAAAGAAAAAAACCCTTTACCTCTCTTCCAAAAGCACCTATGATCCAGGGGACTTCTGTCCCATGGTCGCACTCCCATCCCTGCCCCAACTGGCTTAGCTCGCTCAAGGCCCACCCCTGGCCCGCCATGGCTCAGATCAGCTAAGGCCCGCCCCTGGCCTGCCGCGGCTCAGATCAGCTAAGGCCAACCCTTGGCCCGATGTGGTTTGGCTCAGCAGCTCCACCCTGGCCCGATGTGGCTCAGCTCAGCAGCTCTGGCCCCGCTCCGAGCAGTGCCCGAGCTCACCGGCTCTGCTGTGTGAACCCCCTGCGCCATGTGGAGTGTGGCACCTACTCTTTGGCGACCCCTCCGCCACAAACATCTCGGTGATCACCCCATTTCCAGCCCGATCTCAGCTGGCTCTGGAAATTGTAGTGCTGGCTGCACCCAGGAGCTGACCCCGGCTCCAAGCCACACACGAGTTCACCAGCTCCCTTTGTAATCCTGGAGACTCCTCACACAGTGCCCCCCTCCAATGCTCTCAAGTCCCCACAGATCCTTCAGTCTTATGCGTCCTGCTGGCCACGGGTCCTCATCAAAATGATTTGAGGAAAGAAAAAAAGAACTCCACAACTTTGTAAAAGTTGTCAAGCCGGTATGTTTATTACAGCGCTGGACGTATGTGGGGATCACTCCTCCTTAAAGGACATGCACACCCCTGAGAACTCACAATCCTTTTTTATCTCCCTTACTGATTCATATGCATAGAATTTCACAATAGGTTCATACAGATTCATTTTACTGATTTCACATTACACCTGCAGCTAGTTTTTTATCAGAAAGTACAGGAAGAACTCCTGGGTCATTCTGCCCTGTCTCCCGCAGCCTCAGTGCAGCCTCAGCTTTGATTTTCATCTGTTTCAAAGTTCAAGGGACCCCTCTTATCCCCTTTGCATTCTTTTCCCTTGGCTGAGGCAGTTCTGCAATCACTGGTTTTTTGCAAGAACAGGCAGTCTTGAGCTCAGACTAAACAACATATTCTGTCTATGCAAGAAAGCTACAGACTTAATAATTCAAAACAGCACATTTCACCTAAATCTGAAATGGATTTCCACCTTGGAAAATTTCCACTCTGCTTGACAAGGACCCCCTGCCTTTCTCACTGACATGTACCACCCTGCTTCCAACCGTCCATTATCCTGAAGCTTCAGTGGACCAGGACAGGTCCATATATATTACTGATGTGAAGCTCTTGTACATATATTGGAATTACAGAAATATGATCTGGCCAAAAAATAGTTATGAGGATGGTACTCACCCCCCCTTCCCTCTTGTCTTTATCCAGTCTCCTGGT
The DNA here is from genome assembly GCF_027887145.1 of Ammospiza caudacuta. Taxonomy (NCBI): domain Eukaryota; kingdom Metazoa; phylum Chordata; class Aves; order Passeriformes; family Passerellidae; genus Ammospiza; species Ammospiza caudacuta. Next base: position 55,707,044 of record NC_080593.1, on the reverse strand, counting down.
GTCTTTGGGCTTTCAATCTGTGACCGCTGGTAGCTCTGGGAGTGTCTGATAGATTCTGTCAAATATGTGTCAGGGTGAGCCTTTTTCTCCTAGTACCACAGGGGCAAGGTGTAAATCCTGGCCAGAGCCCCCATTTGTGAGAAATTATATTCACTTCCAAAAAATTTCAGAAGTTTATTAAAACCTTGTTAAAAATACAACAGAAGATTGAATAGAGAAAATAGTATGGCACCTGGAGCAGAGGATTTTTCCCGGCATGTTCTCATCCACACAATGGAGGTTTTGCCTTTTACCCCTTTAGTCCTTCCCAATGTCCCAAACCCAGGCCATCCCCTGATAACAACATAAGGGGGGGTAAAACATAAGTCTTTAAAACTTCTCTAAACATATATACAGGATATTTGCCTTTTAATTGTGACATTCATCTATCACAGGCAGTATTCATTCAGCCTTAAGAAGGATGTCTTAGTTGTCTCAGAAAAGTTTTATGCCTAGCACTTCTTTTAAAAATAAAACAATTCAAGTTGTTGGCTAAACAGGCCTCAACTAATGCTGAGCTTTACCATCTTCTTTCTTTCTCACCTCAGCCCTTAGGTACATCTCACTCACTGCCCTCCTTCAGCTACGTAGCCTTCAACTCCCCAGTGAACTAAAGTGTCTTTCTTCAGCTTAGGTACTCCACAGATACCATCATCCCCTGGGTATCTGTCTGAGCTTCATAGTCCCAAAATCTATTTTCCAGGCCTATCTTTAGAAAGACCATATTGTGAAGCAATGAGACCAACTCAGATTTCAAAGAATGATAGAATGACCTTTGAGGTCATCTAGTTCCAACCTCTCCACTACGACCAGGGACACCTTTCACTAGACCAGGTGGCTCAGAGCCCCATCCAACCTGCCCTCGAACACTTCCAGCGATGGGCCATCCACAACTTCTCTGAATATCCTGTTCCAGTGGCTCACCACCCTCTTATTCTTCCTAATAGCTAATTATCCAGGGGGGTCTGTATGGTTCTGTATCCCCTATCAGCTGCTCTAAGCCCAGACATGAGTCTTGTAGCTTTAAGATTGAAGGGGAGTGGAGGGGAAGGTGGTGGAATTCTTTCAGCACCTATGTTCAAAACACAGATAACTGGCTGTCTTGGTTTTGCTTAACATTTAGGGAAGTGATGAAGCCAACCCGGGACATTTGTTCAGGTTTTTTTTCCCTGTGGCTCTTGGCTCTCTTGTTCTCCAGAGAGAGACAGAGATTTTTCTTTGTTTTTTAGCAAGTTTTTTTTTTGGTTTTTATTTTTTTAGTTAGCTGAGGCAAGATGTTTTTCCTGGGACCATGGCTGCTTCTTCTTCTTCTCTTGGAACTGCCCAGCTTTTCACTGGTCTAAAACACCAGAACACTGCTGGGGGCCCTGCCATGCCACAGCCCAGAGGCCAGCTCTGGATCCCAGAGGGAACCTTACAGAAAGGACTCTGAATCTACCAGCTCATCTCTGCAGTGAGAGGTTTTATTATTTAACATCATCCCTTTCCTTTCCTTTCCTTTCCTTTCCTTTCCTTTCCTTTCCTTTCCTTTCCTTTCCTTTCCTTTCCTTTCCTTTCCTTTCCTTTCCTTTCCTTTCCTTTCCTTTCCTTTCTTTCCCTTCCCTTCCCTTCCCTTCCCTTCCCTTCCCTTCCCTTCCCTTCCCTTCCCTTCCCTTCCCTTCCCTTCCCTTCCCTTCCCTTCCCTTCCCTTCCCTTTCCCTTTCCCTTTCCCTTTCCCTTTCCCTTTCCCTTTCCCTTTCCCTTTCCCTTTCCCTTTCCCTTTCCCTTTCCCTTTCCCTTTCCCTTTCCCTTTCCCTTTCCCTTTCCCTTTCCCTTTCCCTTTCCCTTTCCCTTTCCCTTTCCCTTTCCCTTTCCCTTTCCCTTTCCCTTTCCCTTTCCCTTTCCCTTTCCCTTTCCCTTTCCCTTTCCCTTTCCCTTTCCCTTTCCCTTTCCCTTTCCCTTTCCCTTTCCCTTTCCCTTTCCCTTTCCCTTTCCCTTTCCCTTTCCCTTTCCCTTTCCCTTTCCCTTTCCCTTTCCCTTTCCCTTTCCCTTTCCCTTTCCCTTTCCCTTTCCCTTTCCCTTTCCCTTTCCCTTTCCCTTTCCCTTTCCCTTTCCCTTTCCCTTTCCCTTTCCCTTTCCCTTTCCCTTTCCCTTTCCCTTTCCCTTTCCCTTTCCCTTTCCCTTTCCCTTTCCCTTTCCCTTTCCTTTACTTTTGCCGTGCCGTGCCATGCCTTGCCTTGCCTTGCCTCACCTTTTGCCTCACCTTGCCTCGCCTCGCCTAGCCTCCCTTGCCTCTTTCCATGCTTGTGATCACTCTGCTTGTTAAATTAACCGGGTTTTTTTCACCTTCCTCCAGAGATTCTTTTTCTAACCTGAGGACATATTCATTTCAGGATGCCTCCTCACAATTTGGCTCAAACCAAGACACTAATCTAAATCTAGCCTCTTTTGCTTTAAAGCCATTTCAACTTTAGGCCATTTCAACCCATTACCCTGGTCTTTACGTGCCAGCATGGCCAATGCTTTCTGCACTAATGATCCCATGGCAACATTCCTGGGCAAGCTGCAGATGAGGAGGGTACAGTGGATCCCTCTTCTCTGTGTGGAGCACTTGCACAGAACTGCTATGGGGAAGATGCAAAATATTATGTGGTAGCATAGAATCACACAGACATCTGGCATGAGTAACACAAACTTCTGTTTAAAGCTTCAGAAAATTCTGTAAAAGGAAAGCTTTTCAATATTCCTGGGTTTCTCTTAATGGGCTTTTTGAGGTCCACACAAAGGCAAGAAATGCCTAAAACACATAACTAACACAAAATCCCAGTGGATGCCAGTGAAGAAATCCTGTCTAGACATTTGCATGTAACTTCCAGTGCTGTGGCTGTGCTACTTTATATTATGAAGCCTGTTATACTTTGACATAATAAAGTGATTTCTAAAAGAACTAAAAAGGGCCAAACCAATCCTGGGAGCAGCTGTGGAGAGCTAATAGCATAAAAGGAATTTAGGTAGAGTAATGAAAACATCAAAGCTGAAAAAGTTTTTATTTTAATGTCATTTCTGCAATTACAATAAAAATTAAACAGAATAAGTTTCTTAATGTGAGACTAGCTCTTAATAGGGAAATTGGACCACTGCTTAGACATCAAGGTATATTTCAAACCATTTATGTCTTTATAGCTGTTGTGAAGAGGTTGCTTGCCTCTCAAAGACTGTAAAAATCATGATTTCTGTTAGGATGTTATCTCAGCTTTTTAACAATAAAACACTCAAGACAACAGAAATGGTGTTTTTCCTACTTATTGTTCAAGATCTCACTAATACAAAAGTGTACACAAGAATTTAGTGCTTTCTTGAGTTTACATGGTGTCAGTTTTATCTCCAATATTACATTTGGCATGCTTATCAGTGCTAGCACTGGACTGTAAAGTAAACAAATTAAGTTTTGTGGGGAGAAAAATATTTGCTCAGAATTTCTTTTTTGTTGCTGAATATTGCAGAAACCTATGAAAGGAATATTTAAGGCAAACTAGTGGGCAACCTTCATTCATTTTCACTTCCAATATCTTTTCTAAATCCTTTCTTTCCTCAGCTACTTTAGCTCCTAATAAAAAAAGAATCAATACAATAAATTAAAAAAATAAAATCCTCAATCCCTAATGTACTTTATTAAAAAGTGTTACCAGGTTCTCTTTCAGTACAGTTGGCTGAAGGCTACTGGTCACATCCATTAGTGAATATTAGAGTTGGTCTGATCTCTAATTTTATAGTCCTCTTGTCTTCAATAACTTGTAGGTTTTCTTAGGCAGGCTGTACACAATGATAATGAATTGATCACTGCCGGAATGCTCAAGAATGACATCAGCTTTATAGACAGTGTGCTTAAACTTCCTCAGATTTACATTCATGCAGCTGTTCCAATTCCTTCAGCCCTGTGCTGCAAGTGCTTGCCATAAAGAAATGAAACCACCTAAATGAAAAAGAATGGGTTTTTATCAACCAAATGTATTTACAGTTTTAATGTTTTGGGTTTTTTTTTTTTCTGTCTAGGTTTCAAGATCTGTCCAGGTTTCAAGTAGTGAGATTTGTTGCATCCATAATCTAGTCTTTGAAGTAATAGACTGTACTAAGGGCATGCCAAATATAGGAAAAAAATGTTCTGTGCTCTGCCACTTCTGCAGTATCTATAGTCCAAGGCACCAGGTCAATAAAACAAACGGTACAGAGAAGAAGAATGGCATGAAATAGTAAGGCACTTGGCATTGCAATAGACCATCAGGAGGATGCTGCTCTGGTATTTTTGTAGGCATCATGAGACATAATCAATTTAAGGAGATTTTCCTAATTATTCAAGGTGTCTTTGAATATGTTAGTGATTCAATTTCAGGACAAATGAGGAGAGTACTCAGAGGATATGACCCATATTTTCTTAACCCAGCCTAAAGTATTTAAGACTATTATATCATATGAGTGCTTGATCAGGGCAGGAATGCTTTGTTTGACAAAGTTAGCAGTTGAGTTTTTAGTAATTTAGGTCCAACTAGTAAATATAAATTGCAATGAAAATTTGTCTAATATCAACATGCATGCTGCTCCAGAAGTCTAGCTATCATTCAGAGTGTGTTTAGAACAGAATGACAAAGAGAATGCTGCTTCATACTAGAACAACTTGCTTTCACATTTTAGGTCCAATATCACTTTTGCTAAAACCAAAGTTTTGTGTTTCATTCTCTTTCACACACTTTGGGTTGACCACAGAGTTTTCAAGTGCTGACAGATTTTTTTATATCATTGAGATAATTTAGTATCTATGAGTATAAATATCAAAATCCTGTAGGATCTTCTAACCCTACATAAGCTTTGGAGCATTTATCTTATTTCACACAACTGGGTCTTCCTCTTATTTCACACAACTTAGAACATCTGTGCACCAGGCTAACATCGAAAATACATAACAATAGCTCAGGAGGAAGTGAGGTGTTATTCAGCTTTAAAAATACATATTTCAAATTATCCAGGAGTTAATTTAATCTTAAAAATGCTGATGGTCTACATGAAATGAATTTTTATGCCTGTCTAGTCCCCGGTAAAAAACTTTCAGCACTAAATGGATTTTGACTTTAGCAATAACTTCTCTTCTTAAATATATCCATCAGGCTCAAGGACTATGACTGATTCTGCTAAACATCCCATTCATGCCCACATTACCACTAAAATTTTTGCTCCCAGGTAAAATTAGGATCCAACTTCACATTCCCAAAGCACTTCTTTCCATATGCAAATACTTGCCATGGCAACACTCATGACAACGCTGGTGTTGCTTTGAGTGCCTACTGACCCCCCAAGCAGGAGAGCTGGTCCTCCAGAGCTTTTATTCTGCCACAACTGAAAGTTTTTCATCTTAGCAGAAAAGAGAGACAGAAAAAAAGAATATGGCTTAAACATTTATTAGCACATCAGTTTATATAATTGCCGCAACACAAAGACATAGAAGATGGATCTGTCATCTGCTATTTTGGATTGTGGCTCTCCAATATTCTTTAGGAGGACATCTTTAACTTTCAGTCATGTTTCTGACCAGTCTTTAGCCTTTTAGGATGAGCCAAGAAAAGCAGAATTCATTTTGTTGTTGTTATTAATACTGTTGATTGGCATCTGAAGGACAGTTTTCCTCTGGGAAAAACCTGCAATGTTTTGCTGCAGTAACATATGTTTGGGGAGGCAGAGGTAAGGTATCTGTTATCAACTATATGATGGAAAAATGCTAGACAGTAAAACAGTCTGTAAAGATCTGTGCCAGAGGAAGGGAAATCTTTGAATAATGGAAACAATCAGAATGTTAGGTATCATTTTGGTGAGGTTTGAGATGGCTCAAAAACATTATTGAGAAATTGGATGTTTGGAGTGGTTGATATTGGAAGCTTGGGATATTTGATACTGAGGATACTATATATTTAGTCTGAAATAATGACTTTCCTCAGAAGCAGTCTTTCATGAAAGAACTATTGAAATAATTCACACTCCAAATGCAAAAGTTCAATATTTAAAAAGACCACTCAAACAAAAAACCCCACAAGATTGGTCTTTCTTATTCTGTTATGTTCTATTATTCAGTCTAGAAGAGATGACCACTGACAGTCGTTTTAATTCCAACCAGTAACCAAGACCCATGAAGTTACTTGCTCACCCCCTCCCTGGTGGAACAGGGGAGAGAATCGGAAGAATAAAAGAGAAAAAACTGCTGGGTTGAGGAAAAGACACTTTAGTAGGTAAAGCAAGAGTTGGATGTAAAAGAAGAGTAAATACAAGGAATTTATTCACCACTTCTCATGGGTGGAGAGGTGTTCAGCCATGTCCAGGGTTCCATCATACATGATGGTGCCTTGGGAAGACAAATGCTGTAACTCCAGATATCTTTCCCTTCCTCCTTCCTTCCCTCACTTTATATACTGAGCATGAAGCCATATTGTCTGGGATATCCCTTTGTTCAGTCGAGGACAGCTGTCTGAGCTGTGTTCCTCTCTGAGTTTCTTGTGCACACCTGCGCACACAGCCTACTCGGTGGCGAGGCGGTATGACAATATATTGGTTTTGCACAGCCTGGTTTTTGCTATCGGGGGGGCACAGAGGTGGCTCTTGTGAGAAGCTGCTGAAAGCTTCCACCATGTCCAGCAGAACCAATCCCTAATGGTTCTGATGGACATGCGACTGGCCAAAACTGGGCCAATGAGAGAGGCTCTGTGATGACATATTTAAGAAGAAAATCAGAAAAAAGTGAGGACAGTGTTAATTCCAGCCAGAGAAGAGGAAGAAGTGAGAACACGTGAGGGAAACAACACGGTGACACCAAAGTTGGTGAAGAAGGAGGTGTTGCAGGCGCCAGAGCTGAGATTCCTCTGCAGGCCATGGTGAAGCAGCTGTCAATGGGAAGGAGGAAGGGGCTGGTGGAAAAGGTGTTTTAAGGGCTTATTTTACTTGTCATTATCCTTCTCTGATTTTGTTAGTAATAAATTCACTTTGCAACCCTAAGCTGATCTTGTTTTGCCCTTGAAGTGTTTTTCTCCTGGTCCTTATCTCAACTCATGAATCCTTCATATTTTTTTTTTTCCTTTTCTTTTTTCCTTTTCCTCTCCTCTGCCCAGCTGTGGCAGAGGATGGTGAGCAAGTGCCTCTTGTGGGTGCCTGGCATTGGGCCAGTGTAAAACCATGACTGTCGCAGACAACTTTTATGAAAAATCCTTTCCTTAGGATTTTTCCTCCTGAGAAGCTGAGAGGCCTCAGGAACAAAATGTAAACATTGATTATCTGCTGCTGTGGAATGCAACAGGTTGATCTGTGATTGGCCCATGTTGGATGTTTGTAATTAATGGCCAATCACAGCCCAGCTGGCTCGGACAGAGAGCCCAAGCCAAAAACTTTTGTTATAATTCTTTCCTATTCTATTCTTAGCTAGCCTTCTGATGAAACCTTTTCTTCTATTCTTTTAATATAGTTTTAATGTAATATATATAATAAAATAATAAATCAAGCCTTCTGAAACATGGAGTCAGATCCTCGTCTCTTCCCCAATCCGAAAACCCCTGTGAACACTGTCACACATGACAATGTCCATCCCCTACTATGCAGAGGAGAGCAGCTGCAGGGGCCCCTTCACCATGGGCAGGGCCACATTCATGGGAGGGACAGCAGAGGGGGTGTCATGGCCCATCAAAGGCCCCCCTCAGAGGGGTCCCCAGACCCTGCACCAGAGCACCACAACGTGATGCAACAGATGCAGTGTTGCAAGGAAGAGTGTCAAACCTCGCCCCCTCAGGAGAGACACCTGGGCATTTCCATGTAGCCCAAATGTATTAATCCACTGGATTCTATACATTTTGCAGGGTGGTGGGAGACCCTCACCACCAAGACCAGATGGAGGGAAGCCATGAGATGTCATTGGACCCTTGGGAGGGTGTGATATGTTTCTACCTAATCCCTGTCACTCCCCCTGTTCTCCCCCCCACTCCACCCTACCTCTCTCTCTTTCTTCTTTCTTTCTTTCTTTCTTTTCTTTCTTTCTTCTTTCTTTCTTTCTTTCTTTCTTTCTTTCTTTCTTTCTTTCTTTCTTTCTTTCTTTCTTTCTTTCTTTCTTTCTTTCTTTCTTTCTTTCTTTCTTTCTTTCTTTCTTTCTTTCTTTCTTTCTTTCTTTCTTTCTCTTTCTTTCTTTCTTTCTTTCTTTCTTTCTTTCTTTCTTTCTTTCTTTCTTTCTTTCTTTCTTTCTTTCTTTCTTTCTTTCTTTCTTTCTTTCTTTCTTTCTTTCTTTCTTTCTTTCTTTCTTTCTTTCTTTCTTTCTTTCTTTCTTTCTTTCTTTCTTTCTTTCTTTCTTTCTTCTTTTCTTTTCTTTTCTTTTTCTTTTCTTTCTTTTTCTTTTCTTTCTTTTTCTTTCTTCCTTCTTTCCCTTCTTTCTATTCTCTACCTCTTTTACTATTGAAAAAACATCAATGTTTTGGCACCAACAACTTACTTTGTTTGGTTTTAATCAAATTCTGGGGTATATTTTGAACCTTTCTGGTTCAATCAATTTTATTCACAGTGACATAGGATTTTTGGGGATTTTTTGCTCTTCTGTGTTTAAATTGGTTCATAACAGTATCTTACCCAGGAAGTAGTGTTTGGACACCTGTATTCAAGAAAGATCAACTCAGACCAGGAAGGAAGGAAAGGAACTCCTTAAATTAAAAGACCTTGAGGGCAGGAGAACAAACTGAGAAGAAAATTACCATTAAAAGCACCATCAAAACAAAATGCTAGAATTATCTTCAGCAAGAATAATAAGAAAAGAAAATTAACTAATTCTACTGGACTTTTGTTCATAAAAAGAAAGATATGGAATAGTTGCCAATGAAAATAGGAGACTGAAACTGAGGACCTTTCAGGTCCACGTCCCTAACTGTTTCAGAATAATAAAAAAAAAGGGTACATAATTTTGAATGGTACTGGTTTTGGCAGGCTTGTCCTTATTTAGATGATTTGTCCACTTCCAAAACAAGCTTCAGTGTTATACATCTCTCTACCTCGCTCAGATTTCACACTTTTTAGTTATTTGACAAGGTACACTTCAGCCTGGCTAATAGGAACCTAAGAAGAAGACCACAGTTCCTGACCTAACCTCCCACAGGCCTCAGAACTGCTGATGGAATTGGGGAAACTGTCAGGTTTTCAGGATAAATCTTTTTTGGGTCTGAAACAACAGTGACATATTTCAAACTAAATGCATGTTGGGAAAAACCACATTTAAGTTAGCCTTCTTATTCAGACAAATTGAGAGAGAAGGGTAATACCATTTACAAAGCAGAAGAAAAACTTCAGAAAAAGGCCAGGGGAAAAAGCTGGCAGTGTTTGCAGAATGGAAGTGAGAGTGGGACAAGCACAGCTGAGGAGGCAGTGGAATACGAGACCAGGTGTAACCTGTGCCACCTGGCTAAGATGAAACATAGGTCTGCCCTTTGATGAAGTCATGCCAGGGATACAGTCTCGAGCTAAGAAACAGGGCAACATTCTACCTTGATTCTGGCATTTGACAATCTTACAAAAAAAAAAATCTGCTTTCATAGACTGTGAGATTTGATTTCTCATCCCTCACCCTGAAAATTAAAATGGACAAAAGTATTTTACCACATATATATAATCTTCTATTCAATCCTATATATAGATTTCATTAATTTAATACTGAGCAAGTATTCTGACCTCGTAATAAGTTATCACTTAATTGTCAGTTTCCTACTCTGTGCCATTCACCTAAAATCAACACAGTAAAATAATAATTTTAGTAATTAGTCTGATCATTTAAGTTAGATAAAGGTAAGGGGTAGATCATGCCCAGTTCTCAAGTGCTCTATATCCATTGAGAGACTGATGTAGGACAGAATACATCATCTCTATGAAGTGGTCTCTGCTGGATAAAGCAATCACTTCCCTTACTATTCCTTTTATCTTTTTCACTATAGCACAGACCAGCATCATTAAGATTGAATAACAAAGCTCTCAGACTGGAAGTCCAGAGGAAAACTGCTTAAAGGACAGAAATTATTGTACATTATCACTTACATAGGTTAGTGCAAAGCTTGTCTCATGATGTGTGTCCTTCAGCTTCAGGGGAGCTCATCTGAGTCCCTTCTCACTTGTGTTGGTATAAATCTAGAATAATTTAATGCAAGTCAATACATCATATCTGAATGCATGTCTGCAGCAGGTTACTTGAGCATCTCAGCTCAAGGTTACTACTTCATTAATTTCTGATTCTTTATGGCTGTTGAACTGCAGGTTAATTTACTAAAACATTGCATATCTAGAATTTCAAGCATTAAAATGGCACTAGCTACCTAAAAAGCAAGTAGAAATGAACTAGAAATATGTGAATTATTCTTTTCCCATACTCACAGGAGATTATAGTGTGATCAAGACATGATAAACTAACTTTCATTGCTCTTTTACTAATAAGACTCATTTCTCCACTCATTCTTTATTTCTGTCAAAACCACTTGCAAATAAAATCTCCATTTGCAGCCATTTGAAATACTAAATTTTGGATTTGCTGTAGTAAATAGTCATATGACTTTAAATTCATTTGTACATTTGAATCTATAGAAAATAGCTGTGTCTTTATTGTATTTTAATTGTGGTAGTAAGCAAACTGGGGCCAGAGGACACTAAAATCTACTTTCCTCCCTTAATGACTCCCATGACACCGTCCTTAGGCGTTTGGGATCTCAATTATCCAGTGCATTATGCATTCAGAATTTTAATAAAATCAAGACATCTTACCCAGGACTACTCAAGTCAATATGCACCCCACTAGACCCAAAAAGTATGGGGGAAGTGTCCTATCTTTTTCAAGGGGTATTTCACGACTAAATGGAAAAGATTTAGCAGAGAAATTTCCATTACATCCAATTCAAAGAGCAGGCAATGGCAGGCACAGAGACCCAAAATGTCAGACCAGCTCCAGTCCAGACACATGAGCCAGGCTGAGCAGAATGCTAACAAATGAGCTGGTTTTTTCCATTGTTAAGAAACATCTTATTTTTCTTGAATTTTGATCGAGTTCTTCCTTTGGAAAGAAGGTTGTGGGTTTGATTTCTAAAACAAAGCCACTTTGTCACAGAAGTACTACGAGGTTCTTAAAAGCTGTTTGGAGTAACACAACACACAAAATCCTGCTATGTACAAACTGCTGTTCTCTGCTTATCAAGAAGACAAGAAGTGAGCCCCACAGAGGGCATCATTAGCTCATCAATCCTCTGGCCCCAGAAGGACATGTACACTGCCTGCTTACATGCGGGCACACACATGCACACATGATAACAAAGAGATTTTAGTACATCCAAAAGTCTCTGGTTATTATTTTAGTTGCTGCAGCACTAGTTCTTCCACTAATCTCTGAAAGCAAGCTGGGCATTACATTCCTTTTGGCAGCAGCTTGCTCCTACAGCTTTTGCCCAGCATTGACTGAGAACATTTCTTTTTACTTTGAAGGGTGCTACCTTCATGTCAGAGCCCACATCTACTTGGAACTCTCCAGTGTCTTTGGCATTGTGGTATATAAAGCCGTGGTCTTCCACCAGTACAAATGTGCTCTGGGTCAGAGGTCAGGTCCTAACTCTGCCTAGCCTGTTCTTAGATATAGAGCCAATAGTCTTAATACTGAGGAAACAGACTGCTTTAGTATGGCTAGAGAACATTGAAACACCTCAAGAGTAATAGGTGTAAAAGCTTACATCTAGCTTCTGCTCCCTATACAGGTGACCAGTAAGCATGGGAATGTATAGAGTTGAAAACATAATTTCAAATATATTATTCAGCCACTATATTCCAGCCACTATGGACTATAAATCTTTCCAGGAAAAGCACACAAAGCTAAAAAATTAAACTTTCATCCAAATTCATAGATTGAAACAGAACTCAAGTTACACAGGTTGATACTCTTAACATAGGTCAGTATCACAATCACATGGGATTTAATTTCATGTTGATAAAGCAAGATTGATGAAATATAAATAACTCTCACTACCTTTACTTTATTTCCATGGGTTTAAAATACTGTACTCAAGTCAGCTGTACTCTTTGTCTCCAAACAGTTTGATGTTATAAATCATAGAATTACAATAAAAGATGTCTACCAGCCACACACAGATAAACACACACATACAGTACTTAATTCAAATATACAGGTGAAAATGTCTCACCCACTTAATGAAAAAGTACTTGAGATAGACAAGGCCAATAACTGACAAAATATTATTAGGATAATTTTGCAGTCGTTTTTTATTCCAAAAAGTTGTATTTTTTGTAAACCTGACATTTCCAAAACAGTGCAAGTGAATCAGAATACAGGTAAACACAAGCTTCTAAATACAGGTGACATTAGTAAGAGTGAACACATTCTTCCAATCACAAGTTCACAAAAAGAAATATACAATTTCACAATATGTAAGTAATAACATTCTAAGTAAAAGAAGGAACGATGGTGCAGATATTCTACTGTGCATGCAAACCAAGCTCCAAAAGTAATTAGTCTTCACGCCAGTTTAATCAATGCACATTCAATGAACTACATTCTATTTTCATTTATATCCAAGAAACCCGAGAAAGTGGGTAGACTTGGGATTAATTCCGTGACTCCCTTAATTCTTTAGTGAAAGCAGTATTATATATTTCCATGTCAAATGGATACTATGCTTTAAACTTGTGCAAAACTCCAAAATGTGCCCATAAACAGAAGACATTCAAGAAAATTGATACTAAATATTGTCAGAGAAAATTTTTTCATATCTATTGCTTTCAGCAAACTGGGCTTCCTGCACATCACTGACTTGGTATGTGGAGTCATTATCATTCATGTATTTAGGCATAGAAAGGGCTGTTTTCACTGTTACACTTGCAAAAGTCTTCACCACCTTGAAAAGATTGCTTAAGTGGTCTACAGGCTTGGAGTTTACATCAGGCATAATTTCTTTCTCAGATAACCCAAGCAACTTTTGAGTTTTTCTTGTCAGATGTTGAATTAATACACTTAATTCACTTTAAAACTATTTTCTCCCTAATGCATGCAGATAGCTAATAGTTAATAAATATCGGTCAATACTGTAGTAATAGCCGACATTTGATGATGGTGGTGGTAAAAAGCAAACAGGAATATGAATGTGGTCCATTTTTATAATTTGAAGTTATCATGAATATGGCAAGGAAGAGCAAGACCTGTTCTCAAGTAGATTTCTTGCATGTTCTCTGCATTCAAGTTTCCAAGCTTCCAGCTGTTCTTTTACCACACTCTTAAGGAAGAAGACGTCCTGCAAAATTTCAGTCCTGGTTTTGCTTTCTACCTGGCCCTTCTTTCCTTTACATGGATTTTATACCAACATGACATTTGCTCCTTATTCACAAATTGTAAAATACAAGTAGAATCTAAACCCAAGTCTTACAAAGTTCCATTATTTCTATTCAGAATTCCAAGAGCTTTTTGAAGAAACGTGTTTGAATTAATTACAACTGGATTTCTTCTAATTCAAAACCAGTTTGTTAAAGAATTACCAGCAATAAAAGTGGCAAGCTGAGCTCCAGTAACACCTGCATCTTTACTAAACGTCCTTCTAAATTCTTGAGGAAATACATTCAGTACTTGGAACACCCCAATAGGCAATCTCAAGACTCAAATATCCAAACATTTTAATCCTTGCATCTACTTATCTCTCTTAAAATTATCATATAAACAAACTCATGACTCAAGTATGTAACTCACATGAAAAAGATAATGATCACAGCATGTAGCAATTTATCACTTGCTTTGATAGCAACAGATCATAATCTTTAACAGTAGCTTTAAAACTTAATATTAATATGACTTAATTACCTTTTTAAAAAATTATTGAAAGGAATTTGTCAATGCCATAGTGGTTCACTCAATTATGTCCTTCTGGTATCTCAACTGTACAGTCACAGAGACTGCAAAAGAAAACTTTCCAAAGAGAACATTCTGTGCTGCCTTCTTCAGAGAGCCAAAGCAAGCTACATCTTGCTACATGCCAATGAAGAAGTATTTTTATCCTCTCCCATCCTGGCTAGTAAAGGACAGACTCAAAATACAGAGTATCACAACTGTGAAATACTTTAGGTTCTGTAGCTTATAAACCAAATCCCAAATTTAACTTAAAGAAAGAGACAGTAAAAAGATTTTGGCTTATTTGTATTAAATTATCTATATAAGATATTACCAAGCATTGTGAATTAAGCATATGAGGATTCCAGCTACCTTTATCTGCAAATCTCTCTTTTCTCTCTTGCATTGATGTTTAAAAGTAGAATATAATTTTTATATGTATATATATATTTATATATACACACCTATGTATTTCCAAAGATTTAGCCAGATATCAGTGCTTGAGTGAACTATATAGCTATTCAATAGAAATTATAAAACATTGATACAAATACAAAGACATACTCAATATAAAAAGCTTGTATTTATAAAAAATATTCTTAGGTTAAAGTCTTCCCCTGAGGGCATACTACATAGTTGGATTCATAAATATTGCTCTGCACTGCAGCTTGGTTACCAAAGTTCAAAGTCCAACTCTTAAATGAAGTGTGAATTGCTCCAGTCACCTGACATGGCTGCAGTGGTTGCCTCAGGATATGTTCCCTAGCTTTTTGGAGTAATAAAGACACAGCATCAATGGGATCTCCAAAAAATCTGGAGAAGATTCCTTCTTCCACATATGGAAGATACGAGAGCAGGACCTATAGACTAGCAAGTGCATGTCACATGACTGGGCAGTTTTGTTTTCATGGGCAGTTTACTGATTTTTCTGGACCCAGTTCAAACTATCTTCATTCTCCTTTCTGCTCTTTTCAGCCTCGATAATTTCTTTGTACCTCCGTCGGAAGAAGCCCATCTGAAAATCAGAAGAGATGACAATGGTAAGTTATTGAATCATTAAATTGATACTTCTTGGTCGGTGTGATGACAGATAACATTATGCAGAAAGAACTAGCCAAGGAATTAGCATTTAATTCCTCCAAGTGCCAATCTAAAATCTTAGTTCCTTATTTACATCAATATAAATTAGATCAGACTGGGTCCCATATCTTCACAAGAACTCTGTTCCTTATAAGTGAACTACTCTGAGGTAGGAATCTTCTTATAGGAAGTATGAGCTAAAAGAAAAAAGAACATTAGGTATTTCTAATAAATACCAGCAGATACAGGTTTATTAGTTTAAAATAGAGACCAATGCTAAATGTGCAGCTGAACCTAAAACCAGGCTAACTCTTGAGTTTTAAGTAAATGCTGACAGAATTTTATGAACTCAGTATCTACAACCCCACAAAACAAGAGGGACCAGAGGAATACAGTGCAGTCACCCACCTCCCATTTCTCAGTTCCAACTAAACTCAGTGATAGTCACTTTTGCATATCTTCTTGTTTCCTAAACCCTTGTACTTAAAGAAATGCAACTGGTTTTCATCTCAGTTTGGATAAAAAGTCTCATATCTCTGTTTCTTAAAGTGTCTCAGATAAACAAACATTATTTTAATAACAGACTTTGATAAGCATTCAAGGACAACTCCTCAAACTTAAAACTGCTGAGCTCACTGAATAAATATTCTGTTCAACATAATTAAACATTTATGTAATTCCCACCACTCTAAACCTGTTTTCTTAATCCTGCTGTGTAAAACATCATGTTTTAGTCTTCTTTTATCAACCAGTTATTCAGTTATTGCCACCTTTTATCCCCAAATTGCCTGTGTGTAAGAATATTTTGTGTTGTTTTATCATTACTAAAATTCGACTAAATTGCACTTCTTAGTTTCAGTTTTCAAAAGCTTTCATTTTCTTCAAGTGTATTTTAATTCACAGGGGTCTAAAAGGCAGTATATTCAATCTGTCAAGGGGGCTGCTCCAACACATCTTCCTAAAGTCTAAGTCCTTGCCTGTGCCTTGAATTATACCCTGAATTCACAGCAGCATGAGATTATGCACACACCGTCCTATCATCAGCTATACCTCTGCCTCTTGCCTTCTGTGCAAAGGACAGAAGCTGTAGCCCAGTCCAACAAGCCCCTCTCTTTCAGTAAAATGGAACATGCTATTAATCTAGAGATTAGATTACATACATGCATAGATATACATTACATACATACTTACTGTCATAGTTCCAGCCAAACAGGGATAATTTCTGCAGTAGCCAGAGGGGTTCTACTAGCTAGCACCTGGTGATTATTCTACATGATCTCATGTCATTTGAGGGATGGCAGGGAATCTCTTCCAGGGGAAGGGGTTCCTTCTGGTCAAGAAAACTAAGTGGGGGTAACAGTGGGGTAATGCTGGCTCTGAGCCAGAGGCAGCACTCCAGGTTATGTGGCTGCAGTTGAGTGGGGCTCAGTAGCATTTTGCATGTGAATCACTCTTTTCAACTCTTTTGTTATTAATATTGTTGCTGTTACTATTTGTTTTCTTATCTCATTGCTGTTTCCAGTAAATTGTTCTTACCACAACCTATGACCTTCACATTTTGTACCTCCAATTCTCCTCTCCATCCCACCTAAGAGGAGTTCAGAGTGTTTCAGTGGGAACACTAAATTCAAGAATACAATTCCTAAAGCATGACAGCCTAATTTGGTGCCAAGTGGGTCACAAAAGTTATGATAACAACAGATCTGCAAAAAGATTTGAACAGAGCAGGCTGGAAACAAACTTCATCTAAGCCTTTGTTGCATTAGGTACAGAGCCACCTGGCTACAATGTTGCTTGATCTGTTCATGTGGTTGTGGCACTGTCCTGGTTCAGAGCAAATTTGGGAGAGAATCCCCAGAGGGGCTCTGGTAGGAAAGCAGATCCAATCGGCCCCTGCCCCCAGCCGGTTCGGCAGAAACCTCTGCCTGGGGAAGGCACTCATGAGAAGCAGAGCAACAGGAGACTGCTTTTACAGGAGGCAAAGAGAGACCGTGTGTCCTGGTTTAGGGCAAATCTGGGAGAAAACCTCCAAAAGGCCCCCCCCAGAAAGCAGGCTCACACAGCCCCTCCCCCCAACCAGTTCAGGAAGAATTTACTTGGAGAGAAGTGGAAGAAAACCTGTTTATTTAACAAGCAAAGCACTCCCCAGCACAAGAAATGATCAATACCAGATGACAAAACTAATTCACTACTCTGAAGAGATGACAAATTCAGAAAGTCTCTCTAGTGGGTGGTCGCTCTGTTATCAGTTCCTCCAGAGCTGGGAAAGGCTTCTGCCCAGAGCAGGCCCCGGCAGGCCAAAAAGTGCAAGCTCTTGGTGTTTTCCCGGATCTCAGTCTGGAGCAGGTTTGAACGATTCCAAGAAAAGGGAAAGAAAAACAGTCCAGGGAAAACTTGGACTGCCTCAGCTAGCTAAACTAACTAAAAAGCAAAAGGAGTGCTCTGTTCTGCCCCATGCATGCCCAGACAACAACAGTGGAGTTCTGTGTTCCACAGACTGGGGGAGAGTGCTGCTGATAATGAAACTCTGCTTCTTCTTCTCCTCTCCTTCAATGTCAGAGCCAGTCTTGAAGGCACAGAATATAATATCCAGCATAAACAGAACACCCAACTGGACAAACAAGCATCATAATGCCACCCTAGGACACTATGAAAAGCTGTGGAAAGCTGAAGGGTTATAAGGGAAGAGGAGGCATCATCCACTAAAGACAACACAGGAAATGAGAAAAGGATAGATGGGCTAGAATAACTAAATTAAAGGATGTCTGTAAAACCCATGGATGGTTTCAGGTTTTGAATCTAAAGCACCTTATAGCAGCTCTAATACTTGAAGCACCTCCGGAAAGGACTGGTTATTTTTTGTCACTTCAAAACCTGAAACCATACATACGTTTTTACACACATCTTTAATTTAGTTATTCCAGCCCATATACCCTTTTGTAGCACAATCTTACAGTATATGTTGAGAAGAAAGCATGTTTCTGGCAATATTGAATAATAAAGCAATACAAAAATTGTTCGTCTGAGATGGGAAATTACACCCATTATTGTGAAGTTATTTCTTGCCGTGTGACAGCCAAGTCATCTATTCAAACACAGGTACTTAGTCTTTAGCATACACAACTTCCTTTAACTGCCATGCCAGATTTAAAATCCCTTCAATCCCAAGTAAATCATATCTAACAACACTCATATAGAATAGCATTCTTCAAGCACCCACAAAAACGGAAAACTTCAATCAAAAATCATTTCAAACTCTTGAATTAGTATCATAATAAAGAATTATCTTGTTGGGATGCTACTTTCTGCATATCCAAAGGCTGAATTACTAGATCTTATATTTTCCTAAACTTCAAAAGTGTAAGCACTTACCCAACACAACCTGAAGAATGGGACTGTGGCTATCTCTCTAGGATGTGAATTATAAATATGTTTGAAGAGTGTTGAGATTAAAAAATAAAATTTAATTTGCAGTTGGGAAAAAACAAAACTGATCAGAGGGCAAGCAATAATTGCTTTTATTTTATTCACTGTTAGGTAAATTTCTAAAGTGTTTTTATCATGCCCAACAAGGTTTATTCTCCCAATCAAATAAAAGGAGAAATAGCTTGAAACATGGATTGTAGAACAATGGTTATGTTCTGCATTCTAAAAATATTTTTCCCATTAACATAAGTAGTTAGGAAATAAGAAAAAAATTGTAACAGTCACACACTGCTGTAAAAACAACATTGTGTCTTAATTACAGTAGTGCTTCAACTATAACTGAGTTAGGAATAGAGGTTTGTGAACAACGATACTCAAACAGAATTCAAAACTGTATCAGAAGGTTTTGCCACTTCTTAGTTTTTCATTAAGCTTCTCTAGTGCATACTCTGTGTCTTAAACTGCACACAAGAAGTACTGATTTTTTAACAATATTATTCTATTGACAAGGTTACCGACCACAACATGCCAACAAGTAAAAAGAAAAGCCAACATGTAAAAAGAAAAGACAGAAAAGTAAGTACTAACAAAGGGGTAAGAAATAAAACATAAGAACCACTGAAGAAATCTCCCAGGGAACAAAGCTTTGACAACATACTTTAGGTTTAGTGCCTTAGTCACAAGCTGTCTTTCCTTTCGTACACAATTTCTTTATCTATAAGCAGCGCCCAGTCATACCTGATGAACACTCTGCATTTACATAATTAATCTTTTACTGCCACATTGCTAATCTAGGTGTATGTCCCAAGGCATTCACAATCGACTTACACTTCTCATCTTTTTTTGGTGTGTGCTACTTGGGTACTTCTCTCTTCACATAAATAGTACCACAGCTAGAAAAATATGCAG
This sequence comes from Ammospiza caudacuta, assembly GCF_027887145.1. NCBI lineage: Eukaryota > Metazoa > Chordata > Aves > Passeriformes > Passerellidae > Ammospiza > Ammospiza caudacuta. The sequence continues at coordinate 55,687,693 of NC_080593.1, read as the reverse complement.
CTAATCATGGGTCAAAGCAGGGCCAGGAACTACACCCCATTAACATGCCACCAGTCGGCAGAGGAACAACACTCCCAACATCTGCAAAGCAGTGTTGCTGAGATTAGAAGCATGGAGTATTTAACCCTGTAGAGATTGATCACTATTTATTATGCATCTCATAATGCATGTCTAAATGCATCTCATTTTACTGTCATCAGGAAGGCAGGTAAAAACACTTTGCACTTGGGTTTGCATAGCCCTGGATGATTCTGGCAAGCCATCAGTTTCAAGAGGATGTTCTTTCTCCCAATTAAAGAATGCTTGCCACAGTACAAAGAGGTCACAAACAGATATTTGTATCAGCTTTTCCACCAAGAATTGTCAAACTGTCAATCCTGTGTTGCCATGTGAGGAAGAGGCATGTTTGGAGAGGAGCAATGTGTCTTGTCTATAGTTAAAGGAGAAAATGTGCATTTCAGAGGAAGGATGATAGTGTAACTGAAGTAAGCTTATGAGCCTGCAGGAGGTCTGGCTTCAATTATTCAGTCTTTCATTGATTTTTTGAAAGGCAAATCCCTCAACTTTCTTATAATGTAGGTTCTCATTTGCTCAATGAAACAAGTACATGAAAATAATGTGGTTCAAACATCACCATTCCACAAGTGGCTGCACTCACATATAACACACACTTTGTAGGTGTACACAATGACATATATACTTATACAGCCAGGGAACTGAGGCAAAGGTAAGTTCAGCTGCTTGCTCAAAGATAAGTTCTCCTCTGCAAATGCTTTGTTTAGCTACTGTGGAAGAATTTCATATCTACTATCTGTATCTGATCCCAGTGTACTGCACCTGATAGACATTACTATGGCACAAAGCAATGTAACGTACACAAAATAGCCCTTAACTTTTAACTTACTGTCATCTAATCTGGCTAAAATTTCTTGAGATATCACTGCTGGTATGTTGGGAGAAGACCTGTAGTTCTTCACAGACATTAAAAGTAAATTTATTTCACATACTGTAGTACTAAAACAAGCATAGTTTTTAAACACACATTTTATTAGGCACTTACTTTGTAATGTTGAAATAATAAGATAAAACTCTTTTTTTTTGATAAGAGCATTCCCAAGTAATAAACTTATCTAAAGGGATATAGCAATATCAGGCCACCCAATGTCTGGGAATGATTGGCATCTGACTCCAAGACTTCGGAATGTCGAACACTTGCTTTATTAAAACTATATTATACTATAGTATACTATACTACAAAGAATACTAAAGAATACTTACTACTAACTAAAAACTCGTGACTATCTGCCAACTGACAGTCCCCACAGCTTGGACCTGATAGGTTAATTAACATAAACAATTCCACCAGAATCCTATCAAGAAACCACCTTGAGTAAACAATCTCCAGACCACACTCCACATGAGCACAAACACAGGAGCAGCAAATAAGATAAGAATTGTTTTGATCATTCTTTTCTCTGCTTTTCTCACAGCTTCTTTCTGTTCCAATCGCATGTGAATACCCCAAAGGGATCATTAAATAAACTACTATTTTAACCAAATGCCCTATACCTATCTGAAAGACCAAATATCAAAAAACAGTCACTAAGGCTAGGTACCTGTCCTGGTTCAAGACAAATTTGGGAGAGAATCCCCAAAGGGTCTCCTCTAGGAAAGCAGATCCACTTGACCCCTCCCCCCGACCGGTCCAGGAGAAAATACCTCCTTGGAGAAAAGCAGAAAAAACCTGTTTATTAAACAATAAAACCTAGACAATATTAATCAATAAAACCCCTTGCCGCTCCAAAAGAGATGACAAACTCAGAAAGTCCCCTCCCCGGGGTGCAGCTGAGCTCACTCAGTCTCTGATCAGTCCCTCTGGTGCTGGAAATGTCGCAGGCCAGGCCTGGCCCAGTGGGCCACAGGTGTGAGCTGCCAGTGCTCCCCTGGTGTTCAGTCCAGAGCAGATTTAAACAGGTCCAAAGAAAAGGAAAAAAACCACAGTCCAGGGAACTTCTTTGCCTCAGATAGCTAAACTAACTAAAAGCAAAGGACAGCTCTGTCCTGCTGTCTGTCCATCCACAGACAACACAGTCCAGGAGCAGGAATGAGGAGGAGTGAGAGCAGTGTCTGAAAACAAACTGCACGCTTCTTCTCTCCCCCCCTGCACTCTCTGGAACAAGTCTTAAAGATGCAAAACTCATTATTGAGCAGAAACAGAACAAGGTGATTTGGAATAAAAGCATCATACAGTCAACCTAGGACACTACCTCAAAGCAGATGCATAATTCAGACTAGCAGCATGCATGGAAAAGATGTGTTTAGGTACGCAAAACAGTTAACTGCACACAGAGAGGGACACCAGTACAGACAATCTAATTTAGTACATTGGGTTCTTTTAATACAACATGCCTTGCCGTTGTCACTGAAGCCAGAGTGTCACCCCATTCATCAATAAGTTTTCCTCTAAGCAATTCTTGTGCAACTTTTCTCCCAGGAGCTGTTTAGTTGGCTTCAATGGAGCTACTCAGTAATGCGGTGACTAGAGCTGTTAGGTCTGTTATTTACCCTTGGAATATCTTTACCATGTAGGTACCATCTAGGTTGCTTCAGACAAGACTTATTCATCTAGGCTTTCATTTGTGAATACATAGTATCTTTTGTTAAAGACTTAGTATTTACAGTATTTCAAAAATTAAGAGAATTCCAATGACTGGACTCATAAAGATCTTTCAGTGCTGAGTTAGGGTAACCTGAGTTTAATGAAAATACAAACGTCTTGCGTCTTGCAGCATAGTAACCATGTACAGTATCTTGCAAGACAGATGCTACCAATATACTTATAAGTATAATTTTAAAAATTGGCCAACATTTAAACATACAAACATTTCCATATAGTTTAAAAAATTTTACCTATTGCAAAATTTTACTATATAGTTTATTTTAAAGAACTCATAGAATGAACACAGCCATCAACAAATGTTCATCTCTGATTATCGCTCTCAAAACTGAGAAAGAACACAATGTCTACTGCAGATACGTCCAGATAAAATTGTCTTCTAAAATCTCAACTGGGAATAGGACAGTAACTAAAGATATCATTGCTGTAAACACAATTAATTTAAGACATATCTCAGTCCATATTTTCCATTTCCTCTCTAAAGAAAAGAAAGAAACTTAACTGACATATTTTTTGCTTTGTTTGAAAACTAGAGACTAAACTGTAATCAATAAAAAGTAGCTTTACAATCATACTTTGATGTATTTGATCGGTGAAAAAGATTTGAATAAAAGTTGTACCATGTTCACAATTATCAGAATAAGTTACCTTCATGGGTTAGCCAAACCAGAAGGAAATGGCTATGTCTGGTGTAAGTTATAATACAGCATTGTCCATTGTAACACCAAAGACAGAATTCAGACTAGGCAAATCACATTTGCTCTATTATTGGCATTTGGGTCTGAGAGATGCTAATGACTTCCAATAAATATACATATTGTGTTCTGGTAGTGGGAAATCTTGGAACCTTAGGTACTTATTTCTGTTTTTCAGTGTACACGTCCATTGTTTTTCTAGTTTAGACTCCTGAAAATAATGGCTATCTTTTGTCTTTTCTGAAACACATTCTGAACTACAACTCTACCTCTCTCTTGCCAGTGGATTACATTTGTCTGCGTGGTTCCAGGATAAGAGCAACACAGCTACAATGGCTGTGATGTTCTCAAAGTACTCTGGCATGCACAGCTCTCATTTGGAGGACACTGAGACCACTGAGAACACTCAGTCACAACATTATTGTTGCACATTTGCATAGCGCATTTTATCAAGAAAGATAACAAAGGCATTTGACAAATACTGGACACATGCCACCACTGAAATGCTGCCAATCTTTCTTTTGAGGGTAGAGAGCAAGTATTAAATGGCAGTCAGCAAACTCAGTGGTGAAGGCAGTGTTTTGGCTACAACAGCAGCATTAACCATTTACTTGTGCAAGAACAAAAAAAGATTACTAAACTCAATCTTTCTGCAACATCCAGACAGAATTTTAAAAGCACAGCTTTTAGTGGAGTAATTGACTGTAGAAAACCTGAACTTTGAGGCACTGTTGCAAGAATACGAACTTTTTTGGTCTCCACAAACCAAGAATCTACAAAAATTTTGTGGTGCTTGCTTTGGTTCAGGAAAATGAAAAAATAAAACAAGTTTTGATTGTTCTTTAAGAAAATAAAGAGACTTCAAATGATCCACTCAGCTTCTGCCTGGTGAAAACTTTATTTTTTGTACAGACAGCCAACCACTTCCATTGACCCAAGCCTCAAGGCTTCCTAGACACTATACAAAATTAAGATCTATCCATGTTTGGGGGTAACACTGGTTTGATGTTGAATCACAGTAGTTAATTATCACCTGATTGCATTTTTAATATTTGTAACAGGATAATATTGGAAAACTTATTCTAGGTCTTCTGAACCTAGAGTCTTTATCAAAAAAGTAGTATCCTGAGAAGCCTACATGTGAGATAGCAAGTAACAACTTACTTAAAGTAACTAGATAAACGTGCAACAAAAGCAGTAAAGTGGAAAAGCTTATCACAAAACCATAGAGAATGCAATGCTTCGAGGAATACAGAAAGAGGAATTTCAGAGAACGCAAAGTCACTTGTTGCAGTTTTTATGGACAGACAGGACAGGTATGGGCTATTAGGTCACTAAAAACAGAGATCATATTTTTGTGAATGAGAACGACCTCAAAAATTCGAGGAAAAAGGTGAGCAGGACCTCGGTAAGTTTGAAAAGAGAGTGTTGACATGTATTTAAATAAAGGAGAGATTATGATGATTAAAAAAACAAGAAAGAAATTAGAAGAAATATAAGTTCCAAGAAATAATTTCCAAGGCAACTGGTGCATCCCTCTAAATCTCTGCAGAGAAGATCTTTGTGATCTGTTCTCTTGGGTTACAATGGAAGATGTATACCAAACATACCAAAAATATTCTACTCCCATTTATATAAGCTGTTGAAATGGGTGGAGCAATGTTCTTTATCTTCTCCACGACTCAGCCCTGATAACTCCCTCTGGGGAAGCAGGAGCCACCCTGGGGGGACCATCTCTGCTAAAGGGCCATCAAGGTCTCTCAGCATGACTCACAGAATAACATCATTCCATTGTGAGATAACCTGGCCTGGGGGAGGAACCAAGCATTTCTGGATATAATCTGAGGCTTGGAATACCACAAAAGGACCACCACTGGATTCCAAGAGGGCAGGACTACTCGATAACCACCACTGGACCTCCACAGAAGGACCAGACCTTTTCTACAGAATCACCATTTCAACAAGACAACATCCATCACTCCAGTGGTACTGCAGACACCATTTAATTGGACTGCTACCACCACCCTGACCAACAGGGTATCAGGTCGTATTCTGACTCTGTCAGTTCAAGACAGTGTTTCTGTACTACTGCCTTTATTGTAATTTTCCTGTTAAATTGTACTTCTGATTTGGAATCTCTCACAGAACATTTGTGTGGAGTTAATTCCTCTGCTGATTTGCTTTCAAACAAGCACAGCTGTGATATACATAATTCCCACCAGTAGTGCCTAGTAAGTGCTTTCACAGCAAGTTGATCTGCCTTGTTTATCTGAACAATTATGATTCTTCATTTTTGGCTTTACCATCGTACATAACAGTTTCTTCTTGGAATTATATGTACAGAAAGGAAGAAGCATGTGAATTCAGAATAAACACAACAACTTTCACCACAGACATGGAATGCCACTCAGTTTCAATAGGTTTCTCTGTCCCCACCTCTTAAAACAACATTCCAAGTCATATAGCTTCAAAGTCATATAGTCCAGCTGGGGGACTTTTTTTCAATGGAAATGTACTCTTACTGGAAAGATTATATATAAATAGAGTGGGGGGAGTGAGAGAAAAATAAAGATAGGAATATATCTATACATGTGTATATGTACACATATATATTAATGTATACTTTGGTCACAATAACCCCATGTATCACTACAGGATGGGGACAGAGTGACTGGAAAGCTGTCTGGCAGAAAAGGACCTGGGAGTTCTGGTCAACAGCCATCTGAACATCAGCCAGCATGTGCCCAGGTGGCCAAGAAGGCAAATGACATCCTGGCCTGTGCCAGCAATAGTGTGGTCAGCAGGACCAGGGCAGTGACTGTGCCCCTGTACTCAGCATTGGTGAGGCTGAGCCTCAAGTACTGTGTTCAGTTTTTAGCCATTCACTTCAAGAAAGACATAGAGATGCTAGCAAAAGTCATGAGAAGGGACAATGAAACTGATGAAGGGTCTACAGAATAAATAACATAATGAGTAGCTGATAGAGGTAGGTTTTTCAGCCTGGAAAAAAGAAGGGTCAGGGGAGACCTTACTGATCTCTACTACTACCTGAAAGTAGGCTATAGCAAGGAGGGAGTCAGCTACATCTCTCTGGCAACTAGTGACAGAACAAGAGGAAATGGCCTCAAGCTGTGCCAGGGGAGATTCCAGTTGGACATGAGGAAGAATTTCTTCACTGAAATGGTGGTTAAGCATTGGAATAGGCTGCCCAGGGAAGGAGTAGAATTACTATCTCTGGTGGTGTTCAAGAAATGACTGAATGTAGCACTTACTGCCACTGGTCTAGCTGACAAGGTGGTGATTGGTCAAAGGTTAGACGGAATGATTTTGGAAGTCTTTTTCTACCTTGATTTTATGATTAGGTATATATCTCTGTCTGTATGAGTGGGTGTGTGAGTGTGTGTGTGTGTGTGTGTGTGTGTGTGTGTATAACAGTCACACTGCTCCCCTACACTGAAATCCAAAGAGGTTTTTGGGTTTCAGTGATTTCCTCCAAGAGGAAATACCATAACGGTATTTCCCTATGCACCTTGGGGTAGAAACTGTAGTGTTTTTTTTTTTTTTAAATCCATTTTATTTCATTGCAGAGCTGCTACTCCAAAACCTGACCACCTGGAAAGGGAGTTGGTGTGATGACTGCTCAGGAAACACTAGTTAGATACTGCCACCTGAGCTGTAAATGAAAGGGAGAGAAAATGTTTTGGGGCTTGTAACATAATACAGAGCAATCACTGGGAATGATTAGGTGCAGCGCTTAGAAGTATTTATTTTTTTCTTTCACTGGAATATGATGGGCTTTATGGTTTGGACCATTTAAAAAGACTTAATCTTTGAAGCCCTAAGTAAGAAAAAGGCTCTCCTTCCAAAAAGGAGAATACTTTTTTGATTTTACTATATAGATGAATTTAAAGTTAGCTTTAGCCTTGGTTAGCTTCAAATATCTTTTGAATGCTGAAACAATATGTGAGGCAATGGCAACTACTCTGTGTAGGGGAATACAAGTGTTCTTTCAAAGACACACAGTCCCAAGTTATTTCTCCTAAAATCTAAAAAAAAAAGTCTTCAAATTCTCATTTTAAGACAAAAGGCAAAATGTACTGTGTAGCACACACTGAAGAGCTTCTGGCTAGGCAAACCCCCCTCCCCCATATGTGGCTGTTAGTCTCCTTGTCCTTCTCTCCACAATCATCTCAAAAATCCATGAAGTAGAGATTCTTATTACATGAGACATCCAGAGATCAATTCTTTGACCCAGGAATCCAGAAAGCAATGCTAGAAACCTCATTTTAGACAAGTCAGAGCTTGGATACCATAGGGACAGGCTCAGCTCAGAGACATGCTTAATGTCAAATAAATAAGTTTTGATAAATGTCCATTTCCTGTGTTAAACATACCACAGAGAAACAAAATAATGTTGCTGCAGTGAATATAAATGAATATAAAATCTTTGTTTTGAAGATCACTTCCACAGCTGGCTCCATGGATCACTCAGCTGCCCAAACATTCAGCCTAGTGCTCACTTACACATTCCCTTTTTGATAACATTTTGTTTTTTCAGTGCACTTAATCTAAAATGATATGGATGACATAATTCACTTCACAACTCAAGCCAGTTCAAATGTAGGAATTTCAATCCAAAACACTGTAAAGCACAGTAGTCTGTCATTAATAGAATATTTATTGTGTTATATCACACTTCAGTGTTGCCTTTGCATGGTGTATACCTGGTCTAGATGTGCATAAATACATTATACCCGAAGGAGACTTTGTCTTGACACATTGCTTCAATCCTGACACCTGAGGGAAGCGTGGTTGGGACAGCCCTTGCCAAAATAAACCAGCCATCACTGCCTTTCCTTCCTGAATTATTGCCAGTGCTTGTGAAACCACAGGCCTATCTAGTATGTGGGTAGCTGGCCTGAAGGAAAGCAACCTCCTGCCCTGCTCCACTTTCCACAAGTATCAGCAGGCCACCAAAGGGGTATGGGCCAATCTCCACATAAAAAAGCAAAATATATTGCTGTGAGCAACAGTGTGAGAGCTCCTCCCACTCCTTCCTGCAAATAGACAACCACAGGTGAGGCACGAGTGGGGAGAGAGAGCTATGCTGCAGAGAATCTGGCAAGTACGAGAGCATGTCCCCACAGAAGCCTGCACAAAGTTATCCAGTAGATGAACAAGACAGAAAAAGCCACAAGTTGGGCTGTCCAACAAAAAGGCAAAAATGGCAATCCTTGCCAGTCTGCCTTATGCATGGCATCTTGTGGAAGTCAGGGAAAAGCTGCTCACCCTCTCTGAATCTGTATGCACTTAAACCAGAGAAAGCCCAACATCTACATGAACTATGAAAATAAATATAGAAATAAAGCCACTCAAAAAGTGATCAAGGCCATGCTAAAAAGCTTTTTATATGTGTATAAACATAGCTATGATCTCGCACATAAATAAATAAGCTTTTATTTGAAGTGAAACAACCAAACATTTAACATCACTCCCATTGACAAGAACCCCCCTAAACTGTGCAATTTTAGATCTACAAATAATGAAATAGTTACCATCCTCATCTTAGTATGATGCACAGTAAACTTATTCTGTTTAAAAACAAAATTTTGCGCTGGAATGTCCCTGAGATCTCACTCCTGCTAAAGCTATTAATTCTAGCAGTGTGTAATGTGAAATATTTACATGTATTCTAGTATTCTTCTGTAGCTTTAAGGAACTGTCTACTCCATTTGCAAAACATCAGCATGTTTGAGGGTTTGTCCTCTTTTGAGGTGTAGTCGTTCACACACCAAGAGCGTACTTTCCACCCAGGGCTGAGACATGGGCGCTACCAACACACTCCGTACTGCTGCTAGAGTTCAGTTCTGTTACAATGAGTTTGCTCCAGCTCCTGCTCTTTTTTGTGTAAACAGCTGCCTTCCAGCACCACAGTTTAGCTCTAATTAATTTCTTAATAAAAGTATAAATTATTTTATAATCTAGTCCTGAAACTTGGCTAAATTCTCATTCTTACTGGCAGTTCTAAGATATCCAAATTGCTATCCAATTAAAATCTGTTCTTTTATTCCACATTTAAAAACTAAATTCTAATATAAAGTTGGGATTTTTTTTTTTTTTACTTCTTCACACACAAAATTTAGGAATGACTGTAGGATCTACTTGGTCAATTTTGTCTAAAAAATATTTACAATCAGACAACTAAGAATCTTCTGTAGGACTGCAACTTTCCTGTGGGAAATAGTAAATATAAGAAGATTTCAGAAAGCTGGAAATGTAGGCCTTAGAAACAGAAAGAGCAGAGAAAATTAGAACTAGCTGCAGCTGCAAAGTCTGAAAGTAGAAAAAGTTACAACGGTATAGTACAATTGGTATTACATTGTAAAATTCAGATGATTTGCAAAATGCTTTGTTAAATTTTTCAGGTATTTTTCTATTCATTATACAGCCCAGAAATTGTTGCAAGCAAAACTGAGTTTTAGAGAAAAACCTATGCTAAGTGATGAACCTCTAAGTACTATACCTCTCTTCACTGACGAGTCAAAGAAGATACATAAATCAGTGATAGTATAGTTAAATCAAACAACTAAAACATGAGAATCAGACATTCAAACAGTACAAAGGTCTCTTCAGATTGTTGAACTAGCTGCAGAAGTTAAGGCTTTTCAGCTCTTCCTACAACCTTTTAATTCAATTAAAAATTCTGCTGATCTTACTAATGTAGTTAAAAGAAGAGAAGGACCAGTTTTAAAGGATGTTAGTAATGATACCCTATATCACTGTCTTTCATGTCTTTATAGAATTTTACAATTTTATGGAATCCACCGATATTTTGTTTCTCACATTAGAGCTCATTCCTTGCTTCCAAGATTTATAGTAGGAAGAAATGTAAGAGCAGATAAACGGACAATGGTTGTTTCAAACACTTCACCAAATATTTTTAAACAAGCAAAACTAAGTCATGCCTTTTCTCCCCAAAATGTACAAGAAGTTGTGCAGACGTTTCAAATTTCAAAAGTCAAGCTAAAGCTATCATTAGTACTTACCCTGATTGTCAGCTTGTGCCACCCCCTGTCTCTACAGGAGCTGTCAACCGACTAGGTTTACAAAGCCTACAATTATGGCAACCAGGCATCACTAAGTACCCTTCCTTTAAGAAGGTTAGTTAGTGATGCCCACACAGGAGAAACAAGTAATCTTGCCTGTCAACATTTTTTACAATCATTTGCTTCACAAAGTGTGCCCCAAGAAGTAAAAACAGATTATTGCCCTGCATATATATCCCAAAAAGTGGTCACATTTTTAGTAGATTAGGGTGTTCATCACACCTTTAGTATTCCTCACTCTTCCACAGGTCAAACAATTATTGAAAAGACGTACCACACAATAAAATGCATTCTAGATCAACAGAAGGAGGCAGTAGATGCAACACCACAGATGAGATTAAGCAAAGTTTTATATGTTTTTAACTTTTTGAACAGCTCTTTTGCAGAACCTCATCCACAAATTTTTAGGCATTTTTCAAATCACACAGGTGAAACTGAAAGAAAATCCCCTTGTTTTAATTAGGAGACCTAAGACAGGACAAGTTGAATTCCAACTAATAACCTGGGGTAATAGGTATGCTTGTGTCTCTACAGGTGCAGGATCTAAGTGGGTTCTGGCAAAGAACATCAAACTGTATCGCACATGAGAAAGCGCTGACGACTCCAAGAGCAGAGAAACAAGTATGCAGATGTGAGCCAAAAAGAGACCCTGTGGTCCACGCTTGTGGAACCTGCAAACTTTGATTTTATGTCAATGATAAGTGTGTGAATTGTTGGTTTCACGGAGCTCTTTTGGCAAAAGTGTGGTTTCTATTGTGTTATGTTATTGAATAAGAGAAAGTGAATCCCCTCATTGGATTTTTAAAGGTGAAATTACCTAATTTTTAACTCAGTTGATTAGTCCCTAGGTAACTTTGGGAAGGAACGAATGCAGAATTTGTGAGTTGAAATATATGGGGAAATCTTTTGCCAAAAAATAGCTCACAAAAGATATGGAGTGAAAGTGAGTGTTACGCGGGTGCTGGCTAGCTTTACTTGCTTCTTGCAGTGCAGATTTGCCTGTGGAACAGCCGAAAACAAATGTTTGGGTGACCTTAGCCAAGGCAGGCTCGGACGCCATGTCTATCCAATTCAAACCCAGAAAAGCCTTTTTCAACTTGTCTAGTCCGTGTGCTGGTAAAAGATTGGCTGATACCAATATATTATGATCTCTTGACCAAAAAGCAACTTAATAATAAATCAGATGAGGTTGCCAACAGGAGTAATCCTGTGGCTGATTGGGACATTTGGACCAAAGAACTTCCCAAAGCACTTTCTGAGCCTCAAGAATTGGAGATTCTTAGTTTCTTAACAATAGATTTATGTCTTACATTTTCAGATAGCAATTAGTGAGAGAATGATCCTCCAAAATACAATGTCACTCTCAATTTACCCTGCTTACGGAAACTTGAGTTTTTAGTGTAATTACTCAGATAGTTCGGGTCACTTTCTGGGGTTGATCAATATCCACAACAATTACCAAAAGGATATTGGTTCATTTGTGGAGATAGAGCTTGGCAAGGTATTCCATCATGTTTTGAAGGTATTCCAAGCAGTATTGAACAACTTACTGTACTAGCACCTAGTGCTAATAGAATCATTGAGAAAAAACACAGAGGAAAGAAAATTGCCCATCAACATGAAAAAAATTGTAACAGTGCTTTTAGGCCCTGGAAAGCTGTGAAAAGAGTTTCAGCGGGTTTTCATCTACCCCAACTTGCTTCTGCCGTGACACTGAAATAGTTAGATTGAGTTGGATGTTGGCTGAGCAAACAAACCAATGCCACGCTCATTGCAATCATGATATGCTGCCAGATGTCATCAGTGTTAGACATGCTACCCTTCCAAATAGAACAACTGATTTTCTTTTACTGGCGCATAGACATGGTTGTGAAGATTTCGAAGGATTGTGTTCTATAAATTTGTCTGACCATTCTAAATCTATCCACAAAAGTATTCAAAAGCTGAAAGTTTGATTAGCCTAAATCAAAGAAGACGGTAGATCATGGTGAGACAATTTGTTCAAAGGATGGAGCTTTGCACCTTGGTTAAGTGAACTTTGTAAAATAGGTTTGTATGTGTTGGCTGTTTAAGTGATGAAACTAGTGGTAGTACCTTGTATACTTTGGTGTGTACGACAAATGATAGACAAAACTATCAAAGAAGTTTTTATCATAGAAGAGAGAGATGTAAGAAATAGGATCACAAAAAGTTCCCAAGATCATACAGAGATGTGGATGTAAGTATAGACATAGATTAAATGCTTTGAATTAAGACCTTAGAATGGATGAGACTTATTAGAACAGTAAATAGTAACCACTACCAGATTTGACTTATATCCTTTGAACAGACCAAATATTTTACAACATTAAAATGACTGTAGTATAAAATAGCAACATCTCAAGCAAGAGAGGTGACTCAAACAAGCAAAAAGACATATATAGTGTAGTAGAGCTATGTAGTAGAGCTAGTAATGCAAGGTAGTCAATAAGCAACAAAGTTAAGAAGGTTTCTTTTTGGTTGGACTGAAGGGGGGAAATGTGGGAAATAGTAAACATAAGAAGATTTTCAGAAAGCTAGAAATGTAGGCCTTAGAAACAGAAAGACCAAGGAAAATTAGAACTAGCTTCAGCTGCAAAGCCTGGAAGTAGAAAAAGTTACAATGGTATAGCAAGCAAGGACATTAAACAATAGCTTGAGTTTTAGGCTTGGCTAAGATGCACGTTAAGACTGCAGGAAAATATGCCAGCAAGATAGTAGAAGGTTTTAAGCTTAATAATGGTCTATGGTGTATTGCTAATAGAAAGGAGACAAGCAAGCATTGTATAAAGCAGGTGTATAGGTACTTTTAGTAATTGGCTAGAACAATTGTCTGTAAGCTTTAGCAATACACTCTTGGCTACAAAGTTTTTCAAATGTCCTGTAACAAAGAAATCTTTGGCTGTACGCCGGCTGTATGTGAGCTTTTGCCATCTTCCTGTTGTCTCAACCATGTAATGAGGCTGATGCTGCAGTAAAAGTTCAAGGAATGTACTCCAGCAGTCCTGCCCTGTTTGCGTCCCCAACACACTTTCCCATGTCAGTTTTATATCAAATTTATTATTACCATAATTTTAATAAATACAGTAACTGCTGAGTGTGAAATATTGCTTATATATATTTATGTATCAAACTAAAATAAATTAAAATACTGGCTGATACTACCAGTTCAGAGTTTTAATCACTTTCCCTAAAATAAAACCTTAAATTATTGTATCCTATAGTAAACATGCAAATCTGTGGATGAAGTACTGGAGCTCATCTGCCAAAGCCCAACTGTCATCTCTGACTCTGAGAAGGGACCTCAAATTCCTTCGCCTCAGCACATATGCATGCAAAAACAGCTGTGTAACCCCAGTTACAGCTATTTGCTGCTGTTACTTGGCATTTCTCTCAAAGCTTTCATGCAACAAAATGGCAGTTTCTTCACATGTACTGAATGATCTCTATAAAATTTAAAAGAGCTTGAAGCATCAAGATTAACCCAGGAAGCAAAGAACTGTATTAACTGTAGTGGAGACCAAGAACTGAACTTGAACAAATTTTACCTGAAGACCCACAGGGTGGTATTTCTCTTATCTTGCACATTTTCAAACAGTTTATTTCATGTCTTTTTATGACAGGAAAGGAAAATATTAATTCAGTCATATAGGTATCAGCAGCAATATATCCTTTATCAAAACTGTGTGTCATTGAGACATAAACCCTGGGCCTCTTCCAATCTTACATTTTTCCATTCTCACGGTTATTCTTCTGTCTTAATTGCATGGACTTTTTTTCCTTTTACTATTTCTCTATTACACAGAAAACAGAAGTATTTCCCAAATGCCGGAAAACCAGAAGTTATGAGACATTCCAGACTGTAGTCAGACATTGTTTTCCAAATGAACATGGCTAGTAAGTACTTAGAAATCTTCAAAACTGATTATAAAAGTACTTTAAATCTATAACCCATATAAAATTTATATATTATATTATATTATATTATATTATATTATATTATATTATATTATATTAATTATATCATATTATCTGTAACCCAACTATACACACATCTGTATAATTTAAAATAAGAATTGCATGGCCAGTTTTAGGTTTCTAAATCCATTTTATAGGTTCACAACCAGCAGCAATATGTCCAGCACATTGGGGCTGTGGCCTTCTGTCCCAGCACAGCTGGCTAGATGAGTCTGCAGCACACATGCTACTAAACAGTGCAAGTCAGGGTCCTGGATTTCTGCCATGGGAATCAAAATAATGCTGGACTTTTTCCCATGTGTGCATTTGAGATTTACTCCTCCCAAAGACAGTCCATAACCTTGACTGTGGTCTTTTAAATTTATGGACAGGGAACTGAAAAATGAAAACACTTGAAGTTCCTTACCCTTCATATTTACCACACCCGATGGCTGCTGTCAAGTGTTAGCATTAGTTTTATACTGTAACAGTGCTTGGGTAAAAGAACTGCACTTTATCAAAGACGGTGTGAAGGCTGTCTTTTAACAGGCCCAGATGCTTCATGCTCTGGTAAGGCATTTTACTGATCTGAAACTCTTTGTCTGAGGGATCTGAAAAATGTATTGCTGTATACTCCTGTCCCAAGGGCATCTATCTCTTGGAAAGTACCAGCTAGTTTTTCCAAGACATGTACTCTTTGCAGGTCAGGCAAAGTTGACCTGATTTTCAGGAAACTCTGTTCAAAGCAGTGAACCTCAGTCATCATAAAAACATAGAAATGCAAAGTATCTAAGTGTAATAACAGCAGATTTCTGTGAGAGACCTTCCATTGTCCTGAAATGGTTATTGGAGGTTTCAACATTTAATAACCAGGCTCTAAAAAAACCCACTTTTTCACTTCTTCTTTATGTCATTAGTTCTTGCATGTCCCTCACAAAAGCTTGTTTATTAAATTGGTCTTGCTGACTAAGGACTTCTGTGATGGAGTAGACAATTCTTCAGCTCCTAAAGAAAATTGATGTTAAATACAAGGATAAATTTAAGCTTTCTTCCCTGGGATTAGCTTTGGTTTTATGCTGCATCTGTTAACTTACCTTCCATAAGAGTACAGCCAGTAACAGGAAGATGAGAATTCCCACCAACAAACTGATGGCAATGATCCATCCGACAACATACCCACGAGGCTCCAGATTGTGCAAGGCCTCAAAGACCACCTACATAGCAATTAGAAAAAAAGCTTTTTAGAATTGGAAGTTGTATTGTTTTCTCTTGTACTTATCTTATTAAACACATTGTATGGTGGCCTCACTGATCATATTTCATCTGTCAAACAAATAGGGAATGAAGCCTTAATTTAGTGCTTTCCATCAATTTTTCCCAAAGTATTTAAAGCTTTCAAGTGGATTTAGAGTAGTCATGTGTTGGATCCAAGAATATCAGACTCCTCTCCAACATCACACCCTGCCAAGCCCCAACACTGAGCTTGTTCAGGTGCTGGGCCATCAAATGTGCACATAGTTTTGCATGAAAAAATTCATTCCTTGGATTGGCAGGGATTGGCATGACACCTTGCATGGCTTGTCTTACTCATCATGTTCTGGCCCTGCCAAACCCCCAGATGCTTCACATGAGATATTCGTTATGACCTTCTGTGGGTTAGGTTTTCTCAACTGAATTTCTTCCACTTGTTATCAGGGAGATGCTGAGGGTGGCTTTCTAGGTAAACAGACAGTGATTAAGAAACAAAAGGAGTAGCCAAGCACCCCGATATACTGTTGAAATGGTTTTGGGGAGGGCAATAGGGATTTGGAGTTTTTAGCTGGGTGAGAGTAATCATTTCCCGGCTTGGAGCAGAGACAGTCATGTGAGGTTTTTTTTCACCTAGGACCTCTCCTGCACAGTGGTTTCAACATTGCCATGGAGCTCTGCCTGCCACCTGCTTGTAAGCCCGTTGCTTGCAAGAGAGAAAGAGATCTGGCTGCCCCATTGACTGAGACTTCACCAGCTACCAGCACCAAGAGAGACAAGCGCAGCCCCTGTGGGTGCCTGGGGGAGTCATTCCTTTCCACCCCCTCCACAAAGCCACTGTGTGGTGAGATGCTTGAAGCCAGAACTGCCCCCGCTAGACCTCTTCTCTGTATGGTAGTGCAACATCATGATAAATCCCTGCCTTCCTTCCCAGCATGTACCAACTCCAATTAGCAATGCCAAAGACTGATCACCACTCGCATGTGTGACTGGCGGAGTAATTTTCCTTTTCCTTTCCCTCTCTCTCACCTGAGCTGCTAGTATCACCACCAGGGAGGTTCCTTTCTTGCATCAGAGTGCCCCTGAAGCCATGACGGAGATACTGAAACTTCTCTGCCTCACCCGAGTCACCATCACCCCCTGTTGTGGTTGTAACTATACCAAACGGGAAACAGCTTAACGGGCAGGAAAAGTCTGTTATTGGGTTTTTTAAAAATCATTGTTGTTTAAAATTATCAAATTGTGAGCCAAAATTATCAAAAATTTAGCAAAGATTTATTAATTTGTCTGTGAGATCAAAGTTCAGTCTTCGAAACCACCACAGCCAAAGAGAGAGCGTCAAGCCCGAGATCGGCGCTGGGTGAACCTGGATCTGACCTCCCAAGCATCAGAGCCTCCCCCCTTCACGCTCGCGACTTCACGCAGTGAGGTTTTATACAGTTTATTCTGCCCGACGCAAAGATGACTAAATTTCCTTTGTGTCTCTTCACATGCATTGGTGTTGCTTTCCACGTGCAGAGATGGACAAAAGCTGAGTTCAGGTATGCCATCGACATCAATCAGCTTCGGAGGAGCCATGTAGTCAGATGTATCAGGTTGGCATTGCTGACTATCTTGATAGATGCAATCTGCAGGGCGATAATTGCTTTCGGGTGGCTCCCGACAACTCGGGAAACCAGCGATCATCATCCTGGAAGCTTCAATTCCTACGTTAAGGCATTATCTTAACTTGTGTCCAGGAACTAGTTGAATCTGAATAAGACAGTTGCCCCCGGCCAGGGTGGTCAAAAGACATGGTTTGGATTTCACAATATTTTATACCAAACATTAATAGCATGAATTATCCCTACCATATATTACATTGTTGTTGTTTGTTCTGTCTTGTTACATATACATATTTGAGTAATGAACTGTTCTTCCTTTTCCCATATTCTTGCCTCAAAGCTCCAAAATTTTTGAAGTCACGGGAGGGGCAATTTTTGCATTCCAGGAAGTTCTCCACCTCCCTTGGCAGATACTTGTATTCTTGTATTTTTATCCAAGACTGCTTGTTAACTACTTTTTACCCCCCAAAAAACTGGACAACTCATACTTCACTACTAAATACAAATCATCCTTGTTATGCTTTACAAGACACATTGTGTGAGAGGCAAGGACACATACAGTTATGGGTTTTTCTGGAAATGCTGAGAGCTGTTCTCTTCTCTCTTTTTCTATAGCATATATGGCAGGGAAATACAGACAACAAAGAGCCTTCACCATCTGTCTCAAGAAGACAATGGGAGCAAATTACATTATTCATATATATTATCTGAATTTTCAACTTATTTCAATCAAAACTACTTCCTCAGTAGAAAACTCAAGAACAGCTCTCCTCAGTGAAGGAAATTTCTATGTAAAATTTTGCAATATCCAGCAAATGCAGAGAGGCAGCAGGGGGGCTTTTTAAGATAATTCATTTGCTTTGTCTGGCTTTGTTTTGCAAGACAAAGTAGCTGGTTTTCCTTCCCCCTTCACAAACCACTTTCCCCATCTTTGCTTAAAAATGCCAAAACTATTTTGTAGATGTTATAAATGGGTAATGCGATGGTTGGGTCTCACAATTAAGAGATTAATATTACGTGTATGTTAAGAGAAATTTTATAGATGCATAGTTATGTTATTTTTGTGTGTTCTCCCCATGCACTTGAAGATACTATTGGTTGCCTTGGTCACAAAGGCTCACTGCAGTCTCATGGACAGCTTGTTGTCCACCAGGACCCACAGGTCCTTCTCTGCAGAGATGCTTTCCCACAGTTTAGCTCCCAGCCTGCACTGGTGCAGGAGGTTATGTTTCTCCAGGCGTAGGACTCTGCAATTGCCTTGGTTGAATTTCAGACCTTTCTTTTCTGCCCATATCTCCAGACTCTTGAGGTCTTTTGAAAAGGCTTCACAGCCCTCTGAGGTATCAGCCATTACTCCCAACTTTGTGCTGTCAGTGAACTTGCTGCTCCTTCCCCCAAGTCACTGATGAACAAGTTAAACAATACTGGGCCTGTCACCAAATAGCATATGTGAGCTTGCTACCAAGCCCCAGGATTGAATGACAGGGGCTTCTCCCAATCAGGTCTCTTACGAAACTGCAAGCATTTCACTGGCCAGATCCCAAGGGAGTGTGGAGTTCAGACCAATGAGAACATACAGACCAGGTCTTTCAAAATGCCCTTTATAAGGAAGGGCTTGGAAAAATAAACTTCATCTGAGCCACACCAACATCGGGGCTGAGTGTCTCTGTCTCCTTGCCCCTCACCTCCCACACGTGACTTAACACGCGGTGAACCCCAAAGTGATAGGAACTCAACAAGACAGAGCGAAGGAGACACACAGTGTTAGAGCTGGATTTTGGTCTACAAATCAAAACCAGATTAACAAACAGCCTAGAAAAGGAAAGTGGGGTGGGACCTGGATTACAGGGTGTCAAAGCCTAGATCGGTGTTTGAAACCAGAGAAATAGAGCACGAAGCTGGAAACATAGCATAAAAGCCTAAATAGTGTAAAAACCACATTTCTGGTGTAAAACCAGAATGGTTAGACAGTGGAAAAAAACCCCCTCAGCAGACAGCAGAAAGTGCTACAAGGGTTTAAAAACCTGTTTCATGGACTAAAATCTAAAATAATTCATGCTTGTGTAAAATATACATGAAATAAGTTGTGCTTGTGCTAAAAATCCTTAAAGATTTAAAACCACAAGCCACAGCTGCGGAAAAGATTGCTTCACAGATTGCAAAACCACAGATGGCAGCAGAGAGAAAGATCTAATTAGCAAACAAAAAGACATGGCTCTGTGCGGAGATGGGCCCTTTCCTGGGACAGTCCAGAGACACCCAAGTGATGAATACTCGATAAGTGTCTACAATCAAGATAGTCAGTCATCAAGGGCGTGCATCCCAATACCAAGTTCCCATAACTGGGAGATCAGCATTCATCATTCATCGCTTCCCATAAATGGTTTTGTCCTGTCCAGCACAGGGAAAAGGAGACTACATGAATATGTGAAGCGATGAGAAGAATAGAGGAAACTCTGCCCCAGGCGGAAAAAACTATAAAACTAACCCAACAGAGACAACATTCATGAACTAAGGGGATCCGAAGCGGTAGAGTTTGGATCAGTGTTCACCCAGCACCGATCCTGGGCTCGATGCTGTCCCTTTGATTGTGGCTATTGGGGATCAAATCTTGGTCGCAAAATAAAGGCCTATTTTTTGATTATTAATTCAGCTTTATCATTTATTACCTATAACAAAGACCATGGGAGCTTGGATGTTGGGACCAGAAATCTCCATGATGAAGGTACTGATCTTCTTCTTTCAAAAAAGAGGGATTGTTTCCCCAGGGAGTGGGGGAATGCTGGCAGAAGCTGGCATTGTCCGGGGAGTTGGCAGGACGGATTGCAAAATCCAGCCATGTGGAGAGATGGTGACTGTCATAATCTCAGCAGGCTACACAGTCCCAGCAGCTCTGAAACACCTGTTGCCCACTGTTGTAATCACTATCCAGCCACTTCAGGACCTTGTATCATGAGACCCGGCAAGCACACCACGCTGCCCTGCTCCAGGGGACCAGACTGCGGGGCATCCGCTCCAACCCCTCCCGGGACCAGGAGAAACTCCACAACCATTACTCTGTGCCATGTGGTCAATGGGATCAGCCCCACACGCTCCTCAAGCGGCCCAGCAGCACTGCCCATCCAGCCAACACCACGGGGTGGGGCGGCGTGGGGCCCGGTCTCTAAGCGACACAGCCAAGCCTCTGTGGAGCCTGGCTGCACCTCCAGGGGCAGCAGCCCCACCACTGAGCCTGCTTCCAAAGAGAGCTGCAGAACTCAGAGCCTGGGAAAAACCCTTGCAAAGGTCCTGCTTGCAAAAAGGCAGTGCAGACAGACAGGAAGGGCTGTGGTACTGCAGGGACAGAGAGGGTCGAGTCTGCCTGAAGACATGGAGTCAGACTCACGGGTTAAATGCCTCACAGCAGCTGAAATCAAGACCCACTGTCATACAGCCAAGCAAGAAGCCAGCAGCTGCTTGCAAATGGATAATAAAGAGACAAACAGACACTAAGTTTCCTTCCCTACAAAACATTGCAACCACATTACCCCTTAATAAATCAAGGTTTTAATTTCCCAGAAATTCTAATAACATTTCTGAAAACATTTGCAAAGGGTAAAGAGTTCATAATACAGTATTTGTTGATTTTGTTTGCAATTGCTAAAGCTAAAGTTAATAAGCCCATGATCAGTAAAGTGTTATCTTTCTGTCTCAGACAATTACTGCTGTGCATCAGGAAAGCATTGCGTGTGTATTGTTATGTATTTTTTTTAATACTCCTACTAATTATTGTCACAATATTTCAAGAAGGATGGGTAAGATCCACAGTATGTCCACTAAAATATTTATATTAAAAAGTTTTTGTTTTGTTTTGTACTGGACATTAATACAAACTTGTTTCTAAAATGTAGAATGCAGGAAATCTCTCTCAACCAAGTCATTGGCCTAATCAACTATGAACTTGGCTAGTAAAGATTCTGTGCAAAAAAGCTAAACCTTTTTCTTTTCAGACAGGCATAGAGGCTTCGTTCGGGAGTAGCCCTCCAAGTTTGCTCATGGTGAAAAAGAGACCTTGCAGCAACCTTATTAATGCTGTTAAAAATTGCATGCTTTATTTCTATTTCTACTTATTATAGAAAGAAAAAAGGGAAGAAAGATTGGGGTGAAGATACACCCCCCTTTTTGAGTTTTAAGCGGTGTCATGTTCTTATGTTTTATAAGTCATATAACAGTACAATATTCCTATGAAATCCAAGGTAAAGGACATTGGACAGCATTCTGATGTTTCTTCAACAGAACAATGGAGTACAAATGACCACCTACCTCATGGACAGTCAATACAAGGACTTGAATTGTTTATGAAGTATTTTCCTGTTTACAAACTGTTTTTCTGTTAACAGATTGTTTTCTGGGTTTTGGGTTCTTCAAGAGATAAATGGGTTACAGGTTGTTTTTAATAGCTGTGTTTTTTTATATAAGGGTTAAATGGGTTAAAGGTTGAATGGTTTTAGTTTTTTGTAAGTTGTAACACATAAGCATTGTGCCTGTGGCCTGAGTTCTCCATCAACAGACCCTGAATATAAATGCTGCAGCTTCCATGCAAATTTGGCCCATGCTGTCTTGTGTTGTCCCGTTTGCAAAGGGCCTTTGCAGATGGGTGACAAGAAACAAGTTACAAACTTTATTAAACAAGGAAGGCATATGTGAGCTTCCCAATCAGACATATGTGAGCTTCCTAATCGGGTCTCTTATGAAGCTGCAAGCATTTCACTGGCCAGATCCCAAGGGAGCGTGGAGTTCCGATCAATGAGAACATACAGACCAGGTCTTTCAAAATGCCCTTTATAAGGAAGGGCTTGGAAAAATAAACTTCCTCTGTGCCACACCAACATCAGGGGTGAGTGCCTCTGTCTCCTTTCCCCTCACCCCACACACATGACCTAACATGGGCCCAGTGTTGAACCTTGGCACACACCACTAGTGACAGGCCTCCCACTAGACGTTGTGCCACTACAACACTCTGGTATCTGCTGTTCAGCCAGTTCTCAATCCACCTCACTAGCCATTAATCCAGTCCAGTCTCTTTGCATATGAGAATATTGTGGTCATCAGGTTGGTCAAGCATGGTTTGCCTTTAGTGA
The DNA here is from genome assembly GCF_027887145.1 of Ammospiza caudacuta. Lineage (NCBI taxonomy): Eukaryota > Metazoa > Chordata > Aves > Passeriformes > Passerellidae > Ammospiza > Ammospiza caudacuta. Next base: position 55,665,268 of record NC_080593.1, on the reverse strand, counting down.
AACCATGTTGACTACACCTGATCCCTTTCTTGTCATCCATGTGGATAGAGATGGCCTCCAGAATGAGACACTGCATTACCTTTCCCTTTCCAGAGACTGAGTTATGCTAATTGGCGGGTGTTTCCCCGGGTCGGTTCTCCTTGGTGTTTTTGAAGACCAGGGTGATATTTCTCAGGCACTTCTCCTTATCACCATGACCTCTCAAAGATGACCATGAGTGGCCTTGCTTTGGTGTCATGATAACAAGACTTGAAAACATAGCAAATAGACATGAACAAAGCTCTACATATTTAGCATTATCCAAATTCCCATAACTAGTATCACAATATTCAAAATAGTTCTCAAACATGGGCCAGTTCTTCAACCAAGAAAAAATAATTTTAGCATTTTAGATAATAGCACAAAGCCTTTGTCAGACTTTTAAACATATTTTGCTGAACAGAGAGCTTCTTAAGCAGCAGACTGTCCCTCACACCCAGTACAAAGGAAATACCAAACAGGGATCAAACACAGATCTTCTGCCTTCCTTGTTGTTGGGGTTTAAGATTCTCTCAAAGAATTTCTCCCCATATATGTTAGTAGGAGACAATAATGACCAGGTACTTAAGAGAGAGAAAACAAGTGGCCACAGCTCAGGGAAGGGGTCCAGCTGGCTACTCTCTCTTTTTACCTAGGGGTTTCTCTGGGAAGGGCAGAGATACTGCAAGAATTTGGATGGGAAAAGAAAGGGCTGAGGCAGCTGCTAGCTCTGTCTCCCTCTCTCTCTCTCTCAGCTTCAGAGGAGGACGTTTGAGCTGGAGGGAATTCGCTGCCACCACTGGAGCCTAGCCCACTCCTACTTCTGCTGTGGGGTGAGCCTCTGCGCATGAGGTCCCACTGAATTGGGAACCTTATTTACATCCTACCTCACTGAAAAAGGACTTTCACCATCCATTCAGGTCCTTCAGGGGAAACCCCAGGATCCCTAAGCCCCCTCCTCCACCAAGGATGCCTCACCCGGCCATGTTCAGGAGCCCCGTTCAGGAGTCCAGCTGCCACTTCCCAGCCCCCAATGGTTTTTGAGGTTTCTTTACTACACTGTAACTCACACCCCTGCCCTGCAGGGAGGCCCCGCAGCTCCAGCTACAACTGTTGAGTTTCTGATACATCTCATCTACCACCCCGGGACTTTGCTCATCCCTGCCTTCCTAGCTTGCCACTCCGAGGTTTCTGCTACAGCTCCTTTTGCTATCCAGAGGGGGAAGAAGGTCGGGCTGAGTGAGTTTGTAAGGGAAGCCCCCTCTCCATCCCTCTCTGCCGGCTGCGTCTGCCATTACCGTGTGGAGAGAGGCGGCGCCACAGCGCCCCCTGCAGCTGCGGGGGAATCATCGCACCTGCCCTGCCTGGCCGGGAGTCCACAGCGCCCCTGCCGGCTGTGACCGTAACTGCACCAAAGTGGAAATGGCTTAAAGAGAGGCAAGAGACAATTTACTGGGATTTCTGTTCATGTTTGTTGTTGTTAACATTGTTGTTGATGCTCGCCTTGTTATGCACACATACATTAGTCAAGACCTGTTATTCTTTATCTTGTATCTTTGCCTGAAAGCCCCTTAATTTCAAAGTTAAATAATAATTTAGAGGGAAGGGGGTCATATTTTCCATTCCAAAGGAGGCTCCTGCTTTCCTTAGCCAAGACACTTGTATTTCTAAGCAGCTTGGAAAGATGATCTAATGTGGCAGTCAAGTTTTCACAGATGCTAAGGTTAGCATCCATCTTATGGACACAGGTCTTATGACTTAGATAACAAGACATTAATTTTATTTTCCTTTCTGCCTCTAAAAACCTGATCTCTTTACATTTTAAGTATTGCCAACTTTACTGAAGAGACCTTTAAAGCAGTCTCTGGTGCCTTCTTTCCACTACTCAGCAAGCAAATGTTAACACATCACAACCTCCAGCACAACAGACCTATATGCACTTCATCCTGCCAAAAGACAGAACCAGAAAAAGCTGCAGAGATGAAATAATATGTTATCTCTATAGCAAGAGCTTCACATTTCAGGTCTGAAGCACACTGGCTAGAAGACCCTGGTTGTAGCTTTTGCAGTCACAGCTTGAGCTAATAGGGTAGAGCAGCAGCTTCTTACTGTCTGGTTTCTTCTAGCAGTCTGGAATCAACACACATGCATCAAAAACCCCATTCAATGCTTTGTAGTTTGGAGAGGAGCACAGATGTTGTGCATGTTAATGTCCTTAGCCATCTCAAGTCCTCAAAATCTGCCTGCATAAATACAGAGCAACTGCAAGGAGCTTTGGTGAAGAAGGTACCAACAACAACAAACCCAAGCCAAACCCAAACTGAATCAGATTGAGCAGTCAGAGTATATTGTGTATCTGGAGTATCAGGAAGAAGACAATACAGTCAGTGACAGGATGCCAGGGAAGCAAGCCATCCCTGGGGGGAAGGTTGGAGGCAGAGGGTAATTGGTACTAAAGAGAAGTACACCATCTGCCACCTGCTGCTGGACCCACTGGCCATTGCACAGTCTCTAAAAGCTGTTCTTGGGCAAACCTTGAATTCCCTGTCCTTTCCATCCCAGCAGGACAGCCTCTGCAGGGTGGCTAACAGGTTGGGGAGCACAAGGCAACCTCCATCTCAGTACAATTCCCACAGCTCTGACCTATAGAGAAGACAGAAGTGATAAGAGTAACCGATGCTGAAGATAAGGGGCATGGTGTTGGCAAAATATCCCAAAAGGTGCAGCAGGGGCAGCAGGTGGTTCACAAAAAGCACATATAACAGTTACAAAATACAGAGTGGATTGATGTTTGTTTTCAGATTCTCATAAAATGCCAGGGAAAAAACATGAAAAACATCGCTGTCTTGACATATGAGGATTTTTAGTTTCACATTTATCGTTTCCATTTTGCACTGTACATGCAGGATTTGAAAGTGGGGAAGTCCAGGAGGCAGTGCAGCTTGCCATTTAGCTTTATGTAGCTCACACCTCAATCAGGTTTTACTCAGTGCAACTGCCCTTCTGGAAGATAACTGAGATTTCCACCCAACCACTGATTTTTGCAATGCCGAACACAGATGTACAAGAGCACCTACCAGTTCATCTTCTACCTGTGCCAACACTTGCTATATCCTGACAGCTATATCTTGGTTAACAAATTATGAAGAAACAGAACTTTTGTTTTCAAGAAGTTTAAAACACCTTATTTCAGTAAAGCATGTAAGTGAAAAGTTAACTGAGTAGGAATTTTTGAAAGTAATTGAAGTTCATACTCTATCAAAGCCCTTTTTGGAAGAGGAACAGACTCTGCACTGGTACTCAGAAAGAAAAGGAACATACTTCAGCAAAAGCTGATTTAAAATGCAAATTGAGAAATTTTCCTTTTGCTCATGTATATTAAATAAATTTTAGGCACCTGCCTCATGAGCCACAGCACCATGGGAGGCACGGTGCTTATAAAAAAATGCTATTCTATTTCTGTATTATCACCTAGATTATTTCTGTTTTTTCAAACCACACTGCATTGCTGCTTGACTTTTTCATTCAAGTACTGTTATGCTTGGGGGGAATTCACCAGTAAAGACACTATTCTCCTTTATGTGCGTACATATATGCATATACATCCCTTCTACATTGTCCTAGGTTACAATATAAAGATGTATTCTATCCCCATCCTCAAGAGCTGCTGAAACCAGGAGGGGCATTGTTTTTTTCCTTATCTCCTGTTAATGGGCCCATCAATGTCTTGCCTCATGACTCGGAGATAACTCCCTCTGGGAGCCATTTCTGTTTAAGGGGACATCAAGGACCCATAGCATGACTCAGAACAATATCAGCGCATTGTGAGATGCTCCACCCAGGGGGGAGGAGCTAAGCACCCCCATCTGGATATAATCTGGGTTTTGGGACACCACAAGCAATCTTTCCGCTGGATTCCCAGAGGAACGGCTGCCCTTACCCACTGGTTTCCAGAGGACAAGAGCTACCAGATCATTTCTACAGGATCATCACTTCAACAAGAACATTTCATCTGGATTGCTACCACCACCCTAACTAGCAGGATGTCAGGTTGTATTCTGACTCTGTCAGTGTTTTTTTGTCTTTTGCATTATTGCATGTATTTCAGGTTTTTTTTTCCTTTTCCTAATAAATTGTATTTCTGACTTGGAGTCTCTCACTGGTTTTGCTTTCAAACCAGAACATATTTATTTATTTACATATACTAAGAAAAGCAGTATTTTCTTTAAAAATACAAACCTGAAGTTTCTTTGCAACCTGCTTGCCTCTATCCCTGGGAAATTAACTGTAATTGATTGTTATTGTGTATTTTATTCCTTTACTCAAGTGTATGTTTCTACCTGAGAGACTGCAGTGTAAAGACAAGAAAATCTATAAAAGGAATATTATAGCAGCAAATAGAAATGTAAAATAAAATGAATACCTTAACATGACAAAAACAATATGGCAGCAAATAATTTGCTGGCAAGGAGACTGTAAAGCTGCTGGAGAAAACTCAATCCAGATATTAAAAAGGTAAACTGGGGAGATCTGATGCCTTAAAATGCTGAGTGTTTCTAAAAAATGAGAGGTTGCTGGTGGATTGCTCAGTGGAGGATGTATTCCCCAATGCATTAAAAAAAAACAGCTGGAACATCATGGACACTGTCCAGTACCACAAGCTGCTTCAACACAGACATGGAGAATAGGCCAAAGTCGGGAGTCCTCAATGCTGCAGGCAGACAGCTAAAGCTTAGCTTCATGAATATACATTTAAATCTCTTTGCACAGAATATGCATATAAAGACAGCTTCCAAGTCTTCATAACCATAAACTGACTTTTTGTAAGTTTTATTTTTGCTGTTGTTTTTCTCCAAAATATATTATCATTGGAAACATAAACATACCTAACTTCTGAGCAGAAAAAACCCATGGAGGACAACCTCTTGACTGTGTTGCATTGTCTTGGTTTAAGACAATTTAAAGGGAACACTCTACAATGAGTTCTCTCTCTTAGTGTTAATCCCTTTCCACTGATAAGAAACCAAATACTAGTAGATATAAGTGAAAAATAGCAGTTTACTAGCAAGCAAAACAGCAACGGACAAAAAATAACAGTAAACAATCACTAGATACAAAATTGCTATTTCTCACAGACACCCACCAGAGACAAAGAGAAACTTGAATCTGCAGAGTGACCCATCCTAAGATGCTGCCCGCCACAGCTGAGTGTATGGTTCTGAAGGCAAAGGGAAAATGGCAGCAAACCCTCCCATGACGGTAGGAGCTTTTGAAGCAGCACTAGTGGCAGATAGAAATTGTCAGGGTGTGTGGGATCAGTGTTCCCAATTGCTGCCGCCTCCTGACACCTGCTGGACTCTGCCAGTTTTGGGGTTGCTGCCTTGGGTCCCTACTCCAACGGAAGAGGAGGAAAGGAAGAATAGACTTTCAGCACTGATGAGTGGTACCCTGGCACCAGACCAGCTCTGGCTATCTATTTATGCCCACTATTTTGGGCATAAATAGATAGGGGATACAGTAACATTTGGGGTTACCTGCGATATGCATTAAACCTAGAGTGACTGAACTGGAAATAAAAGAACGGTGAACTCTATCCAGAAGGCACAAAAGGTTCAGAGGGTTGATGGAGCATACCCGTACTTAGTGGATAGTACCAGACAGCAGCCCTAAGCATTACAGGTCACTGTGTTGCAGGACCTGCATACATTTTATCTGGGGTTGCCTTTTCATGCAATCAGCTTTGCATTCCCTCACTTTCAATACAGGAAGACTCAGAGGCATTTGGATAGTTTTGTTGTAGTAAAATCCAGTTCATCCTTCCTTCCTTCCAAAGGCCGTCCTTTTGCTCCTTAAGAGAACTCCTCCTCTTCCTGCACACAAGCAGTGGGCAGAAAATGTGGATGCTTCAATCTGGTGTTTGACTACAGCGTTCTCTTGGAGCTTATTGTTGGTTTTGCTCATAGACCAAGAAGAAGAGAACCAAACCTTCCTGGAAACTCATATGATGAAGAAAATAAAGTATGCCTCCTGAAAATATGACACCAGTTTCAGACAATATATACAGATGCTAGTACCGCTGTCATCACAGAGCCAAATCCAAACTCTGATCACCTTCTTCATATGATTTGTCTAATATAAGAGCTCGAGTAGCCTTTTGTAACCAGAACCAAAAATATATAATTAAAAATCACATAAAATCATATCCAATTCCAGAGAAATTATTTCTGAGAATTGCACAAATGCATATTTTTTTTTAAAATGGGTTAATTTAAAAGACAACCTGCTACCCCAACTTAGAGATACTCACTCACACTCACTGTTGAAGTTTCTGACAGAGTTGGTATTTATATGGGTGGTCCACTGGTATTTCTTATACTACCATAAAAATATCAGCCTTCCTTTTCTGTTTGTCTTCTGTCTCAATTTATCTTCTTTACAGAGAATTTGCACTCTGATACTATATTACAGTGACCTGATGAGGGTCGTGAGAGAGAGACAAGAATCTTGGTTCATGATCAGAAGGTTGGATTTATTGATATATGATATATAATGCATTATTACTATACTAAAAGGAATAAAGAGAGAAGTTGCAGAGGCTTGCTAAGCTAAGAATAGAATCTAAAAACAAGAGAGTTCTCTGTCACTGTGTTCCAGAGAGCTTGCCCTGTGATTGGCCCTTAATTGTACACATGGAACATGAGCCAATCGCTATGGCACTAGGTGCACCCTATTGCATTCCACAGAAGCTGATAATCATTGTTTACATTCTCTTTCTGGGGCCTCAGCTTCCCAGAAGATGAACAAATCCCAAAGAAAGGATTTCTATGAAAAAATGTCTGTGACAATACTGTACACTATAATGTAATAGCGCCAATTGAAATAATGGTACCTGGTCTTAAAAACCATTTAGATGCTAATAATGATAATAAATTAAATGATAATAAGCCCACATTTAGCCTTAGAAAGCAAAAAGCCTTTTCAACCTTAGCATGATAAAGTGTCTAACAAATGTTAGGGAACACTGTCATAAACAGTCTCATAGCAACTCCATGCACAACTGTACAAAAGGAGCTGCTATCCAAACAGATAGAGTACAGCAGTCTCTGGTCAATGAAAAGTGAAAAATGAGCTTTAAAAACAAAAAGAGGAGGTTGAACGATGACATTTTCCTTCTCCAGTCTCTATTTCCAGCTAAATAGTTGTGGCTTTCAACAACTACTCTTCCTTTCTGCATTTCACAAGAAGAGAATGCAGAAAAATTAAGACCTTGAGCCAAGCCATATCCTAAATTTGTGCGTGAACATGACCCTGTGCAAAACATACAGCAATACTGAAGCTGGCATATGGAAATACCATAAAGTAGAGAAGAACTGGCACTCATATGAGAAAGTACTTGAAACTACAGATTAATGTTACATGGCTACAGCATTTCAAGCATGATCTTTTACAGCTAGGGCTTTCCAGGAATTGGAAGCAAGCTCTTGTTTGAAGCTTAAGATAGCTTCCCAACACATACACAGTGAGTTTCCTAATGCGACTCAAGGCCTGATGAAAGGCTTTCTGAGAATAGAAAAGGACAATTTCTTTTTTTGCCTAATTTTCTTTTTTTCTTTCTCTAAGCATTAGATAACAATGAAATACAGCAGAGCCAGCATTTCTAGAAAAAAAGCATTTTTAAATTTTGAACATTAAAAAATAGCAATCTGACACATTTTACAGTGTGCCTATCATTCTCAGATATTCTAAAACCTTTTACAGTTGAAAATATTTGTCATAGAGATACTGGGTTCTTCCATTTCCGTTGAGACATGGGTATCACAGTCAGGTGTTACTTCAGTCATATTATAAATGGGTAATACAATGGTTGGCTCTCACAATTAAGAGATTAATATTATGTGTATGTTAAGAGAAGTTTTACATATACATAGTTATTTTTATATGTTCTCCCCATAATCCTCTTTCCCTTCTCCCTTATATTATTGTCACTAGCCCGGGCATTTAGGGGAGGGCAACCTTGTTACCAGGAGGCGCAGCATGGCAACACCTGACCATCAATCAAGTTGTAAGAAAGTGATTTCCACCAATGGTTGGCAGAGAAGGAGTCGACTGACAAGACTTTGGGAGGGGCCAAGACTATAAAAGGCAGAGCATCCATTTTGTAAGCGAGTGCAGGGCTACTGGTCACATAGACTCTCAGACCTGTAAAATTTTTCCTTATTCAGTACTTTGTTTTATTTTTGTTAAGGTTTAATAAAACTTTGAAATTTTAAAAGTGAATGTTGTTTCTCAAAAGTCATTAATGAAATTTTGCCATGCAATTGCAAGATGTGCTCTGTGCAAGCCACAGAACTAAGAAGAGGCCAAGCAATGTATCAACACTCAGGACTGCAGGCCACATAGAAGGCACGTTTGCGACAATGGCTATGTTTTTCATTTTAACTTCCAAGCCTATTGTATAGAATGGTAGAGAAACCTGACAAAGAAAAGAAAACAGAACAGAAAAAAGAAGATTGTGTTATATAAAATAACTCCTTTTTCTGACAGGTCTGATGAAATAGAAATTCAAGACTACAGTTACAGACATGATTATTGAGGGATATCTCTGGTGCAAATAGCTGAGTTTGCAAACTGCAGATTGAGATGCTGATTGAAATGCAGATTTGAGCCCTTTGGAGGTGCCCAGGACAAGAGGCTGTGAACTGGGTGGTGCCAGCCAGGTGAATGGACACTGAGACACAGCAGTAGCAGTGAAGTGGCAGATTTTTGGATAACAGAAGGAAGGAAGACAAATGGCACCAAAAACATAGAAGACTCAGGAGGAAGAGGGAGATCAACACAATATGTGGTATCAGCTCATACTTGATTTTTACCAGTTTAGCACAAGAAAAAAAGTTAAATTAATTTCTGAAAGTTTAGACACCTTTTTTGCATTTTCACAGCTCCCAAAATATCATTAACGCTTCTAAATATTTCATTCTGGCACATGTGAAAAGACTTACTGAGGTTTCAAGTCTCTTCTAGGTTTTCAAGGGAAATTTGAATTACATTAAAGCAAATATTAACCATAAATCAAGATCTAGACCTAATTTTCGCATTACTACCTGAAGGGTATTTTAGCTAGTACAACACAGATCACTCTGGTTTGACATAACAACATTCACTCTGTTTACATGGTTTTCACAGAAAGCCAAACCACAAAAACACAGTTCACAGTACTGTTAGTCTAGTCAAAGTCTAGGCACTCTTGTAGGTTAGCCCAGGCACAAATTCCAGTTTGTATAGAGCTCTCAGTGATTTCCAGCCCACTGGGACAAGGAAACATTTCTCTTTAGCTTTGTGTACTCACTGGTTTTTCTTCTGGGTTCCCATTGGGCACCTCCACAACTCTGAGGTCATGGTCCACCTGCAGCCTTGCCCTTGTAACAAACTGGATGACTGATGAACTGTCCTGAGGAGAATAAAGAGGAACAACTGGACTTAACAACAACAACAACAAAAGCACCAACCTCCCGTCAAAAAAAGCCCAACAAACCATCAAACTACTGCCAGTATAATAAATACACCCAGACAACGCTTAGTGAAGGCTAGGTTGGAGTTAAGTACCAGCCTGGTTACAACTCTGCTTTGAAAAAATATACTTTATGCTCATAAAAGATATACCTGAGCACATTGTTTCAGATTATAGAAAAATCAGGTATGTTAGACTTTAAACACATACTTTGTATTTGGTTTGTTAATATTTCCCACATTTATCATGAAAGCAAGACAGAGAATCCAATGACACAGGCAGGCTCAATATTAACTGTGAAAAATGTACACATTTGTTTTTCAAGTGAACATAAAAATAATATACAGAAAATGAGATAAACTACAATATATCCCGGGGGAGAACCTCTTATTTGAATCTGTGCATGGCAACTATCTTATTCACTGTACAATTCCTCTCATTAATACGTATTTCTCCAATAAAACGCCCGGTGCATTTTAACATGCACATTTCAATAAGATGCCATTTCAACTTACAGATGACTCACTTGTATGTGGTTTGCCTTGGGAAGAGTATGTAATAAGTAGAAAACAGCATGCACTGGTGATACTCAAACATGTGTAAACACTCTATGTCTTTTAAGGGAGTGTTGCTAAAAGTAATCTTAGAAGGGACCCAGCAATGGGATGAAGCCTGGCTATATCCCAAGAAGCATATTTTGCATGCACTCAGTTGTAATCTATGTAAACTATGTAAATATGTAAACACTACTTATTTGCATATTTCTGCATTTCTATAAGTATGTAACAAATATCTGAAACTTCTGGCCATGTCTGTACTTCTTCTTTTCAAATATGAACAACATTAACAGACTTATTGGTTTCAATTGGAAAACCTCAAGACTATTAATTGATTTCTAATAAGGGCTGCCTCTGATGCTTTTAATCTAACAGCTATGAAAGACAGGTTTATTTTAATAGGTTTATGTTATCAGTCTTCTCCCTCAATTATCTTATTCCCTCATAACCTTACAGCATCTCGCCAGAATTAGTCAGCATTTTTTTAAGTAAAGGAACGTAGGTCAAAATGCAGTAAATCACAAAAAATATAAAAAATTTACTGTCTCATTCAGCAGCTTCAGAGAAGAAAGAAATTAAATGCCAACCATTTGTTTATTGCCACAAATGTTAAGCTCAGCATTAATGTGGTCATGATGCATCTTCTTTGAATAACAATAATTTAATAAACAATAAATTATTTATTATTTATTTTATATTATTTTAATTATAATTTTATTATTTTATTATATTTATTATTTTATTTATATCATTTTATATTTTATTATTATTATTATTTAGTAATAATAAAATACTTCTATGTCTCTCTTTACACAGGAAGATAATACATAGCTGGTCACAGTGTACATTCACTTACATTTTTTTAGAATGAAAACTTACAGATATAAATGAGATTTTCAGAAATCTCTAGCCTAAACATCATGCACACAATTAGGGGTCTCGTTTGTTATTTTTCAACGTATAAATTTCTGAACTAAATTTATTTCTATTCTAATGAGTAATGGGTAAGAACTAAGATTAACCCCTCTGTACACCCTGTTAATGAGTAGATCTGTTTTTTTTGATACCACTATTATTTTTCACACACTAATAAAGAGGAAGAAATGGAAGTTTTGAGTTTATTGGTTCACCTAAGCACACTTAAATTGGCATTGAAGACAACCTACAAGGAGACCACATACTTTCTTGAGTATCTCGGTATTCAGCAGCATGTAGATATTTATATCACAGGACTCTGCTTTAGGTAGTGAGCTTATGTTGCAGTGTAGAATTAAACAAGATCTGCCTGGTCTTTCACAGTCCTACAGGAAATATGGAAAAAGTTGTTAGGCAAAGGAGGTAAAAATTAAATGATAAATGAAAAATTGTAAAATTCAATTATAAATGATAAACAGCAAACACACCACAAAACTAAGTTATATAACTGCTATAATACAGCACTCTTGCACTGAAACAACAACTTTCAAGACCTGAAGATAGCTGGCTACAGATGCCGAAATGAAAGGAAGCCAGGTAAAATTCAGTCCCCTACAGAGCTGCTGAGCCAGGCAAGCATTCAAAACTGAAAGGAACAGGACTGCTGCTGAACACCAGCCCTTTGTGTGGGTCAGGCAGTGCAGTGACCCAGTGCTCCCACATGCCTTTGAGAGAGCAAAGGCTCTGGTTACCAAGTGTGTGCTGCCACGTCAGCTAATTCCCTTTCCACTGCACTTCCTCAAACCTCCTATTTACTCTTAAAAAACAGACAATTACAATCATTACATGTCCCCCCAGCATGAACTATCTGCTTCAGATCGTCATGCCAAACCATGCAAACTGTTTTGTAAAATATGCTGTATGTTCTAGTGATTCCATAAGCAGTACTGTTTCTTACCAATACTTTTCTGCCAGACTTCGTGAAAAAAGCAAATATTGTGTGGAAAATGTTTTCATTTTCTTGAGGAACAACACATGGGCTGTGGCTTCTATGGAAAGAACAGCTTCCTTTGTCCTGGCCAACCTGCATGCACAATTATAAATCACAATTATTATTCAGAATTAGTGAAATTACACAAGAAGGTTGAATTAGCCTGTCTGTAAAAGCACACCTTAATCTGAGCTAAATGTCTGGACTCCTATTAATAGCCAAAAGAGAAAAATAACCACCTTGGGAGTCAAATAACCCTAAAGAAAGTATCTGAAGTAAGCCAGATAACCATGCACTGGAAATGCTTTTACTGGACAGGATATGAATATGTCTAACCTAGCTCACCTGTACGTGTCTGGAGATAGAGGAGAAAAACCTCAGCAAAATATATGTTATGACATAGCATTTTAAATCAATAGTTGTCCTAGTTACAGAAATATTAGGCAGAGTTTAGCACTAGGGCTGACCCAAAAATCTTCCTCTACATCAACCCGCACAAGTTTGTTTATTGTTTCTTTAAGACTTGGAGTCAGAAGCAGAATCTCTATGTTTTACCTCAGTTCACAAAACCTGGAGGGATGCTTTGTGTCTTTAAAAACAGGGAACAGAAACATGGAGCTCTGTCCCCTCAAGCATTTCAAAATCCCTTCAGACGCTGCCATAGGCCATTTGCCGGGGAGGGGACAGACTTGCCCACTGTTGCCTGCATCTGGCACGCCAGAGGTCAGAGGCACTCCACGAGTTCCAGCCGCTGCCAGCAGCTGCACCACGCTAGGGAGAGCCCCGGTGGGTGGCGTGGAGTAGGCAGCACAGCAGCATTGACTGCTTTTAGACAAATGTCGCTTTTCCAGATTTTTTTGTCCCTGTTCTCTGTTGGTTATTCGTTTGGCGGAGCAGGGGAGGCAGGGAGTTTTGGAACAACAAGCAACAGGCTTGTTTGCTGTGTTGTTTCCTCTCTTGGCTATGGGGCCCAGGGATGGGATTCTCCACCATTTTATCTGTGTTCCCCGGGACAATCAGGGGGATCTCCTCCCCATTTGTGCGTGGGCGTTGAACCATTTGCAGTTCACCATTTGAACCATGTATTTGTTGATTATTGCTGTTTTTGTTAAGTAAACCGTTATTTTCTTCACTTGTATCTCTTCGTATTTGTCTTTCCTCATTAGTGGAAAGGGGAGAAGTTAAAACTAAGGGGAAGCAACTTATTTCAGAGACCTCACCCCGTGAATTGTCTTAAATGAAGACAATAGTTTTACCCTTTGTACTAACTTTTTTGATGTTTTGGCCAACTCAGGTGCACCCCTGTTTATATCAGAACTAACAAGATAAATCTTGTGTAAATGCACAAGCCTAGGCACTAAGTCTGTTCTTTTACCTTTAGCAGAAATAGTACAAAGCCACCTTTTTTGTGTCATTAGCTTACTCACTTGCCCAAGAAAGTGGATGACTGAGCCAAGTAAGACTTGAAAAGTACCAAACTGATAAAATGAGCTTCAGTCAAGATAATCTTGCTCAAGAAAAGCCTTCTCACTTTTTGCCACTAACAAATATTTACTGAAAAAAAATGACCAAAATTTAATAAAAAGTAATATTCAAAGTAATAATAAAAAATAATATCAGCAAATTCTTCCTGCTACTATACTTAAAGTCTGTAAGTGAGAGAGGGAGATTTTCTCACAAACCACTAGCTGACATTCTTGCACATACTGCCGCTGACCTCCTCACATCCTATGACATGATACAAGACTGAAAACTTGTACCTTACTAAATTCATAAATCCTTGAAAGAGGGAAAGAAAAAGCTGCTACAGCTGTTACAGGTCTGCCTAATTTTTAAATGCTATTTCCAGACAAGTGATATGTATGTCTCTTTGAAAGTGATATAGATCACCTGTGTGCTTCACTGGCCCACAAATTCTTCATAATCTGTTCTTTGCAGTATGTGTATCCAAAGTTTACAGACTCCTTGGGCTCATCTGAAGATAAAGACTGATTTGTCTAGATCAGCTGAAATGAGTTTTCATTATTTACTTTAGGTAAGAGATTCACAAAGCCCACAGACATTTATTTCTTTGATCTTTCACAGGTAAATTAGATCCACATCAACTAGAAGGCTTACGTTAAATTAAAAAGTCAGGATCTATTGTGACAGATGAGTATTGTGATGATTGACTCTCACAATTAACAGACAAATATCATGTATGTAGGTTAAGAAAAGTTTTATAGATTTATAGTTATGTTTTACCCCATTGTTACCAAGGAACACCCGGGGCTGGGACATTTGGGAGGGTTGGATTGTCACTATGGCAACACCTGACCTCCAATCAGGATTTGAGGAAGAGATCTCCACCACTGGACAACGAAGAAGGGTCAATGGACAGAACTTTGGGAGGGGCTAAAGGGTTAAAAGGTGAAAGCTCCATTGTGTGGGTGAGCACGGGGTGGGGAAAATCCTTTGCTCCCAGCATTGTAACCTTTTCTCTATTCAGTCCTCTACTGTATTTTGGATAAGGTTTAATAAACCTTTCTAAAATTATGAAGAGGGAAGTAGAAATGGTTTTTCATCATGTAAGATTACATCACTCTTGGGAAAAAGTGTCAGGAGGACATTTCAGAGTGTAACAGCTGTATGTAAAGCATATCATGTACACTCCACACACACCACAGCCTAAAAAGCCTGCAGATTTTTTAATAGGGCTGTATGAGAATAGCATGTTGAATTTATTGCATACATAGGGATCACCATCTCTGACTTTCCCTGCATGGTGTAGGGATTTATGAGAATACTTGGGCCTGGTTTGCAGCTCCAAGAAGGAAGTACTAGTGCAAAGGGGAGAAACACCACACATTTTCCCAGAAACACAGAGAATAACCAAGAGCAGCCCAAGAAGCCAAGTCACCTGGGAGTGGTTGGAGTTTCTAGGAGAAATAATATAGCTGCTGCCTCTGCACATTCCTGTTCTGCTATCATCTCTGTTTCCCACCTTCAGGGTACTTGCAGCATCATCTCTGCCCATCTGTAGCTACTCTCAGAACATGGCAATTTCTAGCAAGCCTTTGGGGCCTTTCAGAAATTGCTGCAGTTTAGCAAACTTTTAGCAAACAGTTTAAGAGTTTAGGCCACAGTACCTGTAATATAAACTTATCAGGTAAACTGAAAGCCAGTGGCCCCTTCTAGATTTATCCTCAACCCATTAACGTGCATCAAAGGCAAGACCTCCCATTTTTTCAGGGCTTTGTATCCAGCACAAGGTGTCAGCCTGGGGGAAGGAAATCAAATACCATTTCAAAGTGGGCTGGACAGGACAGCTAAGGACCATGCACCATATGTTGAGGACCTATTGGATATTATCAGCTGATGTGGGGTGAAGTATGTGCAAGTGATAGGAGTCTCTTGGAAGAATGAGACAAAAAAACAGGAGGAAAACTGGTTGTTGCTTCCAACAAAGCATGATATACAAGCTCCCTGTTGCACTGCTGTATATAAGAAGCCAAGGGCTATTCCTGTATTTATTGGCTGACATTTTACAAAATAAATGTGCCAGCAAATATATATCTTCAGCTCATTCCAAATACTAGCAACACTAGATTTCCACTAATACAAAAGAATTCATTATGATATTAAAACTTTAGGTTTCCAAGCTCTTCCAGTAAGTCTGAAATTCCCCTCTTCAGCTAAATCATCAATAGTTGTGGAGGAGGGCCTGGAAGTCACTAGAACTAAGTTGATACAAAGCAAGGTGGAAGGTGGAATCCAGACGTGAGTGCATGTGATAAAACAAAACCCACATCCAACCTCAGAAAAAGCGTGTGGGCAAGTTTAGGGAAAACATTATGAGACACAAGATATTTGGAACAGCAATTTTACTTCCAGGAGACATGATCAAGGTCAGAACATAGGCCAGTCATTTCACAAAATTTTTAGCATTGTTAAACTCTGTAATGGATGCCTTTCTCATCATCCCTGGCCTATACTGACTCCAAAGGACTAAGAGTTTGGCTGTGGTCTGGCAGAGAGTTTTTACATATTTTCTTCTGTATGTTTTTTAAAGCTGATTTATTTGTGTATTAATAACTAAGCAGTGGTTCAAGTTTTCAAACTTGAAAAATAAATAACAGATGTGTTTGTCTGTCTTTGTTGCTAACCGTAGCACATTCATCCTCGTATTAGGGGAAAAATGTATGCAAGTATTCTGATTCACAGATACTGATTCACCCTTTATTAAGTGAACAAATAATTGATAAACAGGGTTAATCTAACATGTCACACTGAGAAAAAAAGGGAACTGACAAGAAATTCCAGACAAGGTCAGACTCAACAGTAGACAAATAAGTTATGTAAATATGTTATCTGACTACTTGCACCATATGCCAAGAATGTTTAATATTCACAGATAATGAAATACATTTGAATCAGAGCTGTCTTGTTGATTCTGGCAATAAATTTAAAGAACCACTGAAAAACCAGTAAATAATTTAAAAAATTAACCCAGTTTACCCAGCTCTTGAAAGATTTCAACTAAAAATAGCAATGATGGCACAGAAAACCATAAGTCCACAGATACAAGAGGTAGCCTTACAAGGCCATGAGAAGAGGCAAGCAGAAACAAAGTGGAGATGCTAAAGCATTAAATCAGCTTAAGAGGGGAAGTAAACCATAGTCCTTGCTTCTGCTCCTCTAGACAAGTAGACAACAGGAGAATGCACCAGATGCATATTTGGCATAAATCATGCTGATTGGAACACTTTTAGATGTTTTTCTGATGCACTTAATATATGGCTTAAATAAATAATCAGATTTGATAAACATGATTCTTGCAACATTGGCCTGGTCTTGTCCCTGCAGCCAATTTGCACATACTTAGCAAAAATTCCCAGAATTACTGCTCTCAAGAAGTAGTGATTCCTACCCAGTTTTGTGACAGAAGCAAAGATCTTCTCATATGAAGTTCCTGACTGACAAGACAGCAGATTCCTTCCTAGACAGAGCTGTACATGCCACATGTACACAGTAAGAAGAAAAACTGACCACTTGGTATGATTTAACCCTGAGGTCCTCAGAAGATTCAGGCCTAGGAATGAATGAGCACCACCTTACACAAAAATCAGCTTACCACTAACATTCATGTGCTCCCTATATATTGGCCTCTAGCAGGTGAAACCCAAGAAAGGGTCACTGAGAAGTGCTTTTCCTCTCCCCATGATGAACTGTGAAATGCTTTACCAACATATGAGGCAATATGTAATTCTCAGGGTATGTCTCTATTTTAAAAGCCCCTGAGATCACTTGGCATTTGATGTTCCATCAGCTAGGTTCTATCTGTCTATATAGTACATCCTTTTCTGTATTAAACACAAATAAGCCCATGTTTGTTCTTTACCTAATTGTTGGACTTTCCCTATGGGCTGTGTTGATGTTAGGATGAGGAGCAATGAAGACTGTGCAGGTAAGTACATTCCCTGCAGGGCTCAAACAACTTGTGTGCTTTGTTTCACTAAAGCAGATGTTTGAATGTATCAGAAAGGTGTCTAAGACCTAAACTCTCTTTAGAAGCAGTGGAGAAGAGGTAGGACTTTCAAGGGGATGATTTTCCTTATCTAGTGTAGACAACTGAAGATTAAATGGGTCATTTTCATTCAAAAAACCCTCTTGAGGGGTGAAGGAGATATATTAAATTAAGCAGAAAATGTCATTTGTTTCCAAGACATCCTCAGAATTTCCTCCAAGAAATGGATTATTGATACTTTTGATATCATCTGGTACCTCGCAAAAGGACTGGAACGATAGACTTTCAAAGCCAGGAGAGGAAACCAATACAGGATGCTTATTTTCACTCTGATACATGAACAGGGAGGAAAACCCTTCTGTCACCACATATACACAGATACCATTGTTTTAAATGCTTCCTTGTTCTTTTGCTTCCTTCATTTACACCACAAATCTTGCACATTAGTTAGAGAAGAGAAAAGCTAGTCTAAGAGTCAGAATTTAAAACAGGACTGTGTATTAAAAGGATTTACCAAGCAGTTGCTGTCTGAATTTCCTTCTTCATTGTTTTTGGCAGGAAAAGCTTTGCCAATGGAAAAATGATGAATTCTTACACTAACTCCTTCAAAATAAGAAAAAAAAATTAAAAATGGTAGACTTTCTTTTCATTCAACAGGAGGAGCTTCCTTCTCTAGCTAGGAAGCTTACAAAAAAACCAACTATATATATATTTTTCCACACCACAGCAAAACTCCTGATTACTACATGATTATTCATGGTAATCTGCCAAACTTCCTGCTTCCTTCATCATTGTCATAACAGATTATTTATATATCCATTCTATTTCACATCTTTTTTTATCTGAAATTTCTTTTTATCAGAAGGCAAATAAACCATCTTTTTCAAAACTGGAATTCACATATTCAGCAAAAAAACAGGAGCTATGGGCTATTCACAAAGTAGCAACAGTTTCAGCTGACCAAAAACATCAGTCAAACTGCCACTCATATGAAAGGTCATGATTTTTTGGGGGGACAGTGTTGTAAAATTTCAATACCTAGGTTATTTGACAAATTTTACTTTAGTTTAGAAGCTGATAATGAGCAGGCCACAATTGGACAACAATATCATGCTGCTGTGCCCTTATTTAATATATAGATCACAGTGGTTTTTTCCCATGTTTCAATGGCCTTGACTTCTATATTAGACTTTACTGAAAGACAATTAATGTTTTAAATTCAAAATGCCTTTTCCAAGAACATTCTCTTTAGAATTTTCAAAAGAAATCCACTGCTTATACAAATACCATAGCACTTTTATATCTAGAAGATTTGGTCAAAAAAACTGAAAAATGTCTGAGAATTTGTTAAAATCTCCCTAAGCAAAAATGTTTTCGAACAGTCATTTAAAAAGCAATTAAAGTGAAAGAGGCAGGAAGGTCAGAAAGTACCTGTACAATTTTCTGTACAAATTTCTGTAGAGTATATTCCCTGAAATGAGTAATTTCCTCCAGTAATATAGCTATGTTTTTTAATATGGTGCCAAAATATGTGTATGCCAGTGTGTGTGTAAGTCATTGAAATGAAGAGAGTACATGCAGGATGACTAACACAAAGGGCTAAAATAAATCTTGCTGTAAGTGAAAAATGTTCCTGTACAATTTTTCTGTCAAATGTCAATTCATTTTTCTTTTTTCTTTCAACATTCACAGGAAGAGATCAATCAACTTAAAAGGTAAACGTGTAAAAGGAATTCTCTTAAATTCTTCCATTAATTCATTCAGTTTTTCTTTACTTTTTTAAAATCTTACTGATATCCAGCTATCATAAAGGCACAATCCAGATCTCACCTGTGTAGAAAGAAGTGTGAAGTGAATATGCCAAACATAATAGGACAACTGGAAGACTCCTCTTTGTCCTTGCAAGAGAAGGACTTTTTATTTTGCTTCCTAAACAAGAAGTGATGGGAAGGGTTGGACCAGGAACTAGTGGCCTGGGCTAACTGGCCCATTTAAGGTTGATTGTTTGAAAGGTTGTCCATTTAAGGGATCAGGAGTCACAAGACTGAAGTTCAACCCATTTTTCCCTCTTTGTAAATAATTCTCAAGATCTAAGCTTAGAAGCCTAGGGAAAATCAGGGAAACTAGATGGCTTCTTTTTTATCAGTGGACACTGGCAAGTGCTTCTTCAGAGTTGCTTCTGTGCCTCTCTTCATTAATTGTTAGAGAGCATAGTAATTTAAATACATTCTATTACTAGCAATTACTAAAACAGTCATTAGTAGACTTAGACATCAAGAGCTACATGCAAGGAGGGAGCCTATCAAAAAACTGAGAACAGTATTTCTTTCCCTCTTATTTTCAAATTTTCTTTTACATCATTGCCTAGACTGAAAACTCTTTCTGAAGAGACTGTCTTGAAACATATGAATCTTACTTTCCAACAAGATTCTTATCTCAGTGATGATGATAATATGTTTTTTATATTCTTGATACTGATTCGACAAACAGGCTCTACTTAGTCCCTCCAGTGGAGGGAAGGGGATCATCCAGTTCAAATAGACAAATTTGGTCTGCAACTGTTAATTCCTCATAATTGTATTTACCTTCAATGAAAAGAAAACAAACCAGAATGCAAGAATCTGATCTCATTTCATAAAGTCAGCACAAGAATAATCCTGGACACATTAAGTTATGAACAGCTTCAGGAAATACCGTGGTTAATTTAGTAGGAACTCCCATTGTGAAAATCTTCTTGACGATCCTAGAAAGCAGCTCCTTGGCTGCCAGCCAAGGTCTTGTAGTGCTTCCCTTGCCCTTGTGTATCTCTAGCTGGATACACAAAGGAAATTACTGATCATTCAGTTAAAAACCAAAAACATACACAAATATAATGAGCACTGTTTTTCTTCCTGGAAGAATAGATAACCAATGGCTTGAAGAGTGGAGAATATACCTTTATGTTAGGACTACCTTCTCTTCTTATGTGAAGCTCTTCAATGTCATCATCTACACTATTACAACATTTTTACTAACAAGCTGAGGTATTTAATTTATTATGTTTTTAACCTGGCTGGTTTTTAACCTTTGCAAGAAAGCAAATACAAAAATTCATAAAAACAAGCAAACAAACAAACAAACAAACAGGTACTAATTTGACTTAAATGTTTCCAAAATATCATTTACCACTGCAGAATGTATTTACTATGTAAAACCAATGTCAGAGGTGAAATTTTCTAGCTAAATTTGAAAATTTCTAGTATTTCTATTCATTAAAAATTAATAGGGAGGAAGTTCAATTATTTTGGGGTTTTTTCCCCTAGTTTTCATAAAATTATCCATTTTTTTGTTTACTTCTGGCTTTTATTGTTGATGCATTCCCTTTGTATATTGGAGGCTCTGTTGGGGGAAGTGCTGCAAAAACTGCAGTGCTGCTCCCAATAGCCCTTGAATTGCATCTGAACATCTCTAAGGCAGAACTACAAGTGTCAAAACATCTCCATGATCTGAATTTGTCTCGAACAAAATGTTAAAACAGTTTCTGGAATAAAGCCAAAAGCTCAGAATGGCAGGAACATGGGAAGCATGAGGGCTGTAAGACTAGCAGATAATACTTCCTATTAGCACCTCCCAGAGACACAGACTGTTCCAGTGAGCCATATGTGACTGTCTTCCTGCTATTAATTTTTGTGCCTGGAAGACTAGTTCAATCAACACAATATGAGAGAGTTTACTCCTGAAACTATCTTGTGTAGTTTATGTGTATGTGAGACAAACTCTAGTGCTTTAACTATACATTTTGACTCAAAAATTTCACTGCCTTACTGTGTATCAGAGAATGGCAATAGAATAACTTTAGCTTTAAGGTAAAAACCATTATGACATCAAATCCCAAGTTCTGTATCAACAGTGTATTTTACAGATAACTGACAATTCCTAATCCTCTGTATTAATGACAGCTATTCTCAACGTTTTGTCAACACTGACAGCTAGAATGGGTAGATTGCAGGCATAGAGAAAATAATGACGGAAATACCTGCAGTGTCTGAAAGGATTCTATCACCATACTATCTTTATTGAAGTCTAGATTCTGGGAATAAGCAAAATAAGCAAAACCTTGAAATATTTAATGATTATGCTTACAAAAACTGTCTTGGAGAAACAGCTGTTGTAAACTATTTTCTAAAGTTCATCTCCTTTTAGGCTTCCTTGTTTAATTAGATCTATTTTATGAAAAGTTAAAAAACTCCATGATTTTAGTTCCCTTTCCAGTCAATAAAAACTCACTGGGAGAGAGCAGTAGGAAAGAGAGTGGGATGCCTTCTCTGTTACAACAATAAGACTTGGGATACATTGGTTCTAGTAAGATTTGGGAGACATTGGTTCAGTGCCTGGCTCCGACACAAATTTCCTGTGTGAAGACAAGCAAACCTTTTGGTGTTCCAATTATGTATCTGTAAGGCAAGGATTAACCACTGTCCCAGACAGGATTTTCTTGGCTCACATTTATTAACATGCTAGAGGTATTTAGAAAGTCACGTAGGAGAATTCTACTGACCATGTACCCAAAATCAATACTCAAAATTACTGGAATGCCAGTGTGTGAGGCAAACATCTCTCATAAAAACATACTTGCCTACTACCTGCAAAGAGGTCTCCCAACAGCAGTTTAACATTTCTACAAAAACAAATTTCAAAGTACAATTCAGTAAAATAATGTGCAGAGCAATGCAACCTGTTGTTGGGAGAAAACAATACAAACCCTGCTAGCATTTATTACCACAGTGCTCAAGACCACACCACTCAGCTGGGACCTCCTTTATAGAGTGACTGATTTTAGAGAAGATACCGAGATTTGGGGAGATAAAATCCATTAGGAAGACTTCCACCTCTCTGTGCCTGCTGTGAAGACACCCTCTCCTACAGCACACAGAGACCAGGGAACCAACAAGGAAACGGGTCATGATACTTTGACAGGCAATGTGTCAAAGGAAAGGTGATCTTCTGTATATAAAGCTGGACTAAATAAACATTAAAAAGCAATGCCACAGAAAATGATACATATGCTAGAGAACTAATTAGGTGTGGTTGGCAAATTGAGTCTGTCACTACTATTGCTTCATACAATATTCCCACGTTTCTCAGTCATTCTGTCTTTACTGCCCATCTGTAAGCCATATCTATATTTATCTCGTACCTTCCAACAGCAAAAATCTTTGAAATCTGCTTAGAAAGACCTTTTAGATCTATATTTACACATCTTCAGTGACACAGTTCCCTACATAATAGGTAATACTTTTCAGCTAAAAGGCTAGAAAAGTAACCAACAACATGAAAGGATAATACTTCCTTTCAATAATCCCAAAAGCTGGTTTCATTTCACACAGGCAGATTACTCTGAATTTCAGTAATAAATTTATCTCAGTAAAAAGTTTCCATCTTTTGGTCACCACAGTGCAAATGATGGTATTTTAGTGGTCTAACAAAGGTTTTGAAATAAATAAATAAATATTAGAAATGAAATCTAAGAATTTGTCTACCACAGTTTATGTTGAATTTCTTTGATATTGACAGAAAATTATCTTTTGAAAAGCACTGTGTTGAAAGAAGAGCTTTCTCTATTATTTACATTTGTTAAAAGAATACTCAAAAAGAGCAAATTATAACACGGACTATAGCAAAATAGGTACAGATAATGTATTCAGACCTAGCTGATAACTGCAGAAAAAACCCCAGGGAATCTGAGTCAGCTTGGTAAAGCATCCTACTGATATTACATACACCATTTAATCCTCCCTCAGTCAGGGAGAACTGATTAAGACACAATCTTCTTTGCAGGTGTGACTTGTGGAAGTGTTCTCTATATTTCCTTCAGCATCAGCCTGACCTAGTTTTACACGGCATTGTAGGAAACCAGGAACATACAACTAGTTGTCTTTGCCCTAGCTGAGAGAGAACAGCCAATACTTGGAGGGGTTCAGCTGCTTACGATCTGGCCACAGATGCAAAGAACATTTGATTGTCTTAAAAAGCAACTGATTCACTGAGTTTTGGTGGACTTCTTTTGTTTTAGTTATCAGTGGCTCTCTGTGCCTCTCTGGGTTCAGAGTACATTGTAACATACTCACCATCATCTGCTGAATGTGAAATATTTCAGCTCCAGTGGCAGAGAGGCGGTTTGGAATTGAAATATCAAGAAATGCTCCAGGAAGAGTGCTTGGCCCAGCATTATAAATCTGTAAGAGAAAAAATAAATACAAATAAAATTATATACTTGACTTCTCATAAATGGGAAACTACTGTAGATTCAGAGCTGGAAGTACAGGTAAATTTGAAGAAATACAAGTACTTTGCAGGTTTTTCAGTGTCTTCAGACTGAGACTTCTTTTTCAAGTGCCAGAATGAAGTCAAAGGATTAGCTTACCTAACAGTCTTCAGGCACAGCTCACATATCAAAGGAGAAGCAGTTTTGCAGCATAATTGGCAGCCATCAATACAAACAGTATCTTTTATATACAGAGACACTGCTAGTACACTGAATGTTTTGGCAATAAAATCTTGAAGGCTATAAGAAATATCACTGTCTCAGTTAACATTCTCATTTCCATCTGTTAACCACTGCATGATATTCTGCATGTGTTTTCCTTATGGAGCAGAAGCCAAACAATTACTGTGACTACTGGACTGTGGGTTTTCTGAATGAGATGCCAGGAGATGCATGTGAACAACTTCCATTCAAGTTCTGGCATTTTCAATAAATTACACTTTTAGTGGAAAATATTAGCTTTCTGTCACTCCCTGGCCCCCAAAATTTCAACAAAAGCTCAAAAAATTTCCCATCCTCCACTGAAATGTATCCAGTGAAAATTCTAAAATTTATGGAGTTTTGCAGAATTGAAATAATCCATGGAAAAAATTCAATTAAAGTAAGTTTTCATTTGTATCTACATTTTTTTATTAGGAAAAATATTTTCTGTTTCTTTCTAACAACACAAATATAAATGCATTAAATAGCATTAAAGTAAAAACATTAAACCCATTAAAATATTTACCCACACTGAGATACTACTGTGAAAAGATGTATCATGCAGTTGTTAATTGTGAAAAGTACAAATATTAAAACCAATAGGTTTTCATTCTTCAAACACTTTATATATGAAGAAATGCCTGACTGATAAACAGAACTGGTTTGCAATCCCAAATCCTCCTCACAAAAGCCCTGAGTCTCCAGGCAGGGGGAGAAATCCCATTACAATGCAGTATGAAAAATGCTGCATGAAATACAAACATAGTGTTTCGTGTTAGACATTTTAAAAATGTCTTTGATTATCTCACTAAGATCAGATATGAGTTATTGCAGAAAAGGCATTTTCTGTTTCCTTGTTCATATTTGATCTATTAGAGATTTTCACATATAAAAACTGCTATAAAGGCCCATATTTTTGTAACTCAACTCTTTCTCTTGCTTAAAGAACTATTATTTTTCTCCATCTGGAAAAGTTAAATATTTGGTAGGAAATAATTAGGCAAAGAGTGATACAAACAATCCTTTGCCTGTTGTGAAACTACCTTTTCTCCCTGATACACACAGTTATAAGGTTTACCCCATTATTGGAGAGCAGATGTGTGACTTGTTATGGTATAATTTTCAACTTCTGTATGGAAAAAATATTACTATTGCAACTGCTAAGTGTGTGCATGAGAGACAGGAGCATTTGCTAGGACAAATAGTGTCACTGCCAACACATAGATTCCCTCTCCCTTCCCTGTTATCACTTTGCTTTACTGAAAATATTTATCTAGTTAAAGCATCAGTGCATCCATTCTTCATCTGCATTAACCAATCACTACGTATGAGGAGGAGGAAGGGAAGAAGACCGACAAACCCCCAAGAAGGAAGAAGAATTCACAAGAATTAATAGCCTGGTTCACAAAAGCTTTTATGTCCTGAAATGCTCCTTTCAGTCCTTCAATAAATAGCTAAGGGCATTGTGTGCAGTGGGGGCTTAATTGCAGTGGATCGCAATCTGTTCATGGAGACAGACATGTTATTTGTTGTAAGCTGAGTTCTCAGCCTAGGAAAACAGAAAGAAAAAAGACAAAACACTGTTTTTCACAATAAATGAACCAACCTCTGCATGGCTTATCATTCCCTAGTCCCATCTAGCGGTCACAAAGGATTTGTAGGGCTTGTAACAGATGCAGTTACAGCAGTGAAACACAACACCAGTTAATGTTGGCCACATCACAAAAGTTTCTTATAATAATCCATCCATATATTTTTCCACATCAGGAACCCATCTAACTGTCTTGTGAAGTGTAATATATAAGTAACACTTGAATAATGCTAAGGTGCCATGAGGTATTTATTGAAAGCTTCTCATACATGTCTTTTTGATGACACTGTTGAGTCAGGGACGGAAAGAAGGCTCCAGTCCTCAGGTGGATCAGAAGGCAAAAGCATTTAAGGAAAATAGTGGGTCTTTTTATAATGTGACTCACTAAGGTGATACTTGATTGGTCTCAAAGTAGAAACATCTCACAACATTGGTGACTATGAATAGCACATTTTGGAGAGCCATATCTATAAAGAATGGTTACAGAAAGAGAGATAATAATTGTTTTAATTCTTTTGTCTAAGTTTCCCACAGCTTCTACACAGCTTCCCAGGATTTTCTTGGGAGAACCATGTCTCCCTGTGTTCAGAGGATATGTAATTACTACATTTAGTGTCCTTATCTCTCCCCTATACTGTAATCAGTAGTGCTATAAATATTTTCATGCTGGGGCATTTAGCAAGCCTGAATCCCTAGCACAGATGTGCATTTGTTCTCTTGGATAAAGGCTGCTCACTCCTTTGTTCAATGACCATGCCATTAAAAAGAATTACTCCTCCACTTTTAACCTGTGGCTTCATCCAAGGTGTGTCACTTGAATAACTAGGGCTCTTTACCCAGCATGTGAAAAAAGATGAAAGAGAAACAAATAGTAGGAGCTTTTTTCTCTATGGAAGTGAGATGCCATGTTTGCAATTCCTGTCATAATATGTTCAGATAAAGGACATATGCCATCCCTGAATGCTGTAAGTACTGTATCCAGTCAAGAATGTATTGTACAGCATTGTAGCAGGATGCTCTGCCTGAGTGGGAGTAAAACAGCTCAAACTAAACCCTCTTTGTGAAAGTTACCCATGATGGATGGAGAAGGGTAGTCATGCTGACTTTGGTGTTAAAGACTGCTGAGGCTTTTGAGAAGTGGATTTGTAAAGGACTCTCAAAACCAGACAGAAAGCTCTCACAGTCTTGTACCTCTGTATGCAAACATTGAGATAAGGTGTGCTGACTTAGGAAGGCCATGGAATAGAGATGACATTGCTGAGAGAGAGATTGGACTAGACACAAGTTTCAACAAGTTTCAAAATATGGCCTTGCAAAAAGATCAGATATTTTAGAGAACTGGAACTATGAAAGATGTATTGTAGCAGCACCACATGGGGTGAAAATATAGGTGATTGGTGTTAGAAGTATTATAGCAGCATTGTGTGGCAAAAGCTAATAGGCTGAAGAACACTCATAAGGTATTCTAACCAGGAAATAGGTTGGCTTCTGATATACTGACATGGAGTTTTACATCTCTTATGCCCCACCCTTCAAAAAGACTGATAAGGGAATAAAATATTTTAAAATGCCTCTCAGTTGCCCTGTCTCTGAAAAGCAGGGACTACCAACAGAGATTGACTCATCAATCCCAAAGTTAAGCATTCAGAAAGCATTTCCTGACAAAAACAAAGGAATCAACAAGTGATAGTACAGATAACTTGTCTAAAGCTGCTGAGCTGGCACAGATAGCCTAGAAACACGAGTGACAGTTGATCAGTTTACACTATAAAAGCTCAGTCCCATTTTTTTATCAGTGGGGACTTCTAACACACCACTTCCAGAAGAGAGTCTGGAGATCCTTCCCTTGAGTGGAGATGTCTCTCAAGGTTTCTCCTTGAGCAGAAGAGACTTCCTTACAGTTGCTGGTATTAGCGAGTACACCTATATAACCTTCAGATAAAAACTGTTGACCCAGCTGAGGCTAGGACTGGATCCAGTTGCATCTAGATTCCTCTCTGAGAAGAAGTTTAGAAAGCAAGGGAGTCCTTTCTGAACCTCATAACTCAACAAGAGGTCTTTATAAACCTTGTCCAAAGCTTCCATTCTGCCCATGACTGTGATCCAAAATCATGCACAAAAGCCCTTACCACACTCAGAATAAAATAGATACAAAACAAGAATGTGCTGTCAATCAGGAAAGCAGTCAAAACAAGGATGAGTTTTACCTGCAGCGTGAAGTTCAGAGACTGGAAAAGACATTCATGGTTTTCCAACTGAACAAAGTTGGAAGCTGCCACAGAATCACCGTAGAAAAATGAAGTAGGGAAGACTTCTCTGTAAGACCAAGATACAAATTTAGTACGCTGAATTTGTGACAAAAATGAAATATATTTGTGTCTAGCTGAATTGCACCCCTTCCTTTCTAGTCATGTGAAATTCTATGGGACCATTTTACATTAATCTATTTTTTGTGATTTGATTTCCTTTTGGCAACAGAGTTAGACAACACAAGCAACATCTCAACTGACATGGGCTAAAATCCCACCGATGAATCAGATGTCTTTTGATTATTTATCCTTTTTTCTCCTTTCCTATCACAAATCCTCCTTTCTGGAGTCCCTTGGCATGGTTGATTTGCTCAAGTCCCATAGCTTGGATTAATATGGGAAATCATTGCACTACCAAGTTAATCTGAAGAAATAGTATCTAAGAGGAATACTTTAAGTTGCATATTCACTAAAGCAACACTTCAATTTCATTTAACATTTACATAGCATTTCAGGAATAAACAGTTAATTACCTAAGTTTTACTACCTTTATTATTAAGCAGATTATTAAGGGAAAGATTAAGAGGGGGATAACCTGCTTTCAACTAGAGTAAAACAGTTCAAGTTTCCTTAATCACTCTTATCATCTAATCACACAGTAAAATGCAGGAGGATTTTATCAGAAATTACTTGGAAGCACAACACAGTGCTTCCTGCAGAAGAGGACTAGGAGTGCTTTAAGCATCGTTTATGTCTTCTTTTAATCTCGGGCTTCTCCACTATCTGGAAAGGGTCCTGGTGTAATTTCAGACAAACCTTAGTCCTCCCTACTGCCTAAAACTCTGCTTCCTTCCCAGGTTTTCCTTTGGAATCAGAGCACTTTGAGACAGGATTTTAACCCTGGTTAAGTACATTTCCTTTTTTCCTGCCTGCATCCTGTGCCAGCGATTGCTAGGGGAAACAGTGAAAGACAGATTTTCTCCTCCCATTTACAGGGTTATGCCAGAAGGCTTCTCCCAAATATGGTACAAGCCATTCTGGGCTATTTATAACCAGGAATGAAGTTTGCTCCTCTAGATTCAAATGTAGGACAATTAAACTAATAAAACAAGCTTCAAAAATATACTGTCCAAAAAGAAGAATATTACCAATATTACTATGCCTAGGAATGTGCCTCACAGACTAGGGAATAGAGGAAATAAGAAAATAAGCAGAAGCAAATTCTGTTTGTGGAATTAACAGAAAGGCAAACAGCTAGACTTCATCAATCTCCTTAAAATTCCAGAACATTTGACTGCAACCTTTGGCCTGGTGACTCTTAACCATTTCCTTAAAGACATGTCCTAAGGAACAAGATGTAGTTTACATCTTCTTTTTAAATTTAATTTTAAGGTCTATCATATCTACATCATCACTTGAATTTAAACACAATCACTAAAATACCTACTATAAATGTGATGGTAACTAATTAGCATTATTTAGGAAGTAGTAAAAATGAGGTACAGTCTTGAAATTAATAAAATTTACAGATATTGAATGAGATTGTCTTAATGATCAGGGAAACAAGGAAAAAGTAATAGTCTGGCTATATGTAAACAAAGAGAAGATGACACTCAGATGTTATTCTTAGGATGCTGCTGCTGCTGATTATTATTATTATTATTGTTGGTTTTGTTTTCATTTGGTGATTGATACTTACCCATTGATGGATGAGTCCACCTCATGCATCAGGGGCACAGACAGGATTAAAGTATTATCATGCAGACATTCAGTGCGTTCTAGGTTTCCACTATGTCAGAAAGGAAAAATAAACATACTGCAAATGGACAGCCTTTGCAATACATCACAGTTTCACAGTCACCATCTCTCTGCCTTGTACTCTGAGCCTCTGTATTTGAGTGATATCAGCTCCTTAAGAAAGTTCACCCAGCCTTGGAGAGGGCACACACAAAAAGCATGAGTTTTGTGGCTGTGACATGAACAGGCTCATGAAAAAAAAAAAAAGTACATTGGAACAAGGTGTGAATTCAAATGTCTGTGGGAAACTACAGCAGCCATCATAGAAAGTGGAGAGAAACAAGAACATTTAGACTTCCATGCAAGGGCTCAGTTTCTCCCAGTTTGACCGCATGTCACATTGTGAGTGACACACCTCACACAGGGTCTTGACTCACCAAATGAATAAATGTTTTCAGTGTACCTGCACTGTACTATAGCACCAATTTGCTGCCACCGCAAGCAGTTTTTTGGGCAAGACTCTTGTAGTGAATTGGCCATAACCTCTCAGCAATTCCACCCTCTCTTT
This sequence comes from Ammospiza caudacuta, assembly GCF_027887145.1. NCBI lineage: Eukaryota > Metazoa > Chordata > Aves > Passeriformes > Passerellidae > Ammospiza > Ammospiza caudacuta. Next base: position 55,635,123 of record NC_080593.1, on the reverse strand, counting down.
CCCCCTATTCCTGTACTTAGCTGCCAAAATGAAAGCACTTCTACTTTACATTGTGAAAGGCAGTTGCCTCGGCCAGTCATAACCAAATTGAAAAATGGAAAAAAGTGAACAATTAGCTCTCATTTAAGTCAGTTTGTTTCAGTGTGAATACTTTATGTATGAAGTCTGGGAAAGGTTCCTGTAATGCCTGTCTAGCACACAAACCTGCAACTTTTTGCAGGTTTGTGAGGGGTGACAGCTCAAAACAACAATCTTGAAAGATATGTTATAGGTATTTCCAATATCTTCAGTAGTACTCTGGAATCACTTTTGCCTTGCAGTTCATTGGATTTACCCACAAATCAAACTGGCAAAACAAAATATATGATCATATTTATTTGAGGACGGTATCACTGAGGCAACAGCAGGCAATAACAAGTGATACCATGCAGATTATGAGTTGCTCAGATTACAAAAATAGAGCCTGCTGGCTACATACATGCTTAGCTACAGCTCAGCTTTCTGCCACTGACACATTGCCTATGTCTGCTGATAAAATATGGCTCAGATAAAAAACTGCACAAATTTCACCCCTGGGAAAGAACCCCACTTAATAAAAGCTTTTCCCCTGAATACGCTCACAGAAGAGTCCAAAATTGAGACATTTCTCATCCAACATAAATACCGAGATACTATGGTGGCACACAGAATAAGCAAGTAGAATTCTAGACAGGGTTCATGGATATGTTCTTATCTGTTTCAAATGGAGTAAAGGTACTGTCAGAAAAGGAGAGCACAACTCAGTGAATCTAGCTCTAGAAAAACAGTTCAGACCTGGAAGCAAAGAAAAAGGTTTGTTGTTTTTTAAAAAACAGCCAAATAGTGTAAAAGAAATATAATGTGATGCTAATTATTTCTCCAATTGTTCCAATACTGAACCAGTCTCTTGTCACAGATTCTACTGCCAAATTTGCAGCTACATGCGACAGGCTCAGGAAGACACTTGAAAGGCAACAGTTGCTTTCCCATGACAGCATGACATAGCTTCCCTGACCAGCTATTTCTGTCAGACTAACTCCAGTTCTGTGTGGAAACAATGTCTTCATCTGTGGCAGTCTGACTGCAGCACAGGTACTTTCTCTCAATTTCCTTAAACTGACTTTACCTCAGGGCTCCCTGCAACTCTTGTGGTAGAGAGATTTTGTTACACTCATTTGACAGCAAGGGAATTAAGCAATTTGCCCAAAGACACAGATGAAATGAGGATAATCAGCATTGAGAATGGCACTACTCTTTTTGGAGGTTTAGCTCAATCCTTCAAAATGTAACTATTCTCTCTCAACCTTCTACAAGGAGAAACTTTCTCGTAACATCTCTAAGCATGTACTCAATGTGTAACAATTCGTTTATTTCTTTGCTCATCTAAAGGCACAGACTAGTAATTCTCATTGGTAGGGCACAGAAATATAAGTGAGATTACAAGAGCAAATTCTGTGCTATACAAGGTTGGAAAACACTGGTTGTGCACATTTAAAGCACTGCTGACCCATCTCTGCACTAACTGGCATTCACCTAGCAGATACTGATGTCTCTGACTGAGAAGCATCACAGGGTCATCTGAACACATGATGAACATCTGATGGAGAATACAACTTCGCTAACATGCAAGACATGGTGATGTGTCTCACTTTCATTGTCTCACACCAGTCCTGTGTACTGCAGGATCTTGTTCCCACCTACAGCTGCTACTGCAGGGGAGGACTATACCTTGTAAAAGCAGTCACTCAGCAGCTGCTACATCTTATCTCTCATCTCTATCTTTTTGTAGAGGTGTCATCCCATTTGGGAGGAGAATTCAGACTGAAGATCCTGATTTGGATACATAAGAATATGAATTTGGCTCATTTACACAGTAAAGGGGAGGAGGAACTAGTCAAACACCCAACACATCAAAGCAGCAGTTCACGGCCAATGTTACACAGCTGCACATTGGTTCCCATACAGACATTGAAGTGCTTGTTACTGAATCACCCATGCAGTATGCTTCTTCATGGTATATCATCTTAGAAGGCACAAAGCATGTGTCACACCTTTTATCCTGCCCAAGACAAAATGCCTATGCATGCACACTTTGCAACACCCTACTTCAATGCCTACCTGAAGTGCTCTTTGGGAAGCACACTATCTAGATGTTTTCCACAGTCTGTCATGGCTCACTGAAGATCCAGAGTGGGGAAAAATAGATACGTGATTTTAGCACCTAAAACTGGGATCCTTGACCATCTGATTAAAGCATTTATCTTTTTTGGTTTGCATCCCAGCATGTTTATTTCATTCAAATGCTGGAACAAATGGGTTGGGCTATCTTGTGCTGATCATCAGCCGCAACTGAGCTTGATACATGGTCCAAGAGATAGCCACTGAAACACAAGAGCCTTTCAACTGAGAGAATACAGAATGATCCTTCAGAATGTCAACTGCCTGGCAAAGAAAACCTGTGTATGATCCTACCTCATTTTTCAGGAAGCTTCAATACATAGTTTCTCTGCATCACCAAAATCCATGCATTTAGCCCCAGTAATTTAACCTAATTTACGTATCTACAGCTAATATCATGTAATTGTCAAACACACGTAATGCACACTTCATGGAACAAAGAACATCCAAGTCATCTAGACATATAAGGGTCCCCTTACCTTTGGGCAGTGACAAGGAAGGTAAGTGTTTCTTCCTGTCCGGTCAAATGGCTTGTGTCAAAGATCACATTGAACTCATACTGTGCAAAGAAGAAGCCATATTTAGAGACTCAGCATATTGTTTCAAAATGTATTTATTCTGAAACTTTATTTATATTTTACTGGCCTAATTTTACAAAAGTGGCATATTTTGATATGTGTAAGAGCACTTCTACTGCAAATAAACTTTAAAGTCTTAGTAATTGTGTTTGTCTTCACATACTATAGAGTTTGGGTTTTCCTTCGTTAAGAGAAGACCTTTACTAGAAGGTAAAGGTATTTCTTGAATATCTGCCTGGGAATGAGTCTTGCAGAGCAGGAGGATCACTGCCTGAAACTATGTCTCTATGTTATTTGTTGATTAAGAGATCTTTTGGAGGAATAAAGGCCACGCCACAGGCCTGCCCTTGGAGTCTTGGAGCAAGTGGTTCAAGCTAAAGCAGCATTCAGGACACACATCATAATGGGTGAAAACAGGTGCTAATTTTGAAATAAGAATTTTACTTTTGTGGATTACTTCTCCATGTAATTTTTCTGCCTAACTCCAAGACTTTGGCCAAGTGAAACAGTGTCCAAATCCATTGTAATTTCAATGGCTTACATTCTTATATTCTAGATAATATTTTACTACTGCATGTGTTTTTTCAATTCCATTTAAAATATTTTTTACTTTTTCAAAATAGCACAAAAGAGTCAATTATAAAAACTTTTATATTGGGTCAAAGGATACATCAATTCAAATGGAAAGGATTTGCTTTTGAAATGGAAACTTTCTGAAAAATTTCAGACTCATTTTTTTCAAGTCATCCTTAAGTTATTCCTCATTTTCTCACCTTTCTGGGTTGGTAATTTATATAAATCATTTTAGTGGCAGAAAGAACCCATCTGGATTTTTTAATGTGATAGAAGACAAAAAACTCACAGAGGCAACATAAGTAAGACAGAGAGTCCTTTTCTAATTTTTTGCAGAGGAAATATGTAGTTTTTCTAAGGCTGCAACTTTTGCACCATTTTTCAAAGCCATTTTACTGCAGTGCCCAGAGCACTGTCATTGGCCCTGTCTGGTGGGAAAAAGGATAGCTAGTCTCTGTAACTGTGAAAGGCTTGGATATCTGGCTTAGCAAGCTAGAGAAAGTATCAATCACAGACATTTAACAGAGCAGTTGGCTTTGCAGCCACTCTTTGAGACACAAGTAAATGGACCAATTGCAAATATCACAAAATTACCCCAGATTTGGATCTCATGAAAGGAAATCCCACACTGCACTTGAGGAAATCTGACTCCAGTAACTCACAAGCAATGCCCAGCTCCTCCTGCAAGAAAACAAAAAAGACCATGAGATTACAGATTTGGGGGGGGAAGAAGATTGCTAAGAAACACCAACATGATAAAACACTATGAAAATTAAATATTTCTCATCATAGCACTGTGTTGTACTTCCTTATTTCACATTAGTCAGACCAGCATTAGGAAGAAGACAGCGATAAGAAGCTTGCTCTAAGAGATAGATCATGAGGAAATACTGTGTGACTAAAAACATTCGAGTCAGGGAGTCAGCCCAAATCCTTGGATAACTCAGTTATTCCCTCCTTTTATTAAAAGAAAGCTTTCAAATGATCAAGAATGTAGGTTTTCTAAGGTAGTTTTTCCAGGTACCTGCACCACGAGGAGAGAAGAGTGTTGGGAGACAGTGACCAAACCATGAGACACACAGATGCAGAAGAGAAAGTTAATCTGGTTCTGGTGACATTCAGTGCCCTGATCTCTTGCCCTGGTCCACAAGATGAGTCATGCTGGTATGGATACTAACCTTTAGTGAGACAAGGCATAGATAAAGCAGAGGAATGAGCATCTCCTCACGCTAAACATTGTCTGTGGACAGTCAATAATTCAAATGCAAAATGTTAGAACAGCCCTATACTGCTTGAGTGGTGACTCCACTACAACAGAAATTCTTCTGGTGAATGGAGTGTTTCATTGCTCCATAAAATAAGTGCCTAGCTCCAGATGAGCACATTCCCATTACAAGATTATCAGGGAACAGTTTAATACTCTGCCACTGTGGACAAGTTCATGTCACTAAACTTTAGCAGTGTGATTCAGATCTGGAATCTTGCTTTGAAAAGCCTACACAGCAAGTGACTGCCATGTGATTTACATGTCACTGTTCCTGTGGTAATAAAAGGATGTAGAAAACAGTTCAGCAGACCAAATGCAGATGTTTAATTTAGACTGGGCGACTGGGCTGGATACCTCTCTAGGCCCTACTGTTGATTATAGCATCACCTGAACTATACTGCTTATGGTATGTGCTATAATACAAATACCTAAATTTTAGAGATCTCATTCTATAAATTAATTTCATTCCAGATATGCAGCTGACAATCTCTTTGCTACAGAACATAAAATTTATTTTACCTATTTTCACTGTTTATTGCAGTTTGCAAAGCAAAATGTACATGCTCATGTACCTTTCCTGAGTTACTTCAAATATGCACTTAAAAGTTACATTCTCAGCTGGAACAAGAACAAGTGGAAGGAGCTTCTTGAACCACACACTTGGGTTATAGGCATCTCCAGGAAATGCCTCTCTGTCTTTCACATTCTGACCTAAGCACAACATTAGTGCTCTACAGATATTTAGCTTCAAAATCATGGTTCAAATCAGGGCACATATTTCTAGAAAATGATAGATCAAATACTATCTTTCTTACCTGACTTGGACAGTATTTCACTGGTTTCATGAGAAGCAAAAATAATGTAAGGAGAAAATCAGTGCACACCTTGAGATATCTAATGGAGTGACATTACTGCAATACTTCTAAAATGCCAGAGGAGTGGCCTTCCCATTCAGTTTCTCTACGGATTTTTTTCCTTGCAATCTTTAGTAGACTTCATTTCTGGAAATATGAAAGATGGCACTGCTTAGCAAATCAAATACCTAGCTTCAGTATTACAGAGCTACCATCCACATATGTGATAGATTTTCTGCTCTAAAATGAACACAAAATAGAAAAACAAGTGCTTAATGGGCAAAATATCCCTTTCACTAGCCTTTTCCTCTCAGGAATCTGGAAGGTTCTCCAGTTCTATGAGAGTGATCGAGAGAACACAAAGTCTGGGCAGCTGCATAACCAAATGAAAAATTTCACACCTGTTTAAACCAAAACCATTCTCAGTTCTGGGTCATTCAAATGTCCCTTGCTAACTGGGGCAAACGATGAACTCTCTTCCATCAATGCATAGCCTGTGGTCTGTCAAGAAGTGTTTCTAATTACATAGCTGTCCACTATGGTGACAGTGACCAAACAGACCCAAGAAGCTGTCTCCTCTCCTCAAGGCCATATCCCTTCAGAGATGCCAAAGGCCAGGATAATTGAGAGAACCTTCATACTATTAACAGAAGAAGAGCACTCCTTCTTCATACATTGATGCCTTTATAGACCAGACAGCAGGCAGGCAGATGCCCATGGTTTTATTGGCTGTGAAAGGAAATTACAAGATAATGTTGAATTCACTAGTTTTCCTTATTGTTGCTTGGAACAGTTTAACAAATGCAGGAAAATTTACTTGAATGACTTTCTGGCTTCATTACATACTGTCCAGTTTAATGATTATTATTAATACTACATTACTGAAGTTGAGAGTGAAGAGTATGAAAAAGTTATTCTCTGAGAGGGTAGTCAATCAGCAACAGGCTCTCCAGGAAAGTGGTCAGGGCACCAAATCTGTCTGAGCTCAGAAAGTATCTGGACAATGCTCTAGGTTATATGGTTTTATTAGGAGTCCCATGAGGAGCTGGGAGTTGGATTTAGTGATCCCTATGGGTCCCTTCCAACTTGAGTGATTCTAGTAATGGTGTACAATAAAACTTTTCAATGCTAGGGAACAGCAGAAATGAGTTTGGCTTCCATCATACTGGTTCAGCCTCCCACAAATTTATAAATTAAAGGCTACCCAGAAAATTTTTCCCATGGACTTCTTGCCTTGCTCTGTGATTAAGATGGAGAAGCTCAGCTAATGAGTAAATATTTTGGTTTTCCTTCACTGCTCACTGTTTAGCTTCAGGCTTCAATTTCAGTGTGCTGTTCTGGAGGGAGAGAAAATTGTTTCTTTATGTGTTTTCCTATGGTGGTCAGCTCTCTAAACTCAATTTTCACACTGTTCCAGGAGGCTGAAGGTTTGGTGCTGCCTTATCTTACAAATAGGGAACAGCAGTGCAATTCAAGGCTTACAGAAACTGCAGACACCACTTCTTGCTGATGGATGTTAGGTCATGCTTTTGATGAGCAATGCTTCTCTATGATTATACAGCCCATTTGAAAAACTCAGCTTACTGCATGAGCTTGATAGCAGTTCCTAGGTTGCATAGAAAATATCACCAAAAGGGTTGGCTGTTTCCCTTCCAACATGACAGTGTGAAGCTTTATCTGGAAAACTTTCTTTCTGCAACTTTTCGGAGTGTTACATACTCTTAGTCAACCAGATAAATACTCAGATAATTAGTCAAATAACTGTATTATGACTTCATTGCAAATGTTGACCTAGTTATGAGAAATATGAAGCTCAGGCTGGCTCACAGTCTGTGTCTCAAAGTTCTTTGCCACAGAAAGGAAAGGTTCCTCATCATTATAACATGAGCAATGAAACACACAAGTTCAAGACATTGAAACTTCCTCAGCCTCATCTTGACTTCCCATTTTCAAATTAGACCCCATATGGGTTTTTTCCCCAAGTGAGTTTTGCATACCTGGTATGGGATGACTTACTGGCTAGCCAGTACAACCTGACCATTCTCTCTCTCACTTATGTCCAACCAAAACCCTCCAATCTTCTTGAGCCTGATCTGGCAGTTCATATAATTATATCTGGGTTTTACTTTTCCCAACATCATTCATTTCCTTCCCAAAGGTAGAACGACTCCTCTGAACTGATGTTGGCCTTGGCACCAACGCAGAGTCATCACTTCACTTCCTCAACTTTCTCCCCACTCATCTCCACCCATGACTGGTTGCAAGTTCCTTGCCTAAAACATCTCCTTAAGTTATCTTCCCCAGCCCATTATCTGCCCTTCAACACTGGTACTCCAATACCAGGCTTTTATCTATATGACAACTCTTCTACCATATTATGACTATCAGCAAAAGCAAACATTCATATAAGTACAGGTAATTTGTGTTATTTTGCATTCACCATGTTCTCACAGAGAAGGTGTGAATTCAACTATTCTAACACTCATTTATGACCTGTTTGCTCTTCGCTTCTCTAAGCGCACAACCTACAAGTAGATACTGCATCTGCAATGTCACTAAGGAGATGCAACAGAACAATACTAAATGTGAAAAGGATATTCCAGATGTGGCTCTCAACAGAAGGTGATAATAATCTCTGAACTTAAGGTAATTTATGTATTGTGTTGAATACTGCTGACTATCTGTGCTAGAGTTCACATCATACTGTTAGCGTTCAAAAACACATAATCACATAAGCGATTATATGTGGTGCTTTTATTAAGAGCTCTGGGAATCGGGGTATTAGAACCCAAATCTGATTCTGACCATACATTCGAGATGATCATGTTTTTATACTCTATTGTTATATAACCTTCATGTTAATTATTAAACTTATATTGTTCTATTGTATACATAGATTTCAGCTAAGCATAGCCCCCCTTTAAATTTCCAACATAGTTTCTCATTATTCCTCTTATGACTATATAATAATTATATATAATTACTAAACAATCATCACATCTAACAATTATATCATTTATCATACTGCTTATGCAGGTGCAGTGATCTGAGAAAATACAAAGCCTTTTCAGAGTTCTATCTTTAACATTTTCCAGGGCTCCACTATCAATACTTTTAAAAACTGTTCTGATTGCCTGTTATTTCTTAAGGAACTTTTGATTAAAACCACCAATGAAAAGCATTGAAACTTCATTAATGAATTATTAAAATAATCTGTATATTTTTAAAAGGGAAAAAAACTCAAGTTGCTAGAAAATACATTTGTCAGCAGTTTATATTTCTCTTTCCTTAGCTATACTCAAATTAAAGGTCTTTTTATATTGTTGTTATTTAAACTGAAAAAATCCTCTTCGCAAATCTTGGGTACTAGTGCATACATTCCAGAACCGATGAGAAAATGTCCTGGAAGTCTTGTGTTGTTGGCAGAACACTCCTGTTTTGAAGATGTTGAAAATTTACTTAACTTGTTCAGATATTTTTTTTTGTGATGCTGCTTGTTTTCCAAAGGATACAAGATCAGAATAACAAGAGTGAATTCCAAGGAACCCTGCATCTGTTGTGAGAGTACACACTCTTGTAACTGCCTTTCTTGTTGTTAGTAGTTTTCTTGTTCTATGGTGCCTGTCTGTGAACCAGTGCACTTAACACTACAGAGGATCATGAACAGTATCTTCATCCAAGAAGTCTTAAAATAAATTTCCTGAGAAAATATCACAAGAGAGGACTACTTGCACTGTCCACCTCATGCTATGCTAAGTCTCAAAAGTTAGGTACTATGCATCTACCTACTATATCCTCTCTGGATAGGCTTTATAACTATGCCCACTAGCTATTTGGAAATTCTCTGACCTGCACCAAAGGTAGAGACTTACACTGGGCACTGGGAAAATTTGCTAAATTTGTACCATTTTTTATTCTCATCATGGACCCTGACTAAAAGGCATACTTATTCCTCAGTAATTTCAATGTGAACTTTTTGTGAGAAGGGATACTTTCTCAAATGAGAATTTAGATGAACATCTGGATGTTTTGTTCCACACAACAGGAAAATTATATAGACCTGCATTTTAAGACCTTCTTACTTTTGGGAGATATCACAAAACATATGCCTGCTCACAGCTGGTAATCTGCTTTCTACATGCATGGCTTGCAAAGCTGGGTAGAACAAACATGTCAGGAACCTAAAATAAAGACTCATCTCTTTGATGATGTTTGAAATTATTCCTTCATATCACTCTTCATGATCTTGGTCTAAGCCCTTCAGTTGTGCTATCAACAGCTCATGGGTTTCTCCAGGGTTTGGAAAGCAAAACTTTTATTTTGCTCCTACTTATCTCTCCCTGCCTCTTCCTGCCTTCGGGCGTTAAGGATATAAAGATGTACCAATTAACTTAACAGCCACCTCCTCAATATACTAATGTACTTTCTTTCCACAGCAATTGAGGTACAAAAGTTATCCACATATGTGGTCACAGTTATCCACATATGTAGTCCAATTAGAGATGCCTGAGGTCATAAAAGACTAGGGATTTTTTTTCAAACAAAAGGTCTGGCTCTGACTGAGTTTCCTTATGACTGACAACAAGTACAGCTCAGAGTAATTTAATCTTAGAGGGCCCCTCATGCACATACAGCTTAGTTGTTCTAATACAAAATTCCACAGATACCACACTTTCCTCTAAAATAGTGCTTTGTAGGATATTTTAAAACTGCAAGAACACAAAGAGGATTAGTGTACTACTGCCTGGGAACACACTGGCACTATGCAAGAATTCAAGATCATCTGAAATCACTGAAATGGTGTGTCTGATCTACCTCAGATACTTCATAGAATTTGCTCTGATTGTCATCCTCGAAAGCCCTTTAAGCCTCTCTTTTTCTTCAGGTAACTAGCAGTCTGATGTCTGCTTTGTGTCTTTGTCAGCAGTACTCTCTGGTAGCTGAGCAGACAGTATTTCCTCCATGTTTCTGGGCTGGAACTTGCCAGCACAGACCTTCCCCAACTCCAATCCACAGCCAACGCCAAAGGCAACAGAAATTCACTTTTGCTTGGAAATCTCAGTATCTCACAAACTGAGCCTGCAGCCTTGGGGTTTGGTTTTTCTTCTTTCATGAGTTTCAAATGCACTAAGCCTTCAAACAACTACTGCCATCAGTACCCGACTCTCTCAGTACTGCACAACCCATGGATTGGACGGGGGGAAGCACAGGGAGAGTTGTGCACTGAGAGTGTCAGGATGCACTGCTTCTCTGAGGCCAGCTTCTTAGGCAGTGGAGATAGCACTCAGTGGCATCAGGCCACCTGGAAAAGCCACAGTGTCCCTCGTGAACAGTGAGTATATATTGCAAGCTGGGGAAAAAAAATCATCCTGTTACTGATAGTAACTCTGAAGGTAGACTGCAGTAGTTAGCACAGGTGGCTGTAGCTGACAAAGCAGTCATGGGTCTAGGAAATATTTTCATATGAATTTCAAGGAGTTTCTCTCAGAGTGAAAATCCCATGAGTTCTGTTCCACTTTATGGAAATATAGTTTACTTGGCAACTTCAAGCAAGCACTTTGTGGTTAGAAGCTCTTCTGTGTATAACTCTCCACTTGCCAAAGCAAAGCGGGAGACAGAATCAGAAGGAGGAAAAAGTTGCTCATGATGGAAAGAAATTAAGATGGCTTTACTCTTTTAACATAACAGCTCTGGATCTCAAGCTTCAAACATTTATTCTCTTGTAAGTAATTTCCAAACACAGGAGGAATGCAAGCAACAATGTGAATCACATGAAGGCCAAATCAACAATAAACCAGCATCAATAGCAACTGTAATTTAATATAGCTAAACATTACTTGATAGAAAAAGTATTACAGAGAGGGAGTTATAGACTCAATACAGACTTGCTCGTCAAGACCTTGTAATGAAGCTAGCATTTATCTAACCTCTTAAATGCAATGATTAAAGAATATTGGACATCACATCAAATTATAAAATGGAATAAAAGTGTATTTTGTGTGTACCATAAAGGTCTGTTTTAAAGATGTCACAGGGACTGAAGGTCTTCCTTTATTTTCAACACATAGATATTCCCCTAACAAGCCACATCAAGAAATACGAATGTCACACACTATAAATTCTGTGAACTGCTGTTTCACCAATTGACCCTCGCCATCCGAATGCTTAACGAGCAAGCAAAACTACATCCCTGAGTATGCTGACATTCACACAACCAAATCTTCATATGACATCTGGATCTGTATACTAATAATAAATTGATCCTTTGATTCATTACCAGAAAATAAACTTGAAAGAGGGTTGGGGAACCTCAACAATTGTTTCAGAAAAAGAACTAGAGAGGAGAATGAAGTTTCCTTTGGCATTAGGGAGAAATTTCCTGTCCTATTCCATTATCTCAGTAGTAAATGCTGTAGGCACATCCCACTCTGAAACCCAGCAACCCTGACTTCAAACATCTTGGATTTGCTCCTTATTTTGAGAAAATGTCTATTTCTCTATTATTAATTAAAGCCTCTTACCTCTCCTTCTCATCCCTGGATGGAACCTATTTTACAGATATCTTACTGATCCCAGCCAACACAGGAAATATTTGAGTAAAAAGGGAAAGACAAAAACTTTTCTATTTGCTAGATACTTCCAACTCTCTCTCACTCATAAACTTTTATCTTAACTTGCGAAAAGCTATTGCAGCAAATTTTTAAAGCATAGCACCTCAGAAGCTGAAGAGACAGCATAAATTGTTCATTCAGCTCAAGTGATTAGGCCCCAAAACAATTTTCAGAAACAGTCAACAAAACCAATCATGTTTTTGTTCCTCCTATCTTTTAAGGGATGTGCAGGGCACGTGGTGGAACTGTAAGGAGAAATGGGGATCTGGTGCCACAGTGAGAAGTTCCACCTCCTTTGCTGCCACACTCTCATTTTAACAGACCAATTAGACGTACATTAACTTTCACTGTACTACACCAGCTAAATATTTCTTTTTCCTGCTTGCTGACTGAACTGCTGAATTTAATTTTTTGAAGAAAACAATACAGGAAACATGACCAAGATACATTGTCCCCATAGAGCTGTTAGGTCAGCTGACTCTCATTCACTGTGAGGATGGCCACATTTCAACTATGCTGTTTGGCCAGGCTTGACTCTATGACCCATTCCCATATGTGTTAATGTCTCTGATATAATCAAGTCCAACCTTTGGTCAAAAAGCCACCTGGTAGACTAGACCATGGCACAAAGTGCCACATTCAGCTGTTTCTTGAACATCTGCAGGGATGGTCATTCTACCACCTCCCTTGGCAGTCCATTCTAATGTTTAACAACTGTGAAGAAATTCTTCCTGATGTCCAACCTGAACCTTCTCTGGCACAGCCTGAGGCATTTCCTCTTGTTCTGTTGCTGGTTTCCTGAGAGAAGAGTCCAACCCTCACCTCCTTCCAGGTAGTTGTAGAACATAATAGGGTCACCCTTGAGACTCCTTTTCTCCAGACTAAACAACCACAGCTCCCTCAGCCACCTCTCATTAAATGTGCTCCAGACCCTTCAAACAGCTTTGTTATCCTTCTCTGGACATGCCCTTTCTTGTAATCAGGGGCCCAGAAATGGACACGATTTGAGATGTGGTCTCAGCAATGCTGAGTACAGAAGGACAAACACTTTCCTGGTCCTGCTGGCCACATTATTCCCAGGATAGCTCAGGATGCCATCGGCTTTCTTGGTCACCTGAGGACACACTGGCTCATGTTCAGATCCTGTCAAACCAGCACCCACTGCCCATTTTCCTCTGGACAGTTTTCCAGCCACTCTTCCCCCAGCCTGTAGTGATGCATGGGGTTGTTGTGACTCAAGGACAGGACTTGGATCTTGATGTCAGCGCATCAATCCAGCCTGTCCAGAACCCTATGCAAATCCTGTCTACTCTCCAGCAGATCAAAACTCCCTCCTAATCTGGTGTCATCCACAAATTTACTGAGGGTGCACTTGTCCTAGGTTACAATATAAAGATGTATTCTAGTCTCATCCTCAAGAGCTGCTGAAACCAGGAGGGGCATAGTTTTTTCCTTATCTCCTGTTAATGGGCCCATCAATGTCTTGACTCCTGACTCAGAGATAACTTCCTCCAGGAGACATTTCTGTTTAAGGGGAAATCAAGGGCCCACTGCATGACTCAGAATGATATCAGCCCATTGTGAGATGCTCTGCCCAGGGGGGAGGAGCTAAACATCCCCAGCTGGATATAATCTGGGTTTTGGGACATCACAAGCAGCCCTTACCCACTGGTTTCCAGAGGACAAGAGCTACCAGATCTTTTCTACAGGATCACCACTTCAACAAGAGCATTTCATCTGGACTGCTACCACCACCCTAACTAGCAGGGTGTCAGGTTGTATTCTGACTCTGTCAGTGGTTTTTCTTTTGTACTATTGCATGTATTTTTTTTTTTCCTTTTCCTAATAAATTGTATTTCTGACTTGGAGTCTCTTGCTGGTTTTGCTTTCAAACCAGAAGAGCACTCAAGTCCCCTCATTCAGATCATCATACTGAACAGGACAGGTCCCAGTATTGAGATCTGGGGAACACCACTAATGACTGGCCGCCAACCACATGTGCCACCATTGACCACCAGAAAAATGGATACTTATGAACAGAATGGGAAAAATCCATGATCCACATAAACCAAAGCATGACAAAAAGGCAGTATCTTATCATCAATTAGTAATGTACTATCAGTTTGCCAATCAAGACAAAACCTTTGTTCATAAAACTTTGAAGACATGCCTTTTAAAAGCATTGCACTGGCTAGCAAACACACCAATATAGTACCAAGCATAAGGTAACTTCTATGTGCTAAACCATGTCCTCCAAATTCCACATACAAAAACACAGAAAAATGGATTTTTTCCCATAGTAAAACTAAGGGAAAAATCAGTTTGACTCCACAGTGATGTATTTAAATAGGAATCATATGAACTAGTACACAAAGTATCTCTGACACATATTAGGCTAAATTCAGAAGTAATTGAGATTGTACTATTCCCACAAAAAGGCTTTTCTCTATAAAACTGCAGAAAATTTGTTTGATTAAATGCCTGTTCAGACATAATCTAATTATCCAGAAAACTTAAGACTCAAGAATAAGAATGTGCAGTTATACACTGTTCCTGTATTCTTCATACCCTGACATGTATATCCAAAATATATATGCTGTTGAAATCTGTCAAATGTATTGCATTTGATTACACCTTTATTTGAAGGAATTGTGGATGAACTTGTATTTTTTTAATCTTCATTATTTCCTCATAGGATTATTAATGTAAGCTTAATAACAAGAGTACATTCTGGTGTGTATGAGTCCATGCTCTCCAAAAACCCAGGGAAGAATCAGACAAGGAAATCATTGGGAGAAGAAAGGTCTCTGGGGTAAGCTTTCCTTCATCTCACATATATCTACACATGTAGATATATGTATACATGTATACATATATCACACATATGTATTTCACACTATTAAATTGTGGCTGCATGCACTATTAACACAGATATTGTTTTTTAATTATTACTCTATTGGTTTGATCCTGGCTGGATGCCAGGTGCTCACCAAAGACTACATCACTACCCTCCTCAACAGGGCAAGGGAGAGAAAATACAACATACGGTTGATGTCTTGATTAAGGACTGGGAAAGATCACTCATTGATAACCATCACCAGCAAAACAGACTCAACTCTGAGGAAATTATCAAGTGGGGAAGTCAGTTGAATTTACTACAAATCAAAATCGGAGAAGGATAATGAGAAGTAAAACAAACCTTAAAAAAACCTTCTCTCTACTCTTCCCTCCTTGCTGGGCTCAAGCTCCTGCTCTCCGAGCAGCGCAGGGAGATGGGAGTTATGGTCAGCTCATCACATGCTGTTTCTGCTGTTGTGTCCTGTTTCATGCCTTAAGTTTTAGCTTTCATATTTTCCAGATTCTGGACTGCATTAGTATATAACTCTGAACTTCATATAAAATGTTAGCAAGTTCTCTTCACAGTTTAGTTTGACAAAACAATCCTTTTCCAGTCCAAGAACCAAGGACACCATTGCAGCTTCAGGCCCAGAAACTATAAACAGTGAATTGAAGAGAACAATCTGGGAGGATGGGACTTCATAATATGAAGCTGTAATTGGACAATTAACTCCAATATGTAAATGGACCAAAACTTATAAAAGTGTGCAAATGTGTGACCGGTCATCCATCCTGGGTGTAGCCATGGCCAGGCTCTTGTGCTGCCCAAGGTGTATCCTTTGAAGGCCTTCTTTAATAAATACCTACTTTAATCCTTTCACACTGTCTAGCCTCGGTTCTAGGTAGCCTCTCAAGGCATCATGCTCAGGGAAAGAAGTCCTTCCCCTGCTACAGGATGGGGTTCCTCCTACAGGAGAATGTTCTCTATGAAGTTCTCCAACATGAGTCCTCATGGGCTACAGTTCTTCTCCAACTGCTCCTGCATGAGTCCCTTCCACTGTGTGCAGTCCTTCAAACCATCTGCTACAATTGTGGGTCCCCCACAGGGTCACAAGTCCTGCTCCAGTGTGGGCTCCTTTCTCCATGGGTCTGCAGATCCCTGGCAGGAGACTGACCAAGCATGGGTTTCCTATGGGGTCACAGCCATTTGGGCATCCACTTGCTCCAGTGTGGGGCACAGCTGCTTCACCATGGGCTGCACAGAAATCTCAGCTCTGGCATCTAGAGCACTTCTTGTCCCTCCTTCTCCACGCACTTTGGTGTCTGCAGAGTTGCTCCTCTCATATGTTCTCACTCTTCTCTGGCCACAATTACTTCTGCATGGTAACTTTTTTCCTGCTTAAATATCTTATTGCAGATGTGTTACCACTATCTCAGACTGCCTTGGCCTTGACCAGCAGTGGGTCTGTCATGGAGTCAACTGACATACAGCAGCTTCTTTGAGAAGCCACTCCTATAGCTCTCCCTGCTACCATGTAAATCCAATAGTTATACACATTTTTATTTGACAACAAAAACATATTTTTAGCACATACTGTTCCAAAAATTAAAAACAGGAAACAAAAGGCAGAAATCAAACAAAATAGCCAATTTTTTCTAGTGGTACTTGGGAAAGCATGCATAATATATGCCCAGATATACTGTAAGACAAACTTCTGTGTATAAGGCTTCAGTTATAATGAATATTTGTGTATTCAACTGCAACACAACTATTGACTCTTAGTGTTACAATGAAATGCCTAAGCTCACAATGAGTTCAAGAAATAAATTCAAGTATCATCAATTACACAAAGTCTGAAAAAGTAAATTAAAACCCTTACAAATAATTTAACAAATCCTCCCAAACTCAAATACTCTAAACCCAAATACATAATGAGGAATACAATCAATAAAATCAAGCCTTACCCTACCCTTCTGATCTTTCCATCCTTCACTGGTAGTAATTTTCAAGTGTAAAGAATAACATTAAGGTAATAACACTGCTAACGAGTTTGGCACTGGACATTTTCCTGGAATTTGTAAATCTTAGCTTAACATAAAATTCCCCAGCAACCAAAGCCAAATCTGATATCCCAGGAAATGCCTCCTTGAAACACATATGTTCAGGGATTTTGGTCTTTCAGAAACTCAGACACAGTGTGCATCAGGATATCTTCCCCAAAAACCCTTCTAACATCATGAATACCTTGAAAACTAGGGACAATGTTGAAATGTGAAAGTATAACCCATTACCTACCACAATTGGATATTGAAAAAGACTTATTTAAAATATATTTTTCTTTCTTTAAAATAAAGTTTTAGCAGATCATTTGTAAGGCTTTATGATGTACCACACTACTTTATAGAGCAGTTTTTTAATGCACTTCTCCTTTTCCCTTGCTAAGTGGAATTCACCGTGTCCGCAGATTGTTATGGCCAGAAGTCGTGTGCAGGATTTCTGGCCTCGTCCCAAAGGTAGGCTGCAAAAGCGCTGCCATCTAGGAATGTGCCTGGCTCAGCATCCCTGCAGCTTGCCTGGGTGGGGGGTCCACAGTGAGGAGGTGGTCTCCTGCTCACCCCCAGAGCCTGCAACGAAGCCAGCTGAAATACTTCTCACTCTTCCTTCCTGCTGTGCTCAATCTCTCTGGTTTTGATGAAATGCCACAGGAAGCTCCCTCTCAAAAAAACCACAAACCAAAACTGGATTTGGGGCCTCCTTCAGATGGGGTTTAACATGACTGCTCCTGCTAACAGGAAGACAGATATAAAACCCACTGACAGGAAAGTTTGTGATTTTGTAAGCGGCACTTTGATTTTTAGCTAAAAACTTTTCACAACCTTACTCATGTTTTTGCCTCTGTAGCTGGTTTTTTTTAGTCTTTCTACAGCAACACTGTCATTGACTTCAAAGAGGCTATACCTGAAGTATGCCACATGATCATGTCTTGTGTTTAATAAGATTTAAGAGGGTTTGGGTTTTATCCTATCAGCTTCACAGGAGAAAACTAAACAACTAGGTGAAAGAAAACAACTGACACTACTTCCAGCCACTACAGAAGACCATGACTACAACATTCTAAAGGACTAAACAATGCAAATAAGTATAAATATAAATATACATATATATTATCTGTGTAATATACATGTTCATATATACTGCAAAGATAGATATATATATATATTTTTACAATTATATTGATTTTACACCAGCAGTGTCATTTATCTTCCGACAGCATCACAGATGTCTATTAGAAAAGTGACCAACAGAAACTCCTGCCTGAACAGAATTGACCTTTCATACCAGAAATTCAATAAACTTAAGCTTCAAATAACTACAAAAATAACCCCCTATTTCTTGCTGTAATGAAAGCCATTGAAAGCTGTGCAAATTAATTCTTATTTAGGTCTTTTGCACAGGATGTCAAAGTCCAGACAATTTTAAGCCTCATCCTAAGAACATAGGAGATGAACCCTGCCCCACAGATTTTTCACCTCAAACACTGACAAGTCTTTGTCCATTGAATTTAAGAGCAAAACATGATAATGAAGTGAGACCCTGGGACAGGAAAGTCACTGGTGATCTTTGGGATCCATAGGGACAGCATAACCTTTAAATAAGCATATCCAAGATAAGTATATTGAGTTCACTATATACTGGGCTCTATCTTCTGTGAAGGATTTTTACCTTTCTCCTAGTAATGCAGCTTATCAAAATAATAGTCTAGATAGAGGTGGCTGGATCTGAACAACAGAGCTAAATCTCTTTGCCAAAGCCTTCTCCCGTGACTTGGTACTGCTGGCTCCCAGCTCTGTGCAGCTCCTGAAAATGTACATGGAGAAGCAGCTTGGCTGGTGAGCTATGGGCCACTCAGAGACTGAAACAGGGTGAACAGCTCCTGCTGTGGTTCATGAAGCCCTTCTCCATCTCATTGAAGAAGTCTCCTAAGTTATCTGCTTTGACTCTCATTTTCCCTACCTCAACTGAATGGAAACCAGTACCTCTGCTGATGTCCAGACACGGAGAAATGCCAGATTGCATGGTACACCTTTTCAGTATGATGATCTACACCAGCAGATGGGTCAGGATTCACTGTAAATGGTCTTTGCTATAGCACAGACTGCCTTCTAAACCCTTACAAATGTACATCTCACATGACTGTATTTATCCACACAGCTGTTCTTCTTTTAGAAAATCATTCCCCTGACAGACCTGTGAGAAGGGCAGAACTAGGCAATCACATAAACCTCCCTTAATAATCTGAGCCACACAAAACGTCCCAGGATCTTCCTCAAAACCACTATATATATATATATATATATATATATATATATATATATATATAAAATATGATCATGGATTCATCAAAGTTGGAAAAGATGTCCAAGATAAACAGTCAAATTAAAAATTATTATGAGCTACTTAGGACAAACACTTTTCACACTGGGTAACTCAAAGCACAGCCCCACATTATCAGCATAAAACTTCTCAATGTATGTAAAAATCAAATTCACACAGTTCTTCCAACTCTGAGCAGAACAAGATTTAATGTCCTGTAAAATCACAGCTTCTAAACACCTTCCAATCAGAATTATTCCAAAATACTTGAGGATTTTTCATTCTATTAATTCAGTTAATTTATTGGGAAAAAAAATAAAGCAATAAAAATTATTTATATATCTATATTTATATCTCTAGATATGGAAACCCTATATATGCCCCAAATATCAAAATCTCTCAGATCTACATGATAAATCATAGTATAGGAGAAAAATTTAAAAGGCTCAAATTGCTACTAACTACATGAATAAATCAAATCTACAATGCTCATTCCCTGATGATAGGAATGATACAAGAATCCCAAGTGGAAAGTTTGGATCAACAGTCTAGCCTTCAATTCCTGACTGCTGTGAGTAGGGGTATATTACATAACCCTTACAGCCCCTGACCTGAAAAAGCACTGCTCTTTACTTATCCCTAGGGAACTAGAAAAGTTGTTTCATTGAGCATTAACAGAAAAAGAAAATTAAAATAAACAATCAAGCCTAATAACTTGAGCTGCACACATTTTTTTCTTCATACTTAAGAAAGTGGACAATTCTACACCAGGGATACAAAACATTTAAGTCCACTCTGGAGCAATAGTTGACCATTAGATTTGCAAAAACAGAGAGGCAACATATGGCATGGCTACTGTCACACTACTCATACTCCCAAGACCTGGCAATAAAAGCTTTTGCTTTCCTGGCAAACAGTTCAAATCTCTTCATGTAAGTGATATATGACTTGGGTAATCTTTCAGATTCACTTGTTCAAGGGGTCAGAGCTTCCATACTACTTAGCAACACTCTGATCCTCTGTCGAAGTGGTTTACAGGAGCTAGTCAAACACACTACATGCAAAACCAGCAGAATTAAATCAGAACACTTACTTATTAAAATAAAGATTTCTGCTAGCAAGCTTTAAAAGGTTTCTCCTAATAAGTTAGATGTGAATTGAGACAGATCATGTTAACTCATTTGCCAGAGGATCCTGATGCAAAACTGATTTTTGCTTTTGCTTATTCTTCACGTGTACTTGTATCTCTGTAGCCTATTATTGTATAACTAAATAGATTCATAGCTAGTATTTTAACTGCTCTGTTAGATGGAAAGACAAAACACATTCCTAGGTCCCAATCCTATTTTTGCTTCTCCTGAGAACCAAGGTTGAGCGCCACTTTCCCATAAACAACCAATGAGGAAGGGAGGCTTTAAAAGAGCAGTGAACCAAAAGGGGGAATTACTTCACCACTTGTGTCTCTAACTGGGAATTCTTGTCAATTAGGCTAATTTGCTAAACTTATAAACCTGTAATCACTTTATGTTCATCTGTGTATCTTCAGCACATTTGGGTATCTTGTGCACTTGAGGGGATCCTTTAAAAAGTTAGGTGCATTTTATCACCTAACCATGATTTTAGGGCTCAGAAAAAGGCATCAACCCAAAGGGGCAGCAACTGCTAGAAAAACAGAGATAATGAATACCCAGGACCTAAATTTTCTTCCAGCAGCCCAAAAGGGAGCATGTATCTTTGTTTTTGGTGTCCTGTCTTCTCCATGCCAGACTTAAGACTCTGGGACTAAGTTTGATCAGTGTGGGAATCTGGAGCAAAAGAATTCCAATTTGGAAAAAGTTAAACTCTGCCTTCATCTGCAGCCCTCCTGGGCAATACTAGTCAAGAGATGCCAGCAAGAGCTCTGGGAGTGAGGAAGAAGAGTGAGTTCTTATCCAAACTGCATGATCTCCCTAGTAACATAGAGAGTATCGCATTATTCATCCGAAGTAAAATCCCAGAGCCCATAAGCAGCATGACTATGGTTATCAGCAATATTCATACTCCACAACAGCGTTTCAGATACATGTGTACAAAGGGATCGTGGGCAACTACTGCATCCAAAGAAACCATAACCTCACTCTTAACCCTGCCCTGGTCTGGCCCTGCTACCTTCACTCACCTGTAGCTTGGCAAAAGCTGTTGTGAGAAGCAGCAGGTGTGTTACACACAGCTGGTTTTGGACACTGGAAGGATGTCTGAAATGTAGGAACAATCTACATCGGGGAATGATGTTCAGCAATGGAATCTCCTGACCTACTCTCTCCAAAACCAATGCTGGTTTAGCTGAGAGATTCCTATCAGCCCTTGCAGAAAAGGGAGACATTATTGCTATACACTCTTTTACTGTTACTATAGCAAATATGCTTGGTTTATACTATTGCTATAAAATCTCATGCCATAGCTGAGCTCATTTAATAGAGACACAGCTCTGCCATACACATTTACTGTCACTGCCAGCAAGCTTACAATGCTATTTCTGCAACTGTACTGGAAATATCCCTCTGCACTGAGCAGCAGCTAATAATGGTTAGCAAAGTGCCTGTTGCTGGCATACATCTTCAGCAAAACAACACAAGCCAGGAGGTAATTCCAGCAGAAGTAAAATGGTGCAGAAATTAGTAGCAACAGCTTTGTATTCTTTTTCCAGACTCAGCACACTGCAACACTGCACTCTTTGATAGGAAAGTTGTATCAGCTCTGTTAGGTGGACTTTTCGGACTCTGAAATAGAATGCTTTCCTAAAGCTGAATTAAATTTAAGGAAGAATGGATTTTCAGATGAAAAAAAGTATTTTAAAATCTACTCTACACAGAAGAGGGGACTAAGATTTCTTTGCCAACACAGTAAAGAAAAAGTCTAAGCACACAGGTGAAGTGTCTTTCTTGCTTCCTATTTTTTTAAAGAACACATATTTAAAAAGTAACACTTTTCTCAGTGGACACATTTTGAATTTTATTGCAGTGCTGTACTCTATGCACCTGTAAAAAAACCCTATCTCATAGAGTGAGGTCTTGAAATGTTGCACAGGAATTGTAGGAGCACAGAGGAATGAGAAGTCAGCCCATGCTACATACTGTGCCTCTTCTGAGAAGAACTATCTGTCAGGAGTAATGTAAAGAAAAAGCTGTGTTTCATCCATGAAATAGAGAGGACTGGCTGCAGCATAATAGGAAAAAATCAGATAGTGGAATAGGTGGAGTCTCCTAAGTATCAATCAGCAAATGCTTTTTCAACTTGCAGAGATACAGCAAAGCCTGGAATATCAGGTTGGAAGGGACCTCAAAGACCATCTGGTCCAACCTTTCTAGGGAAAAGCACAGTCTAAACGAGATGGCCCAGCACCCTGTCCAGCTGAATCTTAAAAGCGTCCAGCACTGGGTAATCCACCACTTCCCTGGTGAAATTATTCCAGTGGACAACTGATCTTTAGGTGGTGTCTCTATTTACAAAGTCTCATAAAATCTCAATCTTCAGGAAGGGAAGAGGGGCTAGCATACTCAGACTCTTCAGGGAACAGTACCATCATCATCCCTGAACTAGGCCACCCCTTTGTTTTTCAAACACAAGATGTGGCATTTCATCTCAGGAACTTTGTTGAAAAACAGCAGCATTAAACTTTTGGACTGTCAGGTCTCATTGTAACCAATCCACAGAAAGAAACAAAACTGCACTGGATTCACTACAAGTGTCCCCAGTGGAGTCATAGAAAAAAACAGGGAACTTACAACGTCTTGAACAGACTCCGATGACAGGTTAAAAAAGCCTACTACATGGTCATCATTTTCAGAGTCACCTTGCAGAGAAACAAGCAAGCAAACACATGAAAGATCTCATTCCGTTTCACTTCAGCACTATTTATTAAAAGGCAGATGATACTCAATGCTTCCTACCACACAAAGCTCTTTTGATTCCAAAATTGCTCCACTAAGGAAAAACTCTAGGTGCTGTCTTTTTTTATTCTGGCTTAATGTTCTGTATTTTTGTTTGGACAATATTCAACAAGGAACAAAATCTGCATAGACGTCAAAGGATGGGAGTAGGTTGTGAGACATGGAAACTGATATTTTACTCAAAAAAAGCCCACAAAGAGCTTAGGGAAAATATAACACTATAATTGAGGCTATGAGATCATTATGCAGTTTCTCACCTGAAAAAATTATGAGGCCAATGATATAGTATTTTGACCAAAAGCAAAAGCTGAGTGAGACAAAGGAAAATAGCCTAACATAATCCTTTAACTTGGTTTTCCAAAATTGTTGAAATAATGAAATAAATATTTTTAAAAACACTCAAACCCTATGAAATTAATCATAAGAACACTGGACATCGGAAGAGCAGGAATAATAGCAGACTGTACTTTGATGCTGTTTGCAAGACCTGAGGATGATGTATGCAGTACATTTTTTAAAGAAATCCTAGCTTCTCTTAGAAGAAAATACACTGAGCGGCGACATAATACTAGAATGTTAGCAGCTTCCAGAAACTGCTCCTTCTGTGCAGCACTCAGCACAGATGCTTTCAAGTCTTCTATAAACCTAAGCTGAAGGTAAAATATCACTGGAAACAACATAGCTTCTTTCCTCACAGTGTTGGCCAAGGAAAATGATGAAGGTAATTGGTGTTCCAGTTACTTGGTATGTGCAAAATATGCAAAAAAGAAAAAGGATGACAACAATCTTTTAAAAGAACAGGCATCAAGCTCTGTTTCTTTTCTCGTGGAAAGGAATGGAAACCCTCTCACTGACATCAATGAGAACTGGGCCAGACCCTGAAAGTCTTCCCATAAAGCTTTCACCAAGGAGAAGTTGTACAGTGGCATAGGCATTTCTAATTTATCCCCTGCCTTTTCCCTCCTAATAGATTGCACACTTGCAGCACATAATGGCTGAAAATAAAGTTTATAATAAATGACAACTCACTGATGCTTGCAACTGTTCAGTCAAAACTGAACACTACGAGAATTAACATGCATTAAAAATTATGGTTTTTTATTATGTAGTGAGAAAATTTAAGAGGTTTATAATAATTTAATCCTATCATAAAACATGACAAACAATGGCAAAATTTCATTGGTTCAGTGGACCAAGTTAATCTTGAACTTACAAAAGTTGTATTACTGTTATTAATATTGCTCTTATGGCTTGCAAAGCAAAGCTCTAGAGGAGAGAGAAACAACGGTGAAAAGCAGGAACAAACAGAGAATGTCACAATTATACAACTCCCATTTTGCACAATTACTGTCACATTACTCACACCCAAAAAGCTTTCACAGCCATCAGTTTGCAAAAAGCTTGATTCATTACAGCACCTTTATTTCTAAATGAACTCCTGCTAATGAACTCATGCAAGTATTTCTACCTAAATGAAAAGAGACTAAAACTCAAAATATTCACCTGACTCCATGTGGATGAAATTAAAAGCACTCTTGACCTCTTGGATCTAGTGATGTGCCCTGGCCACAACCCAAAGTTACACCAGGATACGAGCAAAGAACAAGCCTTGTATCTTGATTTCAACAAAGAGAAAGTCTAGAAGTCCAGATCAAGAGATAACCAGGACCTCTGGGTGTAGTGTGGCACTCAAACAAAAGTTACACTTTGTATTTCAGTACCATTTGGTACCTTATCAGTTTCCTCTTAATATCTCTTAATATCTCTAATATCTACCTCTTAATATCTACCTCTTAATATCTCAAACAAACTGTTTTCCTTTTTCATTAGTGCACCACAAATAAGAGGCATGTGTCTTCTACAGAAATACAGAAGGTGTAATCTATACATTCCCAATCCATAAAGAAAAAAAATCTCATTAAAGAGCCTGAAAGGAATTAAAGTGTAGCATAACCAAAACCAACTTCCAAATGTCTCAGCAGTGTGGACTAGGCCATCCTCTAGTCCATCCTTAATTTGTAATTAAATTGGCTTAAAGTTAAAAGACTTGCTTGCAGTGAGATTAGCCTTTCTTACCTTTTGCCACATTTTGATGAAGAAGAGCTCTCCAGAAAAATTGAAGAAAACATTGGTGTCATAGGCATCATCACCAGTGTTGGAGATGAAAATGTTAAGTGAGATGTTCCTCACTGCTCCCAGGGCCAGGTAGGAAGTTCTGTCATCAACACTGTAGGCAGAAATAGTTACATTGGTATAACTCTGGTAAACTTTCACCCTCTGATCTTGCTTTCTTCTGCTACAGAAGTGTCACAACTCCACTGTTTAAAAGCTCAGCAGTCAGAAGTTCAGGAATGTGCTGCACTGCATAGTGCAGAGGGCCATACTAGGAATGAACAGCTCCTGACTCAGGGTTCTGACACTGTATTTTGGGACTGTAGGAAAACCCTATGATTCCCACATAAAACTATTTCACATGCCCTACTTTGTGTGATAATAAATTAGTTGAAAAATGTAAAGTAATTGTGCAGGGAAGATGCAACAACTGCAAGATATTATGCCCACGTTCAAATACACAAGGTATTACAGTTTGTCTCTCAATAATTCAGACTTAGTCCAGCAACTCTCTGAAAAGCCTTCTTAGAGTTATGCTATGGATAGAAAAAAATTGAAACCAGGCCCAAAAAAACCCCAGAAACTGATGTAAATGAAAAAAAAGTGTGGAAATTGCAACAAATTACCAGTGAATGTGACTAATCTTTCTTTAGATATTTATGCTGGACCTAACATGGTAGAGTCATTTTCTGTAAGTGGAATATCAAGGGTAACAGCTATATATCATGAATCAACACACTGTTGCAATATGGCATCACAGATTATGTACAAACACAGACATGCACACATAGAGGTAAATAGAGATATTCATGCACACACATTTATTATTTGGTATTTAATCCTTCTAGGCTGTTCAGAAAGGCTAAAAATAAATAAAGGCTAAAAATAAATCACAAGAATATACAGTATCAATGCACAGATCTGCAGGTCTTAGAAGTAATAGTAAAAGATAATATGAAATATAGCAGGTGTTCATTTAAAAATTAGCAAAACCAGACAAATGCTAAATTTGGTGTTTGTCATAACTGGACTCTAGAACCATTCGTACATCCTGAAGAAACAGAGGAAGTGCCACAGAGAAAACAGAGTAGCTAGTCAGAAATGGACAAAGAACTCCAGGGAACAAGGCAGGGAGATGCTCACAATTATTTCCTCTAGAGTACAGCTAGCCCAAAAGTAAGAAGGAACCACTTTTCATTCACCCAATTTCTATAAAGCTGTTCCAGGGACGTACACGTTGGCACACACCACACTTCTGCTTATCAGCAGTCCTCTGAAGATGGCTGGTGTGCAGGCCAAGAGCTTTGTTTAAAGGCAGCCTGACCCTCCATTGCTAACAGTCCTCTGACAGCCTTCTTCATGTTACTGCAGCCAGGGCATTTGCATAAAAGTGGAGTTTCTGGAAATGCATTGCTTATAAACTGTTCAGCATCTTCTGCCCATCAAAGCTGTACCAGACATCCAAAGGCAGAGCTTGCTGGACTCCATTTGCCTGTGCTTATCAAGAAGTTTCAAAATGTGGGTTTCTGATGATACATACCAAATCTAGTGAATGAGAAGTTTAGAAGAATATTATCTAGAGTCCAGTTTTAAGCTGATGGCTATGGATTGTGAGTGTAACTTCACCATGTAATGTAAGCAATATTTGTAGCATATTTGTTTCCTTTATTTATTTCATTTAGGATCATCGTCATTTATTAAGTCCAAAATTATGGCTTACAGTTCAATGGCAGCTTATTATGAGGAAGATAGAAGTATCCAGGAAATGTGTCTGCTTTCTCACACTTAAAATCAACTGCAAACACTGACCAATCCTATTGATAAATGGACGTTTTGCTTTCAAAATATTTTTTTATTCTCATAATCAATTATCAGTGCAAATAAAGATTTGCAAAAGTGTATGTAGTACAGGATTGACTGCAAAACTAATTTGAGTTGTTGCTCTTTATGTACCAAATTAATGGCTCATGTATATGGGAATACTTGAAAGCATTTAACCTTCTGGCACCAATTTCAACACTTACTGTTGACAAACAAACAAATTATGAAGATGCTAAGCAATCTCCTGGGATTTTCTAATAATCAAAAGTGCATGCTTGTAAGCAAAAAAAAAAAAAAGCCAAGCATTTAATACTGTGAATTATTTCTCGTGAACTTTATAATCTCACTTTTTGCAATCACTTCAAAACTTAATCAGCATCTGTTATACTCATTAGTAGAATCTGGAAGTATTGCTCCAGTAAGCAAAGGAACATTCCAAGCTCTTTATCTTATGTAGAGTTGATATTAAATGCAATGTACACTACAGAATGTTCTCTGAATTGGTAGTAGCAGAACTTTGAGATTTAACATAAAGTGAAGACAATTGAGAATACTCTCCTTCCTAATGAATAATTAAGAATTCTCATAATAAAATCATACTTAAAACTGACCCCACAAAAAATAATTCAAAAATTAATACCAGTGGGTTTTGTCACTCCTTTCTAAAGCTACCACTTTGTTGTTCCAAGTCTATCATATAAAAATTATCTCAACAGAGACATTTGTCTCAACAAAGAAAAAACCCACATTTAAAACCACTTTGTAGATGCTCCTATACAAAATTCACACACTAATAAACTCAAAACAATCTCACTGATTTTAGGCTGGCAGGTGAATTCAGTTCATGCTCTGAAAGCCTGTAAGTTCCATAAGATGACGCTGTAAGTCCTATTTTTAAAAGATCAGCTTTCTGAGTCATTGAATTTGTGTACATCTGGAATGCATCAGGTTCACTTGCAGTGAACTCCCATTTACAGAGGAGCTTCCAAGCCCTGTTGGCTGCTTGAGAGTAATGTCACAAATGCAGAAGCCTCTGGGGTGCTGGAGCAGCTCTATTGCCAGCCTGGGGCCATCCTCCTCCAGCACCTGCCACACACTAAGCACCCTAGCTGCCAAGTCAAAATATGTCAACTAAAGAATTTGTTGTCACTCTTCAGAAACAAGAAAACACATTAGTTACCCCTTCATCTCAACAAGGTTTGTCAAACAACTTAGGAAACCCAATCAAGCAATAACTTTTTGTTTATATGTTCATATATGAGAACTACAAAACTGCCAACATTCTCAACATGATCCATGTAACCTTGCTCACATAAAGGAAGAAAGGCTAAAACAAATAACCCCAAACAAAAACAAACCAAACAAAAAAAAAAAACCCCAGAAAAAACAGGACAAAAATCAAAACAAAACCAACCAACCAGCAAAAAAAAGGAAAAAAGAAAAGTAAAGAAAGAAAATAAATCAGAAAATATCAAGAAATAAACAGTTAATTGGACAGAATACCACCACCTTGTTACATTAGGTACTACACCCAAAAAATTAACTGAGAAAAAGTTCTGGGCAGACTGTAGATGTATGTATTTATTATATATAAGCAAACATATTTGTATTCACATACATATAGATGCCTGAAGATGTCAAGTTATCAATGTCTGCATGGAAAGAAAAAAAGTTTTAAATTCAGAAGTACTAAATATTTCCAGCTTTCATTCACATGACCCAAACTTGCAAGTAACAAGCAATTTTAAAAATCAGGCTCCAAATTTCTGCCATAACTTTAAATTCAGTGACAATGGTAGTACACATCAAATGTAAATAGATATTTAATTTATGTCTTAAGCGATTAAGAAAAGGAAAGCAAATTCCAGGATAAAACAAATACCTTTTCTGCATGCTCTAATGCTCTAATTGTCAATGTCCACACCATATCATTGCATTATGGTCAGTGAGGGAAGAAAGACTATCTGAGAAAGTCAAACTGAAAAGATCTGCAATCTTCATTTCTCCACCCCTCAAGATGTGGCGCTTTATTAACATGGGTCAGTGGATGCATAATCTGCGCTCCAAATGGTGTGCAGGGACATTTCCTCTATTTCATGTTTCATTTCTCTATTTCAACAGGGTGATTTTTTTAAAAAAGTGAGAACGCATTCAGCACTTAGTCTGTGCAGATCATACATAGGACAAAGAATGTGGCAGGGTCACATTTACCTTATTATTTGGGTCACTGACTTTCCCTTTTGTATTGGGAACCCTTCTTTCCTTATAGCAAATTAGCACCTACATAGATATATCACCATTACTGCTCAATAGACAGCGGAAGTTACAGCCATAGTCAATTAGACTGCAAATGGGTAAAAATGTTTCAAACAACTGAAGTCCAATCTGTCCTCCAACTCCATCAGATGAAAATAAAGAACCCCACCTTTTGCTTTTAAATCAATAAAAGGTGTAAATCAACAGTGTTGCTGTGACACATCCAAACAGATTTCTACCTTCACCAACCAGCACTGCAGTTGGTTTTTGAAGTTGCTAGGATAATTAAATATTAATTTTGTCTCCACAGACTCTTTTTACATCAACCCTGAATACCTTTCTTCTGTTTGGTTTTGGTTTTTTTTTAATTGCAGGCTTCAGGGTTAGTTGAACTTTGGGAGGAGTTTTTGCAAATACTTAAACCTAAAGGGCCATTGAAAAGCTGAAATCCTCAGTAGATCTGGGAATTCATTTGATATCTCAGTGCAAAACTGAGAGGTAGCAGCCCCATACACAAATATAAACCAAGTAACACATTTTTATCTGTGATTTCTGGATTCTTTACATTCAGGTTCTGGATTCTTTACATTCATATCGACAAGTCGATATGAAAGTTCTGTAGCACGTTTTTCCAGTCAGGTACCTAATATCTGATAATGTGCCTACTGAACCAGAGGAAGTCCTTCTGCTGATTTTAATAGGTCCATAAGCATATTCATCCCTGGATCTATACACAGCACTTGCAAACAGTCAGTTTTGCAGTTGCATAGATAGTTTTCCTATGTGAAATCACTGCAGTTTCGGAGACAGACAAGTGACAAGACACACCGGGTTTATGCAGCAAGAGCCAACATTTATTGGAGGGCATCCTCTTTTACAGGGGCTTTGAATTTCCCACTCTTAAATCTGTGATTGATTAAGGGTCTTAACTCTGCCCAGCTCACTGGCCAATTGTATGGGTGCATTCATGGTTCAAAGGGATTGGCTGAGGTCCTCTGTTTGAACTTGAATCCAGCCTATCAGTAACACACCCAGAGACTTGTTTACTTCCATTATCTAATGAACTAGGCTGGTTGAGTTGGTGTCTGTTATGCCAAATTATCTCTGCAGCTATAGACCAGCTATGGCTCTGACATGAAATTACTCACTCTTCAATAATACAAATAATACACTTATAAACTTCAGTAGAGTTGCAAGCTCAAAGTCTGGAAGTCATGCACACTCTCCTTTGTCTTTTCAGACAGGCTTGGGTTAAGTACTTCAATATTGCATCCTAAAACATCACATTAAATCATTTACCTGCTTATCATATACAGAGCCATGCATAAGACAAAAGAGGTCACAGAGAAGTGTTGTCATAAAAAATGTTAATCCTCCAGTAAGTCAGAGAAGGAATATATATGGAAAAAAAGCAAAACCAATCTTCTGAGGAACTGACCAGATAATACTGGAAAATACTTTTTCTTCATAAATAATTATTTCATTAAAATGGAAACATTTTAATGAGGAAGTTTTTGACAGACTGGAATTTTGTCCGTTCTCTGGCTAATTTCAAAGGAACAAATGGAAGGAAAAACAGCCCAGTCCACAAACTTGACCTTTCAATTGGAAAAGGACATTTCTCAAAAATCCCATTTTATAAGAGAACTTTTGAGAGCATTCACTTCAACTCAATTAAACTCATAACTTGGAAAAACTTGAAAATTTCTGCAAAATGCACCTGTCACTTCTTTGGCTTCCTATGACTTTTGCTTCCAATTACACACTTCCAAAAAAACCCCCAATTTTAAGCAGTATACACAGAACCCACCTGAGCCAGTTTTTAGGAGAGGAACATAAATTTAAGCCTAATGAATGGTGGCCTTTGAAGATGCCCTA
Source organism: Ammospiza caudacuta (assembly GCF_027887145.1). NCBI lineage: Eukaryota > Metazoa > Chordata > Aves > Passeriformes > Passerellidae > Ammospiza > Ammospiza caudacuta. Next base: position 55,603,835 of record NC_080593.1, on the reverse strand, counting down.
AACCAACATGAAACAAAGATGCTACTTTCTAATAGCCAAACATCAGTCAGAAGCACTCGGATGGATAAGCAGTTTTGTTCTAATGATGGATAAAAGGTAACCTCTTGTCAAATAAATGTATGAAAGACAGACTTCATCTTGGAGCCTTCTTAGGAATAGCAATATTTATTGCAATATTTTCTATCCATGAGGGCTCATAGTCCTATGCTTACAATCTGATTTACTTACCACACACGCAGCTTGTGCAGGAACACAGCAGCTACACAACATTCACAACATCACCTTTCTTTCTTCTTGTACTGTTTGTTTTTGGTAAAGCTGCTCTATTCATTGCCACACACGGGTTGTCAGTGTATATACACAGCCACACAGGATTTTCTCCTTAGCTGTATCTCACATGGAAGCAACAACCCATTCTGCTCTGGTCTTTTTAGCTAGCTTGTTTCTTACGGCTGGAGGAAAGTCCATTTTTTCAAACAAACACCCTCACTGTTCCTCAGATGTCTCAGCACTTTTCACCTGATTCCTATTACATCCTAAAAAGGCTTGACAACTGGCCTTTGCAGAGCCAGTCAGATGGACAAGCATCAGATCAGGAGCTGAAACTGCATTGGTATGTCAGACAACACCTCCCTCAGCAATTTCAGGTTCTTCTTAAAAGACCAGAGAGCTTTTCTCCCACATAAAGTACCAAATTAATGAATACAAGATTTTAAAGGCTAGGGAGATATAAACCTCTGGGAAACACCTACTTCAGAGTTCGCCTCAGCGCATCTTGAGGAAACAGACACAGCTCAGCATCTAAATAAGCATCTACAAGAGTGTCACTAAAAATGTGCTAGTTGCTGCAGGAACTTGATAGAAAAGACATTTATTGTGCTGAGAGAACAGAATGAGGCATTAAAGTCAAATAATAGGTAATAAATATGTTTTTAAGACTAAAAAATATTTGACAATAATAATTAACATAATATTTTGTTTTTCAGTAGTGAATTGCTAGAGAGGAAACCTAGACCAGTTGTGGTCAAAAAAACCAAAGTTTACTGCAAAATATTCTATTCCTATTTCTCTTATGGTTTCAGGTTGCGTCATTAAAGTTACCCATACACAATAAATACATATATTCTTTACACTAAAACACTTTTAAGTATCTTCCTTTAGAAATCACTAATACCACTATCCACAGGGTATAACTGCATGGATAAGACCAGCTTTTGCCATCTCCTATGGCAGCTGCAAGACTCAACACTAGACAATTGTTGAAGGGGAAGCAATGAATCATGTTTCTGTGCCATGCTGCCAAAATTTCACATATTTATTCTTTAAGAAAAACTGATTTGAGAACAGTCATGACTGGAAAGATGAAATGCCTCTCTTCTACTTCTTCAGTTTCTCCTAACACTGCCTTCACCAGGTCCCCAGCACACTCCATGGCCACTTTTTCCTTATTCTTAATTGCCATCTGTAGTTTCAGGCTAGCAACACTCATACTCCTATGAGAAAACCCAGGCCAACAACTACAACCACATTTGTAGCAATACTAGCACACACCACTGTAGCTGTTCCTACAGACTAGCTCATAATATCTACCACAGAAAGTTCAATCCTCACAGTTTGCTTTGCCAGATCCAGTCTACCCCTCTTGTGAAGCTGCTTATTCTTGCTGGCAGAGGTGGCATCAGTGAGAGGCACAGATTCCCACCAGCAAGTTTCCAGCCACTATGCTGGAGCATGCCCACAACCCTCTCTACTCAGGTATTTCCATGTTGAAGAAAGGCTGATTTTGTTGAAGCAGTTTTTCTTATGTAACAGAGAGGATTTACCTCAAGAAAAGTCAGAACACTAAAGAAAAGGTGGTTGGGATTTCTAAAGGTTGGAAAATCCGTTCTGATCCTCCTCAACACACAACACAGCAACAAATGAGGGGACCTTATCCAAACTAGTTCTAAAACCCAGGATGGCAGAGCACACCATCTCAGCACATCTTATTCCTGAGCAGCATGAACTGCCTATGTAAGAAGGTTTTTCCAAATCTCTGGTCTGAACCGGCCAAGCCACAGTTCATGACCTTTACCCTGCTTACCATCTGTCACAAGCAACAAGATTGCTGGCTCCTTTGTCCAGCAATCCCTTCAGGAAGCTGGGATGGGTTTGCATGCAAACTGATGCAAATGAAGGTGCACATGCCTTAAAGAGATTTATCTGTTAACTGAAGACAAACCTTTTTTCTTTCCAGAATAAATGCATCTTAACTCTTCTTCAATCCAATACAGCATGTAACCCTGGTCTTCAACTCAAGTCACCAAGGACTCCTTTCACTGTAACAGAAACATTCAAAAGAAGAATACATCCCATCTCTAGCTTCCTACATCTTTGCAAAAACTTCCAGATAAAATTAGAAGGCTTTAACATTTTTTTATCATCACCTGCTTCCCAACAGTCCTATCTTATGAATTCACAGTGAAGGGTTTCAGTTTGCCCAGCAGCACTATTTATATTTATTTATATTTATATATGTTTTTTATTTGTGCAGAACACAGAGCTGATAATACAGAGGTATTTTTGTTACTGCTGAGCCAGACTTTTACAGAGCCAAGGCCTTTTCTGTTTTTCATACTGCCATGCTGGCAAGGAAGCAAGGGGTGGCATGGGAGGTTGTGAGGAGACACAGGTAGGGCAGGCAATCCTGACTGATGATGCCATGTAACATTATGCTCAGTATATAAAGTGAGGGGAAGAAGGGGGAAGGGGAGATACTTGGAGTGCAGCATTTGTCTTCCCAAGTCAATGTTATGTGTGATGGCCCTGCTCTGCTGGAGATGGCTGAACACCTGCCTGCCCATGGGAAGTGGTGACTTAATTCCTTAGTTTTCTTTGTTTGCACGCACAGATTTTGCTTCCTGTAAGAAACTGTCTTTATCTCAACCCACAGGTTTTCTAGCTTCTACCGTTATGATTTTCTACCCCAGTCCCTCTGGAGGAAGAGTGAGGGAGTGGCTGTGCTTGGTTACAGGCTGGGGTTTCATATCTTCAGAGCTGGATGCCATCTTTGAACTGGGTAATTCTAATGATTCAAATGCATGATGGGTGCACTCTGTATCAGTAGCTTGTGCAGTTCCTGAGCTCGTAAGAATGCAAACAATTCTCTTGATGATAATGTAATCTGAGTTAACTTCTGTGCACATATATGCTGTAACCAGCACACATTTGAAAGCTTATATAGTGATGAACAAAATTATACCTTGCCATATACAGCAAGGTATAGTTTGAACTCTTAACAGCTTTTGGCTCTAACATGCTACAAATTAAGGAAAAGTGTGTAAGGACAGCCAGTTTATGTAGCAGAGAGCCCTGTGTCCAACTATGTCTAAAAGTAAGATGACGATGGAAGAACAAGACAAGTACAGAGTGGCATTTTGCTAATATATTTCTGCAGCTTTCAAAGACTTTATATTTGCCATTTCACTACTATATACAGTCTCAGCATTTACAGTATCCCAAACAGTAAAATCCATAGATCAATCACATGAAAGCATACCTCCTTGCTTGTTACTTTCATTGCTCTGAATAGTTTAATAGGATTAGCAAATGTTATCATCTTGCTCTTCAATTCTTGCACAATATTTCCCATATAATTTGTGAATATGCTGAATACCACTAGCACTTGCACAGCTTTCTCCACCACCAAAACCAACTCTTTATGCTTTTTCTCTGTTGACTATCTTTTAATTAGGTAGTAGTACTCAGGGCACCATTCCTCTCAGATCTGGGCAACTTACTTTCTTGGTGAGAAAGTCTTTTGCCAGCCAAAGCAGATGATCTTAACAAAACCACCCTATCCACAGGTCCAGTGAATTTTCAAAAAGCTGCAGCAGACTTGAGAGATAAAACTTACCACTGCCTTCCTATAAACTTCCTGTTTATTTCAATTCAGTGTATCTGTGCAGCATTAATCGCTCCCTTTCTGAGAATAAGTCCACCAAATTTAGGTGATTATTTAGACAAAGGTATTAACATAACCTTTCCAACAGTGAAGTCAAATGTTTTGTGCAGATAGTAATAAATGAGTCATGTTTTTTGCCCCTTAAAAAAAATTTGCTTTCTGAACACACTTACCATAATCAAGAATAATGTGGAAAAATTGTGATAGGATTATTTTGCATGAAACACATGGGGCTGGAAAAATTCAAGACAGCACTTGTTTAAAATCAGAATCCATAGCATGTTTCTTGGTAATTTTATATGCAATAATAACAAGAATATGTTTTAGTAAGAGACATTTATTGTGCTATTTCTTAATAAACGAAGCTTACAGAGCCCTTTAGCTAAAGGGCTAAGGAAAGCCCCTACTGTACAAACATTTGACAACATCCTGTTAATTTCAAAAAGGACTTCAGGTTGTGACTGAATAAAGCAAATTTGAGAGCATTTGTAGAATATTATGCTATACAAATGTAGAAACTGTATTTGAATATCCTAAGCTCTTATGACAGGTGAGACTTATAAATTGCCAAGATAACATAAATAACAGCTGTAAAAATAAACAGCCTAATGGTCCAATCCCAACTGCAGCTCTTACTGCAATGGTTACTATACACTGACTGACAAGTTTAAGGATTTGTCCCTTGCTATTTATTCCTCAAATGTGGCACAAAATCCTTCACTAGGTTCTCTAATCCACACAAACACCTATCTAGCTCTCAACAGATTTTGCTCAACACAAAAATTGAGTCAAATATCCAGACTAACTGCAGCCAAACCTTGGACTTTGTAGCCTGTAACCTAACCTGCTCCTAGCCAATCCCCCAAAACATTCATGGGGATTTCAATCCTGTCTGGAAAAGTCCAGAACTTCTCAGACTTGACTCTGGTTCAGTTTTGTCTCCAAGTGCTACTACAGCATGCTGTAGATCTGTATTAAACATATCTGTAACTAGTATTTCTTCTATTTTTGTTGTTTTGTTTGGGTTGTTTCTTTTTTGTCTTTCCCTCTCCTGACCGGCAAGCAAAGCACTTCACAGATTCTCCATCAAATAGCAAAATCTCTGGCACACAAATGAATAACTCTCATCAGCATTTCTGTCTCTAAAAATACTGGGGAAAAAAAAAGGAAACAGAAGTCATGTGATGCTCACTTTTAGTCTGATTTATCCCTACATTGAGTCCAGGAAAAACAGTAGGCTTTTTCCTAGGATCACCAGTATTATAAATGACTCATACCTCAGGCAGGAATGAGTAAAGAAAATTTAATTAGGACCCGTTCAAATTAAAAAGCAAAGGGGGAGAACAGTGCTGGGAGCATAGTATGACTCCTCGGGCCCACCAGAGGCTCAGCTTACAAAGCAGTGTCTCTGCCTTTTATATGTTCAAGATTGCATCAGATTCATTAATATTTGTGAGCAGGCCTTATATGTCCTGCCATGCCTTTCATTGGTGGAGCTCTTCTTGCATCTTGATTGGTGGTGCCATGCTACCCTGCCAGGCCTTGCAGCAACAAGTGTCCCCCACTCCCTGCCATCTCCCACGAGGGGCAAGCACCCACCCTCCCCTACATGCCCCGGCAGTCCTGTCAGCCAGAGCTGCCCAGCAGCCACCTCACAGGACAAGCAGGATTGAAGGGAGAACAGAAAAGATTCAATACCACACTGGAACAAGAAAGGTATGTGCTGAAAGAATCACCAGCCCCAACAGAGCCTCTCCCCACCACGCTCAACAACTCCTGATTTGTGTGAGCCAACCACCACACCTTACTCACAACGCCGGTCACAAGAGGCAGAACATGAACTTCAACCCTGCTCTATTTGATGAGCTTTATTATCCCAGAAGAAGCTGAAATCAGACACTCATCCCCAAGTTGTAATAAGAAGAATTTGAAAGGAGGAGTATTTAGAAGAGTTTGCAAAACTGCAAGTTGAGAAACAAAAACAGTAGTTTGAAGATAATTTGCCATGTTAGAGGGGTTTTTTGAAACCTTACGCATGACAGAACTTTTCTGCAGGCAGTTTTACTCCTACCACGTCATGAACAGTATTTTATTCTTTTTGAAAAATTACATGTTCCACATTGGTACTTGATTTGAGCATGCATCTTTACTTTCGTTGTCTTTTTCTGCTATTCTATTTATTTTCTTTATTTTTGTCCATTGTGGCTGTTAAAGTGAAGGTGTCTTGCACTTTTTGTGACCAGAGCCTACCACCACAGGAATTCAGATTCTGTGAACATCTCAAGTGATGAGATCTTTTGCACTAAGGGTGACATCACTGTCACCATCTTTCTAGTCTGGATCTAAAACATCTCTGTTTGTATTTTGACTTTCCAATGGCATTCCACATAAAATGAATGGCATACTACTGTGCAAGAAAGAAAATAAAAGTTCACCTACTCACCCAGATAGCAATAATTTACCCTGAAGTTTCAAATCAGCAGCACAGTCATCAGATTGACAGTTCCTCTCAAAAACAGTCTGTGAAAAATAGAGGAAAGAACTGTTAAAACATGAAAAGAGCAAGATCAAAATTCAAAGAAGGAACATGCTTGGGCGAAATAAATGCAAGACCAAAATCTGGGATACAGGGACATATGGTGTGAGTGTTAAAGAAATTCAAGTTGAGGCAAATCTTATCTTTGTCAGAACTGGTTTTATTATCTTCTAACTGAACAAGAAGTTTCATCAAATCCAGACTCTCTCTCAGAGGTTTTCTTCAATCCATTCTCCCTTCTCATCTGACAGAAGTAACTGCTAATACCATGTTTCTGGAATTCTTGTCTCCCCCAGCTATGTAGATAAAAAATTGAAACAGAATATGAAGTATTTATGAAACTATTTTCAGTCCTAAGGATTGCAAGTAAGGAACTCATACAGCAAACATTTTCCCCAGATTTGATATATGGCAGGAAACATTTCTGCCATCATGCAAGCAGTAGAAAATTACAAAGACTGTTATTACGTATCAGCAATAGTCTCACATAATGGAACCGTTGTCAACCTTGTGAACTCTGGTAATACTGAGGAGATGTAACAGATTGATAAAGCTAGGAACAATGAAAGGACAACCTATGGGCATACTATTTAAGCAGCGGTAGTTTACCATGGTTAAACGAGACAGCCACCAGAAAGTGGAAGAAAAGAACAGGAACATGCTCCTTGCATTGAAGAAACCAATATGCCATTTAGATCATGGTTACTTTCATTGTTACTTCCCCCTGCTGTTTAGACCACAGACCAATACCTTTCTAAACATAGGGCTAGACTTTTCAGGCTGGAAGATTCATTCTTTCAGAGGTATAATGCTCTTCATCCTACCAAATATTCAAATACCCAATATGAATGTTGCCAACACTGTTCAGCTAGGAAACCTGACAATCCACTTATCCCTTCCTTTAAATTGAATGTTCCTTTCTACAGGCTTCATGACTGTTATTACCAAAGTAAATATATTCCAATCATAAACACAAGGACAAGAAAATGTGTGCAGGATACACACAACAATCAGATTGGGTTGGAGAGATTGAGAAGGCAAAAAAATGCCAACCATACTGAGTTAGTACATTTTTTAAGAGCTCTGCCCAACTATATCAGGACTGGAAAAAGACTTGAATCTTAAGCCCAGAGGGAATAGACAGTTCTAGTCCTTTGCTTTCCAGGAAGGTACTTGACTAAGCAGGCAGTTTGTTCTCCTTTTTCTAGGCTGTGTGAGCTCACTAAAAAGGAGTGGATGTTTATGAAGTTAATTGTTGTGATGCCCAAATGAATTTTGCCTTTTGCTTCTATATTACCTTAAAATATATTAATAGCTTAATATATAACTATTGTTGTATAGTTATATAGTTCCTAGCTAGCTCCAGTACTTTTCCCTCCCTTTTTCCCTGATAGGCAGGGAAAATACATTCCAGGTGCTCCAAGCTGGGGCATCCAGGGCCCCTAGCCTGTCTTGGTTCTTCCTAGGAGCCAAGTTTGAAACCAGCTCTTCAAGACACATTTTCATAAAAATAGTTTAGCTCCTATCTAAGGGAGGGGGGGGATTTAGAAAAGAGTTGAACTAAGTGGGAACTACTTTATCACTTCTGTCTCTAATTGGAGATTTTTGTTAGTTATCCTAATTTGCTAAACTTATAAAACTGCTTTTACCCTGTGTGGGGGTGGGCATTTTCTATACCTGCTCCTGGAGGCCTCCAATGAAGATCAGCCTTTATATTACCTCCTATATTAATATTGTCTTGAAAGTGTATTGTTTTATTTCTAAGTTCTTTAAGGCATCAGTTTGATAACAGATATCAAACTGTGCTGTAGGTTGTACAGTGTTTCAAAAGCAGAAAGGTGGAAGGTGGCCAGCTGATCTGGGCTATTTACTTTGATTTTTCATTTTTCTTACCTACCTTTTACTTTCTTAGAATCTCAGAAGTGAAATTCTTTGGGGATTTAGAAACAAAACTTACTCTTCGTCCTTAATAAAGAGTGCCACAATCAAAGGACAAGAATAAATCATGAGACAAGAATTGGCACTAGGCTTCCCTCTCAAATTTCAGAGGTATAGTTTCAAAAGTCCTCAGAATTGATCCTCAAATCACTGTAGTAGTTTCACATAGGAAAGACTGCTGGTAAGCCTCAGAGGAGAAAGGATAATAAACTGTAAAAAAATTCTAGCCTGTCAGTTTCTCTGTTTGAATTGCAGAAATCTTGGCAAAGTGAACATCAATCAAAGAAATTATCTGTTCTTTTCAAAGTAGAAAATACTGTAAGTACATTTAAGCAATTATTTAATAATCCTGGAATTTTCTTACTAAATCTGTAGTTACCATAACTCAGAAAGAATGAACAAATACTTCATTTTCTAAAATCGCTGAGAATGTATCTCTTCCAGCATATTATGTACAAGAGAGCCAGCTACTTTGAAATGCATTGGGAGTGTTTCCTTGTCATAGATACTCAGGTTTCTACACAACACTGGGTTGGGAGAAAGAAATTAAGGATGCTGAGTTCCAAGATCTGTAGCTGTGTAGGAGTGAATCATTTGCTGAGAAATCATTGTGGAGAATCTTTAACCTGTTCAGGTTTGGGGGAGCTCTCTCACCTCAAAGCAGCTGGCTGGTCTGGATTTCCAGTCCAACAGGCTCCTAGGACACACGGATGCAGGCATAATTGATTCAGCAGCTCAGTTCCAGGTTAATAACATCTGTGAACTGTTTTGCTATTTTCCACTATTTCCCTGGTCTTCCTGGACTCTACTCCACCTTCCCTTTTGATATGTCTTCTACAGTCTTGAGTCTCCAGCTCCTCACAGTCTATTTCCTCCATTTTCTTCTCTGCTAACATGAGCCTTTTCTTCCCCACCCTTCTGACACTTCTACCTTTCAGGTTGACTAATTCCTCGCTGTTTAAATTCCTCCCAAACAATTAAGAAGTAAACACAGTTTAAGGCATCATAGCATTTGTGAAAATACTTGTAGATTGTTACTGTGCCCTTATATGGTCTACTTGAGCTGCAATTTCTTTGGGCCAGAAACTGTACCTAACTGCATGTTGTTGGAGCAGGAGTCCATTCCTGGGATATGGTGCAGAGCCTACTACAGCATTACCACTAATTTTAACTCCAAGCAATCTTTAAAGTGATTGCATCTTTACAATACCAGCTTTGAGGATTTATAGAGGTCTTTAAATATTAAAATTGTTGAAGAAGGTAATCTATGGGTTCTATGTGTTATTCACAATTGAAAAGGAAGTAGGATGAAACTAACTGTGGAAGCAGCTCATAATTTTTGCCGTTACTGTTACCCAAAGTGAAGAGGAGCAATTCTGAACAGTGGTTTTATGAATTTAATTGTATTCCACTAACATTGTACCAAGGGCCTCACAGATTTGAATATATATAGAGATGGCCAGAAAGCTTCCTTACATAAGAAATACATACATGAAAAAATGAGGAGTACGAGGTGAGGGGTGGAGATCAGGGCAAAAATTGCCATGAGAAACACAGCTGCATCTCTTATCTCAAGAGTTGTCTAGCATTTTCACATGAAAAATAGGTGTTTGTGTGCCCAGTAACAGGGACAGGATAACCTCAATGCTTCTAGGACACATCACCACTGTATAAACACAAAACTAGTGTAAAGTTCATTCTCAGTGAGTCTCTCTGACTTCCTGCTGTCACCAGATGTTCAGCAAACCAGAGACAAAACCCAGCATTGCCAGGGTTCACGATTCCTGTCTGCACTCTCTCCACTGCTGCACAGAACCCAGCCGCTTTGGGAAATTGTTCCAGAGCAGTTCCCACCAAGTCACCAAACCTTCCTGACAAACACAGTTTTCTCAAAGTCTGCATGGCAACTTTTCTAAGTAAAAAAGATTATGCTCCTTGGGTTCATTAATGTGACAGGTATCTCCCTGAGGGGTCAGGAAAGATTTATGGCACCCACGTCCTCCAGAGGGTAAGCCAAGAAGCCTACATTAAAGTGATTATAACTGTGTATATACACAGTTATACACATTATAGTCATTATAAAAAGTGAATATACACATCTGAACACAATCAAACCTACAGTAAGGAGAGATCTAGAGCTGATCAGGAAGGGAATATGTCTACATAGGGAGATCAGGGTCTCAGAGCAAGTATCTTTTTTCCTTTATCCCTCTTGAAGAGAAGCATAAGTACCAAATTCCACATTTTGTGGTAAAGGCCAGGGGTAAATGTAAGAGAAAGTAGCAGAGGGATAAATCTCTAGTTCCTGCATCCTAAGCCATCCTAAGCATAAAGCTGCTGGGTATTGGGCATGTAGATATACTCCTTTCCCTTCTTGCTGGTAGTGGACTCTACTGAAAGCTGACGGGAGGTAAAAGAAGTAAGAAGGAACCTGGCTTCAGCCTAATGATCAGAGTTCTGTGCTCTGAGGAAGGTGATCTATGATTTCTTACCAGGCTTACTGAACTGCTTCACTGTCTTTCAATGGCTATCTAAAATTAAACAAACCTATGTTTCTGGAAGTAGAGAAGAGAACAGGAAACATAAAAAATAAAGTATTCTCTGTGCCACTCCAGTCCACAGAAAATACTGGATGTCTTTCAATAAATTAAGGGGGGGGGAAAAGCTTTTCAAAATATCCAACCTACCAAAATTCAGGAAAGCACATGGAAATTTCAGGTTGTAGCCAAACTGAATTATCAAGAGTTAGAGAGGTTTCCAGCACTATTCTTATAAGAGTTCTGCCTATGCTTTCACAGAAAGGAAAAGCAACAGCTGAACGTCAGTATTTGAAGAGAAGGGAGAGAAACAGAATTCTCAAAAGTACCCTTGAAAACATGTCATTTTATGGACTGGATAAGAGAACAGTGATTCACTCTAGATCAGACATTTAGCAGCTTCCTCACACATCAGTCTACAAAAGGTTGAGATGACATCCCTTAAAAATGGCAGAGCTGGCCTTTGGTATTTGAGGATCCATTCCTTTAATTTCATAAACTGTGCCATGGGCTTCTGCAGGAATACCTACGCTATGCAAAATAATCAGGAATAAGAACACAGTACTTCAATCTCTACACTGATTTCCAGTAAATTGTCACCAACCCTGCGGTATGTGCAGAGATGACTTAGCAATTAGATCATGCTAGTAACACAAAACCAATTCAATAAGGGGGCTTGTCATTCTAATAATTCTTTAGTTTTTAGATATTGATGTGATCTGATTATACACGTTATCTGGTGAAGCTGAGTTCCTGGCTCTTATTTAGAAACCAGGATATATGATCCAATTTTCAAATGCTGAGCTATAAGCAACTCTCACTAACTTTTCTAGGAAGTATTTTCTGTTTATAGCTTTACAAACCAATTACATCAATGTGCCTAAGTATCGATACAGGAGCTTAATTTTAGACCTGAATTTATTTTGATTTTAAACCTTCAAGTTGCCTGAAAAATAAAGTTATTACCTACATGTCTACTCACCACAGAAAAAGAAATATAGACTGAGTTTTTTGAGGTATCCCATGCTTTACTATACTACTCATGGAAACAGTCCATTTATATATGCTGCTGAGCCAAAGTGGCTGATTTAAATGCCCACTAGAAGACCAATTATTATTATGTGAAAAATTATTATTATGTGAAAGACATTACAGGATTTCATCAGATGTTCTGACTGAAATGAGAATACATGATTTCCACAATACTCCTAACTGAGTGGTAGAGTGAACACACATGACAAAGGCAGGAATAGTAGGGGAGTGAAACCAATGTACTGGTACTGCATGAGCAGGGGATAAAGGTTAGCTATCAAGCTCCCTGAGCTCCACACAGACTTCATCAAAGCACTAGGTTTGAAGGTGGAAGGGAATAAGACCAGGCTCATTAGGGTGAAATCAGTAGCCCAGCTGAAGTGCACCTACACCAATGCACACAGTATCATATCACACAAGAGAAGCTGGAGGCCACTGTGCAGCAGGAAAGCTATGATGCAATTGCCATCATGGAAGTGAAGTGGGATGACTCACAAGACTGGAGTGATGCAATTCATGGCTACAAGTACTTCAGAAGGTGGATCTTCAATAGGTAAAAACCTGGCTGTACAGCTGGATCCAGAGACTTACGATGAATGAAGCTAAATCCAGTTGGTGGCCAGTCACTAGTGGTGTTCCCTGGGGCTCAGTTTTAGGGCTGGTCCTTTTGAAAATAGTTATTGGTGATCTGGATGAGGGCATAGAGTGTACCCTCAGTAAATTTGCAGGACACATCAAATTGGGTGAGAGGGTTGATCTGCTCTCTGCAGATAGACAGGGACAGACTCAATCAATGGGCTGAGGAAACGAGTATGAGGTTCAATAAGGGGAAGTGCTGGATCCTGCATTTGTGTTCCAGCAAGCCCTTGCAGGCTTGGAGCAAGAGAAGATTGGGGAAGAGTGGCTCAAGAGCTGTTCAGCAGAAAGGGACCAGAGGATGCTCAATATGAGCCAGCAGTGTGCCCAGTGGCCAAGAAGATCAATGGATCCTGGCCTGTATGAAGAACAGTGAGGCCAGCAGGACCAGGGCAGAGATCACCCTCCTGTACTGGGCACTGGGGAAGCCACACCTCGAGTACTGTGTTCAGTTCTGGGCGTGTCACTTTAAAAAGGACATTGAAATGCCTGAGCGTCTTCAAGGAAGGGCAACAAGGCTTGTGAAAGGTCTGGAAAAAGTGTTTTATGAGGAATGGCTGAGGGGCTGGGTTTGTTGAGATGAGGGGCTCAGGAGGGACCTCATTGGTCTCTACAACTACGTGAAAGGAGGCTGTAGTGAGGTGGGGGCCAATCTCTTCTACTGTGCCTGCAGTGGAAATGTCCTTAAGCTGAGACAGATGAAATTCAGATTAGATATTAGTAAAAGGGTGGTCAGGCATTGGAAAAGGTTGCCCAGGACTCTGATGGAGTCACCATCCCTGGAGGTGTTTAAGAACACCTCTGGATCTGGATCTGGCACTGGTGTTGTTTAGTAAACTGATGTTGTTCAGTGGTTTAGGGGTTGCAGTGATAGTACTGGGTTGATTGCTGGACTTGATCTTAAAGGTCTCTTCCAACCTTGACGAATTTATGATTCTGTGAGAGGCAGGGAGAAAGAGTTGATGGTGTGGCTCTGTACATTAAGCAATCTTTCAACTGTCTATCAAGGATAATGATGACAAGGTTGAGTATCTGTGGGTAATAAGCAGGGGGAAGGCCAACAACACAGACATCCTGTAGGAGTCTATTATAGACAACCCAGCTGGGATGAAGGGATGGATGAACTATTCTGTAAGCCTCTGGCTGATGTGTCACAATTGCTAACCCTTGTTCTTGTGGGAGAGTAACTTGTGGGATGTCTGCTGGAAGCTCAACACAGTGGAGAAGAGGCAGTCTAGAAGGTTTCTCGAGTGTGTGGAAGACAACTTCTGACACAACTGGTGAGTGAACTTAGCAAGGGGTGGACCCTGCTAGACCTGCTTTTTACAAACAGAAGGGCTGGTGGGAGAGGTGGGGGGCAGATGACATTTTTGGCACAGTGACCATGACATAATGGAGTATTCAATTCTTGGTGAAGTAAGGAAGGGGTCAACAAAACCTCCACCTTGGACTTCAGGAGGCTGGACTTTGGCCTGTTCAGGACACTGGTTCAGAGAGTCCCCTAGAAAACAATCCTTAATAAGAAGGGAGTCCAGGAAAGCTGGACATACTTTAAGAAGGAAGTCTTAAAGGTTTCGGGAAACACCTTCCCTATGTGCCCAAAGATGAACTGGGGAAGAAGAACAGCCTGGCTGAACATGGAGCTTTCACTGGAACTTGGGTTTATGACCTTTGGAAGAAGTGGCAGTCAGGAAGGGTATATGAATGTTGTTACACCATGTAGAAAGAAAATCAGACAGGTGAAAGCTCAGCTAGAACTTAATCTGGCCACTGCTGTAAAAGATAATAGAAATGTTTTTTATAAATACATGAACAACAAAAGGAGGGCCAATGAAAATCACCATTCTTTATTGGATGTGAGGGGATCGTAGTCACCAAGGATGAGGAAAAAGCTGAGGTACCTAACGCCTTCTTTTCATCATTCTTTAACAGTAAGGCAACCAGATCCCAAAGGTGGTAGACAGAGACAGGAAGCAGAATTGATCCCCTGTAGTCCAAAAGGAAGCAGTCAGGGATGTGCTGAGCCACTTTGATACTCACAAGTCTATGGGACCAGATGGGATCCATCCTAGGCTGATGAGGAAGCTGTAGAAGAGCTGCTCTCCATCATTTACCATCAGTCCTGGCTAATTGGGGAGGCCCCAGGTGACTGGAAGCTGGACAATGTGATGCACATCCATAACAAGGCCAGAAGGAGGATCCAGGAAACGACAGGCCTGCTAGCCTGATCTCGATGCCTGACACAATTATGGAACTGATCATATTGAGTGTGATCATCATGCCAGTTAGGGTTTTTCTATGTTCTCTGTATTCTTCGCTCATGTATTTGTACCTCTGTAGCCTACTGTACTAGTAGTTAGTTTTCCCAGTAATTTTCCATGGCCTTTCCCTAGACAGGAAGTCAAAACAAATTCCAGAGCTCCAAGCCCTGAGAGGTGCAAAGCCCCCGTGCTATCTTGGTTTTTCCTGGAAACCAAGGCCGAAAACAACTCTGAGATACATTTCATAAACTAAGTACAGCTAGTAACAAGGCGGTGCTCCAGAGAAGGGGCTTGACCTGGGAGGAATTGAATCACCACTTGTCCTCCTAACGGGTGCTTTTAATCAATCATTCTAATTTCCTAAAACCTATAAATATGTACTCATCTCTGTGGGGTGGGCTTATCTGGACATCTTTCCATAACTGCCTCTGAAAACCTTCAAATAAAGATCTGCTCTTATATTACCTCTTTAGTAAAATCATCTCAAGTTTAATTTCCAGCAAGTTAGGAAAATGGCAACGATCACATGGCACATACTGGACAACCAGGGGATTAGGCCCAGCCAACATAGGTTTAGGAGGGGCAGGCCCTGCCTAACCAGCCTGATCTCCTTTTATGATCAGGTGACCCACTTGGTGGATGTGGGAAAGGCTGTGGATGTTGTCTACCTGGACTTCAGCAAAGCCTCTGACACCATCTCCCACAACTTTCTCCTGGAGAAGCTGGCAGCCTGTGGCTTGGACAGGTGCACTCTTTGCTGTGTTAAGAACTGGGTGGGTGGCTGGGCCCAGAGAGTGGTGGTGAATGGTGCTGTAAGCAATCAATGGCCAGACACTAGTGGGGTTCCCCAGGTCTCCACTACTGGGACTAGTCCTGTTAAATATGGTTATTGATGATCTGGATAAGGGGATCAAATGCACCCTCAGTAAGTTTGTGGACAGCAAGTTGGGTGTGAGTGTTGATCTGCTAGAAAGTAGGAGAGCTCTGCATCTAGATTTGGATCAATGGGTTGAGGCCAATGGTTTGAGGTTTAACAAGACCAGTTCGGGGTTCTGCACCTTGGTCACAACAACCCATGCAGTGCTATAGGCTGAGAAAGACTGTAAACCAAACTTTTTCAGCTGAGGAGAACTACAGGGGAATTCATCCGTTTTGCTGAGTGGAAGACTCTGACTAACACACTGCCACTTGTCAAGCCATCTAAGCCAAATACAGTCATTTGTCCATTATTTCAGCTGACCAAACTCATTGAGAGCAGAAGAGACGCCACTGAAGGGATGACAGGGGGAAGAATATAAATTGCTTTCAGCAATCCCACTCCAACCAAAGAGAAAACAATTGCAATTAGGCAGGAAGGGTGGCCCATAATCTCTGCAAGAATAAATGCAAAAGATAATTTGGGAGCTTGCCCTGCCAAGGAGGAAGGAATTTTGTGGCCAAGCTATTTGATATGGAACATGGAAATTAGACTGATCCCTGCAGTCTTCCAAGGACTTCCAATATGCCTAGGTATAAGTCAATTAATCTTCAAATGTACCACCTACCCAAGTACTGACAGCTGTACTAAGTTCTTCAGTTGCATCAGTAAACTGAATTGTCCTTGCCTCCAAGACAGGAGCATCCTAACTCCTGACTGATGCCTAGGAATGCAGTAGTTGGCATAGGTTAAAATCACACCAAGAGCAATTTCAACAGCTTGCCAGAATAAAGATGTCATTCCAATGCCAAGAAATGTCATGGGCACAGCTCAGCTAGCAGACTGTGACATGACCTGACTCAAGAAGGAACACAGGGATCTCTGCTCTGGAGAAGACACCACTGACAAACCTGGACCATGTTGTGTGTATGGACACTGCATTTCACCCTGTCCAGATCTGTAATTTTGTTGTTCTCAGTTTGAGATTGAAATGCATGTGTGTGTTTTAAAATGCAGAATGGCATTATTTGTGCAGCAAACCAAAGATCACTGTTCATAAATCAACTCCATGAAAATCCTTCTATACTCTCTCATTAATTAGCCAACCAAGCTAATTAATTTATTTAACCAGCTTTTCAGACACAAGTATTTCAAAAAACAGACCCCTGCTTTAAAAAGGTGAAGTTCATCCAAGAAACATCCAGTCTCATTCATCCAGAAGTGCAACACTGGGCACAAATTTTCACTGTAAGTCAGTGGCATAGTAGGAAGAGAAGGCTGTGGACATTTTCTATCTCTTCTTTTAACTAACAAACAGTTTTGGCACTCACAAAGTCCTGGAGACAGTGACACAACTAAATCAACTGAGAATATTTTCCTAAAACAAAGTGGTATCTCCACCCACATAGTAGCTGGTGATTTTATTACAGTATTTAGAACAGGCAGAATTCTAGCCTATCACATTTCAAACTGTAAGATCCATTACTGGATACTACTAAGAACAAATCCCCACTGTATTCAGCAGGATAGCTTTCTCCTTCTTGGTTAACATGTATTTATACAGTGAATATATGAAAATAAATGCGTAGCCTCTTTGTTGCTAATGGAAAGTCACTTCTGGATCAGCAAGATCCAGGGCTTTTGAAAATAACACAAAACTAGCTATATTTAAAGACATTAGTATTTACATTAACATTAATTTTGTTTTCCTGACCTCACCTATACCGTATCCTCTGAAAACAGAAAACACTAGAATCTTGAACTGGACTTCCAAAATGTAAGGTTCCTTCATAATCATTAGATTCTTTGAAAATGTAAACCCTTTATTACAATAATTCTGGCTCCTATTGTCCCTTTTGGCCTTTTAAAACTATTTTGACTTACAAGATTTCTATGAGAGAGAACATTACATTCCAGTTTTCCCATGAACTTAGTTTTTGAGGGCTCCAGCACCATGCCTTGAGGCTACTTTATAAGGGCTTTGTTACTATGACTGCCACACTAACTCTGAAGCTCTTTTCACATCCTTGGCTGAAAGGACACTTGCCAGCGTACCCAGTGTCAAAATCCTTTTCTTACTAATCTAATTGAACAACATCTGGAAAACAAATGAATAGGGATTGTTAAACTGGTTCCCTCCCATCCAAATTGCAAAAGAAAACAAGTAGAGAAATTCCCAAAGTATTTTTGTTCCTGCTGTATAATCTCAGTATTTAGGTACTTTAACATCAGTCTGAGACTCACCTGCAGGGCAAGATGTGATCTTTTGAGTTTAAGCTCACTAATGAAAAATACAAGAAGCTTTGTTCATGTAACATTCAGGTTTACAGCAGTGTTAAAGTTCCAAAGTTCTCTATAAATTCCCATCATATTGTTGCAACAACACAAAATTCATATACACAACAGCCCCACAATCCCTCTTCATAAAAACAAGTAATTCTTTAATGCATCTTTCGTTCATAAATTTATAAAAATAAAGCAACTTGAATAAAAATTCATGCCTATAGAGGGCAAGGATTATAACCAAATACAGTTCAAAGCACTTGATTATATAGTGAAGCAAATAAAATGTTTGAGTTACTATTTTTTAAGTAGCATTCAGGGGCCTTATGAGCAGAATCAGAAAGTAATGCTATAGATGATGATGCTATCGTATCAATAGAAAATTAATTTGTTAAGGTTAAAAACCAGATCTAACCATCTACTCCAGACAGACTTCTCATAGCTAAGAAATGAGGAGGGGAGGGCAGGGGAAGGGAGGGCAGTGGAGGGGAAATGAAACCATCCTATTTTAGGTTCTAAAATAACAGCAGGAGCAGGTTTCTCTTGCCACATGACTGGATGTGTAAAGTCCTCAAGAAAAGAGGATAGTTCGATCTGCCAAATTCTGCCCACTGTTCTCCCCTCAGACAGTTCTCGTGTCTCCTTCTGCACTAACAAAGGCTTAACCTGGAAAGAAGGCCAGGCCCAAGCCTTTCACAAGAACTTCCTACATTAAGGAAAGAACCAGAAGGAGTAGGACCTTTCTCATCTTTCCCTTCCCAGCCCAAACACCCTGAAACAAGAAAGTGACCTCACTTTGTGCTGCCCAGCCTTGGACGCACAAGCCTTTACTACGTCACAGAGCAGCACTGAAGTTAGCAATAGTAAAGATTGTACAAAAAGGCTACTGTGTGCAAATGACCCAGAGCTTGGAAACCCACTTTTAGAGCCATCTCTGCTCTAAGTTCAGCCACAGGCCTTCTTGGGAAATAATGTAGTCCAAATCTGACCTGATTCCTTTGTGCTATCTTTTGTCCTTTCTTCCAGCGAAGAATGGGCTTCAGAGCAGTTAGTTCCTTGTCCTCTTTTCCTCTTTCTATCACATGTTCCCCAAGGCTGTATGATGCTTCAAATACAATTGGAGAGATGACGTCCTCGACTCTTTTCTGTACAAGAAGACAAACACGTATTTCACCTATGCATATAGCCAAGCAAGTTTCTATCTACAACAATTATACATTCAATTAAACAAGATCATTTAATTAAACATGCAATTAAACCAGATTCAACACTGCAGAGAGGTTTGTCTACTTCCTTTATCTTTCTCCAGGTCAAACAGGAATAAGCACATTACAATGAAAAAGTCAGAAGCTTAATTTTTTTTTTTAAGTTACTCTTTTGGGATCTACTCGTCAATACACAAAAGCAGTGGAATATTTTGCCCACCTATAAATCAAGTGGTTATCAATTAAAATCTTTTCTTTAAAAAAATAGAAAGCAATTAAATTATTCCTGCAAAACCAAAGATCAAATAATTTTCATCTCTGGCGTTTCAAAATCCTAGACTTTGACTGAGATCACCTTCTGTGAGCTCCATTCATTAAAAGAACAGAAAACTCAATCTTCCCTTGTTGTTTTGCATATCACTGAAATGAATGGATTAATAAAGGTACTAGTGTGGCAATAAAATAGGGTTAGAGACATAGAGGGCAAGAAAATCCATCTTCCATTATGTTTCTCAAAGCAAAATTTACAGTTTCCCCCATCTTCAGCACAGTAACACTTTCAGTTTGTAAAAGAAGAAAGTTTTTCAGTTTCTTTACTTGCTTATTGTAGGCTTCATACCAGGTGTATAGAATGGTGCTGTATTATCTGGCTGATGAGACAAAAGGATCACCTTTTCTTGTTGCTGAAACCCAAGCCATAAAATTTGTCATAACATACAATGCCTAAATCCAGACTGCTGTGCCAGGACAAAGTGCTCATTGTGTTCTGTTCAGTCCTGAATTCCAAAATCCAATTTACCAGAAAATCTAAGTGCAAATGCTCTACCTTTTCACAGGCAAACATTCCTCTTAAATTTTAATTACTTAAAAACATGGCATTAATTCAGCACAGATTAAATTGAGGCAATAAATAAATCCCGTAAGTAAGCACATCAAACTTTCACATAGGCCAGCTCTCAACTTTGCCTTGCACTGGTTAGTGGGTTTCTCTGAACACAGCCCGCCAACCACAAGAAGCAATTGAGATGCAATGACTTTAAAATTACATCTTCCAGATGTGGGAAACCTGGGTACTAAATGCTTTTCAGACCACCCTGTTTGATCTGTTTCAAAACAACCATTTGCTGTCTCCAATATGTTGACTGTCCACAGATCTCTGAAGCCAAAGATTAGTGGCTAACCAAATTCCCAAATCATTGGTTAGTTGGATGAATAATAGCAAATATAAGGTTGGATGACATTTACCCTCCTGCACGATCAGCTAGCCCTTAAATTCCCTACCCTAATACGAATGTCTGCCAGTACTCTGAAGTTTAGACTGCACACTGCTTGGAGCGATTTGTGCTTTCTTGGTAAAGAGCACTGATCAACAACAGACAGCAATGGTGATATCTTGACTTCTTTCCAATCCCATAAAAAGGACTATGCATAATCTGCAGCACTATTAAACCTCTCAGCAGAAGAGACACTCATGGCTGCAGCCCCTTTCTCAGCTGTATTCCTACGGTAGGCATTTTACCATACTGAGACTACTGAATAACAACACTACAACTCACCGAAGCTGATAGCCTTGTTCTCACAGAAAATCAAGTGTATTAAGTAAGGATTGTTATCAGCCTACATGAAGACTTTGTATACAGAGAAACAAGATTACAAAAGAGCATGCCATACAGCAACAGTCAAACACAAACCATCAGGCAAATTGCCACCTAATCCAACTGTATGCAATCAACCATGTAAACACAGAATAATAAAATGTATGCAGTGAAATCCACCTACTATTTTTGTGACTTTATTACTGCAGTATAGTAAGAATAAGTACTTAATCACTTCTACATGTTTTAATATGGTCTTGCAGGGTTCAGTCCAATGCCCTTTAAAGTCAAAAGGTGTTTCCTATTGACTTTGATGAATGCTGGAGTGCATTTTATTGTTTGCTGGTGTTCTACTTGATTTTAGTGGTGAAATTGTGACTTCTCTACCACCACAGCCCTGGGGAATACATTTCACAGAGTCATTTATCTTCAAGTAAGGATAAAATTATGAATGCTGCCCAGTTATTAATTTTGCCACATGTTCCCTTCTGCTCACAATGCTTCAAAAACAAAGGCAACAGTCTGTGGCATTTGTTCTCAGTAAAACAGAGACAAGACAGTTCTGTCTCACAGGTACACAACAGACTGCCTGGATATGAACATATAAAGATAATCAATTTCTTTCATTTTCAGTCTACTCAATTTTTCTGTGTTGAATCATATATTGATGACAGAGCTTGCAGATAGCTTTTAGGTATTCCTGATGTCCCAGAAGAAGTCAAAAAATTCAATGCAAATAAGGTTTGAGATAGACTGAAAAATCCTTCAAGCAAGGAAATGGTACATTTTTTGTATAAGTTGCATGACCCTATGAACTGGATTTGTCAAGGGATATGATTTCCAAAAGCAGATTTTACATGTAATCACTGCTTGACACCGCAAGGATGTTTTGCTATGGAAGTAATATAGGCAAAAGACATTTCTGAGCTCTGAAAAACCAAACCTGGCAAATCATAGCATATGGACAGCACAGCTTCAGTAATTGAAAAGAAGTCTTGAAGGACACTACGAGTGAAATATACTAGGAGTTCCAATTATGAACAGAAACAATTATGCAACTAGGGTTTAGTAAGTAACAGCAATAAATACTTAATCTGTACAGACTGGAGTCACTGAACTAGTGCAAGTTTTCACCATGCCTGAATTGGAAAGCTTACCCTAGCAAATACGATAACAAAGGTTTGATATCTCCTCTCACAGAACAATCATCTCAAAGAAATTTTTGAATGTTGTGGCAGTAACTGTACATGGCCAGATATTCCTTCTTTTTTTTTCTCTGATTTAGCAGAGCAGAAGAAAGCAAGAAAGCAAAGCCTCTGCCAGATTTATGACTGTATTTCTGTTTGACTTTAGTACCAAAAAGTCTTAAAAATCTGAAAAGTAAGGAAAGAGCAATCACCAAACTTCACATCCGTGATTCTGAACATAATTTTCAACTGATGATGAAGTGTGATAACTGTAAGAAATAATTTTTGTCACTTTTAGGAGACATGGACTAAAGCACATCATGACAACACACAAATATAGAGTCCAACATCCTAAAGGCACACTGCCTTGGCAGACAGCCACTGCCTTTTACAGCTTTAACTTTAGGCTACCAAGAGCCCACACACATCAGGAATTGGGCTGGAACAAGACAGAGTTTAAGTCAAGAGATAGGATTTATTCTACTCATGGTGCAAGTGGTTGCCAGACTGGATATCATTTCAGCTTTCTTTTGGCTCAGTGCCACAGTAGACTCAGGGGACTGTACATGAGCTCACTAAATCATCACATTTAATCTCCTTTCTTCAACAAGGTGAAAGCCTCCAAGAAGGACTCTAGAGAGTGCAAAATTCCATTTTTAATTATGGCCAATGGGCTGAGAAATAAATTGAGATGTAAATATTGCCCACAACCTACAGCAGGAATAAAGGATGAAACATGGCCCATTAAAAGAAGGAATATCAACTAATTTTCAGCAGCAGCATCTGAAGAAATACACAAAATCATCAGCATGACTTCCACAGTTGCTTGATACTTCTGTTCATGTCTTCCTGCAGTTTCTCTTTTCTTTCTCTGTGGGAAAGTTCTATGAACCTGTCCAGCCTTTTTCTACTCTCTCTGACTTGATCCCCAGGATTTTAACCCATGAATTCCAGAGCTTTAACTGAATTCAGCACAGCTTTTCAGTACTTCTGAGAATTAAATTCTGCTTAGCTAAATGACAGAGAATGAATTCCAGAACCCGTTTTTTAAAACGCACAGATTGAAACTTTTAGTCTAAATGTATTTATTTCAGGTGCTAAATAACAAGCACTAAAATTAGACTAGGAATTTTTACAGGCTCAAATACACAGAATAAATTTGACGATCCCAATTTAACAGAAAACATATTTATGCTGGAAAATGTAAGACACTATGCTAATGCTAATCCAGCATACAACTTGAATCAGCTCACAGGTCACTACCACATAAATACTCAACTCCTTGTCGAGAGACAAACAGTTCCCTGAACCATGATCTCACAAATTACTCAAATTCCCACCAGCCTTCAGAAACAAAAGCCACTACTGCCACAATTTATCAAATGAAATCACTGCTGTAGGTCTTAGTAAACATACATCTTAGCTTATGAACCAATAAGATGACAATGCTTGACTTTAACTGTGTTCTCCTGTTACCCCAGTCTCCCTCTCTAAACTGTGAGTCATCCAGGGTGCAAGGTTTAGAAGCTGTGCAATTCAATAAGACTGTTAATTAGACCAACTGGCTTTTAACTTCAAGAAAGATTTTCATTCATTTCCAATGAATGAATGTGTACATGTCATTCTAGTACCTGAAAATGAAAAAGGAGCAACTTAACTTCCTTGCCCTGTTCCTTGCAACACTTATCAATTCCAAGATTAGACACCTTGGTGTTAAGTCCCAGTGCAAGTTAATACCTTCAGCCTCCTACTATGCAAAAGAATAACAACCTTTGTCCTCTCAAGAGCTTTCCTCTGTTCTCTACTTACTATGATAAAGATATTCTAGGACTTGTAATAAATTATTTCAGACCAGCATAATTTTCAAGTTGATGTCTCCTCACTGCAAAGGCATGCATAACACGATCATGACAAAATCAACTAGAAAATATCTACTTTCCATTATGTAGAAGATGGGGATTCTTTAATACTTCTCTTTTTTAAGGTTTTAAGATACTACTGTAGTTAAAAGGAGAAAAAAAACCCAACTGCAACCTCTTTTCCAGAGAAGAGACAGAACTAAAAGTTTACTTGATTAGTAAAAGCTCATTTACAAAGTTACAGGAGAACTTTTGTCAAATTAATAGTACATGAAGGCAGTCAGAGGCCTGATGTTTCAATCATACATGCTACTGTCTTAAGATTTTGTGACAGCTACAATTCAACAAGCAGGTGAATAGCCTTTGTTGGTAAACTGAACTATTACAAGACTTTTGAAAAATTTCAAAGTTTAGAACAGGAAAAAAAAAAGCAAAGTATTTGCAAGGTGTTACATGTCCTAATGTTATTTAGGGTTATCATTCAAAAGAATGGGAGTGCTTTCTTTACCCTTTTCCTAAATGCTTTACTCCAGCACATAACTGCTTCCATTAGATCAGCAACTCCTCTTGGCACACACACCAAAAAGTGAAAAGATGTCTGGAGAACAGGTGGCTGAAAATCTGCTAGAAGAGTCAAGAGGCAGTGGGCAGAAAGACTGGATGGCTCTGAAACATCACAGTAGCAGTGGAAAATATATTTTGATAGATACTTCTTTTTAACATTTTTTTTTCCTGAATTAAAGACCTGACAATATAATTCTTATGATTCTTTCAAGGCTGTGATACAAAAAAGCATTTCATCAATACAGCTTTATAAGAAACACATATATGTATGAAACAAGGAAACATTCTAGTTAAGCCCAGTTTCCTGTAAAAATGTACAGGAAAAAATAGCAGCATTGTGCCAGGATTCAAAGTAAGGAGAATCATCCTGAGTAGAAAAGGATAGCTAGATATGAAGGAAGGTTAATATCAGTGTTTTTACTGACAGTTAATTTAGTAAAGTAGGAGCGATAGAAATGGTCCTTGGGGCTCTTGCAAAGAAAACAACATACTATTCAGCACGCCTTCCTGTCTGCATGCATCTGAAAGAGAGAGGCAAAGTACATGAGAAGAATGATGTTCCTGTAGTTTCATTTACAAACTATTGAAATGAGAACAGACTACTTATGAAATCTAGAGGTATTTACACACAAAAATATAAATCCTTCTTTTGGTAACAGGAAAATAGGTGGAACACAATGAGAATCTGGGAGGAGTGTTGCTGTAGTGGTTTGACCAGGCTGAATACCAGGTGCCCACCAAAGCCATTCTATCACTACCCTCCTCAGTTGGACAGGGGAGTGGGATGATAAAAGGACATCCAATGATTTGCAAGGAAAAGGAGTCACTGATTACCATCATGGGCAAAAGAGACTAGAACTGGGGAAATAAACTGAATTTATTTCCAACCAAATTCCGAGTAAGATAATGAGAAATTTAACAAATTTTAAAAACACATTTTTCCCATCCCTCCTTCCAAGCTCTACCTCCTCCACAGTGACTCAGGGAGATGGGGGAAGGGAGTTATGATCAGCTCATTGAGTGTTGCTTCTGCTGCTGCTCAGGTAGAGGAGTCCTTCCCTTGCTCCAGTATGGGGTCCCTCCCATGGGAGACAGCACTCCATGAACTTCACCAGGGGCTGCAGGGGAATCTCAGCTCCAATGCCTGAAGCACCTCTTACCCCTCCTTCTCCACTCAACTCAGTGTCTGCCTAGTTGTTGCCATCTCATACTCTCACTCCTCTCTTCTCTGAGCACAATTACATCTGCTCAGTAACTGTTTTTTACTTCTTAAATATGTTATCACAGAGGTGCTACCATCATCTCTCATTGGTTTGGCCTTGGCCAGAAGCTGGTCCATCTTGGAACCAATTGATATTAGCTCTGTTGGACATGGGGGAAGCTTCCAGTAGCTCCTCGCAGAAGAACTCCTGCAGTCCCCGTGCCACCAAAACCTGGCCATGCAAACCCAATACAGTTGTAATAACATGACCCAAGTCTATTCTTGCACTATTAAACAGAGGATTTATTAGTCTAATCCTCTTGGAAGCAGAATTTAAAATCAATTCAAGTAAAAGGAAAGAGTGTTACAATTGTCTGCTTTGTTATGTGAATTTAAAAATTCGAACAGAGCTGTGATGTCAGCTTTTATATTTAATATCAATTCATGTTTCATATCCTAGATATCTACTAGCAGACTTCTGAAACCAGGACCCATAAGTTGAGCTCTTTACTCCCCTGTGCCATGACTTCTGTACAGATACAAGCTGTGACATCTGAAGAGGGTGAGGGAAGCAATATTATTCTGGAAGCAATATTTGTCTCTGAAGATGACGAGTTCCCATTCACTATTTGTAACACTCTAACTAATAGAATTAATATTATTAACCAAGAAATATTGAGAAGAAGAGTTAAAGGAAACTTATCCATTACATAGCACAAGCATTGTGCATGGTGCCAGGGACATTCTCCTACCCTCCAGTTCTCCTGTGCTGCACATACCTACATATCAGTATGCTAACAATCATCTCAGTAACACCTTGTCTCCATGTCCTCCTCCTCCCCACCACTTTTCTCCTCTTCTTTCATTCTCCTCTGATCAGCCAGACAGCATTGTGCTAACACTCCCCCCTCTTCAGTCTCTGAGCCTCTGCTCACAGCTTACACAAAAGCAAAATGAAGAACAGGAAAGAATCAGTACATCAGTACTTCAGAAACCTTATGGTCATTTTAGTCCATTTACAGCTGAAATCACAAATTAATAGAAAGCTTGCCATTCCTTTTGACAATGATAAGGCTTTTCTCCTTGTTCCTGCTTAGAAGCCACATCAGCAAATACAGCCGCCCATCTCTCAGAGGATATTACACAATGACAAAGGGAGACTGTTTATACCCACAGACAAGAGCAGAACGAACAAGTGTTTCTCAGGGGAACCAAGGAAAATCAAAACTTTCCCTTCAAGTTCTGTGGGCTTGAAAAACAAACAAGGAACATATTTCCACAAATAAGTGGAAACTATTTCCTCAGATCAGAGTTGAGAGCTCTACTCTGAAGCTGGAGATGCATTCACAGGGAATAGAAAAAATGGCATTTTAAAACAGCAACATTGCATGAATTGCAATAAGGTTTTAACCTAATATGATGATTAGGTGCAGGTATTACCACTTTACACATCTCCTTTGATTACATATTCTCCTTTGAGTACTTTTGATTATTTTATACATTATGCAACGGGTCAAATGTGTTTATCCTAATAGCAATACTTTCTTAAATTCCCATCTCTCAGTTTCACAACATGTAAAATTTTGGTAACAACACAAATTTTTGGCTTTCATGGAAGACTATTCTAGATTATTTATAGTAACTCTAAATGGATAAACAGAATATCTTGTGACATACTGGGACATTCAGCAAAGCTGGGAAAGGGCAGAATTAGCCTCTTCCCCACCACAGACCCCGACAGCTAAAAACACAAATCCTTGGGGAGAGGTCTTATAGAGATTCTAAGCAGTGGGAGTCATAAGGAGAAAGTATCAGAAGAAGTGAAGGGTGAGGGAACAATGGGGGCAAGGGGCATTGGGGATTGGCTTATTGTTTTATAATTCGGTTTTCAGGAAAATATAACAAAAAGTCATTAAAATACATGTTTATCTGCACTAGATATTATCGTGCATTGTAGAGGTGTAAAATGATCTTCATCTGTCTAGACGGCTCTCCTTGGGTCTTTGGGCTTTGGACATCTCAGAAATAACCATTTCTTTCCTCCTGATTATAATCATTTCCATGGTACTCTGAGCACAATATAGACATTTTGTGAAGGGCTGTGATACAGAATGACCTCCTCTGTATACAGCAACCCATAAAAAACCAAGACACAATTCTGTGGAGAAAGACATCTTCTCAGGTCTAAGGTATAACGTGACTGGAACCAGTTGTATTGTGCCAAAAACACCTCTGACACTGACCGTGGCAGAGGTGCAAAGGGAAAAGAGCCCTTTGCTGCCCTTCAGTTTGAGTCTATGTAGCACAGTAACACTGCCCTTGGGTAACTGAGTTCTCAAAGGCTGAGGGCTCAGCAGCACTAGGATTGGAAGCAATTTTGGTAACAGCATCAACCACAATAAATATACTTGCTCTAGCTACCAAACTAGATCAAAACTAATGTTATTTCCTTTTCAGGAGTGAAGTATTTCCTTAATTTCCTTTATTTCCTTAATTTTCCTTCTGAATGAACTTTGGAATGTATTTTTCCAGGGTCTGTTCAATTTCCAGTTGACTGGAACGCAGTGCTGAAGTAAGAGCATATGAGAGCACCGTAAGTGCATGGGAGAAAAAATACCAGATAGTGCAAGGAGCAACTGCAGAGAGCTGTAAGTGCATCAGAAGCATGGTACTCAGAGCTTAGGAAAGACAAAGTGAAGGGGACATGGACAAGACAACGATATCAAGGCTACAGGCCAGGATGACAGAGCTACAAGGAGCACATACCAAATCCTAAAAATCACCACCAGCAACATCTAAATGCTTTGCGATACTTAAGAAAAATAGCTGTGTAGGGAGCTTCAGTAGTAGACACAGTCAAACAAACAAATCACAGATCAGAAGTGTGTATCAGATTCCCTGAACAGCTTGCTCAAGCACAAACTGAGCTTTGCCTTGGCTTGGACACATAACACCAGGAGTGTGTTTTATTCACCAAACTGTGCTGTGAGGATAATGAATACAAATGGACATGAACAAGTTGCGATATTTTGAACTTTATCTCAATTCTTGTATTATTTGTTCAAAAATTGTATCTTCACTCCCAGACAGGAACCACAATCTGCCATTTTTACCCCACTGGCTGTGGAATTTTGTCATATCTCTCTTTTGGTACTGTTTCAAAACTCCTATACAGAGAAACTGCTTTCCTATAATTTGTCTCTATCAACAGAAAAGTCTTAGAAAACAAATATTGTGTTACTAATAATACTTTAAATTACCCCCTCTTAAAATTAAATTATCCTAAGAGGCAGTAATAGACTGTATCATTTAGTCTACCTTCTTGTATGTCCCAGACATCACAACTCATTTGTTAATCTTCCACCACATTAAGTAATTTGTTTAGCTACAGATATTTTCCAGGAACACATATAGTTAGGTCCTACAGTAATCCCTCTTGGATTTAAAAGGTCCTGAGTCTGGCTTCTTTAAATACACATGACATCATATTTCAGTCACAGGTTTCTGTCACACCTTTCTCTACTAGATTACAAATAGCTACTTAGGTGACTCTTGGCCTTCATTAAAATAAAAACACTGTGATTAGTTCAAATTTCTAAGTGAGGCCTTCCCTTGTAACACTTGATCAGGTTTTATAGATTTTACATCATCGAAACAGGAAGCATTTCATCAGTGAACACACAATTCTACCCCCAGTCAAAGTAACAATCTATACAGAAGAATCTATACAGAAGAAGACCCACTCCAAAGAACTATTCTCTCTGTATTCTCGCTGTATGTATGCCCAAAAACCTCGCTGCTTCTTTTTGCCAACTGTCATGCTGAGAAGTCATGTTCAATTGTTGGTCTGCTATGATCCTGAAATCTTTCTCAAGGCCCACGCTTTGCAGAAGACAAGCCTGTCTTAAGGTGATTCACCACAATATTGTATCCCATCATAATCTGTGCCCAAAAATTGTTACTGTATCCTTAAGACCTGTATCCAGGGTCCTCATGTACCTGTGTGTGTAGAGGCTGCTGGTGCACAGGTGTTTGTGTGGTATTTATGCCGGTGACTATGTAACCTTTTCTTAGGCTTTCTTTTTAGTTTTTTTTCCTTGGTTTGGAGAAGCTGCAGTAGCAATCTCTAAGCTGCCTTGAGGACCAATTCCACAGCTGTCTGTCTGAAAAAAAAAATGGGGGCATCGCCCTGGCAGAAGTGGAGCAGAACTGCCCTGCTCCACCTCAAGCTGTTTGTTAATAAACCAGGGTTTTTTTCACTTTCATCTATTAGTGTTAATTTCTTTTTGGTGGAATGGGATTGTTGGAACCTTAAAGCAGACAGCTCATTCCAGAATGTTTTCCTTTGAATTGTTTCAAACTAACACAAAGCCCCTTCTCCTCTTTTGTAGGCAGGTTGCAGTCTTTGTTCCTGGATGAATGATCTCACACTTAAATAGATTAAAATAAACTTTACTTAATTGGCTCAGCATAGTAGAGGCTTCAAAGCACTTCATAAAAAAGTCCCTATCCTCCCCTTTTAACCAAGTATTTTTATGTTATCTGCAAAATGTGGAAGTAATTTTGTATTTATTTTCAGATCTTTAATAACTAATTTTAAGCTTTCTACTGATCTCTCTAGACCATAATTATAAATAACCCACCTAATAACCCTACACTGACATCTCCTTTCTACATCAGTCTGAAAAACATTAACTTTTACATATACAAATTTTGTCTTATTTTAAAATCTTTTTTTAAATCATAGGGCATAAAATGTTAAGTGAAATTACAAGCCCCTAAAATTCTATCACAATCGTCATAGCTACCTTCACTGATCAAACTCATTAATTCATTACTCGGGGTTTGGGCTTTTTTGTTTTTTAAATCAAGCTGGTTTTGTTCCTTTAATTTCTTGAGCATGACATAATTGCATTTCCATTATATTGTTTGTACAATGATGTCAATCTACAGCCCTTTAGATCAGCTTTCCTACCCTTTTTAATATATTGACACTTTAAAGCTCTCAGTGCTTCCTGAAATTTCCCTTGCATTACAAGATTTAGAAAAGGTTTACAATGTGGAGCCAGAGAACTCTTCAGCAAGTTTTTGGGACTCTTGAGTTTCCAGAACATTTTAGTCTGTTTATTTCTGGCAAACAGTATTTGACATTGTCCATATTTACAAATGCATTAAAAGCACAGCATAAACTTTGTGACATATGAATACATTCTTATTCTCCTTAACAAAATGTGTAAGTATTTAATGAAGCACTTTTGAATCCCTGTACAAATGATTTTATTACCATAATCAAATCATGGGGTAATATTATTGCTAGGATTTATTTCATTAATGCATCACGATTTTATTTGGAAGAGGCTATAATCTCAAAGGAAAGACTCACACACATTCTGAGGGGACAAAGTACACCTGCTGTACCACAAGTTCTTGTTATAGTAATCATGGAGTGGCCAGGTAACAGGTCAGTGTCTTAGGTTGGAAATGCAAGATGTGGCTGGGGGTGTGTATTCTATTGCCATCTGTTACAGGTGGAGCAGTTATCTTCTGTTAATGGAGCCACTTGTTAAAACCAGGTGGGGCAGTTTTTTATCTCTTCCACAAACCAATCCTCCCTCCAGGAAATACCTGCTGTTAATGGGTCATTGAGTCTCACTGCATGACTGATAAAATTACACGATCCCATTGTGAGATACTCTGTGAGATACTCAGGAGGAGGAGCCAAGCATTCCTACATGGATATAGTCTGAAGTTTGGAACACCACAGGCAGCCTTTTCCCACTGGATTCCCAGAGGAGCAGCTTTCTTTACCACTGGATTCCCAGAGGAAGACCAGGCCCATCTACACCACCACTGAACCTTCCGAGGAAAACGATACCCTTCTACAGAACCATATTTGTCACTCCAGGAGGACTGCAGCCACAATTTAATTGGACAGCTACCAACACCCTGACCAACAGGGTGTCAGATCATATTCCTACTGTCAATGTTGCTTTGTGTTACTGCAATTTTTTGTCATTTTTACATTTTCTAATAAAGAACTGTTATTCCTACTTCCATATCTTTGCCTGAGGGCCCCATAATTTCAAAATTATAATAAGTTGGAGGGAGGGGGTTTACATTTTCCGTTTCAAGGGAGGCTCCTGCCTTCCTTAGCAGACACCTGTCTTTTCAAACAAAGACAGTCAGTAATGTTTTATAATCTTAGAGAACAACACAGGGAAGGATGTGAGTTGAGAAAGCTTTCTAAAAATGCACTGCACTTCTTTCTTTCCTTTCCCAAGATAAATGCATGTGTCCAGACAACTATTCTCAGCTTCTTCACAATCCAGACTGATTTCAAGCATGACAGCTGGAATTCTCCATAACCTGAAATCATGAAAACAGCTACAAATGAGAGCCTGAAGGCAAATTTATATGCTAGACTTACTGGTATAGTGTGTCTCAAGACACACTAAACACAGAACATTTTACTAAGAACAGAAAAATGTCCTGTTAAAAGCTCCATATAACACAGTAGATATTTAAATCTAGATGGCAGAAATTATTTGCCTCTGCCCACAGATAACCTGATTCTTTTAAAAAATACCTCAGTCAGGAAAGGAAGAATAAAATGAGTTATCACAAGCAACAGGAAGAAAAGAAAAGGCTTACTTAGCTCAGTTTTGTTAAAAATGTGGAAGGATTTTTAGGTTTTCTTTTTATTTAAAGTGATTGGAATTCTCTTTCTGCAGAAATCTGGTTTTAGCACTACTCATCTGTAAAGAAGAGACTTCTCTCAGCATATGACATTTAAAAAGCACTCAAAAAGGAAAAAATACAGCTCATGTTACAGTTGTCAGTATCCACCTCCAGCAAGTTTTTCCAAGGCCTCTGAGAGGAAAACCCTTTTCATTATGCAGAAATAGCCTCAGCTGACTTTTCCATTCCTGTAACTGCCAGTTTGTAGCACATATCATCTCAAAGACCTACCATCACAACTACCTTTTACAAACTGACGACGTATTTTCCTTGGAAATGGCATTAAAAATAACCTAAACAACGAAAACAACATAAAAATATATTACAAATCATCCAGTGGATCCTAAAATAACAATTGTTCGCTGCTAGCAAGTCCAAGCTTGTGGTAGATAAATTAAATATTTTCCTAAAACTTCAAATCCTTGCATAAGACTGTTACATTTAATGTTGCTTAACCTTAATGCTTTAGGAAACAGTAACTGAGATATTTGTGGTACACTACATAAACCCAAAGTTACCTGCTTTGCAAAGACAAAATTATGTAAGACTGAAGGTTCGCCAGTTTACTTTCTTGGCTAGTGTAAGTGAAAACTGGCTACCCAGAAGAAGCCATGACTACCGTAAGACTCAGAATGACATTCATGAAGGTTTGTTAATCTGCTTCTCTGGAAACCCAAAGAGAGGAAAATTGTCTCTTTTTCAAAGAAAATCAGGATTAGTCAAAAAGTCCAGAAGTCATTTCTCCTGAAACAAAGTAAAATCTTTCTTTGAAAGAAAGAAAAACCTGCACATCCAATTGATAAAATCATTGCCCTGGAGGTGAAGCACAGGTGAACATCACTGCAGCCATGCAGTCCTGAAAAACATTCGTGACATTACACAACCAGAAAAGGATTACACCTTTTGAAAGTCATTTTTTACACATCCTTCACTTCCTTTCATCTTTAAAATTTGTTTTTAAAGTACTTGGTCAAATAAAACATTTTTATAACTCTCTATCTTGATGGGTAGAAATTTATGGAACTCTTCAAATAAAGACTTGTGCCATCATGAGTCCTTACACTGGTATCTTAGATGACAACCTTCAACCTCAATGCTGTCACATTGAAACAGTGAGCTAAACAACTAGTCAAAACCAGTTTTCTCTGAAAATCCCTACCTAAATAGCACCTGCCCATTTCATTCACTGTGTATATAGAGGTACATATTTGACATGCAAATCAAATTATTACCCTTCCAACTGACCCTGCATATAGCTACCAAAGTCTACAACTTTCTCATGAGTGGAAGAGAAGGGGCAGACATAGATCTCTTCTCTGTGGTGACCAGTGGCAGCACCCAAGAGAATGGTTTGAAGTTGTGTCAGAGGAAGTTTGGGTTGGATATTAGAAAAAGGTTCTTCCCCAGAGGGTGACTGGGCACTGGAACAGGCTTCTCAAGGAAGTGGTCACAGCGCCAAGCCTGACAGAGTTCAAGAAGTGTTTACACAACATTCTTGGCCACATGGTGTCACTCCTGGGGATGTCCTGTGCAAGGCCAGGAGCTGGACTCAATTATCCTTGTGGGTTCCTTCCAGCTCAGCGTATTCTGTGTTTCTATGATTATTTTGTTTTCACATGAAAGCAGATGCAGTTTGCATGCATCGTTTTCAAAAATCTGACCCTGGTCTGATTATTTCTACACACTGAAAAATCTTGTGCTGTGTCTTGAGTTCCACCCCAGCCTTGAGGGACCAGAAAAACCTATAAAAAGCACAACAGTTTAAAAAGGCCAATTTTTCTTTCCATTTACTAGAACTGTAACAAATTCTGCTTCTCTCCTGCGTTTTACATGGTACTGTAACACACTAACCCTTTATTATAGAAAAATGAGACCAGAAAATTACTGAAAGACCTCTACTCAATTAGCAATAATTTTCAAACTTCAAGTTTAGCCTCACTAGACTTGCTTTAAAATTGTTTCTTAAACATACACACACAAATCCCACATACAATAAAAATTATGTTTCTGTCTCTAGAAAAACATAGCACATGGTCTGAATGTAAGGTATTACTTAGGAACTGATTTGGTCAATCCCCACAGAGAGTAAAATGGCACATTAACAAACAGGCCCCCCAAATGTATGATAACATACACTTACAGACCAATTGAAAAGAATTACATGGGAAGAAAGAATATTCCTAAGCAATGAAAATGAAGGCTGGACATCTTTCTAACTAATAGTACCAAAACCAAACTATGTTTCAATCTGCCATGAGGCAGGACTAAAATTGCAATCAGGAGCCCTTGTTGTCCCATGAAGAGTACACGCAAAGTCCCAGTTCTCTGAAAATGGCAGTAACAAAGATCAAAAAGCTATTTTCAAGGTCCTTTGTACTGCACTGCTTGTCCTCAAGCTCCTTCAGCCTATTCTTAAAATGAATTTCTGTCCTTCCAGCAGTCCTTCTTTGCAGCCACTGCTCCTGCCATCTCCTCTGAGCTCAGGTTTCTGTATAAGCCAGATCTGTAGACCAATCTCTATGTCCATCACTGCCGCTTAAATAAAATGCAGCAACAATATCCAAAGTTTCAAAATATCAAAGGTATGCACATGAAATAGAAATACCTTTCTCTATCAGAACTACAAAAATCTACTGATGAAAGGCAGTCTACACCAAGGAGAAGCACAGGTATAGGAAGATTTCAAGTCTGGGTGAAACATTTTGCTGCATTCTTTCCATAATTGGTTTTTCTTTCAAACCCAGTATCTTCTGAAGTCTATTAAAGAACATTAAAAAACTGAGAAGAAAGGTCAAAAATGTCAAAAATTTCTTCTTAGGTGATTTCTGAAGGTTACACAGATGTGACCTCTTGATCACATCTAAACTGCTAAACAGAAAACTCCCACAACAAAAAATTCCAGTACATTCAATTCACAAATTTTTCAACTAAATTAATATAACAGATTCTCATACAAATTACTTCCAATGAACCTGCTTAGGTACAGCTTGCATAAGGTGCAATGTGGCCAAGTTCACCATACGCACTGCTTGACCTGGCCCTATTTCTTCTTTTGGATTTTACCTGAAAAGGAGCAAAAGCTACACAGGATTTTGACGCTTACTTCCTTTGTAGTTTTGAGCAAACTGTTTTGTTTTACTACCTCACTTTCTGATCTGTAAAACAGAGATAATGCTATTGAGCTATCTTAAAAGAACTTCTTGAGATTGTTAATTGTCTGAAATACACCCTGAAGCAAAACATTTTAAATTTTAAAGCAAGGTATTTTTCAGATAAAGCTCCTATTGCTATCCTGTTTATTAACAAGAGAAAAATCTCTGAGCTAAAACAAAGGCACTAGGCTATTGTTTCCTATGAGGCTCACAGAAATACTAAATTCTCTCCAGGATAATTGCACATCACTTAAATCATATTTCACAAAAAAAAAACCTATAAAACCACAGAAGAAACTGCACTAACAGAAACAAGGCATTTGGGTGAATAGCCCATAACCCTGCTGTAATAACCTACATGCTACATCTGACCAGTAGAAAGACAGTCCTATTCTTGGACTGAAGCCAAATCCCTGTGTATCAGCAGCATGGTCATCAGTGCAGCTGACTTACTGAAACCCAGGCGCAGGCTGTTTCTGGAAGTGGAGAATATGATACAGAGCTTTTTTTCCCCCCTGTGCAGTAGGTTGCCATTTCACATAAACCCTATGAAGAAGGGGAGGAAGTTAACTCAAGCACATTCATGATTTACAGCTATTTACACAGCTTGTGCTGTACTGGAGAATTTAATCTTGCAAGACTTCTCTGACCAAGACTTTTTAGAACCACTGCAGCTCCCATTACAAAGAAACCAAGAAGTGTGATGATGCTGCTTTCAGATTCAGCTGCATAATGGGTGATGCAATTGGCACAAGATATAAACACTAACATAGAGCACAAGAAAAATCACTGAGATTAAAAGCAGCAAGAAAACTAGAGTGGTTTCTAAATAAGGCAACAATTTTAAAATTAGAGTTGCAATGGGACATTAGATCAGAAAGGACTTACACCAGATGTTCAGCACTGTTGCTAACATGAATAGAAACAGCATAACTACTAAATGGCTTGTGGGGTTTCTCCTGTTCTTAGGAGATTTTTTTAATACCAAAAACCCCCAAAAACATTTCAAATTAAAAAGACACAGTCAGGAAAGATTACAGGTTTCATGAGAAACCCATCTCTGACACCTTTTCTCCTGTTACCAATTTGTCCCCCAAATCCAGTCAACAGACATTTTAAAGTAATACAGTAGCTATCATTGTTTTTTTGTGTGTGTCCAAAAAGCCCCTAAAGTAATTCTTTTTATTGTATTGAATATTTGTCATTCTACAAGTCATTCTTCTCCTCCTGACTTCTCCAGTTTATTTCACCTAAAAAAGAACAAAGCTGAATGGTTACAGGCACAGTAGCAGAAGTTGTATTTGTCCCAGTGTAACCCTAAGCCATGTGAAAATCAAGGAGCTCCAGAGAGCTCTATGAACTTTCTATAGTAAAGAGAAAATGACTGAACGTTGCGAACCCTGCTTGACATGACTGGGGACTACAGACTACTCAGTTGTTGACATTTAACCCTTGCTGCAGCTCTTAAATTTGCTAATTCACAGTGTCTTTTGAGTTACAAAATCTGTGCTTGAACTGAACCCCAGGAGAGAAAGGGGCCTCATGTTACTTCTGCATTCTGTGGAGTTATCATCTGAGCACAGTTTCAGAAAAACAAGTGGAGAAAGATATAAGATTAGTGACTGACTGCTGTGACTGGACTGCATAGTCCTTGCAGTACTATGTAAATTTAAAAATATAAATGAAACAAAACAAAATAAACAAACACAAAGGAGAGAGATCAAAAAAAGGTAATTATATTAACTCCAGAACTAGCAGGTGGAAAATTACTTTTTTTATTTTAAAATGCATCCAGAAGGTTGTTCCATCAACCCCTCATCTGAAGACTTGGTCTTTTAACCAAAAACTTGACATTTTTAGATTCCTGGCAAAAAGGAGACACTAGCTCTCTATTATCTCCAGCTTCCAGTAAATTGAAGTATTATTAGCTACATGTTATTCTTTTGGGACTGTAAACAGCAAGTTCTATCCCAAGTGTCAGAGTAGGAGTAGGAGTAGCAATATAGATGGGACTTTCACTGCTGCTCAGTAGCCTTGCAGTTTCCCAGCACCAACTTGCTTGGTAGCTGGGCAAATCAGTACTGAAAACCAAACTAATGGACTTTTGTCTAAACAACTTGTTGACAGTTATCAAAACAACTGGACAAAAATACATCATGTAACACAGCAGGAATCACTACAAAAGAGACTGGACGCCTACAATGTCAGTTTGAATGTTAAACAAATTAAATGGAGCACATTTTCTTGACAACAGTTACAACACTTTCTTTCCCAGTGGACTTAGTGTGTTTCACAAGAAGCAGTGAATACTAATCAATAGCAGCCTAAAATCAACGTAGTGCATCCTCAGGTCAAACTGGGGCTATTTTTAGGCGAGTCATTAAGGGAATATACCATTGTCCAGTTAGTTTGTTTCCATTAAAAAGAATCAAAACACCAAGACCACCACAGGACCTCACTAGCAAATCAAACTATACAGTGGGGAAACTCCAGACATCTAACCTATTTCAATTGCAAAGTTTCCCCACTTTTTGGAAGACTTTAACCATCCACGTTCTTTTGTGTAAAGGAGGGGCTGAGTCATCCCATGTAAGAGCAACTATAAATTCCTAATGCCAATTCCGCTGCACAAAAGCTGCAACACACAATATACAGTATTTTAGAGACACTCAAAATGTTCAAGAAAGAATACAGCATACCCTTTTTAGGAAGGAACATCTGTTGCACTGGCTGAGAAGCAGCTGGCATGACATCCAGTCCCCAAAGTAATATCAACTCATCCGTGTTACTTTTTACAAGTAGAGTTGCAAGATTTCCTCACAGTTTGAAGGGGAGAAAAGTGTTTGGAATGGAAAATGAAGCTGCTGCCAGAGGACTTGTTCAGCCACTACCACTTTGTTCCTTCCAGTACACAGTCATTACGTTATCTCATAACAATCCAAACATCTGATTCTCTTTACCCCAACACTGTCTTCTGCAGTTCATCTCTGTATGAAGTGGAGCACAAAGTCTGTTTGCAATGCAGCCATCACCACACTGCATTCTCATTCTTTCATAGTAGTCTCCTGATTTCTATGCCTCTGGAGATTGGCAAATATGAAATCAGCTATTTTGATACTATCCCATCCCACCGTAAAAGGGGAGTCAAGGAGGATTCTTT
Source organism: Ammospiza caudacuta (assembly GCF_027887145.1). Classification (NCBI taxonomy): domain Eukaryota; kingdom Metazoa; phylum Chordata; class Aves; order Passeriformes; family Passerellidae; genus Ammospiza; species Ammospiza caudacuta. The sequence goes on along the minus strand of NC_080593.1, from coordinate 55,565,092 downwards.
TTGATAGATTTCTTGGATGAAAATAAGGTGCAAACAGGGCCATATTATATCTGAGAACATTTTATTGATAAAGAAAGGTAAGTGTTCCTACCAAAGTGGGGGGGGCGGGGTGTGTAGAAAAGGGAGCAAAGAGAAGAAAAGAGAGACAGAGATAGAAAGAGAATACTGGGATAGATCATTACCACTGTATCCCAGGCACCCTGCTGGCATCAGCTCAGCAGATGAATGCACTCAGCATTTTTTCCTGGGCATCTGCCCCACCAGCATGTAGGAGCTCACTTGCAGCCTCATGTGGAAGCTTTATCTGCCCTGAAAGTGTCCCTGAGGACAGGGCTCCCAGCTGTATAATGTATGTTGAGGCATAAATAAAAATTAAATTGGTTCCTCTCAGAGACCCAGCAGAGAAAGCCCACACATATAGGTTTAATTCAATCTTAAGATTGCCTTTTCCTGCCATAATCAGATGTAGCAGTGTAACCCTAACACAAGAAGCCTGAGTCAAAGAAGAAGAAAGTTAATATTTAGAACTACTTCAAGCAAGTGCCTGAGCACCTCCTACCCCCTGCAGAAAAAAGCAAAAAATCTACTCCAAAATCCCCTGTCAAATACAGTAAACAACCATGTTTCTTGCAATTTTAACAGAATATTGGAATAGGTCTTGGGGTCTTTACTCATACTAATTTTTCCCTTTTACATGAACACTTGGTTGGGTCATTTTTAATCAAAACTAAACATCCTAGTTTAGTTTGCTAATTATATTTATATTTATTTAGTTTGCTAATTTTTATCTAATTATTAATCCATAATTAAAACCTTTAAGACCAAGTTCAGATTTTTGCTTTTCTCTTTTTTTTTTCTGTTTTCCCTTTCTTCTTTAAAAGACTAAACACACCTGAACTTCTTAGCATTTTTTGGTCAGGATTTTTAAAGGCACGATCAGAGAAGTCTTGATGAACAAATAAGAATGAAAACTTCTGAAAATCAAGGAAGTTTTAGTTACAACATGGAACTTCTTCCCTGCGATCAAAAGTGATAGCTACTTACCCTCTAACACATAAGACTCACAAGTATTTACATAGATTCTTTATTCCTGTCCATTATAGCTATAAAACAATCATCATCACAGTGCTTTGTAGCCTCCTGGAGATCAGCTAGTCCTGAGACATTATTTCTTAAACTTTCCTGTGACAGTGCTCTGCCTGCACAAAATACACAGTCCCTTATAACTGTCTATGAGGGAGTCTGATAATGCCTACAAGCCCTCTGCCTCAGGCTGGGATTTGCTGAAGAATGCACAAACTCAACCATAAAAAAAAAAGATGAAAGGGACTCACAGCATCTTGCTGTGAATACAACATGAATACCTTTCCCAGTCAAAACTGCTAAGGGAAATCTTAAAACTGCTTCCCCATCCTTCTCTTCCACAAAGTACTCACAATTCTAAAGCAAGACAAGAGTGACTTGAGCAAATCAAGTTTACACCCACTCTAACCCTGATTTCAGGACACATCACCAAGGACATGATTTAACAAAAAGGTTTTAGTCAAAAGCTTGCTTTTCTTCCCCACGATTACAACACTTGACAGAGAAGTGAAATAGCACAGCAGACCTCAAAGCTAAGAACAAATCACACAGCTAGTGATGAGGGTTATTCCAGTGAGAAATACAGCTTCAACTAGGAGCCCAGACTATATGGCATTAAACAGACCACTAAGTATGACATATGACATGGGTCAATAAAGGACATTCATTGAGGGAGCAATTACATGAGCCAAGAGAAGAGAACAGGTCTTTTTCTGCTACATACTCTCAAGTTCATACACTTGATCTTTTACCTAAAATGTTTGTTAATAATCCTTCATAGCTTTTCTTCTATGATTCAGCCTACTCATCTTTTGAAGTCATCTCATCTAACTATCCTTATTTTTGTATAACTTTTCTAACTTTGTCATACTCTTTTTTGAAAGCAAAGAAAGATGGCAGTACCCAGGATACGCGTATACCGCAGAGATATCCTGAACATAAATGAATTTCCAGTTTGGCACTTCTCTCCTAATTCTGATTAAGAATTGACATTTTGGTTGAATTGATGTTTTCAAAGATCTAGCTATAATAATTTCAACATTTCTATATTGAATTTTATTAACCAGTTTAAACCTTATAATTTTGGCTATACTGTTGGCTTATGCCATGAATATTTCTGGCAATGGTGGAATTTAATCCACCATTTTAATACCTATTCACTGCAAAATCTTTCTGTAAAGCTGGAATAACATATTTTGGTTTTTTCTACCATAAATACTACCATATCAATGGCACTTTTTTTCCTACTGTGAATTCTACTGCATCATCAGCACACTTTGCCATTTCATCATTTATCCCTTTTCTGTACCACTTGGGAAGAACAGGCTAAGAGAGTTCTCAGTGACACCCCAGTTATCTTCAATTACAAAAACAGACTATTATTTTGTAGTGGTTTTGATTCGACAATCTAAGTTTCCTGGCCAATGCACCAATTATGTATTGGGTTTAGGGCTTGTCAAATGCCCATGCACCCACTAAAATTATTTACTCATTTTCTGCTGTGAGATAGGATTAGGAGAAGTGCAAAGCATGCTCAAACTTCAAAAGGGTATAAAGAAAACTTTCTTAACAGAACTACAAGAAAAATAGTAAGAATCAGAATAAAACCTTCATAACACTTCTCCTCCACTCACAACCTTCTCCTCTTTCTCACTGATAATGTACAGAGACAAAACCTGGGGCTTTCAGTCAGTTTTCCACTCTAAAATAGTGTTCCTTGAAATCACTAAGGGAGAAGAGTCTCTCTTGTCCTGCTATGGAGACTTCTCCACAAGAAACAGTTCTCTTGTGGCTTCAATATCACAGCAAATCAGCTGCCTAGGAAAGGAAAATCTGATCACTGTGTAAAAAGTCCCTCCCCTTGACTTACAGCTTTCCCCACAACTGTTTTTGAGGGCTCAGTCTTTAGCTAATGGGGTACATTTTAAGGATGAGATGTTCAAAAGCAAAGGTTCTCTTCATTTACCTCTGAGATCATCTTCATCTCTGGGAACAGAGGTTTTCTTCTCCTTCTCTGGGTGCAAAGTGTCTTCCTCACTTTTGTCTCTCTGTATTCAAGCTTCTCATTTGGATCACAGCTATGTCAACATCAGCTTGCTTCAGCATGGATGACTTTGCTCATGTCTACAGTTTGAATGCTCCATCCCCCATGCTTTTTCATCAATTACCAGGATATTCTAGTGTATCACAGTCCATCACCATGGCCTCACAAAAAGAATTTCAGCCCAAGACTAAGGCATTTCCTCATTCCCCTCCCATCTGGAGTTTTACTTCTTCTTTACTGACCTCAATGTCTCATGTTTTTTCTATGTATTTTCACCCTTTCCTTTTCTTACATTCGAAAGAGAATTGATGTTTGCAAGGCTCATCTGTGCATTGAAAGAGTTAATATCTCACCCAGGCTGCAGATGATCATGTGGTTTCTGCTGGGTGGCAGCAGAGCTGTTTACAGTAGAGGATTTCTTTGGCGGCCGGCCTCGCTGGGAAGGTGGGGAGGGAGGCTAGGATCTCAGTAGCCAGGCTCAAACACAGCAGCAACATGCCAGGGGCCAATGGCCTCCCCTCTCCCTGCCCAGTGGTTGTGGATGAAGCTCAACGGTGGCTGAACCTTGACTGAGACAGCGCAGCCCAGGGCTGCTCCCAGAGCCCAGCAGACCCTCAGCCTGGGCCAGAATAAGGGCAAAGCTTCATAGTGGCAAGATGTCAGCAGCTGTGGCCCAGCCCAGCCTCAGCCAGGAACCCACAGCCTGCCCTCCCCTGTCCAGCCACCGTGCCAGGAGGAGGTGGAGAACATCTTTGCTCAGAGGCTGGAAGCAAGAGAGTTTTTGCCAGGCTTGCCCATCCTTAAAATGTGTGTCAGAGAGGCGTATTTAACTATTTTAAAGTGGTTTAACCGGGTGACAATCCTCAAAACTAGTCATTGATTGGTTTTGCTAGGCAAACAGGAAGCTCTTAGTAGCTTCTCTTAGAAAATAATTTCTGTAGATGGCTCTTTTCCTCCTCACCAAAGAATAACCAATCCAAAACCAGCACATATTTCCACTATTGAATCAGCTCCTACTTCCTAACAGTACCTTTCATCTTTAAGGCTTCATTTCAACATAGCTACTTAACGAAAGAGATTGTAAAACCTTTCTAGAAATTCATTTACACAAAATCCACAATAGTATCTTTATTGACTCTTTCTAATGAATGAAAATAGATTTGTGAAAAAGAGATTTTCCCCTAAGATCATCACATTGATTTTCCTCATTCTATCATATGATTTATGGACATAGTAATTATATTATTCCTATCAGTTTCCTTGGTATGTAAGGAAAACAAACAGTATTTACCCTCTATGAGTTCTGGTACATTTGTATCACATTTGCCATTGCTTTGGAACCAAATAGAAAATTAGGCAGCTTATGAACTGGAATTGTTAGTTCACTATTTACTATTTGAGTTACCTCAGAATATTTGGGTGAAAACCAGCTGGTTCTGAAAAATGCATATGCAATTATTCATTGCATCAGCCAGTCACAAAAGCTCTTTGCTGCCACTTGCCTGGAGACAACTCACCTGATCTGCCTCCCACCATGTAGTAAGCCTTCTAAACATCTGGAGAAGAAATGTCAATTAAAAGAATTAACTGAGATTTTTCTGTCATGATTTTGCTATCTGTGAATCTTCATTTCAGGATATTCTACAGATCTTTTGGGTTCTAATCTAGGCTTCTTCCTCTCCTCATGCTGAGGGAAGCTAATATTCCTTTCATATCCAGGATTAATATGAAACTACTCACTCTCTTGCTTAGCAGCTGTTACCTCCAGCCCACAACATGCCTCTGTTTCCACTGGATTTATAAATGTTTTTGAAGTCTTTGTTTCTACTACTTCTTTTGCAAAAACCTTTTCTAAAATGAAAAAGAAAGAACCATTGTTTTCACCAGAATGAAATACTTAACTTGAAAATGTCTGGGTTTCTTTGGTGGTTTTTTTTTTTTCATGGGCAGTTTTGTCAAAAATGCTTCTGTTTAATCCAGCCTTTGATTTCCCTTTCTGTTTTCTTTCTCCTTTACCTCCCACTTTTTCCAGTGTAGGGCTGAGCCAAAGCACATTTAGCATCCACATAATCTCTAATTAACTAATAGTCAGGAGATAAGGAAATGACATCATGCTGTAAGTATTATTTTACAAATGAATCAGAAAACCAAAGTCTTCGTTAAAGCCATATGTCTTGGTTTAGGGCAAATTTGGGAGAAACTTCTAAAGGGATTCTTTTAGAAAGCAAATTCAAGTGGTCCCTCCATCAACTGGTTCAGAAAAAGATTTCCTTGGAAGAAAAGCGCAAAAAAACCCTGTTTATTTAATAAGTAAATAATTTATTAGCATAAAAAATTAATAACACTAAATAGTAAAACCTCTTGCTAATCTGAACTGATGACAAACTCAGAAAGTCCCCTTGGTGGGTTGTAGCTCAGCTCACTTAGTTTGTTATCAGTCTTTCCAGTCCTGGAAATGTCACAATTCAGGTCAGGCCCGGTGGGCCACAATTGTGAGCTGCCAGTGCACTTCTGGGTTTTTAGTCTAGAACAGGTTTAAACAGTTCTAATAAAAGAGAAACTACAGTCCAGGGAACTTGTCTGCCTCAGCTAGCTAAAAACAAACTAAAAAGAAAATGAGAGCTCTGTCCCACTGTCTGTCCATGCTGCAGACAACACAGGTGGGGAGTAGGATGCAGGGGAGCAAGAGCAGTTTCTGATAACAAACTCCACGCTTCTCCTCTCCCACCCTTCACTCTTGGAACTAGTCTTAAAGGTGCAAAACTTATTTCTGGATTAAATAGATGAATGGGGATACAAGCATCATATATCAGTATGCTTCTCTCTGTTCCTGAATCGGCCCTCAAGGGCTGTACAAATACAGCAAGTCTTCCTCTCTGCAGTGTTGTTCTGGCATCTTTTCTGCTCCCAGCCATTGCTCTTCCAGCCGCTAAATGTTAGATGATTCTTTTCAGAGCAGCCACTTGTTTCAGCGCATATACTTTATATACAGCTACAAAGAAGCAGTTTACAGTCCCATTGGGAGTAAAACCCTAGAATTGGTAGATACCATCAATGTGTCAAGGACATCCTTTTTTTTTCGGAATGTGCAGTTCCAGGAACATGGAAGGATACAACAACGACAACTCCAAGATGCAAAACAACTAAGACCCCATTATCTTTCTCTCCTCCAGCACTGTAGTTCTTGAAACAACCTCCGTAAGACTCATCGCTCCTCTTTGCCAATTAAGCCCTACTCCTCAAACAGGTTTAAGCAGAATGAAACCAGTGTTCTTCATCTGCTGTCAGGCACACTTGTATCTGAGTTGAAGGAATATGTCCACCTTGACTTATGTCAAAATGACCTGCAGAATTTCATGTGAATGGGGCTGCGAGTTATACAAGCCAATGAGCCTGCACAAAAGCTCTTGGGGTTCCAAAGGTGAAAACAATCAAAGCAATCTGAATCCATAAGATACAGTCATCAGTGTTTCTGTGTAACCCAGGAAAGGAGAACATTAAAATCTAAGCATTATCAGAGAGGGAACCAAACACTCTCAGAGGTTTGAGCCCTGCCAGCAGTCACTGTGCTTCTTTTCCTTCTGAGAATCAGGTGAATATAGCCATAAGCTGTAGTTACTCCTTGCCAGCTCCTATAAAATATTTTTTTCTAGAGCACTACTCAGCCACCTGACCCATCATACAACACATCACACAAGACGTCTGCCAGGGCTTAATGATATAATCTGAAATCGCAAAATCTTCCCCAGCCCAGTCATCCCTTCTGGAGTTCAAGTTTTCCTCTTATTTAAAAAAAGCAAAATACTAACCCAGAAAAGGTTTTCAACATTGCTCCAACTTCTCTTTGCAACCCTTCCTTGCCACTTTTATTAAATCACAGGACGGCTTTTAGATCCAATAACATCAAAGATTTTGTTTGGCCTGTCAAGGAACCTGTTGACTAGACACAAACACAACCACAACCACTATTTTTAAAATCAAAATAAGAGTACAGCTTACATATTTTTCATTCTTTTGACAGTTGCCAAGATATTAATCCTGGGACATTGAAATGATTTTCTTTCTTTTCCAAGAGGTGGCAGAAGCAGCAGAGTTTTCAAGACAGCTTCACTTTCATGTCACTTGCAACTAAATGTAATAGTTGCTTCCTGCTTGGTTAATAAGAATGTTTACAGCTGGTTATGGAAACAGTGCAGAGCTAGCTTCTGGAAAGTAAACAGTGGGGAAAAAAAGATTGTTCAATAACAGTATGGCCAATTTAGAACCTTTCCCTCCTTCCTTGTGGTCTCTGGAAACAAATACACACCCGCAAATGAACACTGCAGAATTGCTTGCCACTGTCTTCTTTTTATGAAATGAGAAGTTTTTGAAACCTGGTAGAGACAACCTACTACAGTAAGAGGAAGTGTCCTTTCCAAGAACACTCTGGCTTTAACTCAATCATCTTAAGAGTCTTACATCCCATTGACAATTGCTTTTCTGGCTCTAAAACATCTTGTTCCTCAGGTTACAGCACAGAATCAGTCTCTCCTCTGAGCTCAGACCCTGTCCCTTTTGATGCCACAGTTTACTTGCTTGCAGGTCATCCTACCTGCAATGTACCTACAGGCACAGCACTTCTGTATCTTTCTACCTGTTACTGTAAAATACATTGCATGCAACCAGTTACTGAAAAATGTCTGTTAGTCAACTGAAGCACCAACAGACATGTTAATGCATTGATATTCTCTTTAAGGATCTCCTATGACCTTGGTGCTTAAACTACACTTAACTTAAAATAGTCAGAAGGGTGAGAATATGGAGTAAGAATAGCAGCTAAGAACAGGGAGCTGTCTCAGTGTGTGTCCATTCCTAACCATAGCCAATGACAAATCCTATCAATGAAGAATAAGCAAAGTGACAGTGGTATCACACAGTGATATCCCTCTCACACACAGTCTCCGCTTCTAGCAATATGGAAAGGCTGGCTGAGTCCAGGTCTGTATCTCTGCATTTATCTTTGAAGTATGCCATGGATTCATGTGATCACTTTAAACCTAGGTACATTTTTAGCATCCAAAAGGAACTCAATTTCTGCCTCCTGCCACACTCATTCAAGATTTTCCCAAAACACAGTCTCAGGTTACCTAGAGTCATTCAGAGAAAAAGCTGTGAGACACATGCTTCCCCAGCTCATCTTTTAATCAAAGCCTCATCTCTGCCTCCTTTGGTTGTTCTCTGAAGCTAAATTAGCACCAGCTGCTGGAAGCAAGGAAAAACAAATGAAATATTGCCTGAACCAATATCTGTGATGTTGGTATCTTCTGAGAAGGCTTGAGATATCCCAAGATCAACACTTCATCTGAGACTCATTACTGGATGCTTAGGTGCTTCTCCTTCACACTTTCTCTGGTAACCAACACCTAAGACATCTGACTCCTGGAGTTATCAGTCTTGTTTAGCTGCTAGTCTGCAGCAAGGCAGCCCTCACTTTACAACAGTTAACTGCCTTAAGTCATAAAGGATAACCTAAGCCTAAAATTTTTCAGTCCATTTGAACTAAAAGCCCCTACAATAGCAGGGCAGTGTGTTAGGCAACTGGTTGATTGCTAAGTTGGAGAAATGAAGGCCAAAACCCAAAGCCCCATTTTGCTACACCCTCTTGGTCTTCAAACTTCCCCAGCTTGCCAGGCCTTGTTTTTATTATGAGATATAGCAAGGTCACAGCTTGAGGTATTAGGAGTTTTGGGCCCCTCAGTTCAATTCTTTGCTATCAATTGGCCAAATAACAGCTAATCCTGATTTTTTTAGGAAAAAAATCTACATTGATAGACATTTGTAATGGGGCTTATAAGGTTTAAGCTGTGTCTGTACAAAGCACTCAAATAGATTTGAGTGGAAAAGCCTAACAGAGGGCTCTAAATAAAGAACATGATTGAAAGCCTAGTGAAAAATAAATTTACAGCACGAGGATGATGTAGCCCAGCTGGAAGAGAACAGCACATACATGAAATATGTGGAAGATGAGAAGAATTTTAAAGTCAGCTCAAATGTGAAAGCAAATCAATGCTTCAAACTTAAAAATTATGACATCCAACTTCTGTGATTAAGTGCATTGGGCTTTGAATCTGGAGTGCTCTCTCTCTTACACCATTTGTAGTTGTGAGTTGTGAGTTGTACATCTTCACCCAAGCTTCCCATACTATAATGTGTGGTGGAAAGATTTGGCAGTTTCTGCCTTTGCCCAAATACTCAAAGAAAGGGAAAAAAAGAGTGCAAGGGGAAAAAGAAAAAAACCAAACTGCAAATGAATTTGCAGCAGAATGACTCTAAACTCTTGAGCCAGATTCAGAGGATTAATGTTACAGTAATACAAAACTACATAAAACAAATTATAATCCTAAATCCTGACTGTCCTGGAAAGTGCCTATGGAGCAAACAGGTATGACAACCCAAAGGCAAGACAGGAGAGCAACACAAAGATCAGAAACCAGAAGAAAGACTGTTAAGTACCTTCCCAGCTTCACACCAGATTACTGCTTTTTCAGCTGAGTATTCAACTCAGATTTTTGAATGCCCAGGCCAGGGCTTCAGACATACATATCCTCTTAGGGGAACAACAACAATTTCAAGTAAAACTCTCTAGGACATGCCAAATTTGGTGGTGGTGGTGGTGGTGTATGGGGACAAGTTTTTCAATTCTCTGGATTATTTAAACAACAAACTGGGTGGTCAGGAGCACCTGCCATACACTGGTGTCCTAGGGTGACATTATGATGCTTGTATCCCCAGTTGTTGTTCTGTATGCTGGATATTATGTTCTGTAACTTCAAGACTGGCTCTGAAGAGCAAAATTTTGTTCTGTTTTGTCATCAGCCTGCTCTCCCACAACTGGCGGGACACAGAGACAGGCCAGTACATAGTGTGGCTTTTGCTTTTTGCTTTGCTTTCACTTTGCTCTTGCTTCTCCTCTGCTCCTGCTTTGCTCTTGCTTTTGCTTCTGCCCATTAGTTAGTTTAACTAAGCAATCCGATATTTCCCTGGACTATTTCGCTTTCTTGGAACCACACGAGCCTGCTCCGGACTGGAACCTGGGAAACACCGAGAGTTTGCACTTTGTGGCCTGCAGCAGCCATTCCCAGTGCTGGAGGGACTGATAACAGTGACCACTCCCAGGAGAGATTTTCTGAGTCTGTCATCTTTTTCAGAGAGGTGAAAGAGTGTTGTCATCTGGTATTGCTCATTTTGTGTGCTGGGGGGTGCTGTGCCTCTTAAATAAACAGGTTCTTTCCACTTCTCTCCGAGGAATCCTTCCTAAATCACTTGGGGAGAGGGGCTGTGTGGGTTTGCTTTCTGGAGGGGCCCCCTTTGGAGGTTTTCTCCCAGATCTGCCCTAAACCAGGACAACTGGTTAGTTGCTTGCTGCTTCACAAAGGAGATGGTGAGTGCTCATGGTAGCAGCTAATAAATGGAGCCCTTCAGTTCAGACTGTATGGTTGCCTTGGAGATCAAACATTGGGATTTCTTTGCTGGAGATGGTAACTACCCAGGCATGTTTAGTACTGCATTTGTTATACAGAGGTTGCTTGGAACATTATTCTTTTTCATGGTGGGCCCATGAAGGAACCACTGAACACTTTGGAGTTTATTTTTATAGTGAGGAAGACCAGGCAAAGAATCAGACCAGATCTGAATTCACCCTAAGCAATAACTTCCTATCTTTAAAATGCAATGATGAGATTTCAGTGCTTCCAAAATCTATACAACATAGAAACTGTCTAAGAGGAGAAAATTATGATTATTTCACCATTTCCTGGTCAGAAGGTAACTTCATTGTGTAAAAAATTAAAAATTAAAAATCAATATTAAAACCTGAGCATTTACCTGCATCTCTTGTGGTTTTATTGACTTCCTTTTGGGGGCAAGGGGGAAAAGGGGTTGTGTTTTCTTTCAGGGTGGAGAGGTTAATGAGGGCAGTATTGTAGTGATACTATTTTTAAAAGCTTTAATTTCTATGAACCTCAAGATCACACTCCAGTCATTGTCTTTCACATTAATGTTCTCTTTCCCTAGATGATTCACATCAGAATATTTATCACCTTAAACCATTTACAGTAGAGACAGAGGTTAAGAGTGCAGTCTAGCATTCAAAGAGTGAAGACCACCATTTAATACAATTTTAAATTACTGAGTAAAATGAACAAGCCACTGAAGTGACAAATGATGTCAATTTATTAAGTTTAAACCAAACTAGAAAAGACCATGATGAAATTCAGAAACACTTTAACAAGGAAAAGACAGTTGGGACACATGAAGTTTAATTTTGATAAAGCTAGGATAATAATACTTCAGAGGAATAATTTAATTTATATTGTTGTGTAACACCCAAGAAAGACAAAGAACAGGACAGCACTATGTACAATTCAGGCAGACCCACCTCTCACAGTATGTAAGGCAATAACCTGAAAAAAAGACACTCGAATCAAATGTTGAGATTCTGTTAGATATTAAAAGAACAGGTTCTTTTATCTTTTGTGAGCCAATCTGCTCTTCAGTGTGTAGTGGATCTCTCTATGAATCCACATTTTTATTCTAAAATCTGGTTAATACAGTCTTCTAGCTGAAAGGTTAGTCAAGGCTTCACTGGTGAAGAGTGTGCTATGGGTCTGGCTCTGGGACAGAGAGAAAGCAGTCCTGCCTCAATCGTCTATGCTAGGGGAAGTTTAGGTTCACACCTAATTTCATGTAATTCTTACAAATTTCTGCACTACTTGGCAAAATACATAGGCGAGAGCTTTTAAATTTGCCAATAAATCTTAGATAGACAGTCTTTGCCAGAGAAGGATAAATTTTTAGGGCTGCGAATCACATCAGCCAAGAAAAGCACTGGAAACCCTGGCAAAAAATAAATCCATACAACAATATGGCTACCAGGTATGGCTATATTGACTCAGAAATTGCAAAACTACAGCACACATGCTCAGTAGGAGGAAATCTAGGGAAGTGATGCAAAACTTCCAACCAGTGAAAATCACACATGCTTCTGTGAAACACACATGTAAAAAAAAAGAAAGAAACCCCGTAACTTCCTCTTTTTTTTCCAGTCGGGAAGGAGGTAACATCAGCCGGCCCGGCCTCTCTCTCGACCGGGCTGGGCCGTGCGGGCCTGCGGGGCCCTTCCCTGGGCCGCCTGCCGGCACCACCGCCCATCGATGGCGGGCAGGGACAGAGGGTGCCGCGGCCTGGGCGGAGCTGACCTTGCCGACATGTAGCTGCTTACTGCACCCTCCCTCAGCCCGGTGGCCTGGCTGGGCCCGCTGGGGCCCGGGAGCAGCACCGGGTCGGCGCGGGAATTTTACCCGTGGAAGCTGACACAATCATTGTGCAGGGGGAAGGAGAACCCACCCCCGGTGTACTGCTGCTGACTTCTGGCCTAGCTGACCAGTTACTAACCCAGCTGCAGCTCCTGCCACAAGCTACCAGGGTCAGGTAACCTCCTGTGAGGCCCCGGCAACATGTTAACCATTGCAGTGCTTCAATCCACACCCGCGTGAGAAAACGGAACAAGATGCAAACATGTAAAGGAACAAGATGAAAACATCGAGGTTAGTAAAGTAGAAGCTAAGTCCCAGGTAGGAGGGATGAGGAGATGCCTTGATCTTGGGACTGAAATCCTCCTATAAACTATGGAAAAAAACCTCTTTCCCTATAACGCATGAAACTATGAGGAGATAAAAGGTTCAAATTTATATCGAGCAAAAGCCTCCATGTTAAAATAAGATGTTAAAATAGCTGTGATCCCATAAAAAGTTTGAACAGAGAAAGAGAGAAGAGTAATCCTGTGCCCCCAGGAGGAGAAGATCTCTGTTCCCAGGGCTGAAGATGATTTTAGAAATAGATAATGAGAACTTTTGCCTTTTAACAGCTCATCTTTAAAACAATTCCCCATAAATTGATATGGCCCATCAACAAGCTGTGGGAGGCTTGGAGAAAATGGGAGGGACTTCACAGGGCAGGATTCCCTGGGGCATCTGTTATCCACAAGGAAATTAAGAACTACTAGGTTTTTTCCTCTTGTGGAGAAGTCTCCATAATATTAACAAGGACTTCTCTCCCTAAGTGAACTAAAGAGAGACTATTTTAGAGGTGGTAAACTGACTGGAAATTTTAAGTTTTGTTTCTTTACATTGTCAGTGGAAAAGAAAAGGTTGTGGGAGAAAGAGAAGTGTTCTAAAGGGTTTGTTTTGATTCTTACTACTTTTTTCTCTTAGTTACTGTTAATAAAAATGTCTTTATACCCGTCTAAGGTTTTGAGCCTGCTTCGCCTTTCTCCTAATCCTATCTCACAGCAAGAAGTAAGTACATTGGTGTTTAACCCTCACTAAAACCCACCACACTCTTTGGTGCATTGGCCAAGAAATCTCAAAATTAGTGAAATTTCAAATTGATAAACCAAAACCACTACACCAACCTAACAAAATATTTGCATGGGTACATCTCACAAAGGGAAGAAAATCCCCAAAACATCTCCAAGGTGTGAGCTGAAACCCTGGAATAAGGCCTACCTTTCCAGTAATCATTTTTATATCTGCTACCCTGTGTTTGAAATGCCAGGTCCATGATCCATGAGCACTGCATGACTCTCTGACATGGGCCCCAACAGTAGAGGATGCTCTCTCCAGGGAAGAGGAGAGGAGCTTGAGAGTGCACAAGCCATGCAGTACTGCAAGTGCGTGGGTCTTAGAGATGGTGGGCAGAGATGGTGCTCACAGGTTGGTAACCACTAAGGCAACAAATTGGTCCTTCTTTGTATTCCTGATCACTGAAATCCAGGCTGCTGCAGCTCTGTAGCAATAAATTTGCCTACACCAGAAGTCACTGCTGCAGCTTATGTATTATTTTGCTAGTCTGTTGACAGCAAGACAAAAATTGTCCAGCACTCTTCTCTCCTCTTTCCATGGCAAAGGCAACCTGGTCCTTCACAAAGGAAAACAAAACTGAGACTGAAATACATGTGCTGCAGCAAGAATGCAATTTCATATCAAAAATGTTGTTTGCTATGGAACAGCAATGATTTTTCCTTACTGTTCATGACACATTCCAACCCACCAACAAGTACAACCACTTTGTCACACAGTACTCAGCAAAAGCCATTTCAGATTAGCACAATTCTTTTCATTGACACTTTGAATCAACCTCCCCACAGAAGCTTTTAAGAGACAAGCCTTCACATGTACAACCAATATTGCTTTACTCTTATGCAGATGTTCAGCAGCTACTTCTTTCAGCTCAACAAAATATATGACAATTCAACAAAACTGAAGTGTTTAATATAGCTGTGGTCATTGCTAAGAAGAAAAAGGTGATGGCACTTAATTCTGACAGTGTCTAAACACAAACCTCAGATATCCCCTTGCACTAGCATTCCCATGCCATGCCATTTGCCTTCTACACTCCACTGACTGCTCTCCAAATTGTTAAACAATGACAAAAATGGCAAGAGAGTTATACTTTTGAATTCAAGTTCATACAATTTTCAATAAAGCAGGTTTTACCCCTATGCCCACTCAATTTTCAAAAGATAAGGTGTAAAATATGATAGGCTCCAAACACAAGGTAAATTTTATGGTCGTTTCAACACGAAAAAGAAGTAGACCATAATAATGCTACCATTAAGCTCTTCAGTGAAAGTAATGTAAACTATTTTAAACAATTTAACTAACATCTTTCACAGCTGTTGAATTGTTTGCTGGGGCTCTGGTCCAACTACTACTACAACTCTCAATAGAAAGGCTATGATGATAACCAATCCTCTCATGTGGATTGGTTTCCATCTTAAAAAAGCAGGGTGGAATACCCAGGTGTAACACAGGAACACAAGTTTGATAATTATGGCTATCCATCAGATCATATTTCAGTAAAGCTGGAGAGAATTAGGATGTAGATGTATAAAAGACTCTTGTATCTTTTATCACATGACTAGCAGCAGAAAAAAACCCAGGAACACTGGACAGAGCTGTTACCAAAAAATTCAGTAAAAAAGAAACTCCTTAATACTAATGTAACATTGAAAAGCAAGCATTCTTTATTTGGCCAGATACACAAGGGGGATAGGTCCTCCTAAAGTCATACATGCTGAGCACAGTAAAGTTTCTGTTTATATACTGTATTTTACATACATATTCATTGATGTCCCAGATTAAACATATATATTATAATATTTTCCCCAAAATCATTAACATATTTTCCCTCCCCTTTATGCATGAGTTCTTCTGTCCTGGGGGGTCTCTTTGATGGTCCCTAGTGATCAGAGACCCCAGTGTTACAGACAATCTACTAAGTTACCAGGGCAATGGGACTGGTGAACCTCCAGTTGTATTTCTTACACCATGGGCATTGTGCAGTTCCATAGGCCAGTGGTTTTTTAAGAAGCATTGTGTTAACTCACCAAGTGTAGACAAATTTATCATATGGTAACAAAATTGCACTCTGCTCACTTTAATTTCTTTTCACTCAATGAGACTTGTATACGTCCCCAAGCTGAGTTCAGATTTACAGCTAAAAAGTATGGGATATTCTTTCATGTTATTTGACTGCAAGGGATAGCGGTTGAGTGAAAAATGGATTTTTGACTGTACCAATTCTCTATTCCATTCCTTTGGCAAATATTCAATCTGATTCATTTAATAAACAGAATATTGGAAACAGATCAGTGTATCATTACCAACTGGGCATTATTTCCTTCTTAACATGTAAATAATATCAGACAACAATGGACTGGATTGAGTGGGATTCCTTTGGCTAAATGCTGACATCTGTAATACAAATGTCAACCTCCAGTAAGTTGCTTTTGGCTTTTTTGTGAGTCAGTAAAGACCTAGCCAATGGAGTCTTACTTGTCTTGCCCTAAAACACACATATGGAGTGGCCCAAGAGAGTCATGCCCTAAAAATGTTTATTTCTTGCCACAAATTCAAGGCAACCAAAGGTGAAAAGTAGCAGATGTATGATGAGATGAGCATCACCCATTATGCATATCAGCCTAATGACAGTGCAGCTGGCACTCTTTCTCCCAGATGACCAGTGCTGGCTTCTTATTCCTGACAATCTCAGAAAATGTCTTAAGTAAGTCATGCTATGTCCCCTTGAAAGTAGAATCAAGAGTTTCTTCCAAGGCCTAAAGCAGAATGAGGCCTTGGAGCCTCATTCCTTGACTGAGCTGGAATGAAACATGCTCAGCATCATAGCTTATTCTCTTTGCACTATTTGAGAAAGAGATTACATGGAAAAATGCCACTTTCTTGTGGGCTAAAATGGAAAATTCTACCTGCTTGACAAAAGCCTGAGGGCTGCCAACTAAGAAGATCCATTTGCAAATACAACATTAAAACACCAATACACCTTTTTATAAAAAAAGTCACAACTAAAAACAGAGAGAAGATACCAGTGTTTCAGTTACCCGTAGTGTAGACAACTCACAAGATCCATCCACCCCTTATCTACCTGCAGAGGTAGTGTGGCAAACACTGCATCTGCCCTTTACCTGGTGGGCAGAGATGACTCCCAATGCATGTTCTTGGTCACCACTGCCTGCATAAGAAAGGCCTGGTATATTTTTGTATATGGTGGCAAACACTGTTTAGTGCCACAGTACACAGCCACTGGCTGGTTGTGTTGGTTTTGCTCGGCCCTTTCTGGTACCAGGAGGCAACAGAGGTGGCTCTGTGAGAAGTTACTGGAAGCTTCCACGATGTCCAGCAGAGCCAAGCCCTGGTGGCTCTGAGGATGGACATGCTGCTGGGCAAAGCTGGGCCAATGACAGATGATGGTAGTGCCTTTGTGGTAACACATTTAAAAAGAAAATCAAACCAAAGTGGGGCACTGTTTTTTCTAGCCAGAGAAGAGGTGAGAACATGTGAGGGAAACAACGTGCAGACACCGAGGTCAGTGGAGAAGGAGGGGCAGAAAGGTGGGTGGTCCAGGTGCTAGAGCTGAGATGCCTCTACAGGCCATGGTGAAGACCCTGGTGAAGCAGCCGTGCAGCCCATGGGGGTCCATGGGGGATGCAGAGACCCACCCACAGCCCATGGGGGAGGCGCTCATGCTGCAGCACGTGCTTGGAGGAGGCTGTGATCCAGTGGGAGACACTGTGGAGGGAGGGAGCCCCACTTGCAGGCTGAAGCAGCCTGCCTTTGGAGGCCTGCACCCCGTGGAAGAGCAACCCATACTGCAGCAGTTTTGGGGGGACTGTTCCCTGAGGGAGGCACTCACCTTGCAGCAGTTTTGGCAGGACTGCTGCTCATGTGATTGGAACCAGGTTGGAGAAGATCACGGAGAACTGTCTCCCGTGGGAAGGGACCCCACGGCATAGCAGGGGAATGACTTGCCTCCCTGAACCAAGCAGTAGAAAACCTCGGGTGACAAACTGACCAAAACCATCACATTGGCAAAAATCATGGATAAGTAAGGATCCCTTTACCCATCTCAATTGTGTTTTTAAAAGCTAGGCTTGAAAGAGATCTATTTGAGATAAGTAGGAAAGATGCATGCAAGAGCTGCAGCCGTCTCTCATTTCCCTCAGTGACTTCTCCTTCCTTGGATTATCCAACAGCTATTCTCAAGCAAGCAGAGCAAGAGCAGTTCAGAGAGATTATCATATGCAAGGGGTAAAGACCTGTTCCTAAATGTCCTTTTGTTCATGATGAGCACAGTAAAAATTTGTAAAAGTTCATGTCTTGTTAGGCATTTTTAAATGCTACTATACCAGTATTGTTTCTCCTTTCCTACAGATGATATCTTATAAAATTCCTTTTAAACAGGCTTTGTTTTGCAAAGCAATTTTGATTAGGGGTGATTTATTTAAATTTACAGATTAAATGTACATATACATTAATATACATAGAAAAATAGCATGAGCCCCAGCATCATTCCCTCTCTCTTTGTATGAACAAATCTGCTCCAAAGTGAGAGAAAAAGAGAAAGCAGAATGCTTAGTTATACAAGTGACTGAGTTTATTCCCACTCATTACTTAGAAATCTGTGGTTTGTATAAAATGAAGGATAAGCTTAAAATGCATACTAAGAATTTGTAAATATTAGTAAAAATATTAGTATATTAGTGGAAATAATCCTCAAGTAAAAGTAGAGATTTGTTTGTACAGACACTTAATGACCCAAAGTCCTTTCCCACGGGCATGAAACTAACTAATATTTTGAGTTAGTTTCATACATCTGTCCAATGCTTCAGTCTTATGAGTCAAAACATCCATAATTTCTGTTTACTGTGTACATAAAGTAATTATTTGCAGCCCACAGCTTGATGTAGTCTTGTATTGCATACCCACATGCATCCACAAAATTAAGCTCCTGCAATGCCTCAAAAGGAAAAATTTTTCTGAGGGTGGAGAATAGATCAATGGTGAGAACAAAACCGAGTAAGAATATTCCATCTGTTAAAAATTTCAAGTGGTACACAAACAAGCAAAACCTGATCATACTGCTCCTTAACTATGTTATTACCAAGTACCTATGAGGGAAATTAGCACACTTACTTAAAACACTGCTGCCTATAGTTACAGAGTTTTGATACTTGTCAACTGAAAAAAAGGTTTTAAAAGAAAAGTGTTTTGCAGCAGAGGTATGGTAAATTCATCTGCCAAAGCCTAGAGTGAGCTGAAGGTCCAGCATCAACCAGTGAGCTCCTAGGCAGAGTTTAAGTTTCTCAGTATGCTTGCCAGATGTTGGAAATCTAAGGTAACCCCTCCAAGGATCACAAATTAAGCTCATTTTGGATAATGCTGAGCTGTTGGCAAACTGCTAGGCAACACTTGTCTCAGGGCCTACACTGATTATCCAGCCTGACACTGGAGGAAGGAATGCAGCAGAACAAGGAGCAACTTAGTAGTAGAAAAACCAACATGCTAAACTACATCTCTTTTGCTGTGAAGACTCCCAGGTATCATTCTTTCATATTTTGTCCTTTCCAAAATACATCACCAAGCATAAACATCTGGCTGACTGCATTTCCCTATAGCACACATGTAACACATCTCTAAGTAGGAAAAATCAAGCTGGAAAGGAAAATAAAGGAAGATGAGACATATATGACAATTAAAAACACATCATTAGATCCTAAATTAATTTAAACAGTCCTTGCAACTTGACATTAGAAGCATATGGCCCATATATATACACAAAATTGATGGTCTTCATTTCTTCTTCACACCTACTTATTTAATTTTCTGCTTCTCAGCTGCCTCAGAACACGGCATTGCTCAGATGGCAAACACTGCAGCTGTACCAAACTATAGCACATATACATTTACATAAGCCTTTTCAAGCATTGGCCTTTTCTTTTTCTTAATAAGATATGAATTATTTCTCACCTTCTTTTTTTTTCTAATAGAACCTGCAGAAATGCTCCTACAATGCAGCTGCAGACAAGCCAGAACTCTGAGGTACAAGAGAGGAATTCCCTCTCTTAGGATGTCCAGTCTAAACTTTGCTTTCTTAAAATATTTAGATTTAGATAATACTGGGGATGTCTATTATAAGAAAACAACCCTTCAAACATTCAAACCTTACAATTTCCTCATCCACTATGGTAAATGTCCCCTTGGCTATTTATAAGCTATGAGCACTGCCATGGTTTATATAAAGCAGTCCTTTATACAAAGGACTGTACCAGCGGTGGTTCCTGATCACAACAGCTCACAAAATCCTGGATTGTTGCAGTCATTTACTAAAGAGACAATTAGGTCTTACGAGGTATCAACATGAAAGCCAGATGAGTTGTTGCACTTCAATAATCCCACTGATTTTTTGGATGAAGTCCAAATGAGCTGTAATCATGTTGCTGCACCATGATTAAATTACTTAAAGGAACCCAACATCTGAGACTGGGCTATGGGATACTTTCTGTAAAGACTGTGAGGGAAACCTGTCTGATTGCATGAGAGTGATGTGTGTGTGGGGAGTCAAGCAGGGCCATCCCCCTACGAGGGGGGTTTGGTGGCAGCAGAAGTCTGGAGTGGTGGGAATGTAATTGCCAGTGGCTCCTGGATGGTCAGAGGAAACTTTCCCTAACAAGACAATGACCTTGGCTTTTCAATTTTGGTATCCTTTCTAGCTCATTGAGTAAGAGCACGCAAGCCAGATTTGCAAGTCAAGCAATAGAGCTTAGTTTCTTAAAATAAAGGAATTTTAAAGCCTTTTCTTCAGACCATTTCCCTATACACTTTGCCTTTACTAAAACTGCTTTTTATGGCTAATGGTACATTTCACTTGCTACCATCTATATTCTAGTAGGTCAAAAATTTGCAAAAGAAGGTATTAATTTATGCCAACCTGTTTTGTTACATACATTCTTTGTTACTTGTTTCTATTTTACACTCTTTTCTTGTCACTAAAGTTATTAATGTCTGCTGCCCTTTAGTCAATCTTCCCAAATGAACAGCTGTAAGTCTGCTCATAGGATGAAAGTTACCAAGTTACCAAGTCATGACAAGTTTAACCAGTTGTATTTTCAACTTCTTTTGTTATCTAAGAAGGAAGTAGTAAATTTAATTTACTCTCATCTTAGATTCCTTTAGACTTTCCACTAACTTTTCACATTTCAGTCTAGAATTTAACACTAGACCTGGGCCTTCTCCCAAGCAAAAAAAAAAAAAAAAAAAAAAGGGGGGGGGCAATATAAACTACTAAACTACTACAGGATTATCTCCCTTTTTGTTGTTGTATTTTGTTTTTACAGTCAGGCTATCACCCAGTCCTACTCTTATGGTATTACGCATGTTCATACAACTCAAAGTAAAACATATTCAGGGTCTTAAAGCCCATTCATAAATGGAGATTAAAATAACTAGAACAGCAAGATGGAAATAAACCAACTTGTATAAAAAGCATGCAAAAGTCACTCATTGTTAAGTATTTTTCAGGTTTTCACAAAGGAGATAAATGTTCACAAATATTTTCAAGGAAGACTTTTTTACAAGAAACATCCTGTGTTACACATGAGAAATCACAAAAACCAACACATGCAACTTAGGCAGAAAATGTGGTTAATAACTTGACAATAAACCCTCAAATCAAGATTGCACATATTCCTAACATTTGACTACCTCACTGCTTTGAGGATAGCTTTCATAAGTACACTTTTTACAACTAAGACCATTTTTTCCAAGGAAAAGTGACCATTGAAAGCAAGCATAGTGGTCAGTTGGTGACATAAGGTAGAAAAGACTGTTATAAAATCGAAACAATCTAATTTGCCTAATGCATCAAATCCATAAGAGCATCTAGTCTGAAGTCAGGAAACAAGCTTAAGCATATGCCATCAGGGCAAAGATATTGTGAGCAAGGGGAAAATAATTTGAATTCCTGAATAAATATCCATTTCAAATCTCTGGAGAACAGCTAATACAGAAAAAAATACTACACATTACTGTAATATTAAGACAAAATACTAAACATTCCCTAAAGTAACTAGGATTCCAGAAGAAGCCACAGATTTCTAAGGTGAATTGACAAATAAAAAAAACAAACTAGAAGTGTATGACTAGGGATTTAACTTCTGATTACCAGCATAATCAGACCAACTGTAACTACCCTGTTATGCACAGCTTATGCAAGTGCTGTGGGTTTGTGAGGGAGAAGGTAACTTGACATAGTATGCACCTTTTCTCAATTTCTGGACCCTAGGAGGTCAAGACTAAATGAATCCCACACCTGAAGTTACGTAGTAAGTATCTCCTTATGAGAGAAAGGGAGAAAAGGCATTTTGTGCAAAAGAAGCTCTATGCTGCAATCTATTATTCCCATATTTCTTTAAACACATTGACATGCACTTCTGGTATGAACTAGGGCACTGAATTAGCATTATGCTGTTGCCACCCAAACTAAACACAGCACAAGTAAGAGTCTTCTAGGAAGACTGTTCTGACTAAGAGGATGTTACAGGTTTGGAACATACACAGAAGCCACAGCCAGCAAAATTAATTGTTTTCTCTTTAGCCCAGAGTTTTCTATTGGAATTTGCTTTCAGTGTTTCCTGATGAAGTGCCCTGGTCATTCCTTTCTAAGGTTAGCAAAATGAAAGGGTAATAATTTAAGGCACTCCCCAGTTTGGACAGGAGAAGGTGACCATGTGCATGTGTGTGTGTTGTTGGTATATGTGTGTGTGTGTGTGTTTGAGATTAGCGCACATTCTGATATTCTTCCATGTATTCTAAACAGGAAAACCACAAAGATAAACAAGCTGTTCTCTATTGCAGTTTTCTGCAGCAAAACTCTACCCTTAAGTGTATCGCCCTTAAATGTCAATTTGTTCTAAAAAAGCAAATAATAAACTTTCACAGCACAATTTGCCATCATGTATTTAGTTTATATAACTCTACAAAAAACATGTTAGAAAGTTTCAAAAACAGTAGTGTTGCCTTCTCTGCTACTTCTTTCCACCTGAGAAGAACCCTTCAGGCTAACCAGGAGTGCCAGAGAAAGCAAAAAATATTCCTATCCATCATTACCTGCCTTTTAAAATTATTTTTTCCTAGCACAAAGCAAGCTTTCATCTCTGTTCATTCACTTCCTAAAGTGCCATCACTGGGAAATGCCATCACTTCTTTCAGATAAAAGTCCCATGGACCGCCTCACAAATCTGTGGACTCTGGTAACAAAGAATCATGGAAAGGCTTGGGATGGAAGGGACATTAAAAATCATCTCATTCCAATCCTACATACCTCACAGACAGGGACACCTTTCACTAGACCAGGTTGCTCAGGGCCCCATCCAGCCTGGCCTTGAACACTTCCAGGGACAGGGCATCCACAACTTCTTTGGCCAACCCAACTTCTGAATAAAGACCTTCCTAACCTCTAATCTAAACCCACTGTCTATTAGTTTAAAAAAAGTCACTCTTTTTTATAAGTCTCCTTCAAGTCCTGGAAGGCTGCAATGATGTCTCCCTGGGGCCATCTCCTCTCCAGGGTGAACAACCACAAACCTTTCAGCCTGTCATTGTAGGAGAGGGTCTCCAGCCCTCTGACCAGCCTCCACCCTAAAAGTGCTATGCTCTGTTGAGGCCTAAATCTGCCTCTCCACCTCCAAAAGCTTCTATCTGCGAATGAAATCTCTTTTTGAGAAACTACAGTATCAGAAATACGTCAGTGGGCAGACGGCAAAGCCAGGCACATGTCTGCGACTGAATATCTAAAAGCAGCAGTGAAGTGTCATGCTTCACTAAGAGTCTGCATGCAGTAAAAATAATTCTCAACTCTGCCAAAACTTGAGAAATGTGCTTTTTTGAGATACTCTGCTTGAAAAATAAATCATATTTCTTTGCCGTTACAGAACATATCAAAGGGACAAGTACATCAAAGGGCTCAAGATTAAAGATTTGCACCCTTTTAGGGTTCAGCAGGGTACACTACATTTTAAAAAAGGGAGGCAAGGCAGAATTTCATAAGTTACTGTGCTGCAAGTCTACTAACTGAGCCTCATTCAAAATGCCATTTATTTCATTTGAGGACTACAAAATCTCTGCTTGGATTCGTAAATATGATTAGCCAGGCACTTCAACAGCTTCACCACAGCAACCAAATTTCTGCCTGGGCCATAAACAACATATTTGGCCTTTTTCATACATAATGGTAAAAGTCAAAGAGCAACAGTGAATTTCAGTAAAATCAATTACCTTGTTAAGACTTTAAATTGGATTTTTTTTCATAGATTTTAAGACAGATAAGCTCTGTGCAGAGCAGAAAGCATTCACAGACAACTCTCCAACTATAAAGAAGAAGATAGTCACTCACCCAGTTATATCACCTAACAATGTGAGAAGAGGGGGGAAAAAAGTAATTTATTTAAAAACCTGTGAGGATGGGCAGAGGAGGATTTCTAGACAAAACCTCTCCCTTCAGCTCACAGCTGAAAACCTCCCAATGGCCTCAAGACACAAGAACTTTTGGGCTACCACACAGCTCTCAGCTACACTGGCCACTAAAAAGCTCACAAAGAGTTACAGTACAGTATCTGATACAACTTATTTTCCCACTTAGCTGCACTACTAGCCCTTACAGATCTCAAAGCACCTAACTACTTGCAGCATGGGTCCCCTTCTGAAAGCAAGGGAAGCATATCTGGCAGCTTGTTTTTGGACATATTGTGCAGGACAGTTTTTAACTGGACTATAAACTGATCCCTGAAAGATAATCTTCCTTGTTCTTGGAGAGCCTTGTAAAAAATCTTTGAAAAAGCCAAAGATAAGTCCATGATCATTAACAGTATTTAAATCTTGATACAGGTAATGCTCAACTCAAGGATGTCACTTACTCCTTCTGGTACTCCTAAATCCATTTAACTAAGAGGTGATGAAAACAGTTATACAGCTGACCACTGCTCTTCTCTTGTCCATACAAGCTATGCAGGAAAAAATGCAGCTTCTCTTCTCCCTGGCTTATTTTTCAAGGTGAGACATCAGCTCTACTCAGTGCCAGACAGAATTTATCCAAAAAGAGATGACTGATCACTTTACAGAATAAGGCAACAAAAAACACTATTAATTTTTTTTTTCAATTTGTATTTCACATTTATTTTGCTCTGCTGGAGGGGAGGCAGGCTATCCTTATAGATTATCAGTGGACTTTGCACAGTTTTGGAGAACAGAACTCTTCTGGAAAGCATGCTTCGTGTAAATAAACCCCTGTCCATGCTTCATGATTACCCCACCTATCCCACAGCCTTTAAAGGCTACACGTTATGATTGCATCTGGCTGGGCCAAGCAGTTTCTCCAGTTAGCTCTGCAAAAGTTATATAAACAAGCAAAATGAACAAACCCAAAGGCATCAACTCTGCTCTTAGTACTGAATCTCACCACACTTATCATTCCTGGTAAAACTACACAGCAGCTTTATCTTGTAGTGATGATAAACTTTTTATTACAGGCTGGAACAGTTCAGTATTCTCTTTGTCTACCAAGTGGTCCAAACCCTGTAAAATTCTAGATAATCATGACCAAATTTTCATTGTTGTTGTTGCAGGAAAAGCAGTCTCTGCTTCAAGTGTTATCTCTATCCCGTCATGCTACCAACTAAACCTTTACATCGAGATATTAATTCACAGGCAGGCAACTCTCAGAAGAAAGCATATGATCAAGGTCATCAAGGTCAATCTCTACATCTGATGTGACTGAGATAAAATGCTTTGTTACACAATCTCTAGCAAAAAGCTCGGGTACTATTAATCAAAAAGAAAAGACTTCAATACAAGCAACCCCCTCACATGAGATCATATGAGATCAAACAGCTATAGAGGGAGAAACAAACATGGCCACAGACCCTGACTGAAATAGATGAGCAGCGCTAGATTGTTTGTGTGATGTCAGCAGCCCAGAGTATCTTTAAAAGCAAGTGATGCATGGCAAACAAAGACCAGAAACATACCCATAAAAATGCAAATTTTTGGCAACAGGACTCAGCAATGAATAAAGCACAATTGTGCAATTTCTGTTGAAAAGTGGTTTTTTCCAAACCTGTCCGTACAAACATTAGTTCTTCATTGACACAAATATTATGCAAAGGCTGTTACTTCTCAGCCCCACCCTTCCCATAAGCTATGTCTGGATCCATTGAGAATTAATAATATGACTTACATGAAACTGCTTAAAGCAACCAAGAACAAGATCTCTGAAAAATATAAATGCTGTGTCTAGTTTAATCGTGTGCCAGTACTGCTGATGGTGTCTGCAGCTATTAAAGCATACACTCTGTACACAGACAACAGTGACTGGTAGCAATAAGCAGCCCAGCTGGCTGCCCTACAGTGGGGTAAGAAACCAGATGGTGCTTCTTTAATAAATGCAGGAATTCTTGA
Source organism: Ammospiza caudacuta (assembly GCF_027887145.1). Classification (NCBI taxonomy): domain Eukaryota; kingdom Metazoa; phylum Chordata; class Aves; order Passeriformes; family Passerellidae; genus Ammospiza; species Ammospiza caudacuta. The sequence continues at coordinate 55,539,118 of NC_080593.1, read as the reverse complement.
AGGGGCTTTCAACGTGATCACCATTACACCTTTGTGATAATCAATGAAGATGTGTTTTGATCCTGCATAAATCTGCAGGCACCATGTCCTTTGGTATCTCTGTAAAATTCTCATCCTATACACTAATACAGCTATCCTAAATATTAGGAAAGCCCACATAACCAGGAGACAACCAAGGCAGTTATTGGAAAAGGGAAACAATGTTTCCTCAGAGTCACTACCTTACTCACAGCACATCTTAAGCCCATTGCCCTAATCTTCTGAACACCATCAAATGAGTGCAGTTGCCATGAGAAAATTCTACATTTCAGCTGCATGCCCAGATATTAAGGAGACACTTCTAAAGCCTTCCAATCCATTTGTTTTCTTAGCCTTCTCTGATTCCATTCCCTTTTGCAAACTCTGCTTCTTTTCCTCTTGGTATCACATTCCATTTTCTCACCATTCCTTATATCAAAAAAACTCAAATCCTTTTACAAAAGAAAGGGGGGAAAAGCTAATCAAATTCAAACTTTGCATCCCTGTACTCCAGCAAAACTGACAGACAGTTTTCACAGGAGGCACTCATCTGCTCTTTATCACCATTGAAGGAGAGATGATCTTTAGCAGCAGCACCATCATCCCCAGAAAGCTAGAAGAAGAATGGTCCAGCAGTGAAGGACCTTTTAAGAGCCACAAGGAATCAGTTATGCATTGATATAAGAAAGCTTGGGGTGCTCCCAAACTTCTCAACTAACAGCCATGTTCTACTCAATATATCAGTCAAACCTTCAAAAGTTGTTTAAATTTAAACAATACAGCTTTTGGAGATGACACTTGAGTTTCTGTCAGTATTGGTTTTATTACCAATGTATACTAAAGAAAGTTTCTTAACTAGTAATCATCAAAAGGTTCCATTGAGGATAGGCAATTTTAAAAGATAAGTATAAAAGAGTCATAAAACCATATCACTCCTCTACAACACTATGCCCACTACAAACCCATACCTAATGCATTGCAAAGTCCTAAAGTGTTTCAATTTAATTCTCTGTTCTCAACCAGAAACCATGTTTTCTCATTAACTACCTCAGCTCTAGCAACTTGACCTGTAATTTGATACCCTGCCCTGTACAAGATGAAGATTCCAGCTACATGTATCCTACAAACATTCTGAAATCCACTTAGTCACAGAGATAAGAGGAAATACAGACTTTAATAGTCAAATTCAGTAGCAGCAGTAAGAAGAGTAGCTACTGTCCTGAAAGGGAACCACAAATAGGAAATGAGTCATGCTCAAAACATGAACACTTATCAATTGTAAAAAAATTAAATGTTAGTTTATTTGCAGACTGCAACTCTTTTAGCGCTCAGTTTTGCTGGGGTTTCTTGAGATCAAATCTATCAAAAAATGCAGGCAGTTGGTAGAGATCTTTTTTTTTCAGTGGCTTTTCTCAGTCCTTCCGTTTTGTGCCTTCAGCATGCTAGAATTACATGTTGATAAAACAGTATCATCCAGCAAGGCCTGGAACAGGCTTTCATTTAACTAACTTAACCCACAGAGTTCTGCTGTGTTCCATTTGGACTGGAGACCCTGTGTACCTTGCAGAGTTAGTCAAGTTAGCATGAGGTGACACACAAGTCCACACAACTTCTCTATCCTTCATTATAGGCAGTCCAGAATTGACATTGTTAAGCTACATAGATCCCTTTGTGACCAGTGACACAAATAAACAATAATAAAGGGAATGTATTAAGGATGCAACTACAAACAACTCAATTTGCCATGCTGGAAAATTTGTCAGACATACAGTAAATAAAAGGAAAACAGAAAGCCTAAATGAAATATTTGTATATTTTAAGCCCACATATTTTTAATCACCCATTCCATCACAAATATATGCAATTAAGGAGAGCTCTGGTTGGAGTTTGTGGAGGGGTTTTTTTGTTTGGTTTTCCAGGGGTATGTTTTCTTAGCTATTACTTAAGGATAGCAGTGATCATGACCCCATTTCCACTCCTTCAGAGTGTGCAGGGCTCTCTTTGAGGCTTCTAACGTCATGTAGTCTTGTGGATTACACCATCTTTTTCAGAAAAGTACAGGGATTATCTTCCTCCACTACTTTTCATTCTCCCTTACAAGATTTCCTGTTATTCTTCGAACAGTGAAAAATGGCTGCTTATATCACATAGAAAACCAGGAGCCTTGTTTGTTAACCAGCTATTTTGCTTTAAGTTGATGGTATTTTTTAGACATGTTTAAATGTTTCTCTTGACTATAAAAATCCAATTGCTCGTGAATTTTCCAGAAGAACAGTTTTTACCTTTGAATATCCAAAATTAGCTAGAAATGTCGCAAAAATTTAAAGAGTTTCTTGGGCATATATAGCTCTTTAATGAATTCTGTGTAGTATCTGAAAACTACAAGAGCTATTAAGAAAGAAATCATTATTTGGTTAAGATAGGCACAAGGCTCCTTTTGATCCAAACTCAACAAATTGAAATCTAATCAGATATGTTCATTGGAGAAAGACCAGGATTACTAAATTCACTGATACATTTTGTAAGTAAAGGTAATCTTATAGGCCTACATTTTCTTTAACAAGCTTTTCTACAGCAGACAGCAATGGTTGTTCTAGAAACAAAAAAAAATGTAGAAGATAAGTAGTTTCTTCACAGAGATCCACACAATTTAACAGGACAGCATTTCCTCTTTGGTGCCCTTATTTATTTTATTTTCTCTCAACAGCCATGCATAAAATGTTGATAGAGTTAAAGGATGAATTTTATCTCCCATTCTCAGAGATTTTAGGTACAAAAAAGCTTCCTGGAAAAGTTTATACATTTAGAAAAAGCTGGATGTGCTGTATTCTCAAAACAAGAGAGTACCAAGTGTTATACATTAATTTAAGTCAAACTCATCTATGGGAAGAAGTCCTTCTGTAAGGACTGGTGATAAAGATTAGTGTTTATAAGACATATGTGGTTTAAAAGATAAATGTCCTTCCTATGTAATCTTAAAACCCATTCTATACCTTTTTAATGTAGAAGAAAAATGTGCTGACTCTGAAAACAACAGCACCTGGGTGGCATTTCTTTAACACCTGCCAAATTAGGATAACTACAGTCCTAGCAAGCTCTAGCTAAAGAGTTTGTCACAGGAAAAACAGACCCTTTCTAAGTCTTAGCCTGGAAAGCACTCTTTGTATCCCTAGGACTATGATGCATGTGGAATTAAGTTATCCCACTGCTGCTTTCAAGCCCAGATGAAATTCACAGGATTCTTCAAATCCAAGAGCCCAATTATTTCATTGCAGGCGTATCGTTATCCAGCCATCCCCATGCAGATTGTATTGCTAGTCTTTTGGGCAGTCAGACCTTAAACAAAATTAAACACTAAACCTGCTCTTCCTAATAAAACAATATGTTGTCTCCTTGGGAATAATACCTGTAGCAACAAACCAAGGCAAAAGGAGAAAGAAAAGAAAGAAAGAAATGAAATACAAGAGAGAAAAAGAGAAAAACAGAGAAAGGGAGAAAAAGGAAGGAAGGAAGTGTCGGAAGGAAGTGTCGGAAGGAAGTGTCGGAAGGAAGGAAGTGTCGGAAGGAAGGAAGGAAGTGTCGGAAGGAAGTGTCGGAAGGAAGTGTCGGAAGGAAGGAAGGAAGTGTCGGAAGGAAGGAAGGAAGTGTCGGAAGGAAGGAAGTGTCGGAAGGAAGTGTCGGAAGGAAGTGTCGGAAGGAAGTGTCGGAAGTGTCGGAAGTGTCGGAAGTGTCGGAAGGAAGGAAGGAAGGAAGTGGCGGAAGGAAGGAAGTGGCGGAAGGAAGGAAGCGGCGGAAGGAAGGAAGGAAGGAAGGAAGGAAGGAAGGAAGGAAGGAAGGAAGGAAGGAAGGAAGGAAGGAAGGAAGGAAGGAAGGAAGGAAGTGGCGGAAGGAAGTGGCGGAAGGAAGTGGCGGAAGGAAGTGGCGGAAGGAAGTGGCGGAAGGAAGGAAGGAAGGAAGGAAGGAAGGAAGGAAGGAAGGAAGGAAGGAAGGAAGGAAGGAAGGAAGGAAGGAAGGAAGGAAGGAAGGAAGGAAGGAAGGAAGGAAGGAAGGAAGGAAGGAAGGAAGAAAAAGAGAAAAAGAGAAAAAGAGAAAAAGAGAAAAAGAGAAAAAGAGAAAAAGAGAAAAAGAGAAAAAGAGAAAAAGAGAAAAAGAGAAAAAGAGAAAAAGAGAGAAAGAGACCTGGCTGACCAAACATTAAAAAAATGTATTTTCCTGGCAGCAGGTCTTGAAGGTACTCAGACTCACGAATCATGCCAAGCAAGAAGATATGAACTTCTACCTATCAGGAAATCAAACATCTGAAACCAAAGCAGCACCACTTTGATTGGTTGAATAACTTTTTTAAAAGAGTAGAATGTAGTAAGGCCAAAGTAAGGAAGGACATGAATGAACTGACCTTGACATATGCTAGGTAATGCTCGCACTTTTCCTGCATGAATGACAGTTGTAACTTTTCTGTAATCTGTCCTGCGGTCTCTCCAGAAGTCACAAAATAAACTCTGGGTTGCTGGCTCTTTTCCTTCTTTGCCACATCAGCAGTCAAGTTATAATTCAAACCTGTTTTGAAAAGGAAGAAGAAGAAAACAAAGGATGACAGTGAACAATAGTCATTTTCCAGCCACCTATCAACGGAACGTGTTGCCTCCAGGGCATCTGTGCAACCCTTGAGGGCCCTCAATCAATCACTAAGTTTCCTGCGGCTACAGAAAATCAGATCCAATTACAAACATACTCCCATGTTTAATGTGTAATATATGTTATGAAATAATTCATGCTTAAAGAGAGAATGTATTTTATAAGATTGTAAACTCCACACAAGTCTCTGACCACAAGCAGCCCAGAGGCAGATGTCTTCTTCGGAATCTCAAAACTCCTGAAGGCAGCAGGAGAACAACACACCGTTTACTTATGAACAGATATGGCCAGCACGATGATTGCCACTATACCAACGTCCCAGGACAATCATCACCCAACTGATACCATGGATTGAGATAGCAGAAGTCGCCAGAAGGGTACATCTAAATACTCGACTTCCCCTGACACACACAGACCAACACCGGCCACTGCCCAGGAAACAATGATTATCCAGCTCTGCACAGTGAAAGAAACTTTCATGCATATGCAGAGTTACAAAAGAAATTGGGGGACATCTGCCTCAGGCAAAAAAAACTGTATTAAACAGTTTCTTATAAACAGAGGGAGATCTGATGCGATAGAGGTCGGATCCAGGTTCACCCAGTGCCGATCCTGGGCTCGATGCTGTCTCTTTGGCCGTGGGTTTTTGAGGACCATATTTTGGTAGCAGAAAAATAAAAACTTTTTGCATTTTGATAATTTGGCTTTTCGAATGATCATTTATAACAATATAGCTATTATTCCCAGCCTATCCTTTCCCGTAGGAAATTGTGTAATAATGCATCTAGAAACATATACTTAACAGAAAAGAAACCGCAAAAAACCAACAAACAAAAGAAAAAATCCCTACAAAACCCCAGATGTTTAAACTGTGTTTCTGACAGAAAAAGCAAAAAAAAGCAACACAAACAACAGCAGCAACCTGAAACCTTCTAAAACAGCACAAATCATGCAAATGACAACAAGGGTGTGGCACTTCCTGACAATTATTTTCGTTATTTTCAGTCATCTTACCAATGAATCTTAGCATTCATACCATATACTTAGCCCCCCACAACTTCCAAAAAGCAACCTGGAGCAGTGAGTGGTTAGGGTGATAACTGGCCAAACTTATCACTGCTCGTAGTGTAAGTTCTTCCTGCTCACTCCAGTAGGAGATCGTAAGACAAGTTTTCACTAGAAAATTAAATCTTCCAAGTAATGCCTTCAAACATTTGCCTAGCAGCTCTGAGTTTTCTCTCTTTCTACTGAGGATCTACCGGCCCAAATTCACACAATGAAAATAAAACTCTGGCATGAATTTTATGAGCTCAGAAGAAGGGCTCAATTCTTCTACTGACTATTTATTTTTCATAAGTTAAATGCCTAAAAGCTTTGATAATGGCTCCCTCTGAGAAATTTTTGCTCGTATCTTCAAGATGGCTGCTACCCAGCAGACCAGGTGAACTATTCCAGCCAGTAAGAGATGCACCAAGTAAATGGCAGCAGGCATTTTATAACAGATTTTCATCCTAAACAGCATATATATGGTTATGATGCAAGAGTCATCCCACAGGACTGAAAGCACCCCTGAAGCAGTGAGGAGTGAGAAGAGATCAGGCCATGGCCACAAGCTAAAAAACATGAAACACAGCTGGCTGTGTTAGTGGACAGGTGGCACACTCTGAACCACTTGGAATATCCCTTCCTCCCCCACTAAGATAATGACAAAGCACACAGACAGCAGGAGGCAAATATTCCTCAGGAATAAGCACATCTGTAAATGCTTGCTAAACTCCTAGCTATAGTACTGATTTGCCAGGGGGTAAGTGGGAGGAACCACATGAAAACAATGAAGAACTTACTAAATAATTACACTAAATCATTGGAAAATGAATGTGTTTCTTTGATGTCTCTGACAGTAATTATGAGAAGAAAATGGTTCATGAACTTTGCTTGCAAAGAAAATTCTTATGTAACGGAATCATTAAAAAAAGTCCTAGCAAATGAGAACATACAGGACATTCTCTCCATTCCCTTCCAAAAAGCTTTCTTTTTCCCAGTACTTTCCACCTTGTTTTGAATCCTCTCTCATAGTGTTTTCATTGGATCTAAGTAGGGAGCGATCCACACTGCTCCATACACTGAACAGCACATCCCTGCAGCACATCTGCTTCTGAGGCATTCTGAGGGCAGCACTGACTCATGCCTGCCTCCAAACAGACTGAAAAAATGAGAGACAGACAGACATAATACCCCTGCACCAAACTATAGCTGCACACAGCTTAGAAGATGAGAGTCTACTTTTTAAAAGTTTGCAATAAGGGATGTTTCTTCAGTCCTAGGAACATGTTTAAACAGTGAAAATATCAAACAGCCTATTATCCTACACTAAATCTTGTCAGTCTTTCAGGCAATAGTATTAGGGACATGAGGACTACCTTAGATATGGATCAACACACAAGCAATGTACATCTGAAATGAACAGTACAGAAGAAAATTTGGAGCAATTTCTAAAATATCTATCTGCCTAACTCTAGTCAAATGACCACAACCATTCATTTTCATAGCCACTAAAATTCATCTAATTGTCAGACTGGGACTATTACTACTATTGTTGTAGAGGAAATTATCTAGAGTGTTGTCAGAGACTGAAATAGTTCATGCCTCAAGCACTGATATAAACTTTTGCTCATAATAGCAAAACTGTATAGAGAAGCCAATGAAGCTCATCCCTCCCTAAAGATGCTTTTCATGGGGACCATCACCACCAAGAAGACCAGCTGGAGAGGATCAATGAAACATCATTGTGTGATAGATGAGTAATGTGATGGTTGAGTCTCACAATTAAAGGGCAAATATTATGTTTATGTTAAGAGAAGTTTTATAGATTTATAGTTAAGTTTCACCCCCCCACCCCTTGCATTCTTATCACAGGATGGCCTGGGTAGTTGGAGCATTTGGGAGGGTCAGCTTATTACTATGGCAACACCTGCCCTCCAATTAAGATCTAAGAAAATGATCACCACCACTGGACAGCAAAGAAGGAGTTGATGGACCGGGGGCTAAAGGGTTAAAAGGTGGAATATCCATTGTGTGGATGAGCACATGGTGGGAAAAAATCCTTTGCTCCCAGCACTGTATCATTTTCTCTATTCAGTCTTCTGTTGTATTTTTTTGACAAGGTTTTAAAAAAACCTTTTTAAATTTTTGAAAGAAGTGAGTATCATTTCTCACAATTGTGATCCACAGATGGTGATATTTTCTTTATTTTGTCTCTGTCACTCTCTTTCTGTTCCCCCCACCTATTTTCCATTTCTTTCTTTCCTTCCCTCTCTCTCTTATATTTACTATCAAATAAAATCCATACTATTGACTTTGACATACAGTCTTGTTTGCACCTTAATTTGGGCAGAAGCATTTCTTATAATTTTAACAACTGGATCTTGACATTTAGTCAGCGTAGTCAGCAGGATGAATGTTCTCTGACCCAAAGTGTCTTTCACAATAGTATTGTCTCCTCTTACAAAATTATTTCATATACTTCCTTCTGTAGTTAATCTTAGAAATCTAAACACTACTTCTCTTAAGGAGCTGTGAGGATTGTTAGGATTCCATCCGTAGGAATTCATAGCACATAGATCAACTTCCTTTGAGAGGTTGTGGAGACTGTGGTTTCTTCTGGAGGCTTAGAAATTTGAATGTATCTTTCTCTGAAGGAATTGTGGAAATTATGGTAAACTGACTTGTCTACGTGTTGTTTTGTGCGGAGCCAAAAGTTCCTGTTTGGTGGGGACTAATGCCCCTGTACTTTTTGTGTGCTTTGTTGTTAAAAGCCAGAATTGACAGGTTCCAGCCCTTGAAGCCAATTCTGCAGCTCCTATCTTGTGTAGAATGCACCCCCATAGGTCTGTGGTTTGTCGTGGAGAACTAGAAGCAGGCAGGTTTTAATCCTGAGGCCAGTCCTGCAGCTACTGCCTTGGGAGGATGGTTTAGTCCCTTTGCAGGTTTGTGCATTTATCATGCAGCTTCCTCTGTGGGGGTGGTAGGAAAACTTTAACTAAAAGACAAGAAAATATTTTCCCATAATCTGTTAGCAACCTCTCTAGCCCTGGGGTGGACATACTGACTCAAAAAAAAAAAAAAAAAAAACAAAAAAAAACAAAAAAAAAAAAAACTTGAGATAGGGAGCAATTGGTTACTAAAAAGATGATGCGTTATTAAAAAAGACTTTCAGCGGTGCATTGCTTGCCACCAAATTCAATCATGACCAAAAGGAAAATGAGTGGAATAAAAGGAGCTAACTCATAAGGCTGACTGCTCTCAGGCAAAAAGCAGAAGCCTATTAATACCCTGGAAAAAAAAAAGGCAACTCAGATGCCAGAACCACTCCCTAATTCGCAGATTGCAATTAAAGCAGTCTCACCTCCTCCACTGAACATGAAATCAGTTGGAGGAGACCTCACTGAAAAACTGTGGGAAACAACAGAAGTGGTGCAACAAGCACTTCATAGAATAAAAGCTACTTGTTTCATTCTGGCATATTTTGCCAGGGAAGTTTCTTTCTTTTCTTTTTTATTAGGAAGCTCAAACATCCCCACATTGAAAATAAGGAAAACAGTTTGGGAGCAGAGAAACTGCAAACAAGCATATTCACTTTCTTTTTATAGGAACCTACCAACACATGAAATGGAGCTGCATGAAAATCAATGAAATTTAAAGTGTCACCATAATTGTTTGCATTTTCAGTTTGTTAATGTTTGTACTTTGTATTTTTATTGCCAGTGGCTTGCTGGGAGATCAAATATTAGTTAAAGTATTCTACATAAGTTTGATTTTTGTCTAACTTGTTTTCTTTTTGCTGAAAAATGGTGTGGGAAAAGGTCTTATGAATGTATAATTTGTCTCAACCAATTTTATCCTGAGAGCTGGTATAAAAAATTATACATATTTGAAATCACACAAATATGCATAACCGCCCTAGTTATGCCTCAGAGGGCTTTAAAATTATTATGATTTGGCTAAATTTTTCTGATTTACTAAGTAGAGAATTTTAAAAAATCTTAAAACACAAAAAAATGTCACTTAAGAAATTATTGAATCCCACTTTCTAAACCTGGAGGGGTAGCCATGGACTGCAAAATGGATGTGAATAAAATACAAAAAAGCCTTCTACAAACTCTCAAGCCAGTGTATGTTTTATTTCCTGCCATATGTCCAAAGAGGGTATTTTAACTTTGCCTCACTTCTTCTATTTATGCTAATCAGTGTACTGACTATAGCACATTCTCTAATACACATGCTTCTCAGTTATGGGTGGAGAATGTGAGGAGGGCAATTTACTCACTGAAATTCAAAAGAAAAAAGCTACTTGGGATAATACAACTAAGTTTGAAAGGGATTTAATTTCATTTCTAATCCCACCAATAATAAATCCACAGTTTCTATTCTGTGTCAAGATTAAATTACAGCTATCTTCTGGAAAACAGAGCATTGCTCTGATGTAAAAATATATCTGCATGAGAACATTTTGCATGAATATGTTTTGTGTAGTAATTTTGTATTATAAAAACTGGTTTTCATTATATATAGAATTATCCAGTGGACTAAGAATATTACATACAATATTCTTCCAACTATGTGTAAATGCAGTCAAGAAGAAAACACACATCCTCAAAAAAATCCATTTACTTTTATTCCAAGATGCAAAGTTAATCAATTATACTACAAGAGCCAGGAATCCTCTCGAAACATATTAATAGATGCATCCGTTGAGGATACTCCTCTATAGAATTTGAAAATTAAGATCCACTGTGTAATTCTATAACTAATTTCAAAACATACTGAACCAACACCTATGAGATACAATATTGCGATATCCCTCATACCCACTACCCATTAAAAAACACTGATTCCTGGGCTTCACAGAGTGAGAGCACTGACTAATGAGAATTGGGTTGATGATTATTGTATGCGGTATGATTACTCATGTTATTGTTTCTGTTGCTTCTATCTTTACTCCTATTATCTTTCTATTATCACCTCCATGGACAACCCATAAACTAAAGAAGATCGCAAGGAATGAGACATTTATTATATTTTTGAGTCAAGGGGTGGATGTCAGACACTGAAATATTTCATGCCTATTGCTATAAAATTTTGCTCATTATAGCAGAACTGTACAAAGGAGTCACCAAAGCTCACCCCTCCATAAAGATGCTTTTCAGGGGGACCATCGCCACTGAGAACATCAGCTGGAGAAGATCAATGGAACATTGTGGGATCCACAGATGGTGGTGTTTTCTTTATTCTGTCCCTATAACTCTCTTTCTGTTCCCCTCACCTATTTATTCCCTTCCTTCCTTCCTGCCTTCCTGCCTCCCTCCCTCCCTTCCTTTCTCTCTCTCATATTTGCTATCAAATAAAATCCATACTATTGACTTTTTCATATGATTCTTGTTTGCACCTTAATTTGGGCAGAGGCATTTCTAATAACTTTAATAACCAAATCTCAGCAATTTTACTACATAAATTTACTTCCATTTTCCTTCAGGGATGAATGCAGAAGCAGCACTTGATACACAGAGATGCCAGCAGCCTCCTTCTTGTCCTGGCCACAGAGAATTAAATGGTCTGAACAGGCTGAAACCTTTTCATCCAAAGTAGGAAAGGCCTTCCTCTAATCTCTGGCTTTCCTGGCAATACAGAGACCCCAGAGGAGACAGAGCAATGACCCTCAAGCCTGGGAGGAACAGTCTAAGAGAGATTCTGAGATTACAGAGTGAAAACTTAAAATGCTGTACTTCTCATATGTCCACATACTGGAGGCTGTCTCTGTCAGGAGGCATACAACTAGATGTTCACTAGTTCTCTGTCTTCTGACACTGAGGCAGAGTGAAGGGTCAGACAGAGAGTGGCACAAAGTGCAGAGCACATTTTCACTTGGCCATGGCTCTTTGCTTAGACAAAAACATTTCAGCAATAAATTCATACTTCTGAAAACTATAGTCTGCAAGAAACAACTTAATGGAACTTGTACTGTCATTTGCAGTGTCAAGAAGTATCCATAAACACCGATCCTCAGATAGCTGTATTTCAGTATTGCAACTACCACCAGAAAGAGAAGGAAAAAAAAAAAGGTAGGTAATGTTTACATGCAATTATGAGACAAATGAAGATGAGTTTTCTTCCCATTCTTGCTAACAAAATAACCACACATTCAAATAAGTATTGAAGACACACATTTGCCACAGGAGAACGCTGCAAGCATGTTCAGCTTGATTTTCTGAACACTATGCAGTAGATGGCAAATCTCAGCTGCCCAAAAGCAGGAGGAATGCTCAGGTTTACACCAGTAAGCAGCAATCTTGAGAATCCATGCTGACACACCATAGGGAACTGTCACTCTAGATGAGCACTCCATTCTCGCAGTCTGATTTAACAAAATGCACCCAGACATCTGAGGGTGAGACAAATCCCAACACTTTCAGCCACAAAATTCTGGCATAGCATTTTAACACCTCTGTGAGCCTTTCAAAGTCTGAACTGCATACCAATGCATTAACAGGGTTTTTTCCCCTGTACATTTAACCATGCAGGAAAGGAACCACTACAATATTTCCATTAATTGTTCCACCTTTTGTAAATTAATATTCTTCAACCGCAACATAATATAAATGCCCTGACTTCTAGAATACTAACTGAAAGATTGAGATATTTTGTCCAAATCATATCCTGAATGGGTTTTATACAGTCAGATAGCTCTGGCTGTAACATTTCCAAGAAAAATCACTTTGTTAGAAGCATTCTATGAAAGAGCAATGGTTGAAGTTTATAACTTACCTAATAATAAAAAAGTTCCTTGTAATGCTATGGATGCTACTCATGGAAAAAGATGCATATGTGCTTTTACCCAGTAAATCACAGGCAGTACAGTTTGTATGACAACACAGGCGAATTCAGAATGAACAGGAAGACAGGTCTTTTGTAAACAAGGGAAACTGATATTTAGATTAGAAAAAAGGCAATTTACTTCTTAGCCACAGATCCAAAGAGATGAAATTAAAGCAAAGGAAACATTTTAAATAATACCCTAGGAATGTAAGAACACCTAGATATTCAGAAAACCTATTTGTAATTTTTCAGAGAGGAATTAACACCTCAGGAACCCTCAGAAATGTGTTTCCTTAATGACAGAGTAGTAGGTAGTAAAAAAAAATACTTTATCAAAGCATGTATTTGTCTACTTAGAGTCATCATCTACAGGGAAGGAAAAAGTCAGCATTTAGAGGAAGTAAAAACCAAAACTGAAGTCTCAGTTGCACCAATATGTTAGAATACAGAGGAATTATAAGTTACTATATCTTAAATATAGTAACTCCATTGTTTTGAGCTGTTCAGGTGACAGTGACAAGCTGCTTGTAGTTCTCACTTCATGTGAATGCAAAAAGTAGCAAGAAGCCTTTTCCTTTTCTGACTTAATTAAAAACAGAATACTGCAGCAGGCTCAGGTGAGGATACACAGATACAACTCATACTTCTCAACTAGCTGCTCAAAAAGGTTAGGGCACAGCGCAGGAGGAGGCAGTGCTTCCCCCAGCTCCTCACCAGACTCACTGTAAAGACACAGCATGCTGTGAGGCTGAGGCATCTTCACTGAATTGTACAGTACAAGTCCTCTGCCATTCTTAAAGCATGACAAAGGTGAAACATCATGAAAAAAAATTAACCCAGGCCTTAAATATTTAGAAATGCTGTATCTGTCCAATACCACTCCATAAAACACCTAAGATTTGTAAGCATTGAGACATAAAAGACATTATATTTCAATAGAGCCAAGATGTAAAGGCTAGGGCAATTACACATTACACCATTCCATTCACCTGAGAAAATCTAAGTGTTTCACTTAATCTGGAAGATATTCTTGCAATCGGTAAAATACTAGGCTATTTATAATCAATTTACAAACAGGTAAACTGATGCACAGAAAAGGATTTTCTCATGTCTGTTTCAAGAGCTCCTTGTAGACTTTCAACACTATTAATCCAGAGCAAATAATACCTGTCTTCTAACAACACTGATAGAGGATATGGATACAGGTATCCATATCCATCAAGAGGCAGACAGGAATATGAACTCAGGAGGCTGTGTTCTCTATCCTTGCAGAAAGCCCAAGCAGACATTTTCCTCATTTCACACAGGAAGAATCTGCCTCATTATTATGTCAGTCTCATCAGAAGGTGAAAACACATCCAAGAAAGTTCTCAAGCATCTTTCTGGGATTGTATGGCCCATGTTACCCTTGAAACTAATTTCACACAAAAGCTCTGTTACTAAGTACAAAGAGAGACCTTGACTCTGTGCTCCTGTCTAAGGCTGGCACAGGTACCTTACCTATTTCTCCAGGAACATGCTTGCCACTGAAACGAAAGCATGCTGTGACATTGAGGCAGTTCACTGGCTGCAAACCATCATGGCACTGAGGATCTGTGATATTGATAGATATGGGCAGGAAAATGGTGACATCCATGGTAATGACAGGCCTGGATCTGGAGATCAATAGAGAAGTAGAACTGAGTGACCATTCAGAAGGCAATTCTCCACAAAAGGAAAAAACAGCAAATTTGGTAAACTGCCCCATTTCAAGCAGACAGGAAAAATAAGAGAATGCATTTGAACTGTAAGACAAACTAGCATTTTATCTAGCTGGCAAGGGCTACTAGCATTTAAACGAAAGTGGCAATGTCAGCTTGAAGTTTAGTGCTCAGATACAGACTGCAGGCAGGCAGCTGAGGAAACTGATAACATGTAGTAACAATAATCATCTCCAGCAAACTTGTATAACCTTTCCTGATGACTGAAGAGGATAACAAAATTACCAGAACAGCAAACAGGAACAAGTTCATGCAAATGAGACTGGTTGCTAACTGTCTTGGATGAACAGGGACAGGTAGGGAGAGACTGTGGGTTTCCACAGAATGGTCTATAGGGAAATTTGTGACCTCAAAGCCAAGGAGAGACACAGAGGTTCCCCACAGGAGATGGATTCATACATAATTTTTCTGACAGCATAAGAGGGACAACAAACACCACATCCATGTTTTCTGGAGAAAAGGTTTGGCTAATTCCCTCCTGGCAAGTGATAAGGACTGAATACTCTTACCACACTGCTGAACTGTGTTTCAGGAATTATCCAGTGCACTGTGAACAAAAGCTTTCTACTCTTGCAACTCCAGCACCAGGTTATTGCCACCAGTACTCCAGGCTGAGGGAGACCTCAGCCAGAATCACAGAGCAAGCTGACTGCCTTAATGCACAGGTGTCTTGCTAAGGAAACTTCTCTGTCTGACCATCCAGGAGGTACACTCCAGGCAGTCACACTCCACCACCAGAGACTTTAACTGCTGGGACCAAAGCTCATTACAGTGTGTGGCTCCAGTGAGCCGACAGGTGCCCGCTTTAACTCCATACACACACCACACCCACACAGTCAGACCAGGTTTCCCATAGGTTCATAAAGCCTTTTATTTGCAGTGCAGTAACACGGAAACAGCTGGAGGTGGTGCCCCCAAGGAGGAACCCCAAATAAAGGATCCCGTGGGCTTTTATAGCCTCACACTCCAAGCACATTAAAGCCTCTGCTCTGCTTCCTGTCAAGTCCTCAGCTCCTGCTATGTCTCAGTGTCCCCAGGTGTCCCCTTGCTTTGGGCTCCCACCACCCAGAGCTCAATCTGCAGTTCACACACCAAGCCACCTGCACTGAATGTATTCCTCAATAGCTTCCTTCCTCACACAACACAGAAGTCCCAGCAGCTTGACTGGGAAAAGCAACCCACAAACTCAGGCCCTCCTGAGCCACCTCCAGTGCAGGACTTAGCCCAAAAATTATGGGTGTTATTCTTCCTGTTTTCAATTCTGTATTCATTCAAGATGAACATGTTCTTCCAAAATCAACTACAGTAATAAAAAAAAATGTTCAGCAACCAGTAGATTCAGTTCTAAGTTAGTTCCAGCAGCCATGCAAGGTCAGATCTTGTAAACCACTCCAGGAGTCTCACCCCACAAGACACTTAAATTTAGAGGTAGGGGAGACGGAGAAGAGAGCAGGGATTGTGGTTACCTAATTTATATGAACTGGAACAAGATGCACATCAATCTGCAATACAGCTGCTCAGACTGTTTTACCACAGCCTGAAGTAACAGTGCAAGTTCACATTTTGAGATGGAGGATAAAAAGAAATTCTAGCCTCAGAAATATATAGGGCAGGGGGAAGGGAGGAAAAAAAGTCAGCATCCTATGATAATTTCACACCTTCAAAAAAACCTGCTTTTTCTGAATGGTTAGAGAGACATAAAAGAGTAAACGCTATAACTGATCTAGAAAAATATTTCTCCTTCAAAAAACTATTTATCTGTGATTTTTCCTTAATGCTATGTCACTTGGTTATTCACTGGGGAAAAACAACCCAATGCATCTGTCAAAGAGCCATACACACACATGATCAACAGAATGCGTCTGCCCCAAGTCAAGAAAGGCTTCCACCAAAGGTGTTAAATATCACTTAGCAAAACATTTGCTGGTTTTGGTTAAAGAACTTCACAAAAGCAGGAAGGGTGAGGGGATGCACAGGAGAGAAAAAGTTTCTCTCTTTATCCTAACTGCAGCAGAGACACACTGTAAATTGGCAGTAACAGCAATTAATCAAGCTGTTCACAAAGTTAGACCGTAACGCACTAATCTCCCCTGAAATGCACAAGCATAACTGAACACATGAACAGAGGTCATAATGCTGTTGTGATGTATGTGGTTTTAATCACAATAAGCCTTTCAGTTTGTCTTCCCCTCTCTGCAAGTAACATCAATGTAGGTGAAAAATGTAGGTGAAATGTAGGTGAAAAATGCAGTTTTCTTTCTAGCAGCTTCAGAGATGTGAGACTGTGAATTCCTCTGGGGCATGGCACACCTTTTCACAGAAGCAGTTTATTAGCAGTCTCTGCATACATGATGAAGATAAAGAAAACTCATCAAAAGCCTTGACCATTTGCCATGCTGATCATCAAGAGCATTTCTTCCCTCCCTCTCCTTTTTCTTTTACTTCAGTGTAACTGATTCAAATGCAAACAGAGCCGAGTTTTTCCTGACTTGAAGAGGAAGAAGGTTGGCACATCTGTTCTGCAGCTCCAGCATTTGTTTACCTGGGTCACACCATCCCTATATCTTCCATTAAGATGCAGGTGTTCCTAAAGATATCCAAGTATTGAAAGGATTTTTTTTATTTAATATTAACAAGTTTAACAAAGGAGCTACTGACGAAAATCCAGTTTTCCATTCTGTTACCCAGGTCACTTGCACTCTAACACTCCACCTGCATAATTTGGTGAACCAAGCTGTCCCACCTCTATAAGACAGAACAAGCAATTACACTTAACTCACAAACTCGAAACAGCAGCCCAGCTCCTGTGTGCACTGAAAACATACTCATATTTCATTTCCCTAAACACTCTTATTTCACTCTGCATCCCATTATAAAATTATATATATGCAAAAGTGTGTATCTATCTATCTATCTGTATATCTATCTATCTGTATATCTATCTATCTATCTATCTATTTATCTGTATCTGCAAGACTACATCCTGGCATCCTACACAGCTCATTTTTTTTGCTCAACTGCATTTCCTTTAATCACCATTGATTTACTTTAGGTAAACATCAGAATAATAAAAAAGCCTTGTCACAAGTCAGGAGCAACCTTTCTAAAGAGGCACTGAGATGCAACACATCTCCTTTTGGCTCTAACCCTTTTTCTTCATAGACCAGGTATTATCCTGGTATTATCCCCCTCCCCTATTCTATTTAATTTAGACTGCATTCTTTGACACCATTCATGTCTAAGGTTTTGCTTAAAAAATAACCCAGCTAGCTTCCTCTGGCCACAATAAACTAGGGAGGAAACAGGACTGAGACCATTTAAGATATAAACAGAAAACAGAAGAAGACAACAGTAAATGAAAAAGATATCTCACCTCAGAAGTACCACATTGTCTGACAGGAAGGCTCCAACAGTCATATCTGAAAAGTTTGTAATATTGAGCAGTTACAAAGGAGGCATAAAATTCAATTCTCTCAAATCTGTTGCTAAATCACAAAGCATGAATCTAAAAACAGCATCTTCTGACTTGGCCAGTTTGTCCCATAAAATATCATTATGTCATAAGTCTTGTAACTAAAGGATTAGTTCTGTGATGTTCACTTCTGCTTCGTTGTTTAATTTTTATTACTACAGTTATATTATTCTCTACTTTTTCAGTTATTTTAAGATTGCCTTCCTGACAGAGCAGCTTCCCAATAACTTAAAACCTTGGCTGGATACTGAATCATTGTAACTGTCCAAATACTTTAATTAGACAATTAGTGAAAATTTTTATCAGGAGTTTTGAGTGGCAGAAGGGAAATGGAAAAAGCAGCTCAGTTTCACTGACCACCTGCAATGGCAGGAACTGGGAGCCGGAAAACAACCAACTGTGCTGTTTTCTCAGCCTGCTGATGTATTTTCCTGATGCTCTCACTGCCAGAGTAATTGACACACCTGGGTAACCATTGCTATCCATATCAACTCCCCCTGATATGGACTGGCCAAACATGCGCAGCTTTGGGTTTATTGTTTGTCCAGACAGCTTCTGCATAGAAAACACACAAGTGAAATTAGTAATTAACACAAAAAAAATCCTCAAAAAAAACCCCATTATCAAAACAAAAAATCCCAAAACATTTAAGCATGATTTCCATGGCCACTGGGTCTCCCTCCTGTGGGCTGGAAGTGTTCCACATCTGCTGTCTTGCACTGCAGCCCCTGACAGGAAGGCTGTCAGCTGCCCTTCTGCCCCCAGCTAGTGGGAGACCAGTGCTGACTTGAACTAAAAACCCACACCTGCATTACAATACCCATGCAGACCTCAGCAAAATAAGGAACACACCAAACAGATTTCTGCATGAGGAAAAAATATAACTGCACCTAAAAGATTTTTTCTTTTATTACCTAATTGCTGTGAATAAAAGTTTAAAGAAGCATCTTAACAATATTAATGACTAAACAGAAAATCATGCATAACCATTTTTTTTTCACCAAGTCTGCCAGCATACTCAAAATCAAAATGATTCATTCTCATCCCATTTGGAAATTTTGGTTTCCATCATCTATTACAGAGTATTTTCTGCCAGTTTGGATGTTGTATTTCCTTTTTGCCTCCCCCACACAAAGATTAATTGACTTCTAACATAGTTTCTTTCTTCTTTTAATTACTAACACAAAACATTGTCTAAATGATTTACATTGTGAAAGCAAATGTCTGAAGCAAATTAACATATCAAAATCTCTTTTTCTAAGAAGGCAATCAGCCAGCTTTCAATCATTCTGCTGGGCCACCAATGCAAGACCTGAACTCAACTTCTGACTGCAGAAGTTACAGACTGAGGAAACCATGAAGTAATTTTAATTCTGTTGGAGGTGCTTCACTGTTTGTGACACATGACCAACTTTTCCTGGCCCTCCCATAAAAGAATGCAATATTGGACAAAAGATCAGGCAGGAAATTAATGGAAAAAAAGACTAGTTGAAGCTAAAAAAGATATCCTGACAGTTAGTTTACAGGAAAACAGTGCTCCTCTGAGTACAGATCACTTCTTCTATTTGTGGGCAGGTAAGCTTAGGACAAGTGGAAGTAACTTCATCCCCACATTACATTCACATTCCATTTTTGGGGATCCCAGTTAGGGTGGTAAATCCCACCTGCAAACACCTAAAAGACATCTGTGGGTTCTTTCAGCCTACAAGACAGAAGAATAACGCTGCTTTTAAGTAACATAACTGAAAATAGCAGGACACAAAGCCAAGTCAGCTGCTTCTGCTAATAGCTGCCACTGAAGCTGCTGAAGAGACGTCAAAGAATGACACTTAGCAGCACTTTAAATGATGAAAACAGGAGGAAGGAGGAACTAACAAATTGAAAAGGGTGAAAATATATACCCTGCTGGACACACCCCCCCTCCCCACCTCTCAAAGCTTATTTCAAAGAGGAACTCCACAGCAGTAAAATGGATCAGGAATATAGTAATAAGATACAAAATGTCTTCCACCTCCAGGTTAAAATTCAGGGCAGACAGGTGAAAAGATGAAATTGTTACACAGTTTTGGTTGCACACAGGACTTGAACCAGCAACTTGTCTAGTGCCCTGCAGCAGACACTGGGAAATGGCAGAGGCCTGTAAGTGGTGCCCTCTTGGCTGCTCAGGACAAGGGACACTGATAGGAACAGTTTATCAAGAGTCAATGACCACATACCCTGCCACACTCTTGAGCTGAGTGTTTTTCCAACTGACCAAACAGAGAGACATGCTCTATCTGCTGGCCTTGCTCCAATGGGGAGGGAGAGATCTAAAACAGGATGCCTTCCTTCCCACCCTGCTGATCTGTCCTTAAAAAATGTGAAATTTTCCCAAGAATGACAAAAAAAAAAGTGCAACTAAAAATCAAACCAAATCAAAAAACTAAACCATACTAAATAAAACAAAAAAAACACCCAAAAAATCTGATCCTTTCCACCAAGAACTGGAAATCTCTGGAGTTTTCAGAAAAGAACCTCCCAACCAGTGGCTCTTGGCAAAAATCAGGCAGAATCCTCCACATGCCATACATTATGAATACTTCTAAAATTCACTGAAGAGTCACTTAACTTCCCTTTTCTCAAAAGCAGTGCATGCCATATACATGGTAAAGGAAGGACTAAACTATTATAGTCTGTTGAAAGAGTTGCCAGTATAACCACTGAACTCTTTAATTCTGTGTAACTGATTTACTATGAAGGATCCCACCCAGCAACAAAACAAAACAACCAGAACATCAAACACAGAGAGAGAGGGAAGAGTCGGGCTTTCAGAACAATGAAATGTGCTAGACAGAGACTATGAGACATGTTGGGCAGCATGAGCATAAATTTATCTTCTCTACTGCCTGGCTACAGCATCTAAATTGCACTCTGTTGTCTCTGCACAAGACACCATAGCATATCCCTAACAAGGTTTTACTTCATCATAAGTGGGTAAGGGGGATGGCACCTAAGAATGGCCTTCTGACGTATTGTCAGAATGCAAGAAGGCCAATAAAGTGGGTAAAGAGACACAAAAGAACAGTAACTCTTCATTCTCACAGTCTGCTTCTACAGGAAGAAAGTGCAACCTCCCAGTTTCCCACGGGCCTCTCCATAATTTGCATGCTCAAACCCTTTCCAGGGTTTTCATTTTTTCTCTGCATTAGTATTATCCCTATAAACTAACACTCAACTTTTGAGACTCTGCTTGCTTCAAGAAGATATAGTTGACATCTGAAACAAAAGACAGTAAAAAATGCCTCCTTGACTAACATAATTTTACCTTTCAGCATAGATACAGACAAACTTTGGGAGAAGCTGTCTTCAAACCACGACTGAGAAAAGGATATAGAGCTATGACAAGGTTACCTATCAAGGGACCCTTAAGTATTGTTTATTTCTGCAGGTCCTGGGAAAGTGACTTTCAGACTGGGATCATAAACAGTAGCATCACATACCATAGAGTACTGAGGCACAATACCATTGGCATCCCCGTGGTAAATGTACACTGCTCCTATGTAGTTATCCTCCTTAGGCGCTCCAATGGCAACATCTGTAAAACAGTGCAGATTTCACAATCCATTCCATTAATCCAACTTTTCCCTAATTTTAGGATACAGCTATCCACAGGAAAACAGCTCCCCATGAAAAGGTGATCATCAGCTTATACGAACCTCAGTAGAAGAACTTATTTGATTTAATTAAGAGCTCACATTAAGATAAACTTTAAAAATACAGAAATGAATTTGTATGAATTTGTATGAATTTGTATGAATTTGTACACGTATGTTTCACATAATCAGATGTTGTGCCTAATTAGACACATGTCCTTTTACAAAAATGTATTTGTCAACCAGCAACCATACTCAAAAAAGTGAATTTAGAATCCTTTCATAACCAAATCTTCAACCTACAAGAAAATCAGCTTTGTGAACCAAGACAAGACTAGCAAAATATTTACTGTAGCAGTACATTAAGGTTGGTTGAAAATCCAAGGCTACACAAAGAGGCTGGGGATATTAAATGGACAGGCAAGAATTTAAAACAACTGCTGAGAGTGACTTTTCAAATTACAATTGATCCAACTTAACTGCAAACTCCCACAGAGAGCATGATCCCACGTCCCATTCTCCTCTCCTACGTGGATCTAGTGACTATGCTATCTGCTAAAATAAAGCTTTTCACAATTGCTTCATACCCATGGACTGATCCAACTCCCTCTCCAGTCTCAACATCACCGTGACTGACTATAAATATTAGCAAATACACACAAGCACATGTCCAGATGCAGAGGAAAAGCATGTTCATGATCTGTGAGGGCAACCTGCAACGAGGCTGGGTTAGGCTTAATGGGATACTGTGTCCTGAGTGGCCTGGAAGAAATAAATCCAGGCGCACACACTAAACTGGCCTTTGTTTAGAAGTCCTTAATCTGCACTTCCAGAAACTAGGGCAGAAAAGGAACACCGACGTTTTGTTCTCACCTACTGCTCTCAGAGCATGGGGTCTCACACTGAGCATCCTGAGAATGCAGCAGGGGGAGAACAAAGCAAAAGAGAGAAATTAATAGACTAGGTGTTATCAGGAGTGAGAAGCTACTTCTGAATTATACTTCTTGATAAGAAATGAGATTATGTCAACAAAACCAGAAAGACTTGGAAACATTGGGAAATGGCCAAGAAGAAAGAAGTCAGACATAGGTTTCTGTTTTGTTCAGGGTGAGGGTATCTACAGCCTTTTATAAGCCATATGGGAAATAAGAAAATACAACAGCAAGGAAAGCAAAGCAATGTTACTGTGACCTGCACAGACACAAACTAAACCAACAGCAAGGACAGTCAGCTACAAAACGCTTTAGCACACAAATCCTACACAAGCAGATTTATCTTTGGGTTGAACCCAGGTGCTGGTCGGGTCTGGATAAGCAATGCATGCCGTGCAAGACTGACAGAGTCACCAGTGTTGCTCACCCTTATGGAGAAATGGCCCTGGATGAAATGGCACTGACCTGGGAAGCCGTCGTCATCGATATCGCCCAGGGCAGCCATGCTCTCCCCAAAGTGCGCATTATAGGCACTGTCACCGTCCAGGGTGAGCTGCTCTTCCAGCACTCCCTAGCAAGCAAGAAATAAAAAAAAAAGTCAGGGAAATGGTGAAAGCCCTGGATGAGGCAAGCCTTCCCCATGGAAGCTGCACATGTGATGTGGGAATGACCTGGGGCAAAGATGCAGCCTGTCTCTTGCTCTCTTTGCAGTGACATTACCTGGGCCCTAGAAATCAAATTTACTTGTGTTTTAAATCTTCTGGATTTTAGTTTTAAAGGGGAAAGGGAAGACAAAGGAGTGCATGACTTAACCAAAATACTAAATTAACTAAACAGTAACCCAGAGGTGTAACTAAATGCAGTCACAGGGATTGGTGAATCATGAAAGTTTACAGATGCCTAAAACGCAACAGCCCAGAGTTTGCTCTTCTCACAGATTACATCCAAAGACCAAAATCCCCAGTCCAAGTTTATTCAGCTAAACTCTAGCAAGCTAAGGAGCATTTTTTCCTAAGCAAAGAACATTTAATAATTGGATTTGAAAACATTTTAAGTACAGGACAGAAGGATTAAAGCGAAGTCCACCAAAAGCCTTCTTAAATTAAGAATAAGGAAATATATTTAATGAAATAAAGAGACTGAGAAAAGTTGAAAATTAGGTAGCTTTGTACTACTATGCTGTGAGAAGCCTTATATGGCGCTGGTATTTCCTGTCCACCCACCTTCTGGTCAGATATGTAAGATTTATTTTCTTACTGTCTTCTCTTCAGGGGAAATGAACATTTCCACAAGAAAAAAAAATTAGTTACACAGTCTGTACCCACCTCAGGGTTGTTTTGGTTTTGCTTCCTTTGTGAATGAGAATAAGCTACTCTCTGGAACATGTACTAAAATCTTTTACTCAGCTGCCTTTGGAGAAAATCCCCCATAATGAAATTGAAACACAACAGATAGAATACAGGCAGGCTTGTATGTGTGACTCAATTCTTTGCAGTTGTCACAGGAAAGGGCAAAATATAAGCATTTTAAATGTAGCATCATTATGCGTGCTTGTTTTATAATACAGTTTTCTCTGATCCTCTGCAACAACCTTTTAAGCAATGGCGCTAGCAGAATGAAACTGATGCCATTATGATTTTTGCCTTTTTTTAATATACCTTTTATGTATTCTTAGTGGTCTTAGCATGCACTATTGTAATTCCTTACCTCTGATAACTCAGCATAGAAGTGGTATTGTGTCAGGCCAGAAGACCAAACATCCTAGAGACCTCACGGCTGGAGGCCAGAAAACACTACGCTATGTTGAGAAACCAAGGTCCCCTTTAAAATACATCCTGCAAATTAAGATTAGGCCCATCCAGGGGGGAATTCTTCAAGATGGGGAGATATCATGCTATTCATTCAAGCCTCTCATTGGGGCATCTTTGTTAGATATGGTAGATATGATAATTTGTAAGGTCTATAAAATTGTACATGATCTATCATGTGTGTGCATTTTGGCACATTCCACCCTGGCGAAGTGGGGCACCATAAGGATGCTTTTTAAATACCAAGGTAAAAACCCTTTATCCCTTAACTGTGTCTGGCTCTTAATTTTTGGGACCAAGGAAAAGGCATCAGAACAAAGTTTAAAGTGTCCACTGCTAAAATAAAGCCCACAATCCTGCAAGCCATTGCTTGTGCAAGTAATTCTAACACTCCTGGTGAAGGAGTAAAGAACCTCATACTAGCTTCTTGACTATTTTATAGAAGATAAACATTAACTCATGTGTACTCTCACTGTGAGCAGGAAATGTTGACTATCTGTTTGGCATTCTGGACCCTATCAGTAGAAC
Source organism: Ammospiza caudacuta (assembly GCF_027887145.1). Classification (NCBI taxonomy): domain Eukaryota; kingdom Metazoa; phylum Chordata; class Aves; order Passeriformes; family Passerellidae; genus Ammospiza; species Ammospiza caudacuta. The sequence goes on along the minus strand of NC_080593.1, from coordinate 55,514,461 downwards.
TCAACAGCAACACTGCAACATAAAAGGTGGAACCTCCTTAGGATAAAGCTGAAAAAGTAGAACTCAATTAAATGAGCAGTAATAAAAAAAAACTACAGTAAAAACACTTCTCAAGTCTCCTAAATGCTAGGACTTCTGGTGAATTTGAAGTCTAGCATAAATAAACTCAAAGTTCACTAAATATAAACCTATTTCATTTTAGTCCATAACAACTCTTCCTTTAAGACAGTGGCTTTAGGACCTGAATATTAAATATTTCATAGTATGTAAACAAACACTGTTTTCCTATAAATAAAACTTAAGAATGGCCTTAGTTAGCAAATGCAACGAAGTTCAGACTTTTCCAAGACTGTTGTTAGGTCATGTGAAGTCCAACAATAACAGCTGATAAGAACCTCCCCTAAAACCTCTATATGGAGCATAATGTGAAAGTAACATGAATTCAACCTCGGCTTTCTCTCCTCTTCCTCAGTCCTCAGATATTTGTGTTCCAATTTGTGTTTCAGATTTTAGTGACCACTCAAAACAGAAAGGAAACTCAGTCAAAGCTGCTGACTCTTACTTGGTTTTGGCATCAAATCCACATAAAGCCACAAATGCCACCAAGTTTCAACATACAACCAGAGACTTTCTCAGATCTCCTTGAAAGATTTACAGGTCTCTGATGAATTTGGGCTGGAATCTGGTAAACTATGATACCAGATGAGTCTTCCTGTGACTTCCTGGCTTGCTAGAGACATCCAGAGCCCCATTTATTTGAAAAACAAAGTTCCACCATGCAGTGCTGGAAGGACATAAGCACTACCTTGCTAGGGACCCACACCCTCATCCCTTACCAAATCACCTCCTGTACATACTCACATTTCCTCTGTTGATATAGACTGTGACTTGACCCTCATCTCTGATCTCAGAAAACAAAGGTGCTCCAACCAGCAGGTCTGACAAACCATCAGAATTCAGGTCAACTGCACATAAGGAGGAGCCAAAGTAAGAGCCCATCTGTAACCAAGTTGAGTCACAACAAAGCATTCAGTATCTGCCCACACACAGCAGGAAATCAAATAGGCGTGGTTTTTGTTTGACTTGGTTATTCTTTTAATTTCACATGATGACTTGCTGCTTTATCACTCCCAAGAGAAAGCTTTAGGAATAATTCTGGCAGAAATGAAAACACTTTCCTATAACAGTGCATCAAGCCTGGATGTTTTACCAACAGAACAGAAGTTCCACATTGGGACGCACTTAAGTGAGACAATTAAAGAGCTTTCTTAGACTTAGCTTTTGCTTGTCAAATGCTTAAAGCTAGGAAGGGGTAAAATGAGTTTCCCAAACCAGACCTGGACAGTGATTATTCATGCCCAGTGCCAAAATCCCTTGAAGCTGGGCACCACAGATGATCTGAGGAAACCTTAAAGAAATAATGAAAGAAAAAAAGAAGAACAGGCAAGAGGTCATGAAAACAGGTATCTTAAGATTACCTCTTGATTACAGACTATCCTTCCCTATTCTATTTGTATTTATTTGTATAAATCACTGCCAAAAGGCCTACTGTTGTGGGTCACAGTCATTGCCTTTCCTCTCATGTACAGGCAGGTACATTGAAACAGAAACAAAGACTTTTGTTGATAAAATAATAAAAAATAAAAAGCTTTTTAGTAATAAAAAATAAAAAATAATTTTAATAATAAAAAATAAAAGCTTTTCAGTTAATACAGAACAAATGTAAACCACTTTCAATTTCCACTTTTTGTTTGATAAACTTAATTGCTTAAAATAAAGAAATACATTCATTTCACTTCATGATTTTTTAATATGGGTGAACATTGATGACTATCTCCCAGCCATAACCCACATTACAAATTTCAAAACACATTTAAACACAAGAAGGAAACCAAAAGCAAGAATGATGCTTCACCCTTATTTCATTCACTTCTGCTAGCGCAACATAAGGCATACTCTTTGAAACCAACTACAAATGATAGCCTCAAAATTAAAAGCTGCTTCAGCAGGAAACTGGGGAAGATGCCACTTCATATTTGAAACTGAGTGCTGTTTTCTACAAAGTAGGAAAATCTGAGGTTAAAGGAATAATTATTTATGTTCTTGAAAGCTTTTGCATTCCTCATAACAGATGCTTGACCTCCATGCCTTTAAGTTAACATTCATGAACCAGAACTATTGGACATGCTAGAAGATGGGCAGCAGCAACTCTATTCTATGCAGTCTGTAAGATTTAAAAGTTACTAAATATATAATGTAATGGTGATTGAAGAATAGTCTTTCAGTTTGTTAATGCAGATTTTTGTGCTTCTGTGGGTTTAAGGTCAGACCTCAAATATTATTTCATTCCAGTTATTTTGTAGCTTAAGTTCCCTTGTGGATTTTTTTATTTATTTTTTTAATCCAAAAAGGTTTTAAAAGAAATTTCTCATGGGTAGATTTCTCATGGGTAAGGAACAAAAGTTATGAAATCATTTTATTATGTATTCATGCAGTTTTCAGGAAAAAGCTATTATTTACTTAACTGTAACATGGTATGTTTGCAGCGTGGGTGAGTTCACAGCGTTCACAGTTCAGATAAGAAACTGAAGTTTGCAAGCTTAACATTTGTAACAAGGTACTGATTTTTCTTTTTTTGTCTGCATTTGATTTCCTAGTTCAGCCTCCATTAATAAAAAAAGAAGGAAGAAACTGGCCTGCTGTTCATATCTGCCTACCAAGAATGTCCGAGCAATGAACTTTCACACCACTGGGGAGGATGCAGCATTTTATGAGCGCTCATTGCTGTGAGCTCTCCAAGCAGCGCTCATTGCTGAGCAGGTCTGGTTTTGCTTCTACCACAAAACAAAAGAAAAAACAACAACCAAACAAAAAAGGTGATTTAGCATAGCCTTCTTCTTAAAATAAAATTCTCATTTGGATTTTAGAGAATTTATAGAAGAATGCAAAAGAGCCCTAGAAGTTTTGAATTATGTAAATACTTGATTAGTTAAGTTACATATAACAGTAAAGCAATTAAATTGAAAAGGAAAAAGTTTTGACTAAGACCTGGAAAGTTTCTGATGGCTCTGTTTATTAGGTTCATGAGTAGTCAGAAGCACATCCTTAGAAACATTTAAAACCCAAGAGGGAAAGAAATTAACAGGAAGCAATCAAACACAAGAGACGCCCTGGATGAACTGGGAGGTCTTTTCCTTTCAAGATGTCTGTAATTCTGCTAGTGCAGAGAAAGTAAAATTCTGGAGAGGCCCTAAAATACAAGTCACACCACGCACCTAAACATGCTTGTGGCTTATTTCATTAAATTCAGTAAATTAACATCCCCTATTCCAGACCAGTTTTTAAATACTGCAACTGTGTCTTGCTGGGAAAAAAATAACAAGTTATAGTAACACTCCAACCTGAGGATACAAGTAAACACCTTAGCTCTTCCTGAGGGCAGCAGGTCTTCCCAGAGCCAAAAGCCTCTAGAAACCTTTTTTTTTTTTAATTTCTTATCCTTCCAGAAGAACACAAGAGACCCCAGATAAGAGGTATCATTTAATCACTAAGTTACTCCTAAATAAAGCATTTTTTGTTGTTACCTATAGCTAGACATATTGTCCATTTTGTTTCTCCTGCAATACAGCTCCAGTAAGCCCCCAAATGAAGAACACAAGCTGTTCCCCATTCAAACACAGCACCACAGTGGAGAAGCTAGATCCCACTAACATTCACTAAATTTCCCACATCTCAGAGGTACTGCTACAGTCACATAAAACTAAAGAGAACCACTATTACAATTTTCAGCAAGACCTTCTATTTCAGTCACATGGACATTGAGCAGACATTGCAGTCACGACTGCTACTGAAGAAATGGCATACAGCTGATCTGTAAAATAGGTTTAGCTCTTCTGGGAGGGCTTGCTGGACAACTTATGAAGGAGTGGAATGAAAATGATGCTCCAGGATGACTCTGCCATTATTTCTGACCCTTTCTACCCCCCTCCTAGTAGAAAACACACATATATAAATGCTCACCTTTTTTCCTGAAGCCTGAAAAATCTTTATTAGAGAGCCTGATTGTCTGTCTGTTCTGAAAATATAAACCTGAAAGATGAAAAAAGAAAATAAGTTTACCAATACTAACTATGAAGCACTTGTGCTTTCTAAATAATATCTAAATCATGATCATGACTATTCCCACGATCCAACTTCATGACCACTTTACTGGTCAGTCTTCTTTTAAAAGATGACACAGAGTTCTCCACTGTCCTGAAAAATCACAGGCTTGTCATAAGAAACACTGGAATATTATCTTTTTGCCTACTTTTTTTGATTCACTCATGTATACGCACATGTGTGCACTTAAAAGCACCTAGCCAGGCAACTTTACAACCCTCAAATAAGTGGCATCTAGAGACTGTCTGGAAATAAGTAAGGCAAAAGACTGAGAACACATAACCCTGCTCCCCTTCCCTTATCTAGTGTTCCCGTATCAAGAAAATGTGCCTGCACATACTGCATTGCAAACGTCATGATGCTTTCAACAGTGAGACTAGAAATCCCAATCAGACCACCCACAAAAATTTCCACTGTTTCTGTCTGAAGCAATTTTTAAATCAGAAAACTATTCAAATACAGCCTATTCATTGCTCATTTCCACAGGAGAAACTGTTAATCTGAAATCTTCAGGGATAAAAGTATTGATGATTCAAGTTCAAGAACGTGTCTTGTACCAAAATTTCAGATGGGGAGTACATGGCTTGTAGAAAGGGATTCCCTTCAACAGAAAGACTGGTTCAGTCAGTCTTTGAGACTCCTGTGGCATTTGACAGACTTCCTCCTAGCAGGTGCTCACTCAATTTGTAGGACAGAGGATCTCTTACTTCCAAGGCATGTGGAAGAGCCAAACACTGGAATGTGATGAGCTATTAACAGGTGGTGAGACAGAGTTCAAAGGTGTTTTCAGCCAAGAACACAGCACAGGTTTACTGTGGACAATTGCTCTATATACACAGGACTCCCTGGCTTATGCAATGGCATTTTTAGCACTAACAGAATGTTGCCAGGTGTCTCAACTCCAAACCCAATCTTAAATAATGACAATCTTTGTGACTTTGGAAAAATGACCCAGTCTCATTAAGAATCTTGGCTTTAACTTAAGTGAAAAGGTGTGACAATGCTAATCACTTTCTATCAGAGAAGTGGAAAAGATCAGCTTATTAGAGTATTTGGAAAGCACAACAGGACTGCTCATGGTAATGTTCTGTATTCAGCACTTCTTACCAACACTTTGCCATGTGTTCCTGCTACCCCCATCCCATGCCAAGGGAGAATACTGTAAGCTTTAGAGACTAGAGCAGTAGTCTTTAAACTACAGAGCCAGCTTCTTTCTTGTGGCTCTCTTGCTATCAGGTGTGTTTCCACACCCTCCCCCTTGTAGAGAAATTAAATTTGTTCCACAGAAAAAGCACCTTGGAAGGAAGGTGCACTGTAGCAGCCATAACAGAATACCTGGGATAAGGCATCTCTGTCTTTCTCATGCAGATGTCTTCTCACTAGCAACTGTGGTGCTGCTATTTCCTGTACACCCTAGTCATGCCAGATCAGGTGTAAGTACCAAGTTCATCCACTACTTTTATCCCATTTCCTCCCCTTGCACTGCTCCCCCAGGACATGTTCACTATCAAAAATAATCTGCCTGAACAGGATAGCGTTCCTGGTAGTGAAGACTTCTCACAACATGATTCAGCTACAACTCATGTCACTAAAGAGCATGAGAGTCAGAGGTAGGAAGATGGAAGGGGGCTGCAGGATATCTCTGCTCAAGCAAGCGGTGACAGGAATGCCCCAAAAGGATTGCATTTTGAAGAAAGAGAGACAAAAGCAGATCCTTTACACTCCTTGTCTCCCTCTCCCCACTCCCACTTTTTCCACCTTTCATTTAGAAGAGTATAAGAGGTCACAGTGCTCACCCTCAACCAGCTTCTCCAACAGCACGTGGATACTCAGCATGGGAGAACCTGGCTTGCTGAACTCACTAGCCATTCACTTGTTTACATCTTTGAGACATTGAACCCATATATGCCCATAGGAAGATCTTTTTTGTTTCCTTCCTTCTTAAGAGACTATCACCAAGATTTCTAAGTATAGCTGGCAAAAACCCGGACTCTAATGCACTAAACATCAAAGTATTATGAAGCTTAAAAATGGCATCAAATCGCCTAATCTCATTCTACTAGAGATGTTATCTTGAAGTAAATACTGAAATAGTCAAATGTGTGAATAAAAGAAGCAGAAGACAAATTCTCTTTTACAAGTATTTTCATTTCTAGGAAAGTTTTAAGTAATACCTAAACCTAAACAAAAGCAGTGTGAAAGAGATCTTGTCGGTGTCTCATTAAAATGAGTATTGTAAGGACTGTGTGGGAAAGAGAGGGAAGAAGGGCAAAGGATGCGATGCATCAGGAAGGACAGGTTGAGAAAATCTGACAGCTTCACCAAACTACCTCATCTCTCCCCTGCTCAGTGCTCAAAACTACCCTGCAGACAAAAAATTCTTGTCTTCTCATACACATTAGAACTGAATCAATATTACATTTCGTGCAGTGTTGCATCCAACCCACATCACTGTTTGATAAAGAGCCACACCTTTCCGATGCCTCCGTCCTGGGGAGCTCCTCCCACAATGTCAGTCGTAGTCGGCTGAGAGAAATGACCTGCTGTCACCGCATATCCTGAGTAGTAAATGAAATAAATAAATAACTGTGACAGGAAAACAGATCAACCAGGCAGATCAGGCTTATAAGGCTTCCCTGCTCCAGGGCTGTACTGAAGAGTTCAACAACCTTTCTGCTCAGGATGGACCAATATTCTGTTCAAAAGTTCATGGGGAAGGGAAATGAGAGTGCACTCCCCAGTACCCTTCCAAAAGCTGAGACAAGAAAGCCATGTGTGTGGAGATGACCAAGGGACACAAGGAGCTCATACTGGGAGCAGTTTGCCAACTGTAAGTCAAGAGAGGGAAGCAGTAAAACAGGGAAAGGCATACACAAAAAGAGAAAAGCAATCATATGACCACAGTGAAAGTATCATGTCAAAGAGCAACAGTCCCACTTGGATCCGACAGGAGTGTTCTCCTTTGGCTAAAATCACTGCCCAGGAAGCCTTGGAAAACCATGTTCCTTTTTTGTTGGGGGAAACAGAAAAGGACATTAGGCAAAGAGAAGTCAATAGCTTACAAAGATTTTTTCAAGGCAAGAAGAAAAATGGGACGATATATCAAAGAAAAAAAAGTGTATTTGAAATAAAAGGATCAAAGATTCAGCTTTATTTCTTATAATAATATAATATATATAAAATAAAAATGAGTAGAGTAGCTTTCCTTCTAAGGCTCTTTTGTATTTGCCTTGCTCTTTTACTACAAATTATGAGGCTCTCATCAACATAGTAAACACTATAGTTCAAGCCTATCAGTGGCAAAACCTATTTATGTCTGCAAACAGGTAAACATTAACTCTTCACTTAGCTATCACCAAGCAGTATCTACAAAATTATGGTTTCTTAAATATTAAAGTTTAAGGGGACAATGAGAGGTCAGTGCAAGACTTTAATCAAATAGCATCAACCTGCTGAAATGCCTTCTAGGTCTCAACAGTCTTAGGCACTTCAGATTAAGTGGAAGCCTTTAAATTAAGCATTTCAGGGACAACATTAGCTGGTTTTAGAGCAAGTAAAACCAATTGAGTTAAAGATGTACCTATATCCAAACCTTTCAGAACTTCCTTCAGTTGCCAATAACACATTTATAGTGTGTTATTTTTGTTGAAATAAATGCATCTGCAATACAAATTCTGTAATTAGTTGTTGCACTTGTTTTAAAGGCGCATGTAAGCAGACATGCAGTTCAACTAGTAACAAATAATTTGCCTGTTACAGGGCAAAGGCAAGAATGTTGAGAAGCCCACCACAATCCAATGTGCTGTTAAAATGCCTTTTCTATATTAGTCCAAAAAATTACAACAAAGTGTGGAGGGAGGGTGCTAGAACAAGGAGAGAAAAACTGAGTATTTTGAATGTTTCTTTGCTTCCAGATAAGTATCATTTTAATTCAAATATTCTTCTTTTCACACTTTTTATAAAAATACATCACCACAGAAACAAACACTACCAACTTTATAGCATCAAAGCCTTGAAACACATTGTTGGACAATTTCCTATTCACAGTGAGCACTAGAGAGCTGCTTACCAAGATATGTGTACCTCCTGGCTATCACAGCATCATCATTCAGCTTGTAGTATGTGTTGTCAGTGAGATTCAGTACTTTGACAGTTCCTGTCCAATAATAAGATCCTGGTGCCCCCATGATAACCAGCTCCTACAACAGATAAAAACAGAGGTGTGTGGGGAAAAGGGTAGGAGGAAAAAATAGCAATCAAAACTCTACATATTAATGGAGAAGGGACAGGATATTTACTTAAAACACCAATAATAAGTCTATCTGTAACAACCTCCATTCTGTGTGCATTTGGACAGTATCCTTCCTTCTTCCCAAATCTGGAGGTGACTGCATACACCCTAGTGACAGGCTGCCTTTTTACAGTCCACTTCTGCTCGGCACTTCTGCTGCAACAGAAGACTTTCCTCAACTTTACTAACTATCAAGCTTATCCCTTACCAACCATCAAGTTTATCCCGACTCCCTGATAGTTCTCTGAAAAATCTCTCTACTTCTGCCTTTCCCAAACATCCTTCAGAAGACCCAGAGCCAGAAGTACTTCAGCCCACCCAGAGCCCATCACTCAGCTACAGATCACGCCCTGATACTGGCTGACATGCTATACTAACTAACCATGATGGAAACAGCATCAAGGATTTTGATTTTACAACTGTGAAGCTAAACAGCTGCCATGCACTCAACAAGCAGGATGTGTGTTATGTTCTACATGGAACATTTTGCCCAGCTCTGTTATCAGACACTCTGAGAGACAACCTGAATATAAGAGTCATCATAGCATCATAAAATGGTTTGGGAGTGTTACAGACAACCAGACTGATTTACCATTTTGAAAGACCATAGAAATCAGGCACAGTTTCATCCAGCATTCAAAGGTAGATGGTCATGGATAGTATTTTTGAGTCAAAATCCACAGTACATTTACATTCAAGAGAAATTCACAAAATGTTGTCCCAAAACATCCAGCATCCCTGCAGAAAAACCTTGCTCCTGGATGTGGTTTTAAATACCTCCAGCAAGGGACCAAATTAAGCCTGCAGAGCATTAACCCCAGGAAGTTCTCCATCCCCCAAGAAGACATGAACAGCTGCTTTCCTCACATCTCCATTCAATGTAAGTCATGGGTGGACTCCATCCTTGTAGGAAATTGCTATCATACCCGAGTCCCCTTCAGGTGACCAGTTCCAGCTGGGGGGAGATGTAAAACAAGGGATTCTCCTAATACGACTACAGGGACAGGAATACAAAACCAACCAAAGAGCAGCATGTGCTTAGAAATAGCTTTTTCCTTGTAATGGGCCATACCTGTCAGGTCACTTACTGACAGGAAAAACTACCATCCACAGCACTGAATACAGGATAGAGGGTCTCCTGTTTGACCCAAAAAGCCATTTATCTGCATTTCCTGCTGCCATCAGACTGATGTGATAAAAGTTCAAAGGTATCTTTTGAACTAGGGTAGCAAAGGAAAATTTAAGCCTGGGAACAGAAACAGGCTGGGGAGAGCAGAAAGTCAGGAAACAGCTGCTGCTGCTGGCTGAACATCCAGTTACCAGACAGTGCCCTTGTGGCAACAGTGCCTGCCATCCCAGTTTACTGAAATGGCAAAAGGCAATTTCTGAAAGAGAAAACCTTTATTCTGTTTGTATCAGTCTGGACAATACATTCTGTAGATCAGTGCATATATATAATTAGGAGAGGGTATGTGTTCTTAAAAATTTTAAAATAAAACCAAAACACACAAGTGAAAAAGGCACAACCCTGAAACATTAACAAAAGAAAAAAATCCAAGCATAAGGGAACAAATTAATTCTTCACAAAACTGAAACATGGCTGATAGACTTCTGTCCAGAAAAGAATGTGGTCAAGTATTTAAAACAACTGTGGTGTGTATGTTCTACCACATTTTTTTACTCCATCTTGCTGCAACAAAGAACTGTAGCAGAACTGAAAAAAAGTGTTTATCTTCTATATGCGTGTGCATCATATTCATGCACATGTACACATACATAAACAAAATTACTCAAGAAAGACTTTTACATCATCACTTAAAGAGCTAATGACCTCTATGCAAGTTTTGGGATATACATAATAAGAATATTCCCTGAAGACATTTCCAGAGTCAATTCATTTATACTTGTCCACAGACCTTGAGAGACACATGCACATATGTATGAACCACTGTGCAAGAAACAGACACCTGAGAAACTAGAAATGGCAAAGGAGTGTTTGCTGGCAGGAAGGGACCATTCTCAGCACTCAGCCCACTGTCCAAGCCATACTTGGGAATCTCCTCCTGGGACATGCAACAGGAGAGCCACTTACCCACCCCAAGCTTTCCATGCACGTGTCCCGGCTCACCTTGGTAAAGAAGCCTGCAATCCCTGCTTGGCATGAACCGTGCTCCTCTCCATACTTCTTCTTGTACTCTGGATGGAAGAAGGGAAGAAAACAAACTGTGGTCATCCCTGGCACAGCACACACTCTTCACCTGAGCCACCTATGTTTCTATCACACAGCCTGGAGAGACACCAGCATGCAGGGCTCTGGGTTTCATCAGTGGATCAGCCACCAAGATGCAGCAAGCAGCACACCCACCCACATCGGGGAGTATCACAAGCAGGCAGCTGGGGAGGGAGGCCAGAGTGCCCCTAGAGATGCTAAACAAGCAGTGCCACAGCAGCCATGAAAAGACCAGCAGCATCACTCCAGTAAAGGTGCATTAGAGAAGGCCATCTGTAGCAGATCACCACAGCTCAGAAAGGGGAAGCAAAAAGTGATGCACATCCCTGTGTGCCTCCTAGAGACTGTGCTCTTGGAGGTTTAACACTCAGGCCCATTACCTCAAAGAAATAAAGTGATATTACCCTACAATGACAGTCATCAAAGTGCCCAGAAGCATTCCTGGTGAGGGTGCTTCAGGACACAAGTTCCAGGAAGAAAACAGTGACTGAGGAAAAGACGTTTTTCTACTGGATCAGACAACAGTCTCTTTTGCAGGATATTTATTTCTGCTGCTTTTCATGACCACGTGCTTAGAGCTCCCAGTTCACAGGGAACCCAACCAGCACCCTACAGCTTTTGTTTATGGATTTTACATAGCAATCATTTGCCCTCTCAAACTTGAGGCATTTTTACTTTATCTTTTAGATGATGAGAAAATAAATATTTCTAGGAATACATTAAGTTCACAGTGAGGAGCAGGAAAAAGAGAAAAAAAAAGAAAATCACTTTCCACCCTACCCTAATTCATATATTTTCATCTTGGAAGTATTTGAAACTTACAGCTGGATCAGAGCCCTTCCAGTTTTTTTCCAGAGCATTATTTTCAAATATCTACCATACTACCACTATTTCCTGTATATTACAGTAATTCATGTTCAGAAACAATTTAGCATATAACCTGATAACTGTGAAACTTTTTTATACTTTTTTTTTATTTTAAGCTTCATTAATTATAATGAAATTGATGAGCAAACTGCCTCTGGAACCAAGCAAGTTCCTTTGGAGTTGCATTTTGTCTTATTGAAGATCAGAAGGAATTAATTATAAAAAATGCTGCCTTCTTGCAAAATATTTTATGTAGACATAAGTACACACACACACACACACCATTCTCCCTTTTGTACTACACAGAGTCTCTTCCTAACATCATAAAGACGTTCAGAATTTCAGACATTTGCTGAGGTCATACCAGTAGCACAGGGAAAAGCTCAGCTGGAGACACCATGCAGAATAGAGACTTGATCCACAAATTACAGTCCCAATGCCCAACACTCTTGGCCAAGGTAGGGTCCTGACAAAGTGAGATGCATCCCAGCAGACCAGAAGCACAGCTGGGTCTCCTAATGGCAACCCATGTGAAATGACAATTTCACTGAGAACTGAAGCCCACATTAGCCCATAGCTATTCAGCAAGTGTTGGGGCTCTGAACTGCTAACTCTCCACATACAGATTGTCCAGTACTTGCCTGGGGAAAAATATTTTTTTATCAATGTGAACATTTTTTTCATTAAGAGAGCCAAGGAGAAGAGATTCCTCCCTCCAGCATTTCCTGAAAAATAACTCTGTGCATGTCCTAAAAGCCATGTATTCACTATAGCACGATCCCCACCCTTGCATGATGCAATGAGGAAGGTCAAAGCCCATTCAGAATTAAATCTGGTGAAAGATATCAAAGCTAACAAGAAGGGTTTCTTCAGATTCATCAACAACAAAAGGGTACTAAAGAAAATGTAGATTCCACTGCTGAGCGGAAACAGGGACCCCTTGCAAGAGAAATTGCAGAGAAAGCTGAAATATTGAATGGCTTCTTTAGCTGCCCATTTTGAAGTCTGGGGTGATATTTGCTTTCTTCCTGACTTCAGGGTCTATTTGCTTCAGTCTTCACTGCCATGGCCATGACATTTCAAGTGGAAATGTAAGCATGGAGGCCCAAATACCTCAGACATCGGGGCTGTTTGAGAATTTAAAGCTCCAGTGACACAGAGGGGAGATCAGCACACCAATTTCGGGGGGAATCAAGAGAGATATCGTCCTCCCCAACAAGCCAGCAGCCCAGTACAGACAGGCACTGGGCTCCTGGATTTCTGCCTAACCCTTTCAGCACAAAACTACCCCTTCTTATCTGCTCCCCTAACTCCCATCTGCCATGATGTACACCTGCCTCCACATGCAAGCAAGATCCTTTCCACCCAAGCATCCATGGCCAAGGGGTGCCAGTCATCCTAGAGGGTCACATCCCAGCATCACAGACCTCTGTCTGTTCCCTAGAGCCCCTCTGCCTCTCCCAAGCAATAGATGAGCTCAGAAAGGGATGAAACCAGGAAGAAACCAAGATTTCTTCTACCTCACCTCCACTTCAGTGCGACACATGTCACTCATACAACATATCCAGCCAGCCAGCCATGAAGTAAAGCAACCAACTAGACAGAAATTGTGCAGTTATTATATCAGCTCACAGTTTTTGTATGTCTGAATAACAACCTTTGCAGGACATTAAATTGATTTGTTTTCACATAGCTCCAGGCAATAACTGCAATCAAGGGCAAATTTGTTATTTCTACACTTCTTTATTCTTTCCTGTCTCCCTGCTGACTGCTGTGCATTCCTGATTACAGAGACTGCAAGCCATGAAACTGCTGCAGCAGCAGCTGACAGCAAAGCAGCATGATGAGGTTGAGTCTGGAGGAGGTTGCAGCCTGTAAAGCTTCGAAGATGTGCCATGAATAATACATACAGGAAAAAAGAGAAGAAGATGGCAGTGGTTTGCAGCCAGGATGATCTCAGGTTACAAGAAAAGTGAGATGGAGGACAGAGTAATTGCATAAAACAACGCAACATGAAAAAGAATAAGCTTTGATGTGCAACAATTCTGAAGGTAAATGCCCTCAAACTTTTTCTTTGAACAAAACTGTCTGCCAACTCTAAGCAAACTTGAATGTTATAACATAAACTAAGCTACAGAGTACAATAAAATAATCTATCATCCTCAAAGATGTAAAATATCACATGCGCTGAAAGCTTTTTGTTTCCTATATTACAGTGTTTCACTACTCTAGGAAGAAGCAGTAGCAATCTCTCTGACTTAGCATTGTGATACTGAGTTGCCACCACAAAGCAGGGATGTTTTGATGGCTCCCAGAAAACCAAATGCGGTTTGGACCCGTGGGAAAAATTACTTTTTGTTTTGGATGCAAGGAATATGAGCATGTGCTGTTCCCCGTACTTACTAACCAAAGGGATCATCAGTCTTCCCCATTTCCACCATCAATTCCTACCACAGAGGAGTAGGAAACCATCCCAGCTCTCCTCATCAGCTGGACTGCCTCTCACAGTACACACAACCATCCTTTCTTGTAAACTGAATGCATTGGGGGAATGAAGAGGCAGCTCCCTTTTTTGAAAAGCCATTTAAACTATGGGAAAAATAACCAACTGAAAGTATTGCCTGAAAGACTGTGGCCCCATAAAGCAGCTATTATACCACATCCAGCCCATCTAAACCAGAGAAGTTCCTACTCAGAGAGATTGTATTTAACTATTAAATTTGTTGCTGTGTTCTAATTATCTCTCAATTCCAGACTTCTGTCAGCCCCTTCAGAGAAGCCAGGCAAGAATAAAATGGATTGAGACTACTATGCTGTTGCACCAGTGCCATCTAGTCAGCAAATTTCCATTATCTCCATGGATGGAAACTGATGTGCTCTCAGCTGGCCTGCACCCTTCACCTGTTGAGGCTTATCACCTTATCTGCACTCAAAACAAGGCTCCTGGAAGCAGGCACGCTACTGTCTACCCCTGTTTGCACATGGCGAGGTCCAGAGAAGGTTGAGACACTGGAATCTTGTCGGGCACAGGCGTGTGTCCCAGTGCAGGGTTTGCAGCCACAGGTCTGGCAGCCTCCCAGCAATGGCCACAGAGGCTGTCAGTGCACACGCACTTCAGACTCAAAGCTTTGCACTAGCCATTTATCAGTGTCAGTGGGGGAAAATTATTCTGCTCCTTCCAGAAAGTGAAGGAAAAAAAGTTACAAGGATGACTGCAAACTTATTTCACAGCAAACCCTAAACAATGAACTCCTCCATGTGATATACCACAGCTATCTCTCTTGGAACTTGTTTTATTGAAATTTAAAGAATCAGGAGCAAATGAATGCAGCCATTCCTTGTGACACTGTGATTTCATGTCTCATGTGGCAGAAGGCTGCATGGAAATCAGTCCCAAACTTTCAATTTTCACCTTACTATGCAGTGAAATTAAGCCAGCATAGTACTGCATCACCCCTGCCAACTTTCCACTGGCTGCTCTACGTGTACTAGGCCCACACATTTCTATTTTTTAGCAATTCCTGGCAAATATCCTGTCAGATTAACAGCAGTCTTACTCCAAAAACATGACGCATAGATAAACACAAGTGATTCTTCTCTTCCAGAAACCACATCCCCACCATGGCTTCAGGCAGTGCAGGAGCAGCAACAAAGGCTCAGAGGGAGCCCCATTGGCATTCCTGCATGTGCACAATGTCCACAAAGTTAATATCAGATGATTTGCAGTGTATAACATCAGTGAGAGGCCTTTTCCCGATTTTGCTGACACTAACAAGGAGGGCAGAGAGGCAAGGAAGGACAAATGCAGTAGAACAGTACCCACAACAGGAAGGCTTACATAGCTTTTATGTACTCTGCTGCACAGCAGCTAGCATGGCTGGTACAAGTCCCTCAAAACTTCTCACATATCTAATAATCTTAGGAGATACCATATCTTCTACCTAACAATATATTCATGCCTCTTATTCAGTTAATTGCTTTTGGCCAAGGAGACTCTGTCTCCTGAAGTCTTTTAAAAAATGGAAACATGACGTAAAAGTTTCACATGCACTAGAGAAGGAGAAATTAAAACGATGGCACGTGGGATTTGGTGCAGAACCAAAAGGTACAGCCATCCATGGCTCAGAGCTGAAGCCCTCTCTCTGTATCCACCTCAAACCCAGACCTTAACACAGCAGCAATTTAATATAAATTGTTGCAAAGTACCCCAAAGTGAGGAAAGTAACACTCCTCCCTGTCCCACATCCCAATCTTCCGATAAATGACAATATAAAAATGGAAGTGTTTCCATAAGATAGGCAAATTGGTTCATGATTGCAACATAATTCAGGATTTTTATTCCATGTCACAGTGAAGCACAAAAGGCCAAGCTCATATCAATATCTTCTTATTATTTACCTAAGGGGAGAGCTGCTGCCTCAAAACACAATTCAGAAACTTTCTATTCCTCCAGTAAAGTGCAACCATGCACTTTACCAGCCACAGAATCCAGTCATTGTGCTATTCTGCCAAGTTCATCCAAAACCCAACCGCCACCACAGCTGGGCCATGAGGCAGTCAAATGTTTTTCAAAAAAATAAAATCAGTACTGAAGGTTACCGTATTATCAGAAGCACAGCAAGGGGCATTATAAGCTCCACTTCTGGCCTGACTCCTTACCTTCATAGCAGGGCAAGAGCTTCCTCCCTTTGGACTGCAGGTCAGGAGGAATGATGTTGCAGAAGCCATGGGGCAGGATGTACTCTGTCTCATAGTAGATGTTTTTCCAACGGTGTGCACATGCCTAAACAGATCACATAACATGGGTTACTGGCCCAGAGTCAGAGGAGATCACTCTGACCCAGGCAAAGCATGCATGAACAGGACCACTCAGCATCACCTTCACCCCACAAATCCATTGTACTCTCCTTACATTCCACTGTTTCTGAAGTGTCTTCTCATTGTTACCTTCTGCAGCTCAGGACATTGTCTGACCTGGCAGCTCAGATCTCAGCCTTCACATGTATATCACTAGGAAAACAAGAAATCTCAGAGCCTATGCTGGAAATTTCAAAATCTCTGATTGTGCATGAATCCTTGCAGACAGCAAAGCTTTTCTAACTAAAGATGCACTAACAGAACCCAGCAAAAGGTGAAAAACAGGAATAAAGACACTGAGAATACTCAGGAGGTCAAACCACCAAATAATGCATTTGTGAGTCAAAGGTTGTTTCTACTGGGAAAGGCAGCTCTGTGTTTTGGTGACAGATGTGCTGAGCCTTGCTTACTGGTAGTGAATTTAATTGAAAATACCAAGGATTTTGTAGCAACAAGAGTGGCAACATTAGCCAAGGTGCAGACAAGCTGCAGAGCTTTATCATGAAGAATGAGATCATCCTGAAAAACAGGACTCACCAGACACTTGCTCAGTACAACTGCCACACACACAGGCACACATGCAAGCAATGTAGAGCCTGGTTCACAACTTCTCAGAACACATTTGCTCCAAAAACTAACACTGCATTGCTGCCAGCCAAACCACAAGTTGGCTTCTGCTCAGGATTTATTTGGAATAAAAGAAAAGGAAATGTGAAACAACAATGGCTTTGAACCTAGCACATGCCAGACCATATCTCCATCTGCGTCTACACTTAAGTCACTGTAGATGTGTCAATTTTTATCATTTAAGGCTTAACTCCATGCCAACAGACCAAGCCTCTATGCTACAAATCATCTCCTCCACATGCCTTTGACTTTTCCTGGACACTTTGCATCAACTCCCTTCACAAATCCCATATTTGACTCCATCCTCTCCAGATGAGATACCCTCTGTCTTCCAATTCTGTGTGCTACCCCACTTTTCTGCTTCAGCACCTCAGACCTGCCCATAGAATTATCTCAACATTGTTAAAAATTATATCCACTCAAAGCAGGCACAGCTGTGTCACCTCTCCACTAAAGGACATGGGAAGCTCAAAATTCAATCCAGCCACCAACAGATTTCCATATACTTATGTCCAGAAAGATACAAATAGGTAATACTACTCTCAAAGAGCGAAATCAGTTGTGCAAACCCTGCTCTACTGTTGGCAGTGTTACATTTGATATTTACTGTTTTCCTAATTTCCTGTGCCCAAAGAGAGGCACATATTTCCACTATGGCTATCACTAGGGACATTGAGGGGGCTCTGGGGGCTGCAGAAAGTTTTGCACCACACTGCACGCTGCAGGCTGCCATCTGTGATGCAAAGAATCCTTCTAAGAGGACTCAGCTCCACAGCCAAATGCATGTGAGAAGTACAATAAGGAGTAGCTTTGGAGACTCCTGGATGCACTTTGAAGAGGCTCAGTTATGATTTCCATCCCCACGCACTACTCATTCAAAATTGAACAGCAACAGATAACCAACATGTGAAACACTCATTTTCAGCAAAGCAGGAAATAGCTTCTCTCCTGATGGATCTGTGAGCACAAATATACACAGGCACAACCTTTGCAAAGACAATGCCATAAATACACACACCATTACAGCAACAGAATCGTCAATCCCAACTCTGGATATAAACTCAAATGGAAACAGGCCAAGAGTATTTTTTAAAATTTTAGAAATATAAAGGATTGTGGTATTATAAATTCCTTGATATTTTATATTTCAGAAACTGAAAGACACTCACATAAATTAACTACTAATTAATCTCTCTCAGAAGAGTACAAACAACGGAGTCAGCAGCATTTCATCACAAGCAGGTGGCTTTGCTCAGGACTGAGGTGCAGAAGCCAAGAAATATAAAACAATATAAGGAGAGAAAAAGCTGCTGCTGGGTAAGAAGTATGTTCAAAATCAACTAGAGGCTATGGGCTCAGTCTAGCAATTCTGGACACATTTAAACCAATCTGTTAAGTCATCTTCATCACGATGTGTATTCAGGCACACTACAGTTCACCACTGATTGCCTTAGTCTGCAAACCTTCAAGGCATGAACTTTCCTTGGTTACCTGAGTTAGTGCTTCCCCAGCCTTCCTTGTGCCACTGCTACAGAATTTGAAATTTGACATCTTTACAATGGACAGGAGTCCAGCAGCTCCTCTTCCTCCTCAAAACTCATTTCTCTGTAGCCAGACAACTAGCACATTTGTCTCCCTACCACAACACATCTGATTTTGGTTTTTCCTGTCTTCTCAAAAGCATTTAGAGTTGATTACAACTGTCACTGTATCATTCAACGTTGCCAAGGCAAGGTGATGTGGCTACATGCTTCCTTCTCTGGCAGCAACAGCACAGGTCTGAAGAGGTCCTTGGAACAGAAGTGAGTCACCTGAATTTGAGGCAAACAACTGCAAACAACTGACAACCTCTGCACCCTGTTTTTAGATGCAAGTTACAGGTAAGTCCCTGTGCAATAAGGAAACCATCAGCATACTTTAGTGCTCAGCAGCTGCTGCTGGGGTACAGGTCCCAGCTCTACAGAACAGGGGAGAAATGATGCAAACCCTTGAAGCAAAATAAAATGCTTCTGAGCAAAGCAAGGTATCTATTGATGGCTGACACTGCAATACTGCAATATAATGAATAGGCCATTTCAGAACTGCTGACACTTGGCTCTTTTGCATATTGCTGCAGCCACCAGCTTTGCTCCACAGGAAGAGCAATAGAATGACAGAAGTGGCAGGTATTTAGGAAGAGCAAGACTGAAGGATGTGGCTTATCTCCCAGTCACAATGCAACACCCCTGGTTCCTCTCCCAACAGAAGTAAAAGGAGGAATATTGCTGTTTCAGTTTGGAAAGAGCAGGCAATCTCAGGTGTAGTATTGCAGTACTGAGATTAATGCAGACTGACTGACAGTGTATCCAAGGACAAGAAACTTTCTCATTAAATCTTACTCCTACATTTGTTTATAACCTCACTGTTTGATGCTTTACTATTTAATCCATCACACAAACACCAAATTCTGGTTTAGTAACATCCTTGCACTACCTGGGCTCAAACACAATCTACCTTTTACCAAACACCAACTAAAGCCCTCTGGCATGCTCCTCACCTTCCCTACTGCCCTGTTGCCATCATAGCTGCTACTCTTACCAGGCAACTGGGGAAAGCTGAAAAGAAAAAAATTTAGGGCTCTAAGCAGCTACAAAGCAAAAGCATCAACTTCTTTATACAACCCACAATTAAACTGTGTGACTACTTAATCTAACACAGGATTCATGCCAAGAGCATGAATATTTCACACAGGCAATTACATTTGTTTATGGAAAAAAAAAAAAAAAACAACAATCTACCCAGGGCTACTGACCAGAAAGATATTACTCTGACTTAAAGGAATTCCTGGAGGGGATTCTGATGGGAGTAAATATAGCTGCAATGTCTGACAATGTAAACTCTACACATTTCTAACTAAAGAAACACACTCATGTTATCTAGCAATTAAAAAAAAATTGGCAAATACAGCTATGAACACATATTCAGACACATCTTCTCAGAAAACCAGTTTTTCAAATGGGCCTCAAAGAAAAGCTACATTTTAAAGAAATGCTAATCCTTAAAATTAGAAGAGCACATCTATGGAAAACCATCTGTGGAAAAATCACAAATCTTTTTCAGTAAAAAGTTCTCAAAACAGAGAGCAACAGTGACCTGAAACATCCAAGTAATTTCCTTCCACAAAGGAATCTGTATGCATTATTTCAGGCTCTGTTTACACACAGATGCACACAGATGTATAATTAGTAGTTTAAGACTTTGGTGATAAATAATAATGAGAATTATATAATTAATATTCTCCGGCATCTGGACATGGTCTACATGGTGAGGGGCAGCATAATCTTGTCAGAGCCCTGGATCAGGATTTTTTTAAATCAGTGTCACTTGTGGAGACATTTTACCACCCTAACCTGCACTGAAATAAGCATACTACCAGCTGTGTATTTTACTTTACTTACATTTCACTTTTAACCTGCTTTATGTGTGAAATTTCTACCCCCTCAGACGAATGCAAGACCGCCCATGTCTCTCACCCTTGTAGCCTCCATCCAGCCAGGCAGCACCCACCTTGGCTTTCTGCCCCACCAGCACTCCCTTCAATTACTGCTTCTCTCTAGGGAGATGACCCCTAAGCATCAGCTGCAACCTGGTTCCCTTTGAACCAAAACACACAAAATCTGCTATTCTTAAAATATAGCTTGGACAAGAAATTAAGAGCTGCCCATAAAAATGCATTAACAACCTTCTAAAAATTAATTAGGATGAATGCCAGCCTGACGACTGGACAATGAAAAGGAAGTCTCTCAAGGGTAGTGTTATCCTGATAAACGCAAGTTACTCCTCAGCTGTCACACAGAACTGAGCACATACAGTACAGGATACACCCTGAAAATATGAATTGCATACACTAGCATGAATGCCTTGAATGAATTTTATCCTCTGTTGTATACATTTACAGTCTATTTTATTTATGCCCCTCTTTCTCCCTTCCTCCTCTAGTCCTGAACATGTTTAAAACATCTAAGAAAAGTAAAGGTAGCCCCTATCACACTTACAAGGTATATACCAAGAGAAACGAGGCAAAAAAATATCACAATACTGTAACAGAAAGGTATCAAACCTACCTGCTTGCCCACAGGGAAGTTGGTGCACAAGGATTTGGGGCATAAGCACCGGTACCCTAAGCACATATTTTAAAAAAAAGTCTTTGAGAGAAGCAGGTTTGTCCTCTTGCCTTTTACAGGTGATTGGTACAGTAATCACTGCACAAGATCTTTCTCACTAGCAGCTTTTTGACAGTTCCATACAAGGGCAGTCCTCTATATCATTGGAAAGATGGGGCAAACTGAAAGTTTCCTATTCACAAACAGTGCTGTTTAGAATTAGACTGCTGTCAAGGTTACCCTGATACAACCTTGATATTTGCCTGCCACATATAATATGCACAACACTTTGCTGCAAAATTCTTTTTATTTCTGTTAACTTCCCTGCACACACACTCACTCAGGTAGACAGTCAGAACCCAACCATGCATGTACATGCAGACAATAAATGTAAAATCATAATGTAAAATACCTGCGCATTCTAGAAAGGGTTTTGCCCGGGACTCTTTACAATATCACAGGAAAAGTTTTGCAAAGAAATATTGCACATCCTAAGGATCATATCAGCTCTCCTTGTCCCGTCTGTGTGCATAGTGACCCCACTGAAAACAGTAAGTCAATCCACACACAGTTAAGACATCTCTATCTGCAACTCTTCTACCTACTCAATAAGAAATTAATATAGATAAATGAAAAATATGGCCACAAAGAGCAATTTACATTGTTCCTTGTCAGTTTTCAGCAATTCATATGCTCAAGGAAAATGTATGCTTTCATATTTCCTACATAAACACAGAAAAACTACAAAAAGAACAAATTAGTAGAATACCTCCCAGACAAATTGTGTTTATTCAGTTCAAAGATATAAATCCTCAGATTTAGGAGGAAGTCCTTGGCTGACACAAGTCAGGTGTGATGGCTTGGAGTCCTCCCTCTATAAATCATGTCCTCTGTCTGGGGTTCACTTCGGCTTGAAGAAAGGGACTACAGAATCTGCTGCCTGGACTCTGCCAGTCACTGCCAACACTATCCTGATGTGCTTAGTCAGGCAGCAGCTACATTTTTAATGAGATCAAAGAATAGTATAGACTTACCAGCACACTTCCACCAGCCTTTGGCTGTCTAGCTAGGCTCACACCCATCCATTCATCATCTCTGTCTTCCTTACAGGTCTTTCCACAGAGCATGCCCCGAGAATTGCCTACAGAAAAAAAGGGAAAGGCAGCAAGGCAAGGACCATGAGTTTTAAATACCTACCAAAGAATCCCGGCAAAAAAAGAGATTTCCCATCAAACATTTGAAAATGCTTTTCTTTCCCCCTGCATCCTGATTATTTATTAGTTCTTGAATGCATTAACTGGGGCAATGTTCTCACTCCTAAGTGGCACCATACACATAAACAGCTGAGGACAGACCCTGTTCCCAACAGCCAGCAGCTATCACACTGTGTTCACAGCTCTACTTAAATGAACCATCAAACCATTAAGTCAATGGGAGAGGTATCAGATTGCCTCCTGAATGCAATCTTAAAAATGAGATCAGGGGCACTTAAAAAAAAAAAAAGAGGCTGAGATCTACAGTCCTATCGGGCAGCACTCATGAATCCACGACAACTTACAATCTGGTAGAGGACAAACCACTTAGCTAAAACGCTGTCTTAACACATGTAAACTTCATAAACAGAAATTCTACTTAGTGTAACTACAAGATGAAAGATGCCTTATTGTATAAAGGCAGGAAAAGCAACATGTCACCAAGAAAACCAAAATATTAAAATGCTTCATTCTTTACCATCATTATCAAGCAGGAAGTTTTAGATCATAATTTTACTTTAGGTGTCCACCTTCCCCTGCCTCAGACAGTTCATCAGAGTAACTGAAGTCAACCCTGATCCCATGCAATGGCATACAAGTGGTCTCACTGAGACCACTTTAGTACAAAAAGTAAACTCAAGAAATTATTTGCTGTATTATGAGGGAACCCATAGATCACCACATTACCAATAATGTCACATATAATGAGCCATTCACAGCATTGCCTGGGGTCACCTCTGCAGTCTGACTTCAGCACTGCCTGGAGCAGGCAGTACAAAACACGTACATAGTCACCAACATGCTGAAAAGCCACACTGAAGCAGGTGAAAAAAGACAGAAGCTCAGGTTTAGCAGGGAAAAATCCACATTTACCTGGTTACTTGCTGGAAAGAGCAAGCAAGGTCATTGAGAGGACACCAGCACCAGTGGGATCTTATTTTGTAATGCTGAAGAGAACACGACACTTTTGCTAACAGTGTTCAAAATCCATCAGGAAAGGCTGATGGCTGTCTCTCAATACTTTGGGGCCAATTTGAAGTTGGAAGAAGGACTACTGGCCATGCAGTTTGGATTTTTTTGGTTGCCTCCTACTGTCCCAACATCATAACTACCCACCTCTCCCCATATCCAGTTCTGTGCATCTTCTGTCAGGGTTGGTATGAACTCGACATTTGAACACTGCTCCAGGGGACTGAACAGAGGTGCTGTATTTAGATTCTGCCTTGGGGGCACCAACCAAGACCCTGGAAACGAGAAACAAAGCAACAAGTGATTAATTTCAGGAGGAAAGGGAAAAAAATCCACAAACATCACCAAAGCTCACATTGCTAGAGCTTCACTAGCACAAACACTTTTCTCAGCAACCTTGTAAACAATGAAACTGATTCATGAACTGAAAACACCACACGCAATAAAGGTGTGCTTCTTCACACCACTGTGCTTCTCCACAGTGAATGCTCAAATATTTTTAACAAATAAAATTTCTATTATGATTGTACCACATTTAAAGTTACACACCCTCACCACACACCTTCCAAAAGCTTTTAGGATAGCATTAAGAGCACAACAGCATCTGCATCCATTTTTCCTCAGTTTCAGCTACATCAATCCAGAACTGATATACACACAGCAGACAAAATCTGAACATCCTGCTGGCTGCAGTCTTGCCAGGCAGCACAAGATTTGTAAGCTTGTTTAGAAAGTGGAGGCACCCCATTCTCAGAACATTTTATATAATTACATTTTGAATAAACAACAGCAAGAAATCAAACCAACAATACAAGCATATCTCTTCCACAATACATTGCTATCAACCAACATTTATCATTAAGGCTGTGAAGACTTTACCTGGACCCTACATGAGATCTTGTGTTTCTGGGAAGCACCAATGGCCTGCTCTGACCATAGGGTTACCCTCGAAAGAAAGATGGTCAGCACTTTTTAATCACTTGTGCTAGGATCTAGTTAAACTCTTTAACAAGCAGGCTTCTATCTTCTTATGCCCTAAGGGATGCTTTTTGAGGAGGATTACAGGGGAAGCACAAGTACTGATGCACAAGTATTTCACTGTCTCCTTATTAAAAGGACAATTTGTGACCCCAGAGCTGGGAAGGTGAGGAGGAAGAAGGAGGTTAAGCAGGAGGAAGACAGCTCCATGGAGAGCAGCTAAGTAACAGTTTTGCAATTCTCTTGTACTGTCATGCATGACAGATCTCCTGAATGTAAAAAAATCCTCACTAAAGTTAAGCCTGGGGCTGGAACTAAGAGCGACCATCTCTAAAGGGCTAGGGGTCCAGAAGTCCCCTGTGCAGACCCAGGCTGCCACCTGGGAGGCAGCAGCAGCTACCCAAGGGGACACTGCTCTTGGTTTAGCCACTACAGAGCTACTGGTGCAAAGTCAGCCTGCACACACAGCTCTCTCAGATGGACAGCCCAGCACCAACGCCCAAACTGATGTTTTCCCTGTTCTTAACAACTTTTCCCTCACCCTCCAACCTAGAGCTCCATACCAACCACCACTCATCATCACCATCCCAGTACACACAAGGAGACCCAAGGCACAAGGTGTGCACTTGTCCAGGGCCAACCTGAGCCATGCAAAAGAGCTTCCCCTGCATCAGAGCCTCATCTATACACAACAGGAGCCTACCTCCACTCCTGACACACTGCTTTGGATCTTGGATGCAACAAAATTGGCCTGTGGTAAAAAAAAAACTGATACATTTACAAAAATATGAGAAACACTTGTGTTAAGTGACTATTTTTGCTGAGATTTTATAGGCCAAACTCTTTCATTTGGAGAATTCTAATGGAATTGCACTCTTGCACTCTGTTACACATATCATGCTTTCACAAGTGAGAAGAATGAATGTCTAAAATACTTAAATTACTACAGAGGCTGCACACTTGGGGAGCAAGTGCAAAGGAGCCTGAAAAATAACTCTAAATGGAAATCCTACTAGGCAGTCAGCAGATATTAAATCAAATGCCAGTCATTTCATTTACACAGGCAATGAATGCATAACATTCACTTATTGAAAGTCAGGAGATCTAACATGATCTTAAAGAGTTACAGGTTCAAAGTGCAAAAAGAAACACCATGTTTCTACGACCTGTTGTAACAGTAAGATAACACAGGTCACACCAAACTCCAGTTTAAAACAGGTCCTGTTCTAACCTAAGAAAAATAAATATGATTTCGTAACTAGTGCACAAGATACCTTGGGTTGCAACATGAAAGACAGAGACAATGGAGTCTAAATTACACAGCATTTTCATCTCTCTTTAAAAAGATGAATGGGAAAAATTGATAATTAGCAATTGGAGTAGACTATTGGTACAGATAATACTGCTGTCTTGAGCAATTATACCTTTCAAAAAGAAAACGTACATTGCCATTCCTTCATGTGGACTGAGCAGAAAGAAGCAGTCAGTGATGTGTGCCAATGGCAAATTTATTTTGGATTGTCTTGAATGTCCATGCATTCAAATTTGGTATTTCACACACAGCACATACTACGTCATCTCAAGATTTTGTCTCATTCTCTCACTCTTGCACTTAAAACCCAGCAGTCTAAGCCTTTGCAGAGCCACTGCATCATCTAGTATGATCCATGCTCACTAATGCCCTAAGATGGAAAACAGGAGGTTTTCTGTTTGTTCACATGGTTTTTGGTTGGTATTTGTTACATAACAATTACTTTAATTTTACTCAAAGGTTTGAGACTGGAATATTTCCTTTGTCAACAAAAAGACTTGCTTACTCTTTCACTAGCTTCTGTATGTAATGCCTTAAGTGTTGTAAGGAAGTCGCCCATTTAACTATCATGAGACTTTTCAGAAGACCTGGATAGACAACTCATTTCCATCTAAATACTTTGGGACTCATGGAGCAAAAAACCCCACCTGTTTATATCTCCTCTACATATTTAAATCACCTTTGAAATCTTGTGCAATGTTTATGAAACAGCACTGCAATCAGAGGAAGTGTTTTTTCTCTGCTACTATATCAAATCAGAAATACATTTCAAAATAAAGTCTTATAGTCTAATAAAGTCTTCTCTTATTTCAGTGCTGTGGAGTCTTGCCTGGCATGGACACAGAAGATACAAATAGAAGAAGTACAACTTTCCAATATATTCCAAATACTTTAACTAGCATTTGTTTAAAATGACTGATCTTTGCAGTACAGATTTCCAGTGTTACTATATGACTGCTTGGGCAGTCGGCAAGGCGGTGCCAGCAGCTCTCCAGCCTTTTGCCAAAAGGCTCCCTATGTGAGGCTTACTATGTGAGTATACTATGTGAGTAATGCTGTCTGCAGAGATTCTTGATGAGTGCAGCTTCTCACAACCACACTATTCTATGGGAAGCCCCTAGAATATTAGTGAGTAGCTGCATGAAGATACCTTGAAGGGGAAACCTCATCAAGAGAAAGAGGTTACTTTCTATGGAGAAAGGCAGAGAACCAAGAACAGGAGGAGGGGAGTTTGGAGCCATTTCAGCCATTTTCCTTGAGGTATACAGAAATCTGTGAGCAACAGCCTCATCCCACTGGCTCTGTGAAAAAAGTATTGGGGTTTAAACCAAAATAGGGAGCAGAAAGCACACTTGACTTTCTCTTCTTGCACTCATACTCACATGATCAATGACAAACATTTTCATCTGTATTGAGAGAACTATGCAGCTGCATGGCTGGAAACCATGCCACTGAAGGAGTTGCAGCAGCCAGTTTTATTGGACGACAAGAAGCTTTCTTGGCCACAGAGAAATTCACACCTCTTTAAAATTACTTCCTGAAGAACAGTAATGATCACTTCCCTGTTGACTGACCCTTCAGGACACACAGATTTGGAAATTAGGTGTTGAATTTAACAAAAGGAACAGTGAACAGAAGTGCAGAGCTGACCAATGCCTGGAGAGATGCCAAACACATTAAGCATCAGCAGGGATTAGACAATCACAATTAAAAGACTGAGGACTGTAGGCACCTCACCTCACTGCAGTGGTACATGTTGGGAAAAAAAAATCTTTAAGTATCCTCACATACCACAGCTCATTTCAAAAGCATACCAAAAGAGGGTGCCCTACCATCATATCCCAGTTGAGTTTCTCCCCTTTAGAAATGTCTCTGTTACTTCCAAAAAAAAAAACCAAACCAGTTACTTGAAATAAAACCCTGTGTTTCATCC
Source organism: Ammospiza caudacuta (assembly GCF_027887145.1). Lineage (NCBI taxonomy): Eukaryota > Metazoa > Chordata > Aves > Passeriformes > Passerellidae > Ammospiza > Ammospiza caudacuta. The sequence continues at coordinate 55,486,841 of NC_080593.1, read as the reverse complement.
ATGACACACAGAGCAAGAAGCAGGAGGGCTGGATGATCCATGACCAATGACAGCAAGCTCAGATTCCTCGAAATTCCATGGCAGAATCTACAGCATCACTGTTTAGATTACGCACACAACTTCCAGTCTCCACTGGGTCAATCTGTTCCCACACCTTTGATACATAACACAGAGAATAAAAATTTTCAGTTCCCCTGAAGTTGCTGAATTGAGCTTAAAGACTAAGCAGGCAAAAAAACCAAGAAAGGATATAAAGGTATACACACAGGATGATAAATGTGACTGGAACCAGTGGAAAAACAGATAAAGAGACCTACAGTGTTTGTTCAGGCAAGCTATGTAACAAGAAGCAATAGCACGTGTCCAAAGAAAAAGTTCAAGGAAAGGTCACCTCTAATATTGAAGCATTCAGTGCATACAACCACTAGAGACTCCTCTCAATAAACCTCCAGAACCATAAAAGGACTTTCAGGAGGCAGATGCATGTAAAATATTTCTAGGAAACGATGCTTATGTATTAGATAAGAAACATATTTTAATGAATATATATGATTATGATAAACACCTTGTTGTAAAGTCTCACAACATAAGCAGAACAAGGAGAGATCAGCTACATGTCCTGTGCAGATAAAGAATGCCTGCTTTCTATTGTTTCAAATTGTATTAGAAAATTTATTCCATCCAATTTTGGACTGCCCTCCTTCTGGTCGACCACGTTTACAGGACATGCATTACAACACATCTCAGGCAGCCCAAGATGCAGATCAACCTTCATTATTTCAGCAGCAGCACAAACTGGTGAAGAGCAGGGCTGAAGGAATGATGCAACAGCACAGAAACCAGACCCTTTCTTTATTGTAAAACTCACAGCAGGACACCATGCAACTAAACTGACTTTTCCATGCCAGATTATTTTGCCAGAGAAGATGAAATGGTCACCCTGGACTTGCTGACAGATTTGAGGGTGTCAGCAAGAAGAGATCATAAGGAGGGAAAGGGGGAGAGACTAAAGAAATGTCTTATTTTAAAAAAGAAGAATCAGAGATTTCAAATTATTACCACCGTTTAGTTAGGGAAAAAATGTGGGTTTTATTTTCTTTTTAACTGTCTGGGGCCGTTTCTTGGTTGTTTTTTGAGTCCTTACTCCAAGGCTCATCATTGTATCCAGAGAGCAGAAGCACTTCAGCCTGTCCCTGCTCTAAATGTAACCAGCCACTTGGTTTCTTGCTGAAAATGGCAATGATGTACCCAGCACTGAGTAAACCTGTCAAGATTTACAGTCATAAAACCCACTTAAGGAAGGAAAAGCAGACATTTTCAGAAATACAATAATCTCAGCACATCTCAGTTGAGAAACATTTCTTAAGACAAGAAAATGTGCAAAACCAGCTCAATGGAACCATCATTGCAATCAACTATTGCAGAAAATGTCAAAGGCACTGACTGGCTCCACTACTGTAGTGGCAGCTGAACACCCAGTTCCCATTTGTAATTTCTGTGTGCAGCAGCCTGGCTATTCATGTTTATCTGATGTAAGATTTCATACCAAATATCCCACCTCCCTTTTTTTCATTCTACATGAATATTTGGCTCATATGAAGCCTGAAAGGATCACCAAACCCTGAACCAGTTTACTAGAAACCTTTAGGCATAAGGTAGGAAATACAGAAAGGTGGTCTTGGAAAACAAAGAGTTGAAACATTATATATATATATATATATATATATATATATACATACACACAAATATGCAAGGCTACAGAAAACAAGACAGCTCTCATGTCAGAAGCACATTAGGTGAGTATCAGGCCCACAAGCAATGAAGAGCAAGAGTTCCCTGAATACCTTCAAATTCTTGAGAGCATATTAACATATTAAATAATTTTAGATGGGCAGGAGCCCCATCAGCCTCAGATTTGATCAATCACATTTTTGCAGATTCATATAGTGCTGAACTCACTGGGCAAGTCTTCATCATCCAAAATATCACTGTATACAGTTAAATTATTTTAACTACTTCCCATTGCAGTGTACAGACCCAATCGACATGAGAAAACTGAAATGATAGCTCTTCCTTGGGTATATAAAAGTCACAAGAAGAAAGAAAAAAACTTGACGCACAAAAACAAACAATAACCCTGCCTCTTAAGAGGAGCGTCTTCAGAAAACTGGAAGAAGGCAGCATATACTTTTAAGAGAGTCATTAATGACTTTTAGGATGCACGCACACATTACAAGCACAACTGCACACAGCACACTAGAATCAAGGGAAGTCTAAAAATACTTGTCTCCCAACTTGTTATCCCAGTGTCAGTTGGGAACAGGGTTTTGAAGTACCCATGAAAACAAGCTTCCTGGTCTCACAATGAAAAGAAGAGCATTCCCACCAGTGGTGACAATCCCACCCTGATGATTTCTGACTGTGCTCATGCTTACCATACTAAGCTGCCCTTAACCCTTTTGGGTGTTAGGTGTAACAACTTTTTATTTAAAAACAGCTAATGATCTTAGATATTTCATTGGTTTGGTATTTTTTCTTCTGGTGTCACAGCAAAGGCATCAGGTATCAGCTCCATTTTCAAAAAAAATGGAATTTACATAACTGAAGATTTTAATTTGAGCACCAGACTTCTAACAGATCCCTGCCTTCAGACAGATGCCCCACACTTAAAGTCCAGCATGTTTCTAAATGAAGTGGGGCTATCTCAAAGACTCCTCCCTAGTCCACCTTCCCCTTCCAAAAACACACCAGCAGTTGCTTTATGAAGACAATTCATTTTATCAATCAGAATGACAGATACCTACATAAGAAGCAACAAATTCTACCACTTTTCCCCCACCAAACTGCAGTAGATCAGCATTTCATTCACACCCTTGTGAATCCCCAGCAATTTGTGTTGAATAGAAGTTCCTTTCAGCCTTTGCACCCTTCATTGACTCCTGACCTAAGTTAAGCACTGCTTTAAACTGAGATCTTTTCTTCTCTCAGGGTGCTTTTCCTCTATGATATCTTCCTGTAAGTCCTTAAAAATGAATGCTCCATGAAAGCCACTATGGAGAAAGGCAGAGCATAGAACTACTTGGGAACTAAAGGTTGTGAAAGAAATTCATTTTTAAAGAACTGTATGCCAGAATGAATAATTTATTTAAACCACAGTGCACCAAAGTTCCAACATCAATAGCTGAATATCTAAGTATAAAAAGATAAAGACATGCTTTGTGGATGCTTACTGGCAGCAGTGTCTGCTACTCACATTAGAAGGGCACCAGATGACACTAGCTAGGTCCAATTAAGAGAAATCACATTTAATTCTCACAAAGAGCCTCTAACCTAGACAACAAACAGACTATGTTCCAACGCTCTTTTCAATCAACAGGAAAAACAAGAAGCTCGCCAGTTTCACAAATTTTTGGATGTAGATAAACTTTCTTTCTTCGATCGTTTTTGGGTTTTTTTTTTAAGTTACACAGACATTTCCTCTACGATTTGGAAGCGGCTCTTCAGCCTCCGGAGGAATTTCGTCCCTCGCCAGGCAGAGTGCGGGTCGTTTAGCTCCGTGGACGCTGCGTGTGCTGCTCTCGGTGGAAGTTAGCGGTATTAGAAACATTTCCCATTAACACGGCAAAACCCATCATCATTCGTACCCCGTGCGCTTTTTCGTACGCTGTCCGGACGAAGAGCTGCTAAATATTTCCCGCGAGGAAGGGGGATCGAGTCGCGACATCGGCCGCGGGCCGGCTGGTGCTAGGGGACAATTAGGTCACAATGCCAAGCGCCGGCTGCCAGCCCAGAAAGGACATCCCGGGTTAAAACGCCTCCCAGCGCGGGGCCCCCTGCTCACATTAGACAAATCCTTCGTGCTCAAGGGGCGCGGAGCCCACAACTCTGCCTTCAGCGAAAAGGTGGCCCGAGCGCGGGGAGAGACCCCGCAGTCCAGGGCGGAGGCGCCCCTTCGCGGCCCCTGCGAGGGGCCTCGGGTCCGGCCGCGCCGCTGCGGGAGATGCGGCTGCCAGGAGGGATGGATGTCCCGGCAGCGACCGCCGGGCCGCATCCCCGCCGCCCCCCGCGCCCTCGCCCGTCCCGGGCACGCAGGGGCCGCGCTACTCACCACCGTGTGCTATCGTGGTAGTGCTGCAGCACCGAGTACCCAAAGAAGGAGCCGTTGGGACCCCGGAAAATCACGGGGCGACCCACATCTACGTTGTACGAGCGCACCACGGCCACCCACAGCAGCGTCCACAGAACCCTTGCTGCGCCCCGCCGCGCCTCCGGCATCGTGCGAGCCCTGAGCCAGCCGCCCGTACCGGGGCCGCTGAGCGCTGAACTCCGGCCCACCGACCCCGCCCTGCTCCCGGCGCCGACTCCAAGCTGGCGTGTCCGGGCGCGGCGCTTTTGTGCCCGCCCCGCGCCGCGGCTCGGCCCGGCCCCGCCGCGCCCCGCGGGCACCGGCGCCCCTCCGCCTCGGCCGGCCGTGCCTCCGGCACCCCCTGGCGGCCCTGCGCGGTACCTGCCGAGCCGAGCCGTGCCGTGCCGTGCCGTTCCGTGCCGCGCCTTGCCGTGCCGTGCCGCTCCGTGCCCTGCCGTGCCGTGCCGTGCCGCGCCGTGCCCGAGCTCGCCGCCCGTCGGCCCCGGAACGCGCCGTGCTTGGCTCTGCCGCCCGGCTCCCCCCGCCACGGCACCGCGCGGCCCCACAGCCTCCCCCTCGGTGTCCCTCTCTTCCACCAAACTTCCTGTCAGCCGTGACTTTCTTTTTTCCACCTACTCCCCTTCTCACGCAGCCCCTCCCCGGTCGGCGCCTGGAGGGGGAAGAGGGAAATCACAAAGTCTAGGGCAGAAAGACATGGAGGAATCAGTCCTGACTTCCAGTAGTTTGAGGTTATCAGCTGTGCTTGAATCTGGCACAGCGGAGAGGAATGCTTCGTGAGTGACAGATGACAGATATGATTTGCATCACGCCGAAACGCCGGGAGATTTTCGTGGAAAAAGGGAAGCTATGATGAGAGGCAATGTCTTTTTTTTAGGGCAGAAGAAATGAAAATACTTCGGGTAAAAAAATCAGGCCAGTGTTTTCCGGCAAAAGTACTTCAGGTCTGGAAAAGAAGCAGCAACCTTCGTGGCTAAGTAAAAGCTGAAAATAATTGTTCTAATACTTGAAAAGTTTGAAAATCTGAGAGCAAAAATAATCAGTCAAACATGCACTAATAGATGAGCAAAAGCAAAGGCAAGAAGTCCAGAGGATAATACAAGGGTGATCATCACTCTGTAGGAAAAAGGGAGGGGAGTTAGGTGCTATAAAACCCTTGGGCTCACAAAGCCCATCTTTTTATTAAAGTGAAAAGCAGTATATTTTATACTCAAAATTCATGTGTTTAGATCCTTCTGAGCACCAAGCCCAGAATCTCAGAGGATAAATAGCTTCTCACAGACAATTGTGACGTTCAAATGTTTCTGTTAGCCTTGTCTTTGACTATTTAATTCCATCTACAGCCCTCATACATAAGAAAGTGCACCAGGAGAAGCAGAGTAAGTCCTGGGAAACACAGGAATAGAGGGAAACTCTGATGCTACAGGAACTGCTCTGATACTACAGGTCACTGGAGATTTGCAGCCACATCCAGTAGTACTTCTTGCATATGCACGCGAGAGTTAATGTGTAATTTGCTTCCGATGACACCAGTGATCTCCAGGGAAGAGTGCTGCGTGTTGAGGCTCTTGGAAAGCTGTCATGGAAAAACACTCTTGCAAGTCAAATCTTCTTTCAGTGAAGGAAGTTCTTGGTGGAAGAGTAATTCTTTTTCTGCAAACAGTTTGCACCAGGATTTTTTTTTTCAGTGAGAAGGGAATTCTGGGGTAAGCTGTTTCATAGTATCCATGTGGCTCTTTCAAATACATAGCCTGTTTCTGCAAGGGAACTCCCTCACCAGGAAGAAGACTGGTCTCAATCATTGCTTTTGAGCATCACCCTCAGAGCAAGTGCTGAGTGCCACATGTACATGTTGCTGTTTAGAAACTGCCATATTTGATGTTGACTGTGATGCCAGAAAGCAAACATTAACATAGAAAATTTCAGGAACAGGTTAAATAGAGGAGTAAAAATTACAGAATTTGGTCGTGAAAAGAAAAAAAAAGAATGGATGTTTCCAGTCACCAAGGTGTTTTATATTGGCCATGTGAAGCTTAGTGGTATAATTATTTAGCATCCTTGTTTAAGGTGGCTTGTGAAAAGGTTGGAGTAGTGTGAGTCTTCCTTCAGCTAACTATGACCAGGGTTATGAAGACATGAAAATTTTTCAGTCAAGTCTGAGTGGCACAATGCTCACTATCAAATAAAATGGGAAAGTCACTTTATCAGTAAATTCAGCCTTAAGTGTATGATCAAACTGCAAGAATTGATTTTTTTTATTGGTGCATCACGTGAAAACAGCAGGGCATTTATGTCATATTAGTAAGGAGATTTATAACATTTAATAGAAAGATTTTCACAGGGATTTAATAACTGAGCAATCAATATGGATAAAAGTAATCTGATTTACGCAGAAAGTCAATACGCCTCAATTAAGCAAATTCCACAAATGACACGTAATCATTAGCACTACAAAGCCACATTTCTGCCTTTTGAAGCAAGAAATTGTTGGGGATTTTCAATTAATTACCTGGGCACTAAATGGTGCTCAGACAGCACTCAAACCGAGTTAAAGGAAATGTGGATGATACGCTAGAGAGAGCAATGTGTTCATCCTTCTCCAGAGGGAGGAGGAAAGCAAAGCAACCAGATGAGGTGAATGGAACACTTGTCTTTCATGTTGTAGAGTGCTCTCGGGAGGACTTATTTCAGCTAGAAGTGAAATGCAAAAAGCGTGTCAGTCTATAAAAATGTCAGCTCTCCATTCTTTGCAAGTAAGAGTATCCAGGGAAAGGCTAAGAATATGGTACTTCCATCCTTTTCTTTCTTTTATTCCACATCCAAATACTGAAGTCATTTAATGCAACAGGAACTTTGTGACTCCAAACAGAAACAAAAACAGAAACTGCCTGTCTCAGTGGTGTATATTTAGCTGATAAAATTCTGGCATGACATTTATGAAAGCAATGGGGCATCCAACTGCAGCGTCAAGGACAATAAAAATATACAGTTAAATGAATATGATGGTAAAACTAAGGGGTGAGAACAGAGAATAATACATTAAATCATATACCATAGAATTCTCTCCTCACTGAACCCAAATCCTGTTGCAAACCTTGTGTGAAGGAACCATTCAAACCAGGAATAGCTGTAATAGGCACTTCTATATCTCTGTTCTCACTGTGTGAGCCTTGATGTTTGTATCATCGAGAGAAGCTCCATATCTGCACCGTAGGGCTAATTTGTACTTTACACCTAACTATATTAATTAAACACTGTATTTTGGCAAGACTCAGTCTCCAGATTAGTTTATAAATTAGAAACATTATCTGTAAATTGAGAATCAACAGTGAAGTAGCACCCTTGACAATACTTTTTAATTAATAATAGAGCTTAGGAAAAGAATGTCCAATGCAATAAAGTTGTGGCTGTGGAAAGAAAGTGAAAATTAAAACAAATGCCCCATGTCTTCATTGCTTAAAGATTCAGCTATGTACAGACTCCGTTCATCAAGAGTAAGCATTGACAGATAAGTTGTCTTCCTGAAAGCTTCTCCACCCAAAATGGCACTTCACAGACAATTTATATATATATATATATATAAAGATAAATTTGTTCCTGTACTGTACATAGTGAATTCAACATTGGTTTCATTACTTTTAACAATACCTTACTTAATTTGAAGTTAATTCTTCACACATAATTCTACTTATCATTTGCCTTTCTTTGCATTTGTATCGAAATATTGCTGAGGTTGAAATTTTACTGTCTCTTTCCAAACAGTTTCTATGCACAAATAACTTCATTTTCACTTCCCACAGGCACCTACAACTAACAGCTGCTGTGAGCTTATTTAACAATCTTTTTTGAGTCCTACTTGTTTGGGTGCAGATTTCTCTTCCTGGCCCTCAGCTCCCTCCTGCTTGCTCTTGGCCACAGGTGGGGAGAGGATGTGCTGCTGAGTGGGGATGGGATGACACCTCCTTCTCCCACCCTGGCATCCATCAGCTAGGACATCGTAACAATTGAGAGGGCATCCCATAATCTCATTAATACAAAGGCTGCCTCTCCCCATCATTATTCATATGGTTGTGTCAGTACATGCTCAGTATTAAGGAGGTTTTAACTGAACTTGTGTTAAAGGTTTCCCATTGCAGTGGTGAGCCTTGCTGATTGTTTCCATGCATTCTTTGTATTTCTATGGCAAGTGCTCAATGCAAGGAGATCAGTAACTCTGTAAATCAGGTCCTAATGATAATACTGCAGTTTATTTTCAGTCAGTTCCCACAGAACTCTCTGATCTAACCCACCTACAGACTCAGCTGAAAAGAGTTCAGGAGACCAAACTTAGATGAGATGTTTTCCTGACACTTCTTGTACCTCTTCTTGCCTACCAAGCAAAGAGCATCCTCTTAAGTTCTTCTTCCACTGTGGCTTCATTCTAAAGACAGATTGTGCTTGCCTCCCCATTGAAGGAGAGGAAATGCTACCAACTTTCGTTGCACTACAAGGACAGTGGGAGAGAATTCTCCTCCTTCTTTTCAAGGCCTCATCACTGTTGAAGTTGTCTGAGAGAGGGGTGTTCCTTTGTAAGGAATATATAAAAGGAGTAACCATAAAATACCAAAATATTTATATATAAAAATAAAATATTAGCAATATAAGGTGTTTTGGCTAAAGAGGAAACTCTCACTTGCCTACCAGAGAACTAGCCTGTCAATTACTACAGCCACACTGAGAGGAACTGACTACATTTCTACTAGTGTGATTTCAGTCTGTCAGACATCAAATCACTTCAAGCATCTAGACTTCGAGGCAAAATCTAGACTGCTGTTGTACAAACTATACCTTTCTACACTATTCCCATTAAATTAAGGAGATGTCACCCTCAATTTCCGCATCAAATGTAAGACTAATTACTTTTGTTGGATAACATGTTCAGGTCGAGTTCACATCTGTGATCCTGCCCTAGAAGGTTTAACCCTCAAGCCACTGAAAAACTGAGTGAGGTGCTTACACTGATCTCCTCACATAATATATTAATTTAATTCCTGCTTGTCTCTTCTTTCATTTTCTGTAGGTAGCTCTCCAGCTAGAGTAAATAGATAAGAAGGAAAATTATTCTCTTGCTGGTTCTGTTATTCACTGTGGCTCTTTGGCCACTGTCTCTTACCTTTTTCATAGACCTATACTAGGATTTTCCAAACAGATTGAGAATCCTAGAAGTTTCACCTGGAAGACAGAATCACAGAATCAATTAAGTTGGAAAAGACCTCTGAGATCATCAAGTCCAACCTATGACTGAAGACTACCTTGCCAGCTAAACCGTGGCCATGAGTATCACATCCAGTCTTTCCTCAAGCACCTCAGGGACAGTGACTCCACCATCTCCTGGGCAACCCATTCCAATATCTAATCACCTTTTCTGTGAAGACTTTCTTCCTAATGTCCAAACTAAGCCTCCCCTGGCAGTACATAGGACTATGTCCTCTCATCCTGTCTCCTGCTGACTGGCTGTAGAGAACAATAAGGTCATGCACGAGCCTCTTTTTCTCCAGGCTAAACAACCCCATTTCCTTCAGCTGCTCTTCACAAGGCTTGTTTTCCAGACCCTTCACCATCTTCATTATCCTTCTCTGGACTTATTCCACTACTTCAACATCTTCCTAAATGGAAGGGCCCAGCACTGAACACAGCACTTGAGGTGCTGCTTCAACCACGCTAAGCTTCCCTGGTCCTGCTGGCACACCATTGTCGATACAGGCGAGGATGCTAGTGGCCCTCTTGGCCACCAGGGCACACTCCTGGCTCAGGTTCAGCCACTGTTGACCAGCACCCCAAGGTCCTTTCCCACCAGGCAGCATTCCAGCCACTCTGTCCCCAGCCTGTAGCACTGCCTGGGGTTGTTATGGCTAAAGCGCAGGACCCAGCACTTGGTCTTGATGAACCTCATGCCATTTGTCTCGGCCCATCAATCCAGCCTGTCCAGAACCCTCTGCAGAGACTTTTTACCCTCCAGCAGATCAACACTCCAACACAACCTGGAATCTATGAATCTGCTGCTGGTAGACTCAATCCCCTCACCCAGACCATTAATAAAGATATTAAAGAGGACTTGGCCTTACACAGATCCATGGGATGCACCACTAGTGACCAGACGCCAACTGGTCCATTGTAAATCTTGGAAGGTACAGAACCTGGTGATTTAATAAAAAAATCACCTTCCAGCTAAAAGATGAGAGTGGAAAGAGAATTTTCAGAGCCTCATATACAAAAATTAAGTGTCACTCCATAGGTATTTAAGGTATTTATTTTCTTAAATTTTACTCTTTCAGCAGCAATCCAGTTTTACTGTAGCAGCCATTATTCTATTGTCTTGAAAAGTATACATTAATACTGCACTTAAACACGTGGCCTGGCTTTCAGTACTGGGATTTATTTCAGTCTGATTTATGGTAAATTTGTGCCATAAATACATCATATTTATAAAATATTTATCACATGTTGTATACCAGTAACTGAAGGAATTTATCTGAGCCGAGTAAAAGAAACATAAATCCAACGAGTATTGTAAAAGCAGGGCCCTCGAAGAAGGGTGAAATGATGCATCTGACTCTACTGATATCAGAAGGCTAGTTAATTATTTTATTATACTATATTATTCTATATTATATTACACTATATTACACTACATCTAAATGGAATCTGCACAAGCACTCACCTCAACCGAATAGAATCTTGTGACTGTCTGCTGACCGACAGTCTGCACACACGCTTGGCCCTGATAGGCCAAGGAAACAAATCACCATCACTTTGGGTAAACAATATTGCATTCTACTTTTGCACAAACACAGGCGCAGCAAATGAGATAAGAATTGTTTTTTCTTCCTCTGAGGTTCCTTGCTGTGATTCCCAGAAAATATCCTTGGGAAGCTGCGCCTTGCTTTTCTCTGTAAAGAGAAATGCAGCCACAATGGGGCAAATTTTTGTTATCTGCTTGGGCTTTTTTTTCTTTCTTTAGTAGATCCAGATTTCTGCATTTTTATACTCATGTAACAGACCTCTATTCAACAGTCTCTATTCAACTATGGCATGTGCTTCATTTAAGTACATGCTTAAATATGAGAATATGCTTGTACCTTATTGACCTAAGGGGAACTGAATGGCAGACCTGAAGCCAAGCACATGTTTGCGGTGTAGTGGCTAACAGCTGGCCTGGAGGCCTTACAGTTTTAATTAATCCCAATTATAATTTTATAACTTAAATGTAAGTAATTATATAAAAATTACCCTAATTTTATAGTTTGACAGGTCTGGGCTGTTGGGGAGCAGGTCTAGGCCATTGGGGGCAGGAGCAGCCATTGCCCAGTTGGTCAAGTAGCAACTAATTTAGCCAATTAGAAAAAAATGTGTGGACTTCCAAAACTGCATAAGGCAAACAGCTCTCAATAAAAGTCAGCTATTGTCACATGAACATGGAGTTTTGTGTCATCACTTCTGTCTCAACTGTGATGAGTGGTGAACCCCAACATGATTAGCAATAGGCCGGCCGTGGGGATAGTGGCAGAGATGGAACCCCAGTGAGACTCTGAGAGAGCTGCCAACAGCCAAGAGCTGCGGAGGAAGGCAGCTGGAAAAGCTGTGGAGGTCTGGACCTTGGAGATAGAAGCTGCAGGGGACCCTTGTAAATAGAAGACTTTAATAAAAAGAAGAAGCAACTGGAGAAGTGGGAATGCAATTTTCTACAGAGAAGTGGCTCAGATCCATGGATTACAAGCAGCCGCAAGAGCTGGAGAAGCAGCAGAGAGAGTGAGTGAACCCTTGGGCGTGTGGGCTGGCAGGATAGGCAGGAAGCCAAGGGATGGAAGGCCACTATCAGGGACACCTCTCCCTGTGGCACCACCCAGCCACACTGCTGCCGAAGCTCCCCCGCCACCACTTTTGGCAATGCCTGTCTCGCAGGTGGGTTCACCCATACTGCCAGCGCTCGAGCCGCTACTGTTGGCATCAAGTGTGCAGGTGCAGCACCTGAGCCCGCTCACACCACAGCTGCTGGTGCCATCTTTGTACTCCTCACCCCATATTGCTGTTGGCACATGTGGCATGCCTCTGCCTGCATGTGATGGGGCTACACAACCAGTGCGTGGTAGGCCCACTAACGGCTATGGAGCGCAAGTGGAACCTGGAAGTCAAGCACCGGAAGTGCTGATGCAGAGCTGCGAGCCTCTGAACCCACAAGTGTTGGTGGGAGGCTGCCGGCACTTGGTACTCAGGGACACCACACCATACCACATTCACAGCTAAGGCTTGAAAAGCCCAAGGGACATTTTCTATTAACACATTCACAGTATCCCAACCAGGGGGAGCCAAGCTACCACACCTTTGCTGACCTGCGAGAAGATGTTTCCACCACCCTGCCTATATCAATTAACATCTCTATATATGATCCAGTCAGCTCTTGGAAACAGATAAAATTAACAGCTATTGCAGAAGGAGATGTCAACAGCGCTGAAAGGATTTCTGTGTCCATGCTTTCATTATCGTTGGCTGGCCAGCTGCCTGTGGGTGGAATGGTTAAAGCATTCCCAGCACCTGATAGGTATGCTTCCTTTCAGTGGCAGGTCTTCTCTGAGTTACGCCAGTTAGCCACCAAATATGGACTGGGGTCTCCAGGAGTAGTAAGCATGCTACGATTTTTAACTACTAATGACACCTTTTGATATCAAGCAGATAGCAAAGCTGTTTTGTACCCCAGTCCCATATATGATGTTCAAGTCCACCTGGCGGTGATATGCAGAGGACCAGGGGCTGCAGAATCTAGAGGTTCTGCAGCAAGATCCACAATTTGGGGCAGGAGTTGCTCAACTTATGGGACTACCCTCTGTTGACAATCCACCGTTACAGGCATGCTTACCTCTCTAATATTGCCACAGGCCAAAGAGTTGGGAATACAAGCCCTGTTGAAGGTTACAGACATGGCAACACCGACTCAAAGGTATTCTACAATTAAACAGGGCCCTAAGGAACCATATATACCATTTATGGAGGGGTTAAGAGATGCCATGAATAAGCAAATAATAATTAATTATACAAGAAATCAATTAATACTACAATTGACACATGATAATGCAATTGAGGACTGGAAAGAGCTATCAATTTATTACCAAAAGAAAATCCATCCTTAAGTGAATTAATTGATGTGTGTGCTAAAGTTGGAACAGATTCATACAACATGGCTTTCATGTTAGTGTTATGGATGTGGGCATAAAAGAGGCCATAAAAGAGTAGATTGTCCCCAGAAGACCAACTCACTAAGGACACATCAAAGACATAGAAAGATTATTACTATGGGAAATTGTAACCAATGTGGGAAGCCTGGTCACTCAGCCAAGCAGTGTTGGTCCAAGTTTCATCTTAATGGACAGCCCCTCAATGAGCAGGGAAATGGGAACAGGAGCACGGCACGGAGGTGCATGCAGGCACAAGCATCTTTTTGTCACCCAGTGTGAGCCCATGAGACCAGCTCCCTAGAAAGACAATAGAGTCAGCAGATATGGATGCTTCCACTGCCATCACAGTAACTATAAGTTCATTACAGGTACATAAAGTTCCTCTTGAGGCCTATGGACCTATAGGGAGAGGGTTAAGTGCTCTGTTGCTGGAGAGATCAAGTGCAACACTAAAAGGCATTTTTGTTCACCCAGGTGTCATAGATGCTGATTTCACAGGACAGATATTGTGCTATGGTGTCAATGCCTTCTCCTCCTGTGTCTATCCTAGAAAACACTCATATTGCCCAGCTTATAGCTTTTAAGTCTTTTGTTCCCCCAACAGACCCAAGAAAACAAAGAGACCAAGGCTTCAGATCAACTGGACAACCTCAGATGTACTGGACTCAGGCCATCTCTGAGTGGAGACCAAATATGGTTTGTACACTCTCGATGCCTCAGGCAAGTCCATCTTATATAGAGGTCAGTGGTATGGTAGACACCGGAGTGGACATTGCTCTCATTTCTACAAACACATGGCCTCAATCATGGCCTACCAAGGCTGTAGGATCTGTTGCTGCTGGCCTCGGATGTACCACACAAAGTTATCTAAGCAGCAAACCCGTGTTGGTTAAAAATTTTGAAGGTCAAACCGATACTGTACATCCCTATTTTGCTGCTGTCCCACTTATGGGGAAGGGATGTCTTATCAGCATGAGGAGTCAGGATGGGAATGGATTTTTAGCTGGGGTCACTGTAATAAAGGGCATAAAACAGCCTACCTTAACATTGATATGGCTCACTGAACAGCCTGTGTGAGTTCAACAGTGGCACTTTGAAAAAGAAAAATTAAATGCCCTTAAATCCCTAGTTCAGAAACAACTGGCTCAAGGTCACATTGAGCCTTCAACAAGCCCATGGAACACAACTGGGTTTGTAATGAGAAAGAAATCAGGAAAATGGAGATTATTCCACGATCTAAGAAAAATTAATGCTGTTATGGAGAGTATGGGTACTTTACAGCCTGGAATGGCATTACCTACTATGATACCAGTCAATTAGGACAAACTAATTGTCGATTTAAAGGACTGGTTTTTTTACTATTCCTTTACACCCAGATGATACCCAAAAGTTTGCCTTTACAATGCCTTCCATCAATCATGCAGCAGCAATTGAACAATACCAACGGACAGTGCTCCCACAGAGAATGAAGAACAGCCCCACAATTTGCCAGCGGTATGTTGCACAGGCACTTTAAATACTGAGAGGACAACTTCCAGGGGCATATTGTTATCATTATATGGATGACATCCTAATAGCAACATCAACCAAAGGAGGCCTTTTACAAATATGGCCAGAATTGATGCAGGCACTGCAAAAATTTGGCTTATAAATCACACCAGAGAAGGTACAACATATCCACCATGGAAATACCTTGGAGTCAAAATATTAGATCAAACCATACAACTGCAAAAACTTCCATTTTCAATGAAAATTCAGATTTTAAATGATGCACAGCAACTTTTGAGTAAGACCTTATTTAGGATTTAGGATTACCCACAATTGGCACCTTTATTTAACATCCTTAAAGGTGACCCTGAGTTAACCTCATCAAGAAAATTAACACCAGAGGCAAAAACTGCACTTGAATTAGTAGAATGGGCATAACAAACAGACAAGTGTATCAGATATGCCCAAAGGTTTGTGTTACAGTATTAGTCGTTATTGCTGATTTACATCCTATGGGTATCATTGGGCAACAGGACTCTCAGTGGTCCGACCCACTACTTATTCTGGAATGGGTTTTTCTACCACATCAATCTTAAAAGACACCACCTTCCATATTTGAATTAATTGCTCAATTGATTATTGTCACCAAAGATGCTTACAAATAAATGCCAAAGATCCTGCAAAAATTACTATACCTGTTCAACAGGAATATTTTGAATGGTGCTTTGCAAACAACACGGCACTGCAAAGTGCTTTACAAAATTATTCAGGACAAATCACCTACCACCTACCTAGTCATAAACCGCTGCAATTAAGTGGGTCCACTGCATTGTCACTGAGACCAGGACACCACTGAAAGGTCTCACTGTCTTTACTGATGGATCTGAGAAAATAGGGAAAGCCATTGTGACCTGGAAGGAGGACAATGGGTGGCAAACACTCAAAGGGCATGATACTGAACTACCTGAATTACTGGAGTTACATGCTATCACTATGGCTTTCCAACAATTTCCTCCCACTTCCTTAAATATTGTAACTGATTCTGCCTATGTCGCAGATACAACACAAATATTAGACCAAGCTTTACTGAAAGAAATTATTAATGCTGCATTATTTGAACTGTTTAAAAGTTTGTGGCATACAATCAAAGTCAGAATATGTCCTTATTATATTTTATAGATTTGGAGTCATACTAATTTGCCTGGTTTTATAGCAGAGGGTAATTCCCAGGCTGATTGGTTAACTAGCTCTGCCTGGACAGCACCACAACCAAGACACAGGCAAGAGCATCCCACGCCTCTTTTCATCAGGGTGTTAGATCATTACAAAGGCAATTCTTACTGACAAACAGGCAATTCTTACTGACAAGCAACATTGCTAACTCTTGTGCCAACTGTCAAGGTCACATTACACCACTGCAGATGGGGGTAAACCCCTGTGGCCTGCGAGAATTACACGTCTGGCAGACAGATGTCACCCTCGTCTCTGAATTTGGACACTTAAAATATATGCATGTCTCAGTGGACACCTTTTCATCAGCCATATGGGCCTCAGTCCACACAGAGGAAAGAGGCCGTGATGCCATCCCACACTGGCATTCAGCCTTTGCTGCTGTAGGCATTCCCCATACAATAAAACCCAATAATGGTCCAGCACACATTTTGCAAAATACTCGGCACTTTTTAAAACTCTAGGGTGAGTTTCGCCACACTGGTATTCCTTATTCCCCTGTGGGACAGGTGATTGTTGAGCATGCCCATGGCACCTTAAAACGCATGCTTGACAAACAAATGGAGGGAATGTGTGGTGAAACCCCACAGAGTAGGGTAACTAAAGCACTTTACACTTTAAATCACTTAACAGTACCTGCTAATTCTCAGAATCTTGTTATTTTAAATAATTTTTTATCAATGCAATCTTCCAGGGACATTCAGTCACCCAAACCTAAGGTACCAGTAGAGAACCTCCTTACCAATAAATGGGAAGGTCCCTAGGACCTTGTTACTCTGGGGTGCAGGTATGCCTGCATTTCCACTGATGTTGGCACCCAACAAGTGCCTGCTTGGTGTGTGTGTCCTGCTCTACACCCGGCTCGGGATCACACCCAACAACATTTTCCCGACAATCCTGCAGCCAATGTTGCAGAGCAGTAATAGGAATGACACTTCACACCACTGTAGGGAGATGTGGGACGAGTGGAATGACAGTCTACCTCTACCTGTAACTTTACTTAGTCTCAAGAAGACAGACATTTTGGAAACAAAACTGGATTTGTACCTTTCAATGGAAACAAACAAGCAAAGCGTTATTCATAACTGTTTTTAAGGTTTAACAAATTGAAAATAATTTATGTGTTTGTAAAGTGCTACTCATAATAGTTTCTAAGGTTTAAAATTTCATAAGCAAGTGTTTGTAAAGTGTTACCCATAGTAGTTTTTAAGGTTTAACAGTTTTCTAAGAAAGTTAGGTGTTTGTTATTATTGGGTTATGGTTGTGAAGAGTTTGCGGCATACCACCCTGTGAAGCTGTTCCTGATGGCTCCCAGATTATATCAACAGACACTGCCTTTGTATTTAAAAACAAAAAGGGTAGTAGTGCCTAACGACTGGCCTGGAGGCCTTACAGTTTTAATTAATCCCAATTCTAATTTTATAACTGAAATGCCAGTAATTATATAAGTACCTTAATTATATCACTTGACTGGTCTGGGCTGTTGGGCAGCAGGTCTAGGCTGATGGGGACATTGGCCAGTTAGCTGGGCGGCAACTAATTTTGCCAATCAGAAAAAAAATGTGTAGACTTTCAAAGCTGTATTAAGGCAAACAGCTCTCAATAAAAGTCAGCTATTGTCACATGAACATGGAGTTTTGTGTCATCGCTTCCATCTCAACTGCAATGAACAGGGATTCAGACTACCTTCCATACTGCTAACAGCAAGCAGTCATCATAGTTTGCATCTCTCATTCTCTGACAGCCAGCATGTGGTCAGAAATACAGTTTTGCTGTACATATTCATATAGTATATATTTAAAAATGTGCACAGACACTTTGCAAGACAAACACAGGCTTCTTTTCTGTTGACTAGCATTGGTCTCACTAGTAGAATTGTGACTATGCAATTTTATTTTAGTGAGATCATGCTCAGTTACTCAATTTTAACCTCATTAACACAGCTCAGGGATCGATGGATATTTTAAATTCTTTTATCATTTTATCACAGCTTTTATCACCATAACAACAGGAGATACACTGTAATTTGACAATATGCTATAACCAAATCTTCTTCTAATTTATTTCGTTATATACAACTTATAAGAAAGACCAGTGGATAAAAATGTGTAAATCCAAAAATAAGCCATGTGGCAACATATTCCAAAATCACATGCAATAAGTCTCAGGTAGTTACTCCTAAAATTGCCAAACCAGCTCCATGAGACCTCTCTTAAGCAAAATGATGAAGAAATTTTGTTTCCTTCAGGTCCATTGAGAGATGCTCACAGGACCACTGTAAGAAAGGGGACAGGTTATCAAGGTACTTGAGCCATGGTTAAGGAAAAGTGAAGCTCCATTGGTGGACAATTCAGAGCACCCAAAGCTGGGCTTTCAAGAAAGGTCCAGAGATAAAACCTCTCTCTTATTTATGACTACACAGAAACTCCAGAAATACTAACCACTCTACACCAAAACTAGTTTCTAGTACCTCCTAAACAATCATTGGAATGCTACCATATATATGATACCCCTAAAACATAATTCATGGAAATCCTTGATACTTAAGAAAATTGATGTGCTCTTAATTGGACTTGCTTGATAGCATTGTTTCAGTCTCATCTAACTTAATGTTTCTTGACCATGGTGAGAACCCATGGCTGAATTTTAACCTCAGACTAGGTGAGGCTGTTGAATGAATTAAGCAATTTGGAGAAAAATATATTGCCTGCTTTCAAAAGACATTGTTCCAGGTTATAGCTCCTCTCTATAATATTTTTAATAACTTCATGGGGATTATAAGTAATGGAGCTGAATGCTGAAATTGTGACTTTTTACAAGAGAGATTTTTTTTGTAGAAGACTACCTCTTTACTGCTAACTGTGGAACTTCTGAGAAAAGTGCTGGGCCAATGAGAGAAATACATCAAAGAGAAATGGTAAATCAACTCTTCCTATAGTTGTTGTTTTCTGTCCCAGATCAGGAGGGGAATAGACCTGCCACAAAAACTGCACTTTCTACAGCAACCTCAGGCTGTCAAGAATTTGCATACCTGAGAGACAGAGGCACAAAGGACTGTTATTACAGTTTTTGTAAGTAGCTGAATCCTAGCCTCGCTCAGTAGATGAGTTGCAAACCACCAACAGCTCTTCCCCTTTCTTCTAGAGGAGAACAGGGCAATTTCCTAAGGAGAACCAACATGCTGCAATGTTGCAGTGAAGACAATAAATCATGAGATTCTGGAAGCATCACCTCTCATGAAAAAATCCAACTGATTTCAACCTTGAAGGACTAACCAATGTTGAGACCTAAAAAACAAATAAATTATTATAAAACAAGAATTATTGTTTTCATTAATAGAGTTTTAAATCTATGTGGAATTAACTAGGCAAAAATTATACCAATTTACATGCCTTTAAATTTATGTCTTAGCTTTCTATAAAATTGCAGCTTAAGACAAAGATAGGAGGTATATAATTAGATAGATAGATAGATAGATATAGATAGATATAGATAGATATTCAGCCTGCTTCCTTTGATTTTCATCTCTTAGTGAACCTCCAGTGACAGTGGTTCAGTCTGGATCTAACCCACAGAAAGTCAGGGAATAGCTCCCAGAAGCTTTAATGAAGCCGGACTATTTAAAATTTTTAAACCAAATACAAGTGGATTTTGTCTCATTTTTCTCATGTGACTACATCAGAACTAAAACCAAAAGTGGGAAACATGTCCTAGACATGAGAAAGTCATGGAATACTTGCCCCATGATGTATTCTGTGATCCATAATTTTTCTATATGATATTAAATCTCACTGATATAGCCATTGAATGGGTATCTCTTCTTTCTGACTTAGCCTCAATTTTTAAATGTATTAGGCTGAGATCCTAGTGGTCACACAAACTTTGGCCACTTGTTGAAAGTTCCACTTTACACAGCTTTCAAATATCTTGTTTGGCATTCTTGGCACATCTGCTATCCATTATTCAGCTATTCAATGTTTATTGTTCCACATGTTAACTATCATACACTCCTTGTATGAAAAGTTCATACAAGCAATAATCTATTTTAATCTTTGAGAGATCCAAACCTATTCTCTACACGGAGAAGACAATTTTTGAAGTTATGTGTGTGAACCTAAAGCTTGAGCTTTAACCAAATAACCCTTCTGCAATCCAATTGTTTGTAAATTCTCTGCTATGCTATGGCTTAATTTGGTGTATATTGCACCTACAGAGAGTTCAGAAAAATAAACTGTGGGAAACTGTAGAACTCCATAGGACTTGTTATTGGCCTGAGCTATGCCAGAAGCAGCATAGTTATCCAGTTTAATAATGTGGAAAACACTGAATCTGGGCATCTAGTTAGCAAGAAGGATATTGTGTGATGCCAGTGATTTTAGAAAAAATAAACAGTAAAAAAGGGAAAAAAAAAAAAAAAAAGCCAAACAAAATGAACCCTTCAAACCCCCCTGCTGTCCACCAGGACAGAATTTTTGGCAAGTACAATTAAATTTAAATCAGTGGATTTAAGACAAGGAATTTGCATTCCCCAGAGTGATATTCACTATAAATAATGTAAAGAGAGAAGCACAGCAGATGTGATAACATAGCAAGCTCTCTTGTTTATGAGCAACATTATTCATATACCTCAGTGACTGGCCCAGCTATAAGAGAGAT
The DNA here is from genome assembly GCF_027887145.1 of Ammospiza caudacuta. Classification (NCBI taxonomy): domain Eukaryota; kingdom Metazoa; phylum Chordata; class Aves; order Passeriformes; family Passerellidae; genus Ammospiza; species Ammospiza caudacuta. The sequence continues at coordinate 55,466,114 of NC_080593.1, read as the reverse complement.
TCTGGGACAAATTCAACAGTAACAACCCTGCCATCACACAGATTAGCAAGAAAATATGACAAATTTGGAGGTCAATGTGACAGTTCCATGGTACACTCTCTGATTTCTAGCAAGTTGCTATACCATCACTATTAAAACAAAGTCACACACTCTTAGACCAACCAGGTGGTACTAGTAAGATGGAAAACATCTTGGGATGTTTTGAAAAGATGGAAAACATCTTGGGATGTTTTCCAAAATGAAGACAGCAACTGTTGTGCCCCAACTGTGAGACTTTTTTGGTATAGTCTCCTCCATCAAAAATAAAAAGTCTAAGCTCAGTCATAACTCAACTTTCAGAGAAAAGCAGAACCTCTGGAAAAAAATTAAGAGTACATTATGGTTCCCTGGCCTCCTTCTGAGTGCCTAGAGACCTGCATGTCCCAGGTGAAAGCAAGCCATGCTTCTGTCCTCAGCAATATCACAAACAAAACTGTGACCAGCCTGGTTGGGCTGGTCGCAAAGCACATAAAATCAGTTGAGATATTAATTGCCCTGCCTTCCCTGACATATGATAAATCAGCCCACACATCTCAGTGAAATACATTACACAAACTACTCTGACAACTATTTCATAGCAGCAGTTACATATAAGATATACTGCATTTATTTGATTCCCTAACTACAGTATGCCACTACCACTGCCACAAAAGGCTTTCTGAAAACCATCAGGATCCTGATGATGTCTACAAATATACTTGACTTCTAGTTTTAGTCAGTATTAGAGTTTATCTAAAAAAACATTAATTACAGCTTCCCTGAAGTCACACTCTTATTCTCAACTTAAAAATAAGCTGTTGATTTCATGCATTTGCCTCTTATGTTCAATCTCCCCATTTTATATAAAACAAACAGGATATCTGTGCTGTCTAGCAGCTCATTGAAAGTCATTCTTCATCTTCTCCCTTAAAAACTTATTTCCAAGGAAATACTGATGCACAAGCTCTGGAAAGGGTCAATGAAGACAACTGAAATAAAATGTTTAACAAATAATTGAACATAAAAGAGGAACTGAGGAGATTACCTGTACAATGAAAGGCTGGCTGTGTCTGTGACTGTTGCCCAGCAGCTCTCCAACCTGCAGTGTTCTTGCCTAGAGGAAACTGCTCTGCCCAAACTTCTGGCTTGCCCTGTTACTTTACTGAGGTGTCCACATGCACCCAGCCAGGTGTGACATCAAAGCATAGCTCTCCAAGCAAAAAGGCTCTCAAGGCTCTCTCTAATTTCTCGAATTACAAAACCTTTTTTTTTTTTTTTAAAGAAGTATTCATACCACTACAAAGAACTAAGAAAGTGCAGCCTATACTGCACATGCTTAAAAGCCTAAACCTAGCAGGTCCGACGTGTGGCCATGAGCAACACACTACAAAGCCACCGCATCTCCTTGTAAGTCCTAATTCATGCTGGCCATTGTCACGGGTACATTCTTCCCTCTATTATCATACTGAGCAAGTCACATTTAAAAATGACAACATTAAAACCCCAGCAGATGTAGGATAGGTACAACTATATATAAAGGCACACCCAGATTCCTGGGGACTAGCATGGCAGTTTCGTATTTACTCACTGGTTGAACAAGGAGTGTACTCTAAGATCAGCTCAAATTCCCTACTATTTTTAAGTAGCATGTGAATACTTGCATCTTGAGGAAGAGAATACACAACCAGGATCTCTCCTGCTCATCCGGTATCTATCTAGCAACATTTCTACCAGTTCATTCTAGAAATGAGGTCCCACCCTAGCAGAACCTGAGTAAAATACACAGAAACTGTTCTTCACCTCAAACAGTTTACTATCCTGAGAATCATTATGTTCTGAATGTGCTGAAGCTGAGAAGGGAAAAAGAATTCACATTTAATTTAGCTAATGTTGTGGTTTAATGAAAGTCTGGTTTTCAGCTGGGGGGAGGCGGGGGCAAAGGTGGTTCCCTGTGGGGACCTGCTGGAGCTAGTGAACTGGCTGGTTTTGAAGGGCCAGTCAGCTGGCTTAATTTGGGCATTGAGGCCTGGTTGGACCACTTGAAGGAGTTAAGCACACTCCTGTAGAAAAGCACATTTTAAAAAGTAGGAAGCCTGGGAAAACTCCTGGCTTCTGGCTTTTGAACAGGCTGGACTGGGCCGGGTGTGCATGGCGGTGCTAGGCTGCCCTGGCCCTGCCCAGCCAGGTTGGCACGCAGCTCGGTTGGGATTTCTGCCACTGCCAGGCCATGCCACCGGCACTATCCCAGCACCACAGGCAACTGTGTGGCCAGGATCGCGCCAGGAGTGGCCCCACGGCGAGGATCCATGTGGCCAAGGCAGTGCCACACGGCTGCGGCTATTTCTGCATGTCTCCCAAATTAATTTTGTTTATTCTGGGACCCGCACCGGGAGTGGCGCCACGGTCAGCACTGAGGGCAGCCCCGAGGCAAAGCGTGGTTGGGGCTGGGAGTGGCCACCGCCATCCTGGTCTGGGTGTGGCCATGTGGCTGAAATCAGTGCAACTGCGGCGGCACCGTGCGGCAGCGGCCGTCTCAGCATGACTCACAACGGGCTTGGCATGCCTAGCCACTTTTAGCCCGCTGTGCTGCAGACAGAAGGACAAAAGGACAGGCAGCGGTTTTTTTCCTTTCGTTCCGGTGCCTTGCACGAAAGGCACAGGGGTGGTGCCGGCAGCCAGCGTGGTCTGTGCAGTGCCAGCAGAGACCACATGAACAGCAGCAAGAGACACAGTGATTCCTCAATTGCGGAGCCTGGACAAAATCAGCCTTTAAACATTTTCAAAACTCTATACTGTTTTAATTGATAAAGCTTGAGAACAAATGAACCCACGAACACTAACTTTCTCCTTAGTCAGGAAAAGGAAAGGGTGAAGACATGTAGAGAAAACAGGAACCCTGAGGTCACTAAAGAAGGAGTCAGATTCTAGATGGGAGGGGCAGAACTGAGGAGATGCCTCAGTCTTGGGCTGAAATTCTCTTGTAAACCATGGTGGTGGACTATGATACATCAAACTCTTGTTTCCTTGTAACTTATGAAAATGCATTCAGGGGATGTAGTGTTTTAACCACAGCCATGAACAGAGGCACCAGTGCTAAAGTGAGCAGATGTGGAAGTGATTTTGATTCAATGAGAAATGTGAGCATAGAGAGATGGGAAACCTTGCCCCAGTGATAGTAATAGAAAACCCTCTGTTCCCAGAGACGGATGAAGAGAACTTTTACTTTATGCTAGAACAGCTCATCCTTAAAATAGCACCCCAGTAAGCTGACATGGCTCATGGCAAGGTATGGCAAGGACTTTTCATGCTGTGAGCACATTTTCCTTTCCTGGGCAGCTGATTAGCTGTAACATGGAAGCCACGAGAGACCTGTTTCTTGTGGAAAAGTCTTTATAGCACAACAAGAGGAACTCTTCTCCCTAAGGAGACTGAAGAAAGACTATTCTAGAAGTGACAAACTGACTTAAAGTCCCGATTTTTGTCTTCTTACATTGTCAGTGGGAAAGAAAAGAAGGTGGGGGAAGAGGAAAAGTTTTCTGAAGGTTTTATTCTGATTTTTCTTATTTTTTTCTTTCAATTCTGTTAATAAAGTTTTTTCCTTATACTCTTTAAAGTTTGTGCCTCTTTTGCCCTCCTTCTCCAAATGCTTATCTCACAGCAAGAAAATGAGTAAATATACTCAAGTAAATGCACCGGCGCTTAGCTAGCACTAGACCCACTGCAGCTAGACACTTCCTGTACTGAATATTTGGTTGGATCAGATTTAATTAAGTAACAACACTGGAATCCAGGGGCTGAAGTGTGGTGTGCTTTAAATAACATGCAGATAACACTCACTGCAGGGCTTCAAGGTCAGGACAGTTTCCTTTAATGTGAAAACACATTTCAGGGAAGTAGCAGGTAGAAGCTCAGCCTAATTACAACTTTCCTTACCATAAAGGAAGACCCTAACTTTTCCCCTCACCCTCTCTCCGTTTTCTTTTCTTATCTTTCCCCTCTTATTTATCTACTGTTCTAAAAGGGCCATGTAACTGACTATACACTCTGCTGTTCATTCCTTTTCCTTTAAGCAAAGTTAAACACTTACAGAAATGCTGGACATGCAAGCTGTCCTGACGCAATCAGGCAAAGGTGTCTCAGCCACAGGCATGCAGACCTGGTTTGGCAGCAACATCCAGGATGTCTCCACACACATGTGGGGGACATGGTCAGCCCCCACAGCCACACAGGCCTTCATCTCCATTTTGAAAAGTCACCTGCTAAATCAAAGTGACTTTCAACTAATTAGAAAACAGCTAATATTTGCCTAATGGCCACCAGGTAACCTGGTCTGCTCTGAAAGTTGCAACCAAGAGATGCAAGCCATGTGTCACAGCAGATTCCTGCACTACACTTAGCTCCATTACCATCCATTGCTGTTCCATGATGTGCTAGCACAGCCATAAAATAATATGTAATTACCATAAGCTTAAATATTTCTTCTCTGATATGTCATGTGGCAACTGCAGGAAATAATGGCTGCCACTGTTCTACAACAAAAGAAATCTCCAGGGATGTACTTCCTTTAAGTCAATCAATGTGCCTTTGAAATTACTCTAGTGCATACAGAGTAATGTTAACAAATAAGTGTTAACAGAGGAAGACTAGAATCAGTGTAAATGAAAGCCTGAGAAAGAAAATAAAAGGTAGCAACTGCTAGAGCATGGATAGACACAATGTAGAAGAACATGCAACTTACTGCTTACTTCTGTTCTATCACTTCTAATTTTCCATATAATGAACATACACAACCATTACTTCTGTTCTATCATTTCTAATTTTCCATGTAATGAATATACACAACCAAAGAGAGTTTGAAAATCCCACACTGGTAGTGCTGTTGAGAACCAGCATCTATGAACAGTTACACCATTGCTTGGTCTGGATATTCCTCACATAGTTGACAGGCTGCTAGGCTTCTGCTCATATTGATGGCCATAACAAAGCTGTAATGACTTCACAAAAGAGCTGTTTTTTCTTGAAACAGCAAATGAAAAATAAGTTTCTTAATTTAACAAACCCTACAGAGGGAAAAAGAAGTATCTTCCATAGCACACATAGAAGGACAATAGGATTTATGCAAGAGTTTCAATTACAAAAATCAAACCAAACCAAACTTCTCAGTATTCATTCCAGTTTACAGAGGCTGAAATACTCATTTCAGGGGAAAGAGCCACATACCACATGGCAGAATAAATAAATTTTAGTACAGATCACAGAAAGAGGTACTATGAATAGCAGAACAAGAAGCTGGATGGATTTATAGATAATGTTTATAAAAAAGTTTGAAATACTATGTTGCCAATAAATATCAGCCTAGGCAGTGAAATAATACATGAAAAAAATCCCTGGTATTTTTAATCTAAATTAACAATGTTTAATCCTTAGAACACTAGAGGATGCTTGATAACCATTTTAACTCTTATCTCTATAAACAGATCTACACATTTTCTGGCATATGTATATAAGTTCATAAAATTACAAATATCATATATATTGCACATAAGACTAAGGCATGGTTCAATATGAGATGATCCAAACACATTCTCTTGCAGATGCATCTTCTAACAGTCATGTCTGAATGAGTTTAACATCCTCTAACCTTTGCTAGAAAGGCAGCCCAATCTTTGATTGGCACTATTAGCACCATTTGACACTCAAACAAGAAGAAAAAACCATTACTTAAAACAAAGCACCCACTTTCATGCATTGACCTTAACTTTATCCAAAACAATGTCTTATTTACATATTATCATTTAAGAAAATCTAGAAGCAGTTAAAACTTCAGCCTAAAGAAATATATATAAATATATGTGTGTGTGTGTGTGTGTGAAAAAACACCCCAAACATTTAACTTTTTCAAAATGTGAATTTGGGTAGTGGTTACCAGATTTTAGTTTTTAAAAAAACAATGACTCTATAATCCCCTTTGAATTCTTTATTAAGGTTACTTAAGGGAAAAATATTATTTAGTCCATGCAATGTTGTATAGCTGTGTCAGTTTGTTCCACTGCACTTAGGTCACACTTGACAAAGTACAGTTCATAACTAGTTTCTTTCGTGGAAAGGGAAAATAACAAAACCAAAAAATGTGAAAAATAACTTATCTGTGAGGACAAGAGAACTGTAGGAGAGCACAGTAATACTTGCTGTCAAAGTAATAGATGACTGCAGTGAAGTTCCCAAAGCCTAAGACAACAGACAGCTTACACAGAAAATTGAAACTCAAATCTATGTTTTACACTGCTGTAATGATAGCAATTGCAAAATCCCACAAATCCTCAGCCAACTATGAGAGGAACAGGCTTTTTCAGAGCCAAACATACTCATGTCAAGTCCAGTTGAGGTTGCTGCTCTCACAGCCTGAAGGATGCCTTTCTGCTACACAACAGGAGAGAGAAGGACTTACATTGGAAACACTTACAAAGAATATTGATCTTTAAAACAAATTTGATGCATTTGATGTTTGATAAAAGGACAAAGTTTAACTCCTTTCCTCTAAACCTCCCAGAAGCTAGTAATGATAAATAAGCATAAAACTTCAAGTTTTGTCAGACACGAGGCAGTGGGAAATAAAGATGCAACTCTTGGTACTTAACTATAAAATCAAACTGTGTCCCTTTAAACCTTAAATAACAACTAAAAAATTAAAAATCCTATCCCCTGTGTTCAGACGTGAGGAACTTAGACTGCTGTGGAATAATGAAACAAAGAGAACTTGTAATAAGAGAACAAAGAATGCAATTCAGTCAAGGCAGGAGAGATGTAACAAAGTTCCTAAAATGTAAGTAGCAGAAGTACAGTGGTTTGCAGAAGAAATTGTTACACAAGTACTTGTTTTAGGGGAAAAAGGCTGATGTTACTGTTAGGAACTTGATCATGTTTACCATTGGTTAGCAGACATATGAACAGATACACTATTGGCTATCCAGGTTCACACTATTCTAACCTGATAGTGAAAATATTTTAAAAGCTATATACACTTTTATTAAATGTTTCTGGTTATACCACAACTGGGGACCATGCTTCATTCATATGTTGCAGCTGCTGCCCTTCAAATACTTGTTAAAAATTATATTCATGGAGGACTGATCACCCTGAACTATCCTGGCAAACTAACATACATGATAGGTGTTAGTTATTGATAAGGTGTCATAGTAGCTAAAGGTTAAATTTATGCATACTTGTGTATCACTTCAGAGGATCACATCTTACATGCCAAAAACATCAGACAGGAATCATTTAAAAGAACAAAAAACCATAATTTTCCATCATGGTGGACTTCTCTGATGGAATGACTGCAAAGACCAACCAATGTCATCTATCTAGACATCTGTAAAGCCTTTGACATGGTCTCTCGTGACATCCTTATCTCCAGATTGGAAAGACACAGGTTTAAAGGGTGGACTGTTCAGTGGACAAGGAAATGGCTGGACGGACACAGCGCAACAGTTGATAAAGCTGAGTGGTGCAGTTGGCACAAGGAAGGGATGCCATGCAGGGGCACCTGGACAAACCTGAAAAGTGGGCCCATAAAAACCTCATGAGATTTAACAAGTCCAAGTGCAAAGTCCTACAATGTTAGTCAGGAGCAACTTCAATGAGTCCAGGAGAACACTGGGAGAAGAAATCATTGAGAACAGTCCTCTGGAGAACGATTTGGAGGTGCTGGTGAATGAAAAGCTGGTCATGACCTGGCAATGTGCACTCACAGCCCAGAAGGCCAATGGTATCCTAGGCTGTAGTAAAAGAGGATTTGCAACAGGTCAAGATAGGTCATTGTCCCCTTCTACTCTCTCATGAGACCCCACCTGCAGTGCAGTGCCCAGGTCTGGAGTCCTCAGCACAAGAAAAAACATGAATCTCTTGGAGTGGGTCCAGAGGAGGCCACAAAGATGCTCAGTGGGCTGGAGCAGCTCTGCTATGAAGGCAGGCTGAGAGTTGGGGTTGTTCATCTGGAGAAATAAAGGTTGCCAGACGACCTCATTGCAGCCTTTGAGAACACGGTTTTACACAGGCAGATAGTGCCAGGACAAAGGGGATTGGTTCTAAACTGAAAGAGGAGAAATTTAGATTAGCTGTTAGGAAGAAACTCTTTATTGTGGGCATGGTGAGACACTGGAACAGGTTGCCCAGAAAAGTTGTAAATGCCCCATTCCTAAACCAGGCTGGAGAGGGCTCTGAGCAACCTGGTGCAGTGGAACCTATCGCTGCCCATGGCAACTAGATGATCTTTAAGGTCCCTTCAAACCCAAACCAGACTGTAATTCTGTGATCATTGAGAACTTTTACAAATCAAGCTTCTCTATTTGCTACATTCTCGTGCTAGCTTTTCAGCCCACCATATATCTGTTTTGCAGGTTGTGACCCCTTGGAAACTTCAATGTCTCCACTGACTAACAGTTTAATGTACTTGAATAGTTGTTCTTATGAGAGTGATTTCAGCCTGGAAATATCTCAGTTAACAATGTCTCCAACAGGAGTATGAACAAAACTGGCGTGTCCTTTAAAAGAAAAATCATACCAAAGTTGTTCCAAAATTATACAATAAATAAACTTTATTTCATCTCAGCTCTATTCATATTCGTGCTGTCAACAGTCACAGATCAGTGTATGATACAGTTATAGTTATGTAGTAACTATTTACAATTTACAGGAACACACCTTTTCTTTAGAAAATATAAGTACAAAAGCTAGGAGTAAACAAACGAGGTACTGCAATTTGGATTTATTGTAGGCAAAAGCATATAGAAGTGACTTTCTAGCAAACAATCAAGATCAAATCAGGAGAAAATAGTCAACAAGAGTGTCTAGTTCGTCAGAAAAATCACCTCAATTGCTATCCATCCAAAATGTATTGCACAATTCAATCAAAAATTAAAAAAAATAAATAGAAGAAACAAATCATTTATTTCAACTTTAGTAAACACTCAGTAAAACTTGTATAGAGATACAGTAGCAGGCAATTCTTTCCTATGATAAAGTCTTTTCTCTCCTTTAAAAAAATAACCTTTAACACAAAATAGAAGACAGTATTCAATAGAAGAGAAATAACCAAATAACCCCTGATTAGCATTTCTGCCAAGGCAGTAGATTATATTCACAGTCCAAAGGTGGTGGTGAGTTTTGGTTCTTGCTGTTCTGTTTGTGACCTTGAATAATAGCTTTTCTTCTTGTCCCTTCTCAAGAGGCAGCAGAGATATAAACTTATTTTTAAGCAGCAATGTCATGAGACATTCTCATCACAAAATCTTCAAGATGGTCGTAGCCACAACTAGAAGAAATGAAATCAAATGTTACATTATTGAGAACAACTTAGAAGCTCTTAATATTAAAATAATTGCATTGTTTATTAATATAATCAGAAGAAGGAAGAGTTTCAATAAGTCAAACCGCCAAACTATTTGAGCAAGCAATTCCATTCCGATACTTGCAAAACAGTTGAGAAACTGATGAAAACAAAACAAGGTGTAGCAAAATGGTCAGCAGTCTCACTGGAAATAGTCTACCACATCACTGCACAGTAATCCAAACAAAAAAAAAATTTGGACTCTTTTGCATAAGGCTTATCATCAAAACTGAAATGATGATGCAGAATTTTGGACCCAGCACACAGCCTCCTCTACAACTGCCTTCACAATGAAGTCAGCATCCCCCCTAATTTCTAAGTTATATACATGCAAGAGTATGTGGCAAAAATACTTGAGATTAAGTTGGCAACTACAATCTAATAATGAAGTATGAACAGTTTACATATACATTAGCTGATATTATGAAAGTGTAACCAATAATTTCTGACAGTAAATTCAGTATCAACAAGTCTTTCTGTGATATGTTTCAAAGGCAGCTCAGAACGCCTGCATTTTTTTACACAGACAGCAGGACGAGAATGTAAGTTTCAAACATATCTTCTGAAACCTATTCTGCTATAGTGTTGTAAATAGCTTTGTTCCATCAGTATCTACAATTCAATTCTTTTCAACAAAGGGATAGAGATAACAGTTGCTGATTTTGTCAGAACTGATGAAGGATGTTGGCAAACAGTCCAAGCTCTACTACATTTTAAGTGCAATAAAGTACATTCACTATTTTATTCAAAGATGGAAAAAACACAAAGTAGAAACCGTGACTATTAGAGAAACTATTTTTTTTCCTTTTAAAGAGGTATTATTTTGTGTTGAAGGCTGTGTTCACATGACAGCAGGAGAGGAAGATAACCTGTCAACTGTAATGTGGTAAATGGTAAATGGCAATGGCAGTAGCCTAAGTTAATTAATTTTGCTCTGACAGTGATGGAGGCCAACAAATGCATTTCATCCAAGAGACAGCAACTGCTTCACATATACTGAATCAACTCCTGGCAACTGTGCAAAGCTTTCCAGTTGCAAAGGAGGGAAAAAAAATTGAACTGACCATATTCTATAGAATTCATCTGCAGATTTTAAGTATCATACACCACTAGGGATTCAAATAATAATCTTTATCAGCCACTGCAGGAAGTTTTTTCCTGTGTTGTTCCATAGTTCAGTCCTCTCTCAACCAGCTTTTGCATGTGTGTTGCTTGTTTAGCTAGGCTAGTCTGATGCAACTTGCATATTCAGGCCTATGTCAGCTCTTCCATTCTTGTAATGCTACAACTAACACTGGAGATTCATAATTGAAGTAGCGTAACAAAACTCGAAGAAAGAAACAAACTAAGAGCATAAAGCTCCCCTAATTGTTCTCCGCCATCTCTCTGCTTTAGCGTCTCTTGATATCAAACCAAAGCTGTGATTCAGAAAGGTACTAATGTTTAAACCCAATTATATCCTAATCCCTCTGCAGAGAATATTCATCTTTTTAAAGATAATGCATTTTCATATTTACAAGATGTAATAATTCATTTCAAGCAGTACAGTATGTCTCCCACAAATCTGATTTGTTTGCCTATTCAAAAAAGGAACTAAAAAAATGAATAAATATAAAACAAAGGCAAGTGCAATAAAATTCAATATTACATATTAATTTATTTAAAATCTGATTTTATTTCTACTACTAAGATTTTTGTGGCTCAATCAACATTTGAAATTGTACTTAGGATTAGGATCACTCAAAAATATCGGTTTTGAATCAGTATTTACCATTTTCAAACTCAGCTTTGTAAAACAAGACATGATTAGGAGGAAAACAAAAATTATCATACGCATATACAACCAAAATTTGTTCTTTAATGAAGGAAAGCAGGCAAGAAAAAAAAAGCAGAAGAACCTTTAATTGCATAATACAGATTTCATTTTACATAAAACAAGAATGTATTATACTTCACTCACCCACACGCTAGCTAAGCACAGACTGGTGGCATATTCAAAAGATACCACTGCGAGGTGAGGCAAACTACAAAGCCAGGAAGAAAAAAGCTTATTGGACTATTTGACTGATAGTGTTATGTAGTGTTAACAAGTAAGAACTCTGTGGACATCTATGGATGAGATTGCTGCAGTTAGATCACAACACCAACACAGTAAAAGCCAGATTACTGAAGATTACATTGATCTAGCATATATTTATTAACCAGGAACTGCTACAAGTTTTCAGAAACTTGTTAAATATATGCTCACTAAGAGGGTATAAAATTACTCACAGATACTTTAGTACCACACACTTACTCTAGTAGCACAGTAAGTTAATAATTTACACATCAAAATTACTTACAGGTGCTTTAGCAATAAACTAAAAGCTCTAAGTTAAAATGCACATTTATGCTGTAGTTCAGAACTTAATTGCTCCTGAGAGCTAAACACTGGATATTTTCATATACCAGTATCAGTCCAATATTAAGTATGGAGAAACACTAGTGGCATGTCAGTCAATAAATAAAAACTAAAAGAAACCAAGCATATTTCTTGATAGTATAATTTATAAAGACATCTCTAACTTTTTAGTTCTAAACAGAATTATGGAAGACTCATCCCCAGAATAATTTGTGCTTCAGCAAACAAACATATAACGTTGAAGGTAAAGGAAAAAATACTTCTTCCTTCATAATATGCCCTAATATTCGAGTTTCCATTAGATGTATAACTCAGTCTCTTTGTGGATTTGGAAAAGAGAGAATTCATAGGCCACATATGAGCCAAGAAGGGACTGCTATGTGAAACCCAAGAGCTCTTTAAACAAAAATATAATTAACAAATCAAAGCACTTGTACCGTACAAAAAAATCTCACTGTGTGTTTTAGACAAAATTTAATACCAAGGATGAAAATTTGTTGGATGAATTCAAGTTAAATTTTTATTTTGTATCAGAAGTTGTAAATGTCTGTTGTAGAAAGAACAGGTTTAAATATCAAAAAGCTGAAGTGGCTGCAAAACAAGGCCCATCTCTCTTTTCTCAAAATCTTTCCTAAATATTACTCTGGCTTAACAAAACAAAACAAAACAAAACAAAACAAAACAAAACAAAACAAAACAAAACAAAAAAAAATTAAACAGTCTCAGCTTTCTATTTTAATGTCAGAGAGAGAAAATAATGCTTTGAATACATGATACTTACTGGAGCTGCAGTATAATCAATATTTTTTATCCTCTAAAAGTATTTAAAATATTTAAGATTGCAAGGCCCTCAAACATATAAGTGTACAGGAAAATGTTAAAGTATTTAATATTTTCCTCAAATGTGATACTTCAAGATGAAAGTACAGACTTTTAAAAAACTTTTAGTGAATCAACAGGACTTTAATGTATCTAGAAATGAAATGAAATTATTAATATTCTTATTTTATTCTGTATTTGCAAGTACGAAATAAATATATATGCAAGGTCAGTGAGAGAAACAGAATGCAATTCTTCCTCTCATTTTAATTCCTAAATATTTCACTAACCCACAAAGAGAGGGTTCACAGTGTTGATTCCAAATACAATGTAGAGGAGACTATTACTGCTGTTTTTATTTTAATTAAAAGTAGCTCCTATACATAAAACAGTAAAAGTAATACCAAAGAAATGCTTATGCTTAAATAATTTTACCTCCTTGTCTGTTTCTCAAAGCCAATTTCACCTTTCTAGTAAATAGGTTAACTACTAAATACTAAGCAAATGTCAAAAAAAACGGGAAAAAAACCAACACCAAACTGTTTATGACTCTTATTTTTGACCTGTCCTGACCCAGAGAAAACTAACATATTTTCGTGTTTTTTCAATACAAAAATAAAGCAGGATCACACAAAAATCCCCAAAACCTAATCAAAACCCCAAGCTTGTTAGGATACCCACTTAAGATAAAATTGTACACTTCGTACTTCAAACACATATCTCAGGTGATTGAGATAATCGACTTTCTATTCTACAAGAAAAATGCCTGTCGTTTTTGCCAGAAATTTCATCTCAGGGCTGATAATGTTTCTTGATATATTTTTCATAAAAACTGGTATGACTCCACAAAAACTTCTCAATTTAGGAAGCATTAATTTTAATATATTACACTTACTTATATAGATATATATATATATTTGATATGTCAGATTACTTTTTTAATTTAGAAAATTCATCCACAGATTAGTAGTGATGCTTAAACTTGCTTTGGTCCTATTGTATCCATCGCTATTAGAAATATGTCTTAACTGAGGAAAAATACTAGTAAAGAAAACATGCTTGCTTTTTTTCTCAATCTTGCTATAAATTCAAACCTAGAGTTGGAATTTGATATTCCACTGAAGAAAAGTAAAGGAAGGAGAAAAGGAGTCCACTTGAATGTGGACACAAAGAAAAGAAGACATAAAAATTTTCTAATTCCTTATTCTTGAAACCTACTCCTCTTGCATAAAATTGAATTACTTCCGTAACTTACCACTGGTCGAGCATCTTCTCGTTCTAGTATCTTCTGAGTCTGATCTGCTGGGAACTTCAGCACTGTTGTTATAACCTTGGCCATTGTCTAAAGAGATATAGGTTATCCATACATAATTCCACATCCACAAAGATGTATCCGTAATATTTTAAAATTAATTTAATTTAGTAATACTGGATACTATTTTATTAATGTCAATGGAAAACAGTGAAATCAGTAAGATATAACTATTTGTTTCACATTGTATATGCATGATGTGAATTATATGAAAACAATTTTTGCACATTGTCACAAACTTCAGCTACTGTAGTGTGATTTAAGTTCTATGGCATCCGTGCTCAAACAATAGAGTCCATTGATAAAACAGCATACTAGATAAAGTGCCTGCCTAGAAAAAGCAATCTGTCAATCTTGTTGCAGATATCCTGCCAAGCAAGAGGCAAATAATAAAGTTGAATTGGAGGGCAAGACAGTAAAACCTCTCAGCAAATACACATACACACCTTGGTAAAGCAGTTTACAAAGAATGTGGTTAATTACCCACAATAACAGTCACTAATTCCTGACTCTTAGATCCACATTAACCTCCACATTTCTCTTATGTCTCCAATACTGTAGACAAACCAGTGCATTCATTAATGTCTTGATTGCATTCCAGTATCATTTACTAAGATGCATAACTGGCAATACATCCTAGATAATTTGCACAGATTCATTTGAACTCTGTTCAAAAAAGAGGAAGCATGTCCAGAGATATAACAATTCCACTACTAAATGACCTTTGAGACAAGGGATAGATATTTGCACTAGTAAAGGAGATCATGCACAGAGAAGGGCCACCAAAATGACCTTACAAGGCAGAGTTAGATTAAAAAAATGTCTCTTCTTGTCCAGGAACAAAAAAGTTGAGAGAAAGGAACATCTGTACTGAGAAGATAAATTTACAGATCTTTTAACTTAAGAACTGTGTTGGGGGCAGTGGTGGAAAGCACAGTAATGCTTTACAAGCATACTTTAAAAAGTTCATGGTTTTCCAGTTCATGTAGCAGGATGAAACCAGTTCTTAAGACTTATCCATAATGATTATGTGAGATAATCCTGAAGAGAGCAAACACTAAGCTCAGTGTCCTCCAGAAACACATCTAATGAATGAAAGGAAACCAGCATATGAAATCAAGAAGTCTAATGTCCAGCTTTTCACTACTTTTAAGAGTGAATTAATAACATCTAAGGTATACAGATTCGGGAATACTATGAAACATCTTTAAGCAACTACTGAAGAGGTATTTCACCATCTTCAGCTGGTAACACAGCTACTAACAAATTGTTATTTAATCCAACTGTAAGTTACCATGTCTGTGTCAAGACTACATCAAAAGATCATTTTTGCTTATATTCTGCATACCAGCTTTCATTTTACATAAAGTTTGACTGACAAACAGACTTTTACTGATAAACTGTATCTACCCATAATGGTTTTTGTCTTGATAGGTACAGTGGTGAGAGATGTGAAAACTCCCTCCACCTACCACTCATCTTGGCAGGCTGATGAAGTCTTGAAGTTATGACTCATGTCTCTTTGGGAAAAAAATGTGAAAGCCTATTGAATACTTTATTGTCAGAAATTAACAGCATATAACAAATCAAAAATACATGATAGTTCACATCATACACCAAGATCACCTGTCAGGATATACAAATTTCCATACCTTTGTCTCACGACCCATCATATATTCAAAGAGCACTTTCCTCAAGTATTCAAACTCAGTGGGTTCCTCAAATAGGGAAACGTCAGTATGGTGAAGGTTTCCATCTGTGTAAACGAAAAGAGAGTATTTATTCTGAGAGTCATTCATCCGAATCCAAGTTTCACTAATGGCACAAAACCAAACAAGAACAAATGCTGTATTCTGCACCTTAGATGGAGTAACTGCAGCCCTTCAGAAAAGCATTTGGGGGTGCTGGATGGCAGGAGGTGCAACAGGAGTCACCAGTGTGTGTGCCCTTGGCAGCCAAGAGGGCAAACCTCATCCTGGAGTGCATCAAACACAGCATCATCAGTTGGTCAAAAGAAGTGATTATCCCATCCTATTTAGCATTGGTGCAGCCTCACCTTGAGTACTGTGTGCTGTTCAGGGCCCCACCATTTAAAAAGAATGGGAAGGTACATGAACACACCCAGAGGGTACCTCTGGATAAGGTGCTGACAGGCATGTCCTCTGAGAAGCAGCTGAGGAGACTGGGTTTGTCTAATTTGGAGAGATGGAGGCTAAGGGGTGACCTCAGTGCTCTCTACAGCTTCCTGAGGAGACGTTGGTAGGCAGGTACTGCCTTCTCCTCTCCCTGGTACCCAGTGCCAGGACACATGGAAAATGGTTCATCTATCATGGGGAGCTCAGACTTGATGAGAGGAAACATTTCTTTACCAAAAGAGTGTCAAACTCTGCAACAGACCTCTTGGAGAGGTGGTTGATGCTTGTTTATCAGTGTCAAAGAAGCATTTGGACAGTGCCCTTAAAGACATATTTTACCTTTTCATCAGCCCTGAAGTTGTCACATAGCTGGATTATGAAACTGACGTTGGTCCCTTCTAGATGAAGTGTGTTTCCTGCTCCTCTCCCTATCAGTACATGCTGAGGAAATCCTTGATCACATTTCTTCCCAGCCCTGCACTAGCAGAAGGCACTAAATACCCACAACCATGTCCCATCATTGGCTCAGTCACCTTGAGGGAAGGAGGCATGGACCTTCTGAGGGGATGAAAGATGCAGATCATCCTGAGATAATTTGACCATTTGCACAAATTTGCAAAAAGCAAATGTGACGTGATTTTTGAAAGTCCTCTGAGTTCATCCAGCTAAGATGGGCCTGCACAGAATGGCAAAACCCCACATCTCTAACATTAGCAAGGCTCAATGCTTGAGCCCTCTGTCTCATGCAGTACATACTCCTCAACTAAACAGCTGCAAATCTTTTGGAGGTAAGCAATACCTGTTCATTTACCTGTGCATTTTTCTTAATTAATTTTACATTAAAAGAGTCTGAGAGGAACAGTATACCACCAGAGAGAAGGTCCATAAGCCCATACTCTATCTCCAAAGTGTCCAACCACCACTGTCTAAAGGACAGCACAGGAACAGCACAAGTCTACTTCTGCCTGGGTTCTGGGGCTGCTCACAGGCCTTGGGTGTCTGGGACCAGCCTCCTGGACCCCCACCATCTCCTGCCAAGGGCCCAAGGGATGTGTCCCAGCTCAGCCTGGGACCTTCTGTCCCCACCTGTGCCCTGCTGTATGTGTGCCCATCTCTGCCCCTGTCTACTGGACGCTCTTGGGTCATGTACTGAAGAGAGCTTAAGAACTCTGATACAGAGCTCTTTTAATTGGATGACATAAAAAAGAAAACATCAAACAAAAAGTTTGACCAAAAAAATTTGGTCATCTGAAATCACACGCCAACTCTACTATAATAGACAAGAGAAAACAAGGATGTCATAAGTGCATTATGCAAGTGTTTTAAAAAAAAAAAAGTTTTATTTCCTAGACCAAACTGTATCTTTCTAACAAACAAACAACTTATTTGTGATGAAAACTTACCTCTATATGGTGTTCGAGCTGATGTGACATACATATTTTTCTCATAATGTTTCAGCCGGTCTTCCAGTACATGAATCTGAACAGAAAACAGTTGACATGATAAACAGTTTTAAACCTAAACAGCAGCTAAAATAAGCATAACTGAAACAGTTTCCAGCTACATATCATCTCTTATAAAAGCAAAATACATTTGCTTTTTAAGGAAGGAAAACATTAAAAACTGTGTTATTAAAGACTGTCCCAATGTTGTACATCTGCATATACACATAAAAATATATATAGCAGATGCTATGCATATATTATATATTTATGTATTCATTTTATATATAAGCATATATATCTTTTTTATAGATAAAAAGGCTTACAACAAAAATTATACTTAAACACCAAAAAAGGTTTAGTTTTGAAAAAAAAAATTCAAGAATTTCATAAAGTGCACTGTTCCCTTTTTCACTGTGCAATTCTTAGCATGTGGTGTTTTTATTCTCAGGGGATAGAGGAATACTTTGAAAAGTACACAGATCTTCGGAGAGCAAGTATGAGTGAAAACTATTTTTTTGTGTATTATATTCATAGTACCTTGTATGGAGATGTACCACATCATCACTTGAAAAGAACAAACCTTTTAATAATGCAAACCCCAAAGTATCAAACAAGAATACTTCTTACTCATTCAACGTGACCCTTACCTGCTCTTTCAACTCCTGCTCCTTCAGTTTTGAATCATTGACTAGTGTTGTCTTCTGTGCAAGTTGTGCCTGAAAAGACAGTCATGTCTGGAAATTGCTGCAAATACATCATAGGTTTTGCAATAAACCTATTTTTCCTTTTAACACACACAAACTTATAAGCAGTATTTCAGCTTTAAAACTGCTCTGCAACCAAAGTATTAGAGAGAAAAATCAATAACATGTAAAACATACCTTTAGTTCTGTTATTGTGACCTATAACAAAAATAAAAATTTAGATTAAAATGTATGAAAAATACTAACTATATCAAGCACTGGAGAAAGAAATATCAATAATTGAGTTCTTATACAGTGTATTAATTGAGGATGACAAAAATTGAAATTACCCAATAATAACAACTAGTCTTATAAATAGTTTAACTTATTTCTATTGACAATACATAAAGCTGATATTTAAATTATCTCATTTGATTCTGTAAGACAATCATCATAAATGTAACTTAAAGAACCTAATGTTTCCAAATCTTTATGAAATATATATTGGATATGAGTAATAATTGAATGAGTATGAAATACATCACAGGATGCCCTAACTACAATTAATACTATTCAGAATATTTTATGTCTTTCCTTAAGTCACATGTGGAAATGTGAACATAAGCAATTGCGTGGAAAAGGAGATTTATTCCCTGTCTCAGGCTGATAAAAATCTGTGGGGTCTCCTACAGACAGAAAATAGGGGAAAATCATTCCTCTAAGGATCTCAAACCTCTAAGTTAAATTCTTGCTTCTGAAAACCTCAATCAGACATTTATTTTCTGATATGGATACAGATTTTCTGACATTTTTACCTCCAAACATTAATACTTAAGGTTGTTAGTATTTGTCAATTTTTTATAACAATCAGACAAGTCCTGTTCCATTATCTAGGGTAGACTTCATGTCAAAGTGGATATGTTATATGTAATGTTTGGTCTAGGCTGACAACAAGCAGCACAGAAAATTTTATGAAAAACTTCTGTAATTTGGGAGTCTCTGATTTTAGACAAAATATGTTGCCCACAAAAAGTTGTATCCAGCCAATGGAAGACTTCACACTGTTTGACTACTAGTGCTGAAGGGCAAAAGAAAAAACAAACCCAAAATGTTGCAAAGCAACAAAATAAAAAAGAAATCAAGTGAGACAAAAAATACAATGGTAAATATAATTAATTTGAATGCACTGTAAAATCCAGATGTGGATTTATACAGTTTTGTTCGGGTATGTTGACAAGTTCCACAGGCCCTGTCTAATTTTCTCATATAGCTCTGTAATGCTGCCTATATATGCTATTGTAGCTGTTGCAAATATGTACTATTGAACCAGGTTAAAGCAAAATTAGTTTCCTACAAACATACCAAGCACAGGCAAAACACAAACTGAGACAGGAATAAAAATTAAAAACAACTCAATTTCTAAGTAGGACAAAATAAAACTACTTGTCAACCCCAGAACAGATTGTGTCAGAATAAGAATTAAATCCTGAAATACTGATAAAACAGGAACTGAAAGCCCACTTACATTACTCTAAATATTTGAGCTTTGACTGGATCAGAAGATATACCAGGAATTATGTGCAAATTCCACAGCACAATCTATTAGACTAGTTCCATTGTTTTGAGATGAAATCACCATTGTTAATCGTATCAAGTAAGTAATTTACATTTAGTTTTGAAAAAAAACTATAGTTGAATATAGTTGAATCAGCTATGCAAAAGAAATCTGGTGAGCAATTTGCTAAATTTGAATTTAGTTGGAATTCTCAAAATTACTCAAAAAAGTCTGATGCCTGTATTCTAGAGAATAGAATTCTCGGGGAAAAAAACAAACAACAAACCTGCATTCTTATTCTGCAATTACTTTGAACCTGGATGCTTTAACTGTATCTAAGCCCCGGCGCTACTACACAACCTGCTCATCTTCCTCCACAAATGAAACCATCTTTATCCTTTAAAACTAAGCTGGTTATCAGTGATGGAGTTCTCTGAACTGATTTGTACCCACTTATACCCTGGAGAACTCCTTTGAGTCTGCCATGGAAATTCCAAGTAGAGAGCTGTGGATGACATTCCAGACACAGGCAAAATTAAATGTTCATATTCACTTTTAGAAATTTAGTATTGGCAATATTCAAATACTTTACAAGTCATTGCCCATCTGTCTGATACATTTCTGGGAACAACTGAAGAATCATAGAATGCTAACAGGTTAGAATGGACCTTGAAGATAATCTAGTCTCAACATTCCTTGCCATGGGCAGGGACACCTCCCAGTACACCAGGTTGCTCAAGGCCTTATAAAACCTGACATTGAACACTGTCAGGGTTGGGACATCCACAACATCCCTGCGTAACCTGTTCAGTCTCACCACCCTCAAAAATTCCTTCCTAACATCTACTCTAAATATCCCCTCTTTCAAGTTACACCCTTTATTCCTTGTTCTTTCACTACAGTTCCTGATAAAAAGTCCCTCTTCAGCTTCCCTGTAGGCTCCCTTCAGATACTAGAAGTTTGCCATGAGGTCTCCATGCAACCTTCTCTTCTCCAGGCTAAACAGTCTCAGCTTTCTCAGTCTGTGTTCACAGGGAAGGTGCTCCAGTCCTCTTACAAACTACATGGTCCTCCTCTGGACTTGCTCCAACGGTTCCATGTCCTTCTTATGCTGGCGACACTAGAATTGTTCACAGTACTCCAAGGGCCATGCTCCTTGTGATGCAGTCCAGGACTTGATTGGCTTTCTGAGCTGTGAGCACACACAGCAGGCTCATGTTGAGTTTTTCATCACCTGTCAGCCCCAGGCCTTTCTTACCAGGGTTGCTCTCAATCATTTCTCTGCCCAAGCCATTGGTGTGTCTGGGATTGCAGTGACCCAGGTGCAGGACCTTGTACCTTGCCATGTGGAACTTCATGAGGTTTGCTTGAGCCCACATCTCAAGCCTATTGAGATCGCTCAGAATGGTATTACCCTTTCCCTCCATTGCACCACCACAGAGCTTGGTGTTTTCAACAAATTTGCTGAGGGTGCACTCAGCACTGACAGGTTTCACTGTCCATCACTGACAAAGATACTGAATAGTATCACCCCCAGCTAATACTGACCCCATGACTGCATCCAACACAGCATCATCAGTCAAAAGAGGTGATTATCCTACTCTGTTTACCACTGATGCAACCTCTCCATGTAACTGGTCTCCATGTGGACAATGAGCCATTAACCCAAACTCTGTGTATGTGGCCATCCAGCCAGTTCTGTATCCACATGATGGTCCATCCATCAAATCCCTGTCTCTCCAATCTGCAGACAAGGATGTCACGCAGAAGAGTGAAATGCTTTGCATTTAGTCTTGCCATGGAAGACAGAGGCATAGAAGCTGTTGAGAACCCCTGCCTACTCTTTGTCCAGGGTAGCCAGGTTTCCCATTTTCTTACAAAGAGGGCCCACATTATCCCTAGTCTTTCTTTTGTCTAAAACGTACATATAGAAGCCCTTCCTGTTTGCCTTACTTTCCCTGGCTACAACAATTCTAACTGGGCTTCGGCTTCCCTAACTTTGTCCCTAGCTTCATGTGCAATTTCCCTGTATTACTGTCAGGCCACCTGTCTTCATTTCCGCTTTTCTTTTTTTATTCTGAGTTTGCCCAGCAGGTCCAGTAGCTCCCATTCATCCATGGAGGAGGCCTCCTGATGATTTACTCCTTGTTGGGTGCATTGCTTCTGAGCTGAATACATGAAATACCATTGCCAGTATATAAATTTGATATAATGTCATATCATTAATCCATAAGATGAATGTATAATACAATATTTAATGACTGCCTATATTCATAGCAGACTGCTACAACAAACTAGGAGTGAAACAGTTAACAAAGAAGTCCTAAAGAATAAGTACTCTTCAGACTTTTCATAATCATGTTTTAGAAGTCAGGAGTCTCTAAGAATCTTCCTCTAGATAATAAGATTATGTAAGACTATCAGTAGGTGAACAAGGGTTAATTAAGAATACAAGGCAGTCTAAGATTTCTGCTTTTCCTATTATGAAAACAACTCATACCATGGAAAAGTAATATAAAGGGTTTTGTACGCAAGTACAAGGCAGAAGTAACAAACACTAGGTCAGTGAGATAATTTGTACTTTCGGTTTCTAATGTCAAATATACAAATTCACTCTCCCCAGGGCTACCTGTTGTAAAAATAAAAATATTAAAAGTAAGGTCAATATGAATTCTCATCAATCACTCAACAACTTGTACACTTTTTCTCTCCTCAGTATAATAACAGCTAGTAGTATTTTCACCAAAGGATTCCTCAAATTAAAATGTAATCTCGGAAAGACAAAAGAATGAAGGCAGTCTTCTTTCAATGAAGGCCTCTATATCCGTAATTGATATATTCAAGGCACTACTTCAGACACCTCTGAAATGCGGATTTTTAAAAAATCACTCTAAGAATGACTTAATGGGATTTTCTTTCCTTCGAAAGGGCTTCCAGTAAAACCAACATAAACACATGTAGAGGACAAAAAAACTCAACCTTAATAATAACAACAGAACTGCACTTTTCAACATACCAATCAAAAAGGTTGTACCAAATATTGCAGTTTCTAAAGAGATTCATTTTGTATGGGAAAGTGAAGGCCAGATACATAAATAAAGTCTAATTAGGAATAAACTACAGAATTTCCAATGGACCAAGAATTTCACACTAAGAGATATAAAAAAAAATGTCAGTGCCAGCTCACTTTTTCACTGTTGCAATGTTCCTCTTCTGCAATCCTTTGTTTGTATTCCTTCTGCAAGTCTTCCAGCTGTGCCTGCAACTCATGAACTTTTGCTGTCATCTCTTCTTCACGAGACTTCAAAATACAAGCAAAAAATTACTTATACAATGAATCATTTAACTATTCAAAACTTTAACTATGGTGAACAAAAAACAATCAACAAACGTTATACTATACACAGAAAGGATATGCTTGATATTTGTGTAAAAGCTAGTTACACCAGACTCCTACAGAAAAGACCAAGAAATAGAATTGGTGCTTAAGAAGATTTTGTAGGCCTCCAACAATAAAGATTACATAGTTAGGATTACAGTTACATTCTTTAAATTCCAAAAAATATCTATTTCTCTTGGGCATTAAAACAGTATTTGAGTATAATCCAGAAAGTGCATGAAGGTCATTACCTTCAAGGAAGGAGTAGATGACAACACAAAATTAATTTCTATATTATGAAAGTGACAAGGACCTAAATCTTTTCCTCAGCCACTCAAAAAATGCTATGAAAGCAGTTTCAAGTGCATTTTCCAGCACAGTGACCAACAATTTCCCATTCTCAAGGGTTTGAAAGGCAGTATTCACTGTAGAGGAAAGAAGCAGTAACAAGAATGGTAGGGAGGAAATTAACTCTTCCTGTATAGGAGAAAAATACAATGACCTAAATCCTAGGAAGTTAATCCATCTATATGGCATTTTGCAAAAACAAGTATTTTAAAAACTTGTGTCCTCTTTGGCCTTTTTGTGAGAGAATATGTTAGGGATTTTATAAAACAGCACTCCAAGTCCTAGTGAATATCTCCATTGCTGAACAAAACTAAAAGTGGTTTCACTCATGCTAACCGTACACGGCAGTCAGTCAGTTGATGGCTCTACTAACACAGTAGTACTTCAAGTCAAATTAGTACAATTAATTAACTGATAACAAGTCCAGAACTGCTGATGGAAATTTTGTTCTATTTAAAAATGTCAGGAGTATAAATTATAATGATAAAGAATATTCTCTGGAAAAGTAAGTGTAGGACTAGAAAGCTGATCTAGGCTTAAAAGATGGTACGCCATTACTAATACAATAAATACTTCCATCTAAGATCAATTTTTAAGGCGTTCCTTGCACATGAGTTAAGAATAAAACACCTTTCCCATGCAGCCCCTCAGTCCAGAATGCATCACCAAAAAGAAATTAAGCAAATCTACCACAAATAATAGGTACAATGCAGTATCTGAGCAATTTTTACATCCTCAAAGTGTAAAAAAATCCATGCTCAAGGAAAACCTTGCTCAAACACCATGACCTCCAAACAATGTTAACTTCTATTCACTCCCATGATTTTTCTATGCCCTCAGAAGTGCATCAACAATTAATAATTTCTAAGAAACTTTTTCCTTTTTTATAGAAGGTTATACTCCCCAGTTTAAAACTCTTCAATACCTGGCATATTAAGGGATAGTGATGGTTGTTGTTTTGGCTTTTGCAGATTTTTTTTTTACTTTTTTGTCTCTTTTATTACACTATTTGCGCAAAGAGGACTAAGATTAACAAAGTTTAAGCATGCATTCTAATATGATGTACAGTCTAGCACTGAAAACCATTTAATGTTTTTGACACGTACAGGCAGGACTGGGAAAATTTACTTGGCTAAAACAAGAGGCATCCTTGGTGAAGTATACTTAAACTGAAATTGGCTGGTAACTTCTGGTTGAAATGCTATTAGAGAATAAGTATGTCTATCTGCAAATATCATGCAGAAAAACTGTTAATTACAAGCAAAAAAAAAGAATCTTTACTAGCAAAAAACTATGCAAACACACTGCACCCTGCATGGAACAGAACGTTACTTTAAGGGCTATGGCATCAATCTCAGCAGGGCATCAGAGGAAGGCAATAGAGAGTGAGACTGCTCCATAAACACTGTATTTATAAAAAACAATCCACCACCACCACAATTCTACTAAAAGCTTAAATGTCACTCAGTTTTCTCAGTCTGGTACACAAACTGCTTAAAGAGATAAGGACTTAGCCATCTAATTTTTATTGAATGATCAAAGTTAGAGCTAATTTCTGATGTGCTTTCATGCCCATAAATTACAGAAATAAATATTTTAATTGCAAGCTCGGTCACCAGACATATCAAGTGTAATTCCAGCAGTAAGACCTTTACTAGAAAGAACTACAATTTTTCTCTCTAGATATGCAACCGAAAAAGAGTAATTTTGAAATTTACGTAGTCATCACTTTTCATAAAGGTACCTCAAGGATTTCTTCATATTTTTTCACAGTTCTTCTTAGATCATCATCTTTTTCAACAATTTTTTTATGCAACTGTGTTGTCTCTATGTGATGATTTTCTATCAATTCATTTTCTACCTCCTGGGCTTTACCTACAAAAAAAAGTTAGGCAGTATTAAAAAAAGCATGGTTTTGGTTTTTTGGTTTTTTTTTAATTATTTCATAACTGATAACAAGTCCAGAACTGCTGATGGAAATTTAGTTCTATTCAAAAATCTCAGGAATACAAATTATAATGATACACTTATTCTGGAAAAGTAAGTGTAGGACTTACATTTAAAAAATGCTTTAAAGCAACTATAAGGAAAATTTGCCAGGAAAATTCATTTTTCCACACTATCAGTTACTATTATGTCCCTTGATCCTAACATGTACGAAATTTGTTGTTTGCAGTTTGGAACCTGGAGCAATTTTTTCTATCTGGTGCTGGAACTAGTTTCCAGAAGATGACAACCAATATTTATTAACTAATTTTATCTCCTATTCTATCTAGAGATGTAACTGGAGCTTTTGCAATCTTCAGAAACTCCTCACTTGTAGGTGTACTTCTAGTAAGTGGAATCAAACCACACCTTTTTCTCATTTTTCTAGCCTCCAAGTTACACTATGGTGGCAAAAGACTGAGAAGACAAAATCTGTTGAACTCTAGCTATAATCCCATTGTGTTACAATCAGACATCGCACCCAGCTGGTACCTGTTAGCAGTTAGTGAATGAAGTCTGCAAGATCCAGCTAAGAAAACACAATTCTGATTCTCAGATGGATCTAAGTTTCTCTAAAGGTTGAGTAAGCTTCTCTCCAAGTGTCCTATGTTCATCACTGGAATGTTGAAGTTTTTACTACTGGAGATAAAGTAGCACTGCAATGGAAACTTACCAGTGCACTTTCATCTTCAAAATTTTACTCTCATTTTCTTTTCTTTTATACATATGACAGAAAGATAGGTACCTATGGCTATCATGGCATGGCAGATGTAAAGAGGGCTAGACCAAAGATCCATCCTGCAGAACAGCTACATATGCATTTTCCTAACAGCACTACAATTAATATTTATGCTATTTCCTGAGCAAGACAAGTTACTTCCCTAAGTTCTCTAGACATTCATAAAACACATGTTGTGTTTATCACAGTCACAGGTAAAATCCCTCCCCCAAAACAGCAATAACTGAAGATGCAGTTCTCTGACTACTTTACTGATTACAGTTATATTAATATTGCACTTACTGATTGTCTCTTTTACTGCTGTTTCCAATTCTTTCTCTTTTTGAGCCAGCTGAGTATTGAATTCTCTTATTAACTGCTTTAAGGTGGAGTTGTGCTTTAACTCAATGTCTTCTTGTTCACATCTGTAAAAAAAGGTCAAAACATACAGCAAGGAAATATAACATTTAAAGAGGGTGTGAAAACACAAGGCAAGGCAAGAGATCTGAGAATTTCTTGAGAACTATTTTAGAAGAGAATGGTTTTGAATTATATGAATTCTGTGAGATTCACGGAGGCTTTATCTTCCTCTCCTATCTGATTCACCTGGTAGGTGTAAGTGTTTCATTTAAAAACAACCCAGAACTGAACCCCTCCAAAGATATGTAGTTTTTGCTGAGGAAGCTGAAGAACTGGAAGAAAAGATTATGCCATAAAAATAATTTTTAGGGAATTTTTAGAATTGCTTGAGAAACTATTGCAAGTGCACGGCATTTTGTGCAGTATGTATGAACAACTATTGATATCAACTGAACATGAAGCTGTCAGTACTAAGTTTTAATAAACTTTATTTCCTGTTTGAGAAAAACAGAATTATATTATATGCTTCAGCAATGTTGAAAATCACCAGCACTGAAGCAGATCAGAAATGGTATTACTCTGCCAAATGTCAAACCTATTTTCTTTCTGTTTCTCTAAGTCTGTTTAGAACAATTAAAGAAAAACATCAGTCATTATTTCCTTCTTGTAAACTGAGCTTTAGAAAAGTATTCTTGAGGTTTTAGTGGCTAGAGATAAAATAGAGAAGTGGTAACACAGACAGGAACAAAGAATTTACCTGATTTTTTCCTCCATTTCCTCTAATGACTCCTTCTTTACTATGTCAAGCTCTTGCTGATGTTCCTTTCGCAGAGTACGTATGTCTTTTTGAAGATTATTCACCTCTTTGCGTAGCTTCTGTTTCTCCCCTTCAGTCTCTTCCAGTTTAGTCTGTAAGTCCTTCTGCTGGTTCTGCATATCCACTAGTAACTTCTGCAGCTCCAAAACAGATCTGGACTTTTCTTCAGCATTTTCCTCAAAAGCTTTCAGACTGTCAATTTTTTCACTCAACTGCTGCTGAAGACATTTTACCTTTTCTTCATATCTTAAAGTAATATCTTCCATCTCAATCTTAAGCACTTCATTTTTCTTCACTATATTATTTTCTAACTCTTTTATCTTCTGTTCTAAAGACTGACTGACTGCCTCCTTTTCCTGCATTTTTTTCTGTAAGTCTCCAATTGTATTCTCCATATCAAGATATTTTTGTTCCTTAACTTTCAATTCTTCCCTACTGCTTGCTAAAACACTGCCACAACAAGCATGCTCGTCCACTAACAATGAATACTTTTTGGTTTGCTCCTCAAGTTCTTTGCTCAGACTTTTGGTCCTAACCTGCTCTTCCTGATGGCTCTTCTCAACACATTCTAGTTTTTTAATGAGTTCTTTCTGTTTATTTTGCAGTTCTAGATGACAGTCATTAGTCTCTTGTTGTTCTTTCTCATACTTCTGTAATAATGCATCTTTTTCAGTTAAGTCCTTCTGTAACACTTCCATTTTCTCTTTGTATGTCTGTTGGACACTCTCAAGTAAATTTTTTTTTTCTTGTTCTACAGCAGCTTTTACACTCTCTACTTTTTCCAACATCTCCTTCTCTAATTCTGTGGAATCTCTTGTTGACTTAAGTTTTTCTTCCAAGGACTCAATTTTGGCTTCTCTCTCCTGTACCTTCTGCTCCAACTGTCTTAACTGATCTTCCCTATCTTGCTTAAATTGCTGTTCCTTTTCTTCCATCTGAGACAGTAATTGCTTTCTAATAGAACCTATTTTTTGCTCTGCCTTCTTTTTCAGATCAGCCAGCTTAGTGCTGTTCTCTGCATTCAGTCTCTCTTCTAATTCTTTCAGTTCTTTCTCTTTCCTTTTAAGTATCGCTGACTTCATTTGATCAAATTCCTTCTCCTTTGCTTCAAAATCAGCTTTCAGTGAATCTATTTGCTTCTCCAGATTAAGCACTTTTTCTTCAGCCTTCTTAAATCTATTCTCCTTTTCAAAAGCTACCTTCTCTGCCTGATGGAGTTGGCAAGCTATTTCTTTTTTCTCTGCGTTTTTTTGTTCATTACACTTTTTAAGTTCCTCCACCAAGGAATCATTTTCTAAGGTTCTCTGAGCAATGTCTTTTTCTAGTTCAGCAATTTTTGCTGCTTGTATTTTTAACTTTGAGGTTAACTCACTTTCTTCCTTTTCCCTCCTGTTTTGCTTTTGTTCCAATTCACTTTTTAAACTATCAAGATTCCTGCTTTGTTTAGCCAGCTGTTCCTTCAGTTTATTTAGCTCTTCATCTTTCTTACTGGCTTCAGTATTGCTTAATTCAAGTTTGCTCTGCAAATCTTTGATAGTATCATGATTTTGTATAAACTTGGTTTGTGCTTTCATCTTCCACTCTGACAACTGGGCTGTGCAATGATCTATCTGATCAAGAGCTGATGCTTTTTCTTGACTCAGCATCTCAACTCTGGATGATAACTCTTCCACTTGATTTAACAACTGCAACCGATCCTCTTGATGTTGCTTGCTTAACAGAGATATGGCTGCTTCCTTCTCTGTTAAACTTACTGTGCTTTCAAGTCTAACATTAAGGTCCGTAACTGTTTTGTTGAGAGCAGACACTTCAGATTGTTTTTCCTGGAGTTCTTCCCTCATTGATGTGACAGCATTGATATTTTCAGATAACTCTTTCCTCAGCTGTGTTAGGCAAGTTTCTTTCTCTGATGCTGCTTGCTGCTGATGTCCTCCCTCTTTTTGCAATTGTTTATTTTCTGCTTCAAGTCCTGCAATGTCAGCTCTCATAGACATAATTAAATTGTCTTTCTTCTGCAGTTCTTGAATTGACTCTTGCAAAGAAGTAGTAGCAGCAGAATGACGCTCTGTTATTTCCCTAAGCTGAGCTTCTAGTTCAGTTATCTTACTTGTTTTGATTAATATTGCTTCTTTAATCTTTGCAGTTTGGCGCTCACAGTCTGCAATTTTACATGTTATTATGCCAATTTTTTCACTACATCTTTCAATTAATTCATTGCCTTTAGTTTGCAATGAAGCTTCAGCATTCTTCCAAGCATCTAACTGGGCTGTAAGTTCTCCTGACAGCCTTTTAAACTCAGTTTCTTTTAGCTGAATTGACTCTATTTTTTTGTCATAATTTTCATGATCTTTATCCTGAGAAGATTGCACAGTTTGGAGTTTTTCTTCAAGTGTTCTCACTGTATCAGCCAGCTCAGTAATTCTGGCTTTGTCCTTCTCTTCAACGGCTTTCTGTTTGCTGAGTTGTTCCTGAAGTCCTGTCTGCTGTTTCAGGGACTGTTTAAGATCACTCTCCATTTTTTCCAACTGTGTCTTCATGTCACTTTCCTTATCTGACAAAGCACCCACCTTAGCCATTGACT
The DNA here is from genome assembly GCF_027887145.1 of Ammospiza caudacuta. NCBI lineage: Eukaryota > Metazoa > Chordata > Aves > Passeriformes > Passerellidae > Ammospiza > Ammospiza caudacuta. Next base: position 55,436,169 of record NC_080593.1, on the reverse strand, counting down.
GCCTTAGCTGTTCTTGCAACTCCTTCAGGCATTCCTCCCTTTTCACTCGTTCTTCCTTCAGTTGGATTATTTCTGTTCTGGAGTCCTCCTTTTCAGCACTGAAGGTGAAAAGCTTCTGTTTCAGGTCTCCAACTTCCTGCTCTTTCACTTGCAGTTCTATAGCATGTTGTTCCTTGAGCTCTTCAATCTGCTGATTAAATTTCTTTTCCCAACTTTGGGTTACTTCTTCCAATTTCCTTAAGTGGTCTTCAGCAAGACTGTCTAGTTGCTCTTTCTGATTAGATTTCAGTTTTGACACAGCATCATTGATTCCAGATGAGCTGGCATGTGCCATTTCCAAGATTTTAGTATTGAATTCACTCTCCTTCTGACTGAATTCCAACTGCTTGTTTTCAAGCTCCTTTTTTAGTTTAGCTTCTTGCTCAGCAAGTTTATTTTTGAAAGTTTCCTGCATATCTTTTGATTTCTGTTTAATTTTCTCCACTTTCTTCTCCTGACATTTAAGTTTACTTTCATACTCTCCTTGTAAAGCACTAATTCTCTCCTCTGCAGCTAACAGTTTCTGTTCAAGCTCTTCCACTTGCTTGTTCTGTAACTTCTTCATGTGCTCCATTTCATTCTCCTTCTCAGTCAGACTTCTCTTCATCTCATCAGCCTTTCTTTCTAGGTCCTTCAGTTGACATTCATACTGCTGTGTTAGAGTGGTTACTTTCTGTATATTTTCACTTCTTTGCTCCTCTAGCTTTGCAGACACTTGGACAAGCTCAGCTTCAGATCTTTCTGCAGATTCCTTCATTTTCTGTTCATGTGCTTTTAACTCCTCCAAATGTCTGTCCTTCTCCTCCAGGGATTGTTTGAGCTTGTTGAGTTCCTCTTTGAGTACCTTCTCAACACCTTGAATAGACATTTCATGCTCTTTTACCATTGTTTCAATCACTTCATTGTGCCATTTCCTCTCTTCCTCCAACCTTCCTTTCAATTCTTGCTTAGCTTCACACACTTTACTATTTAATTCGGAGAGCTCTTGCTCTAAATCATGACGTATTTTTAGTGCTTCTGAGAGCTCAGAAGACAGTGCCTCTAATTCTGTTTGTTTCACATCTAGTTTTTCTAATGTTTTTTCATTCATCTCTTCTATGTGCGCACAGAAAATTGTTTCTTTCTCTTTCAAAATGGTTTGTATCTCTTCTTGTTGTTTCTCTCTTATTTTTTCTATTTCGGTTATTTGTTGTTGCTTTAAAATTTCAAGTTTTTCTGTCCAAAGCTTTTCTTGCTGCTGTTTCACATTCTCCAGTTCTTTATTGTGTTTTTCAACCATATCGTTGATTTCCTTACTGTGCTGGGTTTTTTCAGACTCTATGACAGTATTTAATTCCTCTGATTGCTTTCTGTCATCTTGCATGTACTTTGCAAGAGAACTTTCCAGTTCAAGAATCCTCTGTTAGAATACAGTTTTAAAAGAATATGAATATTCAAAAAGTAAAAATTTGATTAATTTTTAAAAAATCTTACCAGGTTTACATAACTACAGGCTACTTATTCCATTATTTTTAGTGAATGTCAACTTCTTTAATAAGCCTTTAGTTCATCTGGTTTGTTCTCACTTTTGCTTCCGTTATGGAGAGTTAGCTAATTAATAAAAAACTTGCTATCTCACTGCAGTGAAAATACACACAAAAACCTGAAAATAATGTAACTAATTCAAATAAAGTAAGTAGTGACATTTATGAGAAGTATGTTCACATTTTCTTCTTAAACTAAAATACCAACATATAGGATGAAAAATATAGGGAATTTACAATAGCTTCATGATATTTTGTATGTGCCTACTGATTTACCATAATTCTACCTCCCATGGAAATGCTGCTGTAAAGCTTTACTGTTTCTTTAGGCAAAACTTTGAAACAAATATCTGGGAGTGGTGGAATAATGTACAAACTTGCATTAGCAGAAAATAAAGTCTTACTCATTACATAAAGCAAAGGACACTGTAAAAATTAAGCAAATCTTTTTGCTTACTGTGGTGGTGCACTCCCCCCTCCTCTCAGGCTGCACTGACATCTGAGAAATGCTCATTAGGCCTTGGCCTTGAAAAAACAGTATCTGGACTCAGCTTTTCCCATGCTTATCAAAAACCCTGTCTATTCCCAGGAATTGCTGCTGTCTAACAAGCTTGAGTTTTCCTTACAAACTGCACTAGAAACTAGTTTTCTTGCCTGAATGGCATAACATCCCTGTTCTCGCACTTTCAAAGAAAGTTCCAACACAACTGTGACCACGATCAAACATTGTTATGACTGTGATATGTAATGGAGTTAATTCATGCTGTATAAATAGATATGTGTGGGTATAAAATATTGTAGAAATTATGTTTTAAACCCCCCCAGCCAGGAACAGAGTTCTATTCAGATTGTAACTAATTCTTGGCAGCTCAAGATAGCATCAGGCCTGTTTAACTTCTGAATGGGACCTTCCTGGACCATCAACAATCATTTCGTTGTCTCCTGCACCTGGGAGATAACACTGGGGCCTTCCTGGCCCATGATTAATTGCAGCATCCCAAGAATTTCACTGGATTCAGACACGGGACCCGTCTTTGTATATTTCAACATATGGATAGAGATGGATGTGCATTCGAAGAAGTGAATGGAAAGATGTGGTCATCTTTGCCTCAGGCAGAATAAACTGTATATAAGCTGAACGCTGGAAACACTCAGTGTGAACCTTTGAGGGGAAGCCGTCACTCTGTCGGACGAACCTCTGGTCTCACCCAGCGCCCCTACCCATGACTGACGCTGTCTTGATTGTGGTGGTTGCTCGAAATTCTATTTTTTGTAATTGACCCAATAAATCGTTGTTAAATTTTTCATAAATATGGCTATCGATTTGATCATTTATAACATGACTAAAGCCCACACGCTAGTGATCCTGTAAACAGCGGTCCAAAATGGGGCCCTTTGAGCTCTCCTTGACCACAGGCTGCAACCAGCAATCTCCCTCTAAGTGGGACACCTGTCAGAATTAGTGCACTCTCAAGATTTTTGTACTTGGAGGATCGACTAAAAAAATTACGAATACTGGGCGAACATCCTCACTCCTCAACCCAATCACAACAAATCACCATTTGTAAACTTGTCACAGTTAAATACATACTTGTAAATACTTAGTCTTTTGGAATATTTACTCACAGTTCTACAAGTCTCTAACTCTTGATGCATTTTCTCAACTTTCTTGTCACACTCAGACTGTATGGCTTTCTTCTGCAGCTCTAATTCTTCTAAGGCTAGGGATTCTTGCTGTTCTTGCTCTTGAAGGACTTTTAAGCACTCACTCTGATTTTTTTCCTGCATGAAGAAGAAGAACTAAACAATAAACTATAAATATAGTCATCCCACCTTCAAGAACATTATGATAGGATATTTTCAAGTTAATAGGAGTCATACACTAATCACTTTCTGCACAAAAACAAATGGAGTTTGTATTCAGTTTGTGAAAACATAATTGCAATAAATCGCTTCTTTTTTTTCTTGGAAACCCCTTGTGATAAATGAGTAATGTGATTATTGACTCTCACAATTAACAGACAAATCATGTATGTAGGTTAAGAAAAGTTTTATAGATTTATAGTTATGTTTTACCCTTTGCATTGTTATCAAGGAACACCTGGGGCTGGGACATTTGGGAGGGTTGGACTGTCACTATGGCAACACCTGACCTCCAATCAGGATTTGAGGAAGAGATCTCCACCACTGGACAGCGAAGAAGGAGTCAATGGACAGAACTTTGGGAGGGGCTAAAGGGTTAAAAGGTGAAAGCTCCATTGTGTGGGTGAGCACAGGGTGGGGAAAATCCTTTGCTCCCGGCACCATAACACTTTCTCTATTCAGTCTTCTGTTGTATTTTTGATAAAGTTTAATAAACCTTTCTAAATTTATGAAAAGTGAGTAGCCATTTGTCACACCCTTTGTCTTTGCATGAAAAACATAAATTTAATCAAGCCTTCCATTTTGGTTTGTTTACCACTATTAATTGCAAATAATATTTGAGAGGAGTTGTTGGGGGTTGGGTTTTGGTTTGGGTTTTTTTTTCCGTTCCCTCCTTGTTATTTGTGGAATTCTGTTCGCATTGAGTAGCTAATAAGAACTGATGGTAGAGAGGGGGAAACTCCTCTGGTTTTTTTGGGAGGTTTTTTTTTCTTTCTGGCTGGGATAAGGGACTGGGTGCAGCTCCTAGCTCTCCCTCTCACTGTTTCAGTTTTAGAGGAGGACAGTAAGAGCCACTGCTTCTGGGGAAAGGAATTCCACTGCTGCTACCGGAGACTGGCCCAGAGCTGCTTCTTCTACCGTGGGGTGAGTCTGCTCATGAGAACAGCCACTAAACTTATTATCACCCACCTCACTAAAAAAGACACCTATCATTGTCTGCTCAGGTGCCTGGGATCCTGAGCTCAGCTCTCCCTGCCCTGCTGGGAGCCCCTCACCCCCTGCCGGCCCAGCTTGCAGCATTCTGAGAGTCCTGCTAGGGACACAGGAACTGGCTGCCCCAAGGGTTTGTGAAGCAAGGCCTCTCTTCCACTCCTTCCCATCTTCGGACAGAAGCCGCCATTGCCATCTGCTCCCCGAGCCAGCGCCACAGCACCCCCTGCAGCCGCGGGGGAATCATTGCACCTGCCCTGCCCACCGGGAGCCAACAGCGCCCCTACCGGGCTGTGGCTGTAACTGCACCAAAGGGGGAAGTGCCACAGCCAAAAGGCTGTCGCTGGGTCCCTGGTTCTGTTTGTTGTTAATGCCGAAGTTGTTCATGTTTGTTTGCTTTATTATACATAGCAGTAAAGAACTGTTATTCCTCTAGCCATATCTTTGCCTGACAGCCCCTTAATTTCACAATTTAAAAATTTGGAGGGAGGGGGTTGACATTCTTCATTCCAAGGGAGGCATTTTCTGCCTTCCCTAGCAGACATCTTGTAAACCAAGACAGGAATAAAGTCTGTTCTCACTTGATTCCACTGCTAAGATATTTTTAAGCTTGTTTCTTACAATTAAGGAAGTAACCTCTGAAACAGGTAGAAAAATATACACAGGACAGGGCTGTCAAAGTCTCTCAGTCCTAGTCACTATCCATCATGGAGGAGCACAAAAACCAATCCACTATTTGTAACAGATATATACAGATGATATATATACATATATGTTACATATATATCAACTATTTAGGCAAAATTACATTATTTTCTACAGTGGAGTACAGTTCATGAAAAAGTGCAAAGAATTTCAACAATTTTTCCCAATCTGATCTCTAAGAAAATACTTTTTCTAATGCCAAACAATATGAATAGTTAACCCTGTTCACATAACACAATACAAGCAGACATAACTATACAAACACTTTTCAAACAGCCTCATTTTTTGTATTTCTTTTACTCTAGTTCCAGGACCTGATTGCCAATGATCCACAGAAAGATATTAAAAATCAAGTCTAAAAAAATTCAAAAAAATAGTTTCAACAAGACACAGTTGTTACTGAGCACTGACAGTGATAAGTTATCATTACTAAGTTATTACTATAACTACTATAAGTTACTCAGTCTGCATCATTGCAGCTGCCTTCTTTTCACGTTCCTGAAGTCTCTGAGCTATTCGATTTTTGGAAAGTACTCCTATCTTTAAACACAGAAGGACTCTCACTGTGGAATAGTGTCAACTCAAGACTTCAAATCCCAACTCACACTTAGAGAAATGGTTTTTTATGCGTGTTAGGTTTACTTACAAGAGCTGCCTTCATCTTCTCCTGGAATACCTTTTCTTGAGCCTGTAATCTCTCATTTAACTCCTGATCTTTGGCAGCCAGTTCTTTTTTATGGATTTTTTCTAGTTCAGCAACTCGTTCCTCTGAAGATTTCTGTGAATCAAAGTCACAAAAAACTAATTTCAAAATATTAACTAACAAAACACTTTCTATTTTTTCTTAATAAGAAAATAGTGCAGACAGACAGAAGAAACCGGAACCATCTCTTTGCTCCCTTTGAATAAGTTATGATCACTTAGAGTGCTTAATATTAAGCCCTGACAGTTCTTATTTTCAAGCTTTAAGTTACCCATCTTCCTTGTCAAGTCTTTCATAGTTGTACTAAAGACACATTGTTGTTTCTAAAGACTCTTCTCCAAGGCAAACTTGTGTTTTCAGTTCAAACGTGATAACACATTGAAAAAGGAACTTTTTTGTAGCTTTCTCAGTATTCTTGTTTTATAAGCCAGAAAGTCAAGTGGTGATACCCTGTGTAGACAGTTATCTAGAACCTACATATGTGCTTTATTTAAGAATAATGTGAAGCACGTCAGTGGTCCCCTTAAAGCATCTGTGTATTCTCTTAGAAAAATTAATACCATTGTGGATATCATTACAAGAACTGTAACTTAAGGGTGTTCAAATTTACAGCTTTGTAAGGCATGTGAAGTATTCCAGCAATTCCTAACTAAATACACCAGAAAAAGCAAATTATAGAAACTTTTAACCCACAAACAACATGGCAACAAGTTCTTAAACACTTACACATACTCAGCTAGGATAATGATTAAAAGCTAAAAGTGATTAAAACCCAAAATCCTTGTGAAGATGTGTGAGTTTCCTGCCATTAATGTCTTCTTGCCTCTGTTTAAAGTCTCAAGTATACTTTTAATAAACAATTTTATTAAATACTGTGAAGAAAAGGATATTACTATTTCTGTTTACATACCATTAATGAATTGATTTAAATTGCTGAAGCAAAAACATCTATGAAGAGTTTTTGGTTTTTCATTAAGTAAATCTTTAATCACAGAAAATAATTTTTATGGATTTTATTAACTAGCAAAAGCTTTATAACAGAGTTCTGTCATACTGATGTATTTTACAACAATAGTTTAACTGTAATAGTTTTTACCTTCATAATCTCAACCACCTCTTGTTTCACTCTGGTTAGTTCCCGCTGAAGATTTACTCTCTCTTCTTCACTTGCCTTTTCTACTGCTTTAATTTTTTCTTCCATTTCTATTTGCAGTTTTTTACGGGCTTCCTCTGTCTTTTGGGCAATACTTACAGCCTTCTCAAGCTCTTCAAAAGCTGTGAAGAAAAAAAAAGTATATGATAATTGAGAAATATCTATACATTTTGATAGAAGAATTTCACAAAAAGAGAAGAATGAATTTAAGAATTAACCTAGAATTCACATGTTTATTTTCTAGAAAGGAAAGAGAACTGACACATAGATGTGAATTTCTTCCAATACATCGTGTAGCTTCTATTTCTTTGCCTAAAATCACTATAAAATGCATAAACCATATTAATGAATAAACTATAACACTCCTCTTCTGCCTATACCTGCTGAATAAACTTTGAAGAAGCAGAAAATAGCTGCACCAAGAAAGGTAATTCACACTAAAACAAGCAGACAGAAACAAACCAAGAATGACTACTATGTAAGTCAGTTATTAGCAGGTCATGAAGAGTTTCTCCTGAATAGAACACTAATGTATAATATCAGGCACTTTATATATCTAAGAGTAATTCCAAACTGTAAAACCTAGAGAATCATTTCTCTAAACTATGTTTCACAGAGTCCACAGAGATGGCTTTGCTAATTTCATTATCTCACTATTTACACTTAATGTACACCTTCTATCAGTGTGGTAGCTGACTGTCTGGCACTTCTAACTTCACAAATAAAATGTAAAAATAAAAAAATTAAAAGTTAAGATTTGCTCCCAGAAAACTTGAATAGCTCTAAGTTGTTTCAAAATAACACTCAAGCTGCAGTGCTGAGATTTATTTACTCTTGCTCAGGATGCACAAATCCACTGAAACACAATTTACAAAATAAAAGCAATAATTCCACAGCTTCATCTCATGCTAAGGAGACGTAGTCTAACATGCTTTATTCACTTCACAGATGATAATTTAGACATAAAAAGAAAGCAAATAAATTCCAGCATTGTGAGCTTGTTTATTTATTCAATACCCCTAAAACTCATTACAACTGATGTCAGAGTCTACACAGAATTACACAAGACTAGAGTTCAATCATTATTAGGGAAATCTCTTTTCCTGAATGGATCTTGAATGTGGAAAACTGTTGAGGATGGTAAACCGGCTGGGGAAAAGCTTACCATGCTCCCCTGGAGGGACAACCCTTAATCAACAACCTCCCTGGCGAGGAAAAAATGGCAAGGTCATGGCGAGGAAAAAAGCTTCCCCAAGAGTGCCCTGTTGCTGTATGTTGATTCTATGTATCCCATTGACCCTTCCCCTTTGTTCTGCCCCTGCGCCCTCATCTCAATCGTTCTGATGTTCTGCCCCAGCCCTCGCTATCCCTATATAAACCCCTGCTCTCTCTGCCTAAAAGAGTTCTTTGTCCCTGGACCCCTTCAAGGTAGGAGCTCAATCAATAAAGACCCTCCCATACGAAGACTGCGTCCCTTCCTTCTGCATCGCTCGTGGCTGAAATCACCCGAGAGCTGAAATCATTCAGCAGGAGTGAGATGTGCCTGTGCACCCAGGACGTCCTCTTAAAGACGCTCCTCTGGGAAGGCTGCGGCACTCCACCACCTCCGCCTGCTGCGACAGAAAACCCCTACAGCCTTATTAGAAAAATTTAGTACTTAGCATAACAGAATTTTGGAAAAACATCTCTGTAAAATTCAAAATCACAATGCTAATCTCAAGACTGTAATTTATCAGAGCACAAACCTCTAAAAGTATATTATTCTATTATACCTTGGACTACTGGGACTCTATTTTGCAAGGAAACAGCAAAAAACCAAACTTCTGAAGTCTTATTTATATGCTAAGCTTTCTTGCAATAAATTCTGTTCCCAAAAGAAAATCATAATAGAATCTCTAGTTTTATTGATTCATCATTAGTTCTTAGGCATTCACAGCAGTTATTGCAATCTTTGCTTTTTTTGAAGTTATCTTTAATAACATTCAAGCATGTATTTGAGAAGTGAGCAATAACTTCCATTCCACATCTTTTGACAACATTAAACACTGAAGATTTTAACTTCCATTCCACATCTTTTGACAACATTAAACACTGAAGATTTTAACCACAGCCTGTACTTTTGAGACAGTGCTGCAAATATGTCTTCAAGTAACTTAATTCCATACAACTGGATTCACCCCAATTCTGACCTTCTACGGAATTTTCTTGTTTTTTGAGGAAGCCTTTTTCTGACTACTCACAGCAACAATCATGTTTTAAGGCAAAATGGGGCTGTTCTTGATTCTGGCAGTACCAAAGCAGATCACTGTATCCACTCTTCCACTTCTGGTTCTGCTTAAATGCTAAAACTATTATATTACAGCGACCTGAGTGGGCCGCTGCTGGTGAGAGAGAGACGGTGAATCTTGTATCTTGATCAGAAGGCTTGATTTATTAATATATGATATAATACATTATAGTTATACTAAAAAGAATATAAAGAGAGGTTTGCAGAGCTGCTAGCTAAGCTAAGAATAGATAGAAAAGAATCCACAACAAAGTTGTGTCCAGGGACTCAGTCCCCTGGCTTGCACTGATGATTGGCCCTTAATTATAAACATGGAAAATGAGCCAATCAAGGTGAATCCTATTGCATTCCACAGCAGCTGATAATAATTGTTTACCTTCTCTTCGGGGCCTCTGGCTCCCGAAGACACAGAAATATGAAAGAAAAGGATTTCTGTGGAGAAATGTCTGTGACATCTCACCTTTCTAAATTGTATAAAAATAAAAGAAAAATGCTGATGTGGAATGAACAGGAAATTCCTTCACCTATAAAATATAGAATACTAATAATTCACTAAAACAATCCTACAGTATAAGAAAATTGCAAGAAACAATGCAAAGAGAATTCAAGTCCATGCAGCTGAGTTTCAGGAACAGTCCATCAGCTGAAGTTGTTTCTTTTGGACATCTGAGAGTCCTTTTTGGTCCTGAAACAGCATAACACAATTTTAAACAATTTGAAACAATTTGAACAATTTTTAGAATGTCCTTTTCTGGCCCTTCAGTGCTTCAGCACTTCAGAGCTGCTGCCCGCCTATTTTCAATCTTTTTTATTTAATTTTTAATTTTTTTTTTTTTTTTTTTTTTTTTTTTTTTTTTTTTTTTTTTTTTGATCGAAAAGCAAAAGAGCAGCAGCCAAGCAAAGCAATGCCAGAGAAAGAAAAGGCCCTGGGGGCCCTGGCCCATACTGGACCAGGAACCCCAAAACTGGCTCACACAGGGGGACCCGGACCGGTAGGACAAACCAGAACCCCTAGAAACATCAAGAGGCCTCGCAGCGGGCCCGGCCCAGGAATTTCCTGAGCCCAGCATCCCAGGCCAAACCCATGAGGAAGGCTCTGCATTCCTACGGGCCTGAGCCTTGCTGCCAGCACAATGGCAGCACGGGTAGTGAGACGCTTCCTTTCCCCTAAACCACTGAGGCATGCCAGCAGCAGGGAAATAGAAGCTGCCCCGAGAATCTTCATCTCGGGTCTGGGAATGTTTGTTTCCCACAGCAAACCAGCTATGGTCTCCTCCAACTGTGCCCTCTCCCTCTGCAATACATCGGGTTTGTCTCTCATCCGCCCCCTGGCTTCATCCCCATCCCCTCCGGGCTGGGGATCAGAGGCAGAACTCTCTGGATGCACCTGCCCCCCCATGCCACTAGGACACAAGAGAGGCGGCGGCCTCCATGGGACAATCCCCGAAAAACCACCCCCCAAACCGCCGAGAATGCTGATCTTAAAAACAGGCAGCTGGACTGCCGCAACAGTGAGCTGGCGGGCAGCCCCCGCTCCACGGAAGGAGAGACCCCCTGCCGGAGCGACTGCTGGGACGTCCGGTGGAAGCATCGGGGAGGGAGCCGGAACCGGGGGGGGAACCGTGCTGAGCGTGGGATCCCCCGCGGGCTGCTCCGAGGGTCCCGCAGGTTCAACGGCGTTTTCAGCCCCATCCTGAACAGGAACTGTCTCGGCTGGAGGCGGCGGCAGACACGGCACGGGCACCAGCGGATCCTGGAGAAGCGGCGGAGCGTCGCCGTTGCTTAGCAACAGGTCAATCGACGGAAGTGCTGTCTCTTCTGCCTTCTCCGACACAGGCTCTTGCGGGGGCAGGGAGGCCGGCGCAACCGCGGGCGGGACCTCCTGGAGAGGCGGAGACGGGATCTCCTGGAGTGACGGCTCTAGCAGGGCCGTGGAGGAAACCTCGGAGACCGGTGCCGCCCCCGTTTCTGAAGGCGGAGTCTGAGAGGCCGGCGCTGGCTTGAGCGGCCGCTCCCATCCCCCCGGAGAGAGAGAAGGGGGGGAAGGAGGAGGCTCCATCTGAGCATGCTCCGGAGCAAGAGTAAAAAAAACTTCTTCGCGCCGCGAAGTTTCGCCCCCCCCCGCCGTGAAGCAGGGGGGGCTGGGAAGAAAAATGTCCTCCCCCACCGCGTCTTCTGCCAAAGGTGGTGGAAACGGAGCTTGGCCATAACAATTAGAGATCCACCGAAAACAAGCTGCTCTGCGTTTCAGGACAGGGAAAAGCTTTATAAATGCTGGGTAGATAGAAGGCAACACGCGTCCCTTACTGAAGACGCGCTGGATAATCGAGTCCATGCACTCCCAGACAAAAACATCCAAAGCATACAGAATATCAGTAAAGAACCCAAAAAGCTTTGCCCATCGAAAGAACCCATAGATATCTGTTTTTGACAAAAAGCAACCATCTTCTCTGCACCAATGTTTCCAGAGGGCTATGATTTTTTCCTCTGCAGAGGAAAATTGAATCTCTTCTGGCAAGGCATGGGTCTGCCATACAAACAGCCACAAGCTACGAAGGGCTGGTTCATCAGGGATAGAAAAGTGAACAGTACCTTTTGAAAGAGTCCAGCTTGCTCTGGCCAGCTCCACAGGTCTGCTGCTCTTTTCCATCATCTTTCCTGATGGTTTTCCAGAAGAAAGATTCTCTTTGTGGTCAGCCTTGGCTGTGAACTCTGTCCAAATCAGGATCTTCGGTTCTTCAGCTCCTGGCTTGAATCCACTTTCTGAGGTCACTTCAAAGCAACCCTCAAATGCTACACATACAGGATTTTTACCCAGTGCAGCAATTTTGCTCCTCTGGTCTTATCAGATTAATTTTTGCTCTGACACGAGGGGTCACCAGATATTACAGCGACCTGAGTGGGCCGCTGCTGGTGAGAGAGAGACGGTGAATCTTGTATCTTGATCAGAAGGCTTGATTTATTAATATATGATATAATACATTATAGTTATACTAAAAAGAATATAAAGAGAGGTTTGCAGAGCTGCTAGCTAAGCTAAGAATAGATAGAAAAGAACCCACAACAAAGTTGTGTCCAGGGACTCAGTCCCCTGGCTTGCACTGATGATTGGCCCTTAATTATAAACATGGAAAATGAGCCAATCAAGGTGAATCCTATTGCATTCCACAGCAGCTGATAATAATTGTTTACCTTCTCTTCGGGGCCTCTGGCTCCCGAAGACACAGAAATATGAAAGAAAAGGATTTCTGTGGAGAAATGTCTGCGACACTATTACAAAAATTTAAGATCACTAGAGATTATTTCAAGCAGAAACAGTCCAAAATGTAATACAAGCATGCACAAGGCTTATAGTTCCTTATTTTGCACAGTTCTTCACAGTCCTATGAAGGCATTTTGCCACGTGCCATCTACAGGACTCAAGTTTTCCCCACTTGCGACACCAGGCACAAGTTGATTATGAATACAGCAGATTAATGCAAAACTGTGTTTGGAGAATGGTAATGACTTCCCTGATGCTCCTCTCAGTCCTAACAAAAGCAGGCCAAGCAAAACTGGTGAAGTCATTCAGTATTACAGCATCATCTTTTTTCAAAACTAAACAAAAATCGAACCAAACAAGCAAACAAAAATATAAAACAAAACAAAAATCCACCCCATCCTGTGGACCTTTGCAAAGTATAGCTTGAAAATAAAGCCTGCAAGTAGAACATTAAGTTATTTCACTTTTTCATACACATTTTCTGATTCTTGTTCTGAGCATCATGTACATTATTTTCATTTGAGAAAATGTTATTTTTGTTTTCATTTATTTTCATTTGTATTCTCTTTCCTTCTGCAAAGGGAAAGAAAATACATTTGCCATAGCCCACAGATCAGCCAAAGAGACGATCCAGATTCACAATAGGATTGACTACTGATAGGAATTGCTGAGAAACATGCAGTACAAAAGCTGCATCATCATAATCACAAGAAGGATGCTAATACAAAACTAGACAAAAGCTGATGTTTAAAAAGAGGGTGTGAAAGCACAAAGAAGCAATACTTCACAGAAACACAGGTGGATCGCTAAAAGTTAAATTATACACCTCTCAGGCACATTTAGCCCTTAAGCAAAACAGAGTATTTTCATTCAAAGTAGTTAATTCTAGTATAGCTGGACACAACCAAGTTTCAAACCAGCAGAGGGCTAAACTATCATCAAGCAGACAGAATGTGGTCTCTATTGTCACTGTTACTCTTAATCTGTGAGAGATTTTAATTCTCTGTATCAAAACATGAAATAAAGTCCATGTTTTTATTTAAATATACCTACTCTGAATGTAGAGAGTAAAGGCACTGCCTCTGCATTCTTCTCCAGCCTGCAGAACTCTGTTCAGGGAAGATCAACCAAGTATAGGTTGAATGAAGTCTCACAAAGGCACATCAACAAATCAGAAATAGAAACAAGCACACCAACAGAGTCTCAGGTTCGTCTTGCAACACCCCATTCATGTGACAAAGCCAGACAAATTGAAAATTTTCCGGTGCAGTATGTAAATCACAAAAAACGAGTCTGAGCAGAGTTTAGGAGTGCAAGGTTTGCAAATCTGTTTTTTACACAACATGGGGTGGACAGTTGACTACTTTACCTACACCACTCCAAAGTACCAGTCTCGGTTCCTTTCATCTCACTCCTCGTACCCAGAGTAATACTTTGCACTGCAAAGCCTTCTGGTTTCCTCTGCTGGTGCTGCACACCTTTTCTCTTTGTCTAGAGTGCCTCCCAGTGCTAAACACTGTGAAGGAAGCAAACCAGCTTTGTATATCAGCTGGCAAAGGAGAGATTCACGTTCAATTTCTGAGGGCTGAGAGCAGGCATCATGTCCCACTTTTGAAAAAATAAGGTTGAAATCATTTCTACAGCTAACTTGCGCATCTAGGCAGGATTTTAAATGAGCAGTCCAATCCTTTTTTCTTCACTGAAGAAAAGTGCAAAGCATATGTTAATTAAGCTTGCAAAAAAAAAAATGCTGCCTATAAGTAGGATTTGCTTTCTAAAGACCTTGTTTGCTCACAGACTATTAGTAAGTCAGTAATCTGCATCCTGAGAAGTCATAAAGTACTTAGGCTAGGTAATCCCAAGAGAAAAAAACTTAAGTTTAGCTAGAAATTTATAAATACTAAAAAGATCTTTGTTGAAGTAAAAAAAGAAATGTGTTGCGGTTACCTCAAGTAGAAGTGCCTGAGAAGCACAGAATTTACTTTTAGAACCCATTTCGAGCACCCAATGTGTGATGTAAAAAAACCAGCACCCTTACCCCAGTCCTGTTCATACAAGCCTTGGGAAAGGCACCATGATTTACTTATTGGCATATGTGGATGCACAAAAACAAGATGCTCTGAGAGATTTCAACATAATGTAGCTCTAACTACAAACAGAAAAAGAACTGAACTGAGGAGACCAAATTACAGTTTATACTGTTTTGTACGCAACAAAAAATAAGCATACATATATTTTCATTATTTCATTACACAAAAATGCATTCACATTAAATCAAACACTGGAGCAATTCTAAAGTCCTGATTTACAAAGAAAAATGCCAGAGATGTAACAGTAGGCAAGATGACACAGAAATCTATACCAATTTTTAGTCTCCAAGCAGCACCACAAAAGTAAATTTCAAGTGTATTATGCTTATCCTTATACATAAATGAAATTAACATTTCTACTTCATTCCATAATTTCAGTTCTTCACTAAACCATGACATAGAAAAAGATGTCTAGAATTTAACAGTCTGCCATGTGGTTTATGATGACACTAGCAGAGCAGGGAGGTTGGACCAGATGATACACTGTAGTCCATTCCAACCTTACCAATCTGTGGTTCTGTGAAAGTCACCTCACGTTAACTATCCAAAACCCAGAACTTCTAAATGTGACCTCAAATACATGAAATTGCCCAATTCATAAATCCATTACAACTCAAAGGCTGAGGCCTAAAAAGCAATTTCAGGCTCTCTTGGTATGCAAGGCGGTTTTCTCAAATAATTCAGTTTAACTGTATTGAGCCACACTAACATTGTAGATTACAATATTTTTGGAACGTATTAAGCCAAGGATGTAATAGAAAAATATAATAAAGGTCACCTTACAATTCTGTCTTAAAAGCAGTGTTAACTAATTTTCCAACACACATACATGCACGCTTAAAAGACTATAATAAATAAACACACTCGAAGGTAAAGTTGACACTTAGGCATTGTAAAATCAACCAAAGTACTTAAAATTTTTGTTCAAAAAAGAGCACATTTGACACACAAATCTCCCGCTAGAAGAGTCTAGTGTACTCAACACAACAGTCATTCAAATTAAATTACTTCTCAATACAACAGAAAGTTTTCCAGTTGTCTACAGAATCATCTCTAACCTGATTTCCGCTTCTGGCCAGGCAAACTTGAAGAAATTACTGCATTAATTAGTGTGTGTAGATAGTACATTAATAATTCATAATTGTTTCTCCTGCCTCAAGAAACACTATTGCATACCACTATGATAATAACTTCACACCTACAGAAGTATTAAAAGATTCTTCACCTTCTTTTTTTAACCATGAAGAGCTTTCTAGTCTCCCAGTACCAAACAAAATACATTGCAGGACTGACTGACTTTTGAAGTATGAATTTCCAGAACTAAAAAGATGCATGTAACCGTGAAAGGGTAGGAGAGGAAGGGAACTAATGAAAATGTTTATTACATTCACAAGATGGATGCTCCAGCTGGTTTTCTGCATTACAGCAGAATGATCTATCCAAATCAATCTTTAAAATTGCAAGTTCTAATCTAAATCTATATAGATTTAAAAATAAACCACTATGAACTGCATTGTTTGAACTCTTCATTGCTTTTTAGAGAAAGAAAATATGTATAGTATTTTATTCAAAGTAACACCTGAGCTTCTCCCAAAAGAGTGAGCTTCTTTGCATGCCCATGAGAACAAATTAAATCATTCTAAAAGAATTCTGATGTAGAACAAAACAATTTCACTGTTTAAAAAACAATGGTTAAAGTTCATTTCATGCAAAAGTAGAACTCCAAGCACACATAATGTTACCTAATTTCCATAAAAAGCAAACTACATCATCTAACAGTTACATAAATGTTCCTCTGTTACAAGCCTGAGGCAAAAGGAATCATCACTGCTGTTTCACTTAAATGAGAAATGCTTCCATTAAAATAATTGAAAGAAAATGCTTACTATGGTTATAACATTTTTACTTCTCCACAAACTCTTATACACTCACTGCTATGTTTTCTATGTGAATTCCTGGTGGCATTATAATGACAATTTACAGGTACTTCCAAGTTTCTCTTCTTAAGTTAGACCAGAAGAAGACTCCATCAATTTTTTCCTGTACAAACAAGGAAGTACAGTTGCATTTCAGAAGTTTCTTTCCTAAATCCAGCTTTATTGGTAACAGATCAGTCAAAAGCATCCCTATACTCTGCTGTCCAGAAGTGAAGTTAGTAATGATGCCACAGGTGACGTGTAGAACAACAGAAAAAAGAGCATCTCTTAATATTCATTCCAAACAACTGTAGAAAAAGACCACACTGAAGCTTTCTGATGTACAAATGTGAAAGCAAATAATCTAGGTATATTCTTACCAGCTCTTTCAGATTTTTCTTTCTGCTCTTTTAATTCCTCGCCTTTTGTAGTTATTTGTTTGATTCGAGCACGCAGTTGGGCTACCTCCTCCTCCTTCATTTCCAATGTTTCATGCATTTGCCGCTTTGTCTCTGCAATTACCATGCCCTATGGAAAAGGTCTTCGTGATAAAAAGCTAGCAAATAAGTAAGACATATATCTGAAACAATCTCAAGCCAGGGCACAACCCTTGCCAGGAATAAACTGTAGTCTCTTATTATGAGACCAGAGATCATAGGATTTTTCTATGTCAGAAAACAGAAAATGCTAACAAAAAGAAAGAATAGGGCTTATTTTTAAAAGTATCCAAAATTTATCAAGTCGTGAAAAGAACTCCAGCAAACACGGACCATCCAAAAATTTCCTCTTTCTAGTACAGACACTTTCCTTTGAATCACGTATTCAAAGGAATCACGTAAACAAACCCAAACTAAAAGCATTGTAGAGTCCGTACTTCTCCTTTGAGTTTATACCATACAATGTTAGTCATGTCACTTATGACACCACCAGAAGTTATTTTAAAATTAATTTAATTGTATCTCATTTTTATTTGTGTTTGGGGTTTCTTTGTTTGTTTCAAAATTGGCATCAAGGAATGTATTCAGTGTATCTGCTTCATCCTATTTAATGTTGTGTTGCAGTATTAAGTACAATTTAACAGACATATGATATATATACAATAAAATTCTTAAGTAGCTTAAATTACTTGTTTATTAAAACATAGATGAAACCATCAGTCCACTAAAACCAGCTTCTAATACCAAGAACTAGATATTTTATGTTTTAAACAATCTTCATCAAAACCTACAGCTTTTTTACCTTGTCTTGTTCTAGCTGTTCAATCAAATTCTTTGCATCACGTAGCTGTGTAATCAGTTTAGTCTTCTCAGCCATGTGAAGGTCCTAAAAAAAGATCCCAACCACAAGTTGGTTGACAAACAGCTTAGCTTAGGCTCTGACCCTGCACTATGCCTTGGAGGAAGAACACAGAACACAATCAAGGGAAACTGAAGTGGGCAGTTTTAAATTACTTTTACATCTCCCAGAGGTAGGCTGTCTTATGGCTTCTGTAATAACTCAGAGATCTGAAGGCTTTGTTAGAACCTCCACACATGGAGGTCTGAGTTGGTAAAGTAAAATAAGAAATATGTCTAAGATTTCTGCTCTATTACCTGCATTTTGGTTTACAAGAGGATCTCAGCAATGCAACATAAATGATTGTTACTAGCCGTGTTCTAGAAAATGTCATTAAAACACTCAGGTCTTTCAGAGCTTTTTCAAACCAGGCTAGTGCTCAGAGATGAAGACAGAGATGGGAATCTAATCTCTGTAACTAAAGTTAAGTACAGCTATACTTAGCACATTTTCAGATTTCATTACTATTGGCCACCTTACACTCCACACTCATCATTAATGGCCTTAAAAGGAAAATTGAGCAAGTATTTATTTATTAGCTTTGGTATTGCACTTCGGTTCACTATATTGTGATCTCCACTGCCCTGCCTTCATTTTCTTTCTCTTAATTTATATAATTAATGCCTCATTCATGGTATCTTAAAGGTTTAGTTCTGCTCTACTTTTCTCACTTTACCTTCTGTCCTAAGACAGCCTTTTTCTCACTCCAATTTTCCACAACTACTTATTTCTAATACCATTCTGATGGTTATTTATACAGTAAGTCTTCATACCCTACTTCACCACTCCAGAGTAATTGCTAAGTGTATTCATTCCAGGTGTGTTTTGAACCTTTTTCTCCAAAAAAAGTACAGGGAAAATGTATTTCATGGTCTGCCCTATCAATAAATTTTGGAAATACTGGAGTTCTTACTGTATTTTCATGGTTACCCATAAAGCTAAGAGTATTTTCCATACCTTAATTTTTTCCAGTTCCTGAAGCCTCTCTTCCAGCTGTTCTTGAAGTGCCTCTTTCTCGTTGGTCAGTTGGGCACAGGACTCCTTATGTGACCGAATAGTCTCCTTACAACGTTGCAGCAAGTTCTCTTGGCGCTTCACCCTCTGATTAAGAGTTTCCAGTGTTTTAACAGAATCTTCATTATCCTCTATAAGACAACATACCAACATTACCACATGCATGACATTTCCAAAATGCAGATCTGCAATCATTCACAATGCAGTGGACTCAAAAGTCTCTAAAGAAAGTTGTGTGAAGTCTGCAAAACTTCCTACTTCCTTCTGTAAGTGCCAGAAATATTCCACACATACACAGAGTAGTAAAGAACATTTAACACCAAGTTAGCTTACATACTTTATGAGTTTTAAAATGAAGCTATTAATAAACAAGGTTTTTTACATAATTAAAAAGTCATCATGACTTATAAACCTGCCTGCTGCTACTAACAGAATATGCACGAGTACAAAAAAATGTGATGCAAAGTAAATCACAACTCTCAAGTGCCATGAACACAGATTCTTGCTTTCCCAAGGCTGGGTATGAGATCAGTTCTAAAATACCCAGATTGGCAATATTATGTTCAGCAGGATAAAGGTTATACTTAGTGTCTTTCTGAGTAGTACTCATAGAATCATAGACAGGTTTGGGTTGGAAGGGATCTTAAAGATCGTCTAGTTCCAACCTCTGCCATAGGCCAGAACACCTCACAGAACAAGTTGCTCAGAGCTCCATCCAGCCTGGCCTTTAACTATTCAAAGGACAGGGCAACCACAACTTCTCTGGGCTACCTGTTCCAGTGCCTCACCACCCTCACAGTAAAGAACTTTTTTAATATCTATAATTTAAACCTACGCCCTTTCAGTAGGTTTGAATCACTGTATAACTAGCACATTTGGTAGTATTTTACTGTGTGCTTCTGCTCTGATGCTCTAGAGGTTGCAAGAGTATTTGACATTGTACTGGATTTGCATGGCCAAGCTTCAGTAGTTGAAAGGGAACTACAGGGGTGGCTTCTGCAAGGAGCTGCCAGAAAGCTGCCAGAAGCTTTCTTCATTTCCAGCAGAGCCAATCCCCAGCAAAACTCCAAAGATAGATGTGCTGCTGGTCAAGGCTGGGCCAATTAAGAATGGTGGTAACACCTCTGTGATATAAAAATTTAGAAGAAAGAAGAAAAAAGTTATTGCACAGTTGTAATTGCAGCCAAAGAAAAGCGGAGTGAGAACATGTGAAGGGAACAACTCTGCAGACATGAAAATCCACGGAGAAGGAAGAGGAGGAGGTGCTCCAGGCACTGGAGCTAGGATTCCCCTGCTGCCTGTGGTGCAGACCATGGTGAAGCAGCTGTGCCCCTGCAGCCCATGGAGGACCAAGGGGATGCAGAGATCCACATGCAGCCCATGGAGGAGCCCATGCCAGAGCAGGTGGATGCCCGAGAGGAGACTGTGACCCTGTGGGAGGCCCATGAGAGAGAGAAGCCCATTCTGGAATAGCCTGTCCTTCAAGAACTGCACCCTTGGAAGACTGACCCATGCTGCAGCAGTTTGAGGACTATGGGATGGGCTCACATTACAGCAGTTCACAGGGAGCTGCAGCCCATGAGATGCACTCATGCTGGAGAAGTTCCTGGAGAACTGTCTCCTATGGGAGGGACCCCACAATGAAGCAGGAGAAGCACTCCTCTCCCTGAGCAGTGGATGAAATCACAGGTGATGAACTAACCATAAATCCCCATTCCCTGACCCTCTGGGGAAAGAGGTAGAGGTGGGGGGGGGGGGGGGGGGGGCAGGGAGGGGGAAGGTGTTTTTAAGGTTTTATTTTACTTCTCATTATCCTGCTCTGATTTTATTAGTAATAAATTCACTTCGTATCTATAATTTGAGGCTGTTTTGGCAATGATGGTATTTAGTAAGGGGTCTTATCCCAACTCATGAACCCTTCTTTAAATTTTGTTTCCTCTGTCCAGCTGTGTAGGAGAGTGAGAGAGCTGCTTTGGTGGATGCCTCGCACACTACAGTCCAAAGGCAGACTCATGCACAGAAAACATCTGGAATCACAATTTTTCATTATTGACTAAGCAGTACAAAAACCATGGCACTAGATAAGAACATCTCCCCCCTAACACTTCCTATCATCCCTGCATATAAAAAACATAGCAGATGCTGAACAAATAATTTCTAGATATATGTTTACCTCGGTCTTAACCCCGCCTTTTATGAAGGGTACCAATGAAAGACACTTTTATTATGTATCAGCATTACAATGTCCCTTGCTCAGTAATCAAATACATACAACACTGAGAATCCCACTAATTTAAAGAACCTCCAGACGTGAGGAATATTCAGGTTATTCAATAGCAGGAATATCAAAATTGATCTTTGTTTTTACTTTTCTTCTGATAAAACAAGAGAAAAACCCCCAAACTCACAAACAAAAAGACAGAGACTGGCAACTAATCTGCTCTCTAAACTCCAGGGATAGGTCCTCACTTATGGGGGACAGAATCTCTTAATTGTATTAAGTTGGGATAGTAAGAACACCTACCAACAAAGCAATAATTACAATGTTATTATCAATATTGACAAAGGAAAGACATACAAGATCTGAATTCTTATGAAAATTTAGTTTCTTAAAAGGATTATCCTGTCCTCTAACTGTCAGATGGTTTTCAAAACAATTGCCTTCTTCTAGAAAATATATCCTTACTACGACACAGTCAGCCCTAAATATTGTTACTCCATCATAAATAACAACAGGTTTATTCCCCAAAATGCAACATCTCTTGAAAAAGCCACAATGCCTACCATTGCTTCCTGGTTCCACAATATTTTCTGCACTGACTTCTTTCGTTGGACTTCGAACTTGTGGTTCTGATTGGACATTTTGATCGGGCAATTCAGCGCCTATCTGACCATTCTGTAATCTCTGTTTCAGCAACGACACCTAAGCAAAATGTTCTTTTTGTTAAAAAAAATCTAAGGATTCAAAGCAGATAATTTTTTAATCTTCAAAACTAGAAAGAGTTAAATCAATTTTGATATTAGCAAGTAGAAAAAGGAAAAATCTGTCTGAAATTTTTTACCATTTTTTAGAACTCAGAATTATGCTTCCAATTAACAAAAGACTATGGGTACAGAAACAAAGACCAATTAAGCAAAATACATGAATTTTGCAAAAGCAATTTTAGGTCAGACATCTGCTAATGTTAATGTCTTGATAACAAAAATATCACAAAGGCATTTAAGTGCAAATCAGCCAATCCTATTTAACATGAGTGAGATTTTTACAAAGGTATCCTCTACCACAAAGACACACTTGCTTCCAGGAAATTCTAAATTCACAAGATGCTTTTCGACTTCAGAGCAATTATAATAAAACATGGATATGCATCATAGGAAATATATAGCTAAAAAGAGAAGTTAAGAAGAGCAGTTTAAACATCATCTGTTTGGTAAATTATCTTACCTGAGTTTGCAGGACATTAATAAGTTGATCCTTTTCTTCTAAGGAAGCATCAAATTCCTCTTGGAGATGTTTCTTAGCTTGTTGATCCATCTGGAGCTCCTGATAATGCAAACACATCTCAAATGAATGTGAACTCAATTAATGTAAACTCAAATGACTTATGAAAATATTCTGAAATATTATGAAAATATTATGAACTCAAAAGACTTAGGAAGATATTATGAAATAGCATCTAAAATATTTCTTTCATAGTTGTGATCCCAAAATACAACAATAAAGTGTATCTTTTTTTTTACTATACAACATTCTGCACAATACAGTAAGAACATCCAATTATAATACTGGGATTAAAACAGCAAGAGTCTAGATCTGATGGGAAATTATCAAGGATTCTTTTTCCTAAAAGTAAGTTTGTATAGGGTTCATTTCAAGCCTGCTCCTGAAAAACTCTCTTCCGTGCACACATTTCTCCTGGAAGCTCAAGACTGCACTTTGGAAGATTCTTCACTTTGCTACCAGAATAAATCAACATAAGGAGAAGAAATGTAAAATTCATTACATTCATTCAGTGTGACACCATTCTAAAATAACAAGTGCCATGTATAAGAGAAGAAAATTGGTCTTTTTATTCCACAAACATGTCTCAAATGAGAAAGGCAGAGAATACCTAACAATTTAAGTATGTGGCTTTACTTGATACTTATATGCATTTGTTTGGCTGAACACTCTTAGAAGCTTGTAGATATTGCCTAAATTCTTTAGTAATATCTACAGAATCTTATAACATATTTCCTGAAGGAGTTTTTTTTAATTACTTCCAACACTTTAAAGTTTAAACATTTAAATTTCTTTAAATAATTATCATTCTAATAGAAAATACGTGTACCTAAATTAATTCACATCTAACTGCTTATTCCAAGAACCAGAATCACACATACATCATGCATGCACTGCAAGTACTTTCAGAAAATTTTCAATATTTTTTATTTATATGTTTATTTTATCCATAGATATCTTCCAGGAAAAGAATGCTTTATGACTGTTATTCTGCAAAGATCACTCGTACAAAACAATCACCACCCATGAACAAGAGTTCCATTAGCCAGGCAAAGACAGAGGACGATCAATAGCGAAAAAAAGGATGAAAAAGCAAATGAGACAAAGCAACACTGGATGTTTCCTGAGCTGCTTTCCTCCAACTCCAAATCTTGTTTTTATGCTGTCTTGCTGTCTATCCCTTACCTCCAACAGTGAATGCCCTGCCACAGATGAGGCTGATACCAGCATTGAAAACCATAGCTGTATGAGTTGAGCCTACCAGGCCATGCAGAGGCATGATGGTGAGGGAAAGCATCACTGCAAAAACCATTACTCTCTTCCCACCTATATCCACTTCTTAACACTGCATTGCCTCATATTCTCAGCAATTACTGATCACACTTTTGCCCTGTGCTTCTGAGCTTTAGAAGCAATTCCTTACAAACAAAGCAAAGCAGGCCAGTGTCAGAACAAGTATCAAAGAGATTTATTGAAATCAACACAGAAATGGTCCTCTTTGGTTCTCAGAGTCCCTTCTGATCCTGTATTGTGAAGGAGAACACTGAAGACTGCTCTAAGAATGGTTTTGAGGAATTACTCCTAACAGGAGTACACTTAGGTAAATAAAACCACATTTATTTCTAGGGACTGTGTCATACTGTTATTTTAGCCTCAAAGGAAGATTGGTTTCCTCATACATGGCTCTCTTAGAAGAAACTAGCCTGATTCAACATATTTATGGGAAAAATGGACTGCATGATGAAGGAAAAGATTATTATAATTAATTTCTGATAGCAAATTACTACATCAATGAATTAACTACTTTGGACCATGTTAGCTTCCACAATGGAAACTTACCATTTTATTTGTAATTTTCCCTTCGTTGTCTGTTTTACCTAATGCTGCAACACCTGGGCTTCCAAAAGATCAGAAAAACACTTTTTGAAGTGTATCAATTAATGAAAAAGAATTTCAGTGTTAAATTTGAAGGAATCTTTAAATTTACAAGATCAGTAAGAATGAAATTAAATTTTACACAAAATATACATATATAAATGTATATATATTAAAGAGAAATATATGTGTAACTTATGTACATATATGAATCACAAAGTCTATGACAGAAGTAAAAAAAAAAAAATACACATGGTCCAATTCTATCATATGCCAAAGATTTAACTCTGTTCCACATTTGCCTTCCTGACTTCAACAAATAGCAATAAACTGGAAAACCAATCCTACAGTAGCATGTAGATATGGACCTACCACAGAAAAAAACTTTTTCATTTGACCTTGTAGTGATCTGGAAAAGATACAACCTTGGCAAGCCAATTCTGACAGTAAAGCAATGTTTTTTTCCCTCATATGCACTGATAGTTTAGCTTAGGACATCGTGACAGTCTGGACACAGGCTATAGCTCAGATGAACACAGTACTCCCAGCACTGACTCACTGTTGTCAGCTGCTGGGGCAGAAACAGCACAGATGTGAACCAAAGTTCTATCCCACCAGCACACACAATTTACAGCACGCTCACCTGAATTACTCTCAGAATCACTGAAGAGTGCCCAGCAATTGGCCAGTGACCTCCCTTGAAATGACTGGCTGCCTGACTAGTCACAGGGACAGGTCCTTGTGGGTGAGCTAGAGCCTTGAGTACACACATGGCCAGAAGCTCACAGTCACCATCCCTCATTATGAAGGGGAGAGGCCTCAGACCCTGTCTGTGGGTAAAGCACCCAAGTGCCTGGAGTAAGTCTGCCTTCAGGCAAAGGTGGGACCTCACCACAGTCTAATGGCTCCTGCAACCTCCATGCCAGTGCTGCTGCTCAGCATTGTACATGCCAGAAGCAGATGTGCAGTCATAAGACAAAGCCTGTGACTTTGGGCTAAATGGTGCCCAGCTCTCCAGCAATCTACGAGCACAGAGAGAGGCCCTTGCACACCCATCTCCAAATCTGGTGTTGCACTAACTCCTGAGGCAATAAAACAGCTTCAGCTTCACATTGTGCTTCATCAGGGTTGGACAATATGATGTTTCTGATTTTGCCCTTTTAATCTGTTTTGCCCCATCATCTATACATGTTTTTTTAAGTCCAATGTGTTTACTATCAATACCAAATACACTAGAGCTTCTCCTTTGAATTTCACTATAACTTAAGGAGGCAAATAATAACACAACCTACTTGATTTTATGATTGAAACCAAACTATACTAAAATCCATAAAACAGTCATTGAAATCCTTACAAAAATGTGCCTATTACTTGTGTTTGCCTGAATTAGTATTTGTCATTAATAGAAGAGCAACAAATTGCACAGGGACATCTATGGCTGGGCCCAGCAATACTGCAAGAACCACACACACTTCTGCCTATTTCACAATGAACAAGAGAAGTAGTTTGGTTGGTGATGCACTGCTCTGTCTTTAGAGGATAGCAATAAGCTGCTGAATGGGAAGCAAGCCGGAGGAGTAATCCCATATAAACAACAACAACAACAAAAAGCTGTAAAATATCCTGCTTTGTAATAGAAACTATTTTGTGAACAAAAAGGTCAAAAGCTAGGCAGAAAAAGATCCTATGTAGGTGTGATATAACGCAAACATGCAATCAATAAAGGAAATTACCTCTCTCAGTTCTCCAATTCTGCGAAGTGCTTTATCCTGGCTTTGACTCAGAATGCTCTTAAGAAAAAAGGAAGAATAAAGATCAGGTGTACTAAATTTAATTTTAAAATGGATAAATAAATCCAAAAAACTCATAAATGTAATTATTTGTTTCTCTTTCAAGTCACGCTTGATATGCAAGTATTGTCATAAGCTGCCAACTGTGGGTTGGCAATCTATCAATCTATCACCTGAAGTCAGCTGATGCAACAAAAAAGGCTGGATTACAACACTTCACAGTTATTATGAAAAATTAATTTTACCTTGGTTTCCTCAGAAATCCCAGCTAAGAAATCATCATCTGTTACATACT
Source organism: Ammospiza caudacuta (assembly GCF_027887145.1). Lineage (NCBI taxonomy): Eukaryota > Metazoa > Chordata > Aves > Passeriformes > Passerellidae > Ammospiza > Ammospiza caudacuta. Next base: position 55,409,827 of record NC_080593.1, on the reverse strand, counting down.
CACAACACACTGAAAATTAAATCTGTATTGTAACTACACATTTTAAGATTGAAAAAAGCATGCAGGTACGAGACCATGAAAAGTAATGCTTACCTGCAGCTTCTTCTTTTCCCGCTGGGTAACTTGATAAGCAGACACTAGCTAAAATAAACAAATTGGATATAAAGATGATAATACAACTGCATATAGCCATCAAAATAATTTCCTTAGTTGTATCACTAGCTGCATTTTCAAACTCTTTGCTCCACTTGAGAACTTTCTTTGATATAAATGTACTTAAATTTTCTTAATGTTTTCTTTATCTGTCTATGAAATATCTCCAATGCGTTAAAAAATACAAGCCTGCATGACAAAACAATGATGTTACTCAGCATTCATACACAGTTTTACCTTCCCTGAGACAACATACCCCATACCACCCTTCAACACAGGGGGTCAAACCCAACAGTATCAGAAAGTTACATCTCAGACAGCTACCCCACAGGGGTGACCACTCGTAAGAGTACATGTCCCAGGGAGATTAGGCAAAAATGATTTTACAAAAAGTGTGCATTAAAAAATACATTTCTAAATTTAACAAAAAAAGGTGTAATGTTCTCATCCCATATGCCTTGCATATATCCAGCAAAGACAGACTGAAAGTAGACAGTATTTCATTTCTCACTGTAAATTGACAAAAGGAGGAAAGGTACACCTTAGTTTACTTAAATATTTGATTACAACTGCCAAGTAGCATTATGGTGAAGTAGCATAATGGCATTTGAAATTAGAACACTGTGTTTTCAAATTGATGAAGAATTTAAGAAAAACAAATCTAGAACACCAAAACCAGAAAGTCAAAATATATCTTCAAATTCTAATTTAAAACAAACTAAACATTTTCAGAATTAAAAATTACTTTTAATTTCAAAGTTATATTTATTTTGCCCTTATAAGAAAATCCAAACTGCTATGGGTGTTTTCCTTTACCGTATTTTTGAGATGCTAACTATGCATCCTACTTTAAGAGGGAAAAAATATTTCTGCCTTAATTACTCATTATATATTGCAACAAGTTTCTTCCAAGCTCCAGCAAAACAATTATTTTCAACTGAACTGAAGAAACTCACAAAACCAGGAAAAAACCCCAAGCCTTTTTGACAGAGAAAGTTAGGACTTGGTGGACAGATTACACTAATAAAAATAATCCCAAACAACCAAAAAAAGCATTGAAACAAATCCACAAACTGAAGAATTTTCATTTTAGCAACTACTATTTACACAAACTTTAAAAAATACTTATTACACTAGCTGGAAGTGAAGGAAAAATTGCTATGAGAACTGCTCTTTCAGGCATATGCTGAATACTGCAGTCACCGTATACATATTTTAGATTCTAGGGATTTTGACAAAAGTCTGCACAGGAATTTTTGTATTTAAGGGCAGCAAACATTAAAAGAAGTGTAAAAAACAGTACAAACATCCAGTTTTAAATACAACACACACTTAAAAAAAATTTTAAAACCCAAACAAAACCCCAAAACTAATTTAAAAAACCAATACCAAAACACCACCTTCCATTCAACAGCTTTACCTTGCCCAGTAATTTGGAAAATGAGTAGGGAAACTACTTACATAATTGGTTTTTACAAAAATATCCAAAAAATAGGATGTTTGAATTAATTCCTCTCAGGGAATACCTAGAAATTATGAAGAATATAACTTGTTTCTTGAAAACAAAATGCTACCTATTGCTCATCTCTGTAGTGAACCTCACCCTCTGCTAGATGCTTTCAGTTTGAAATCTTAATAGGCTTGCTCTGTGTGAGTAACCATTAATTAACCTCTATGCTGGTATCAGAAAATTATTTTCAAACAAGAGAAGAAAAAGATTTCCATGTTTTATTACCAGAAGAACATTTAAACTTTTTAGGTCAAAAATAACTAGATTTAGAATAAGTTAACTTCCATGTTAGTTGTAAGTTTAAACATTTGCTCCAAATAGGAAAAGAAAAAGATTGTTCACTGCTGCAGTATCTGTTAGCCTAACCTCTTTCCCCTTTCTGCATAGCTAAACCAGTCACATTGCCTACCTCTGAGTATTTTCCCCTATAGTTGCCTAAACTGCGCTCCATTCTACGCAGACGCTGCAGCAACTGCTCTTTGCTGAAGGTGTCCATATTTCCCAGAGGCTCTTCAGTTTCACTTTCAATGTCAGAAGGTGAATCTAAGGTGGGACTGAGAGCTTCCAAGTCCAGTCGATTCAGTGAGTCTCTCGAAGAACTTCGGACTAGGGACTCTTTAGAAGAAGAGCGAAATAGGGTCTCTTTTACCGGGCTTCGAAACAAAGACTCCATGGAGGGAACTCGAAGCTGAAGCCTCTGGGCAAAAGACTGACTGTCACTTTGCTGCAAAAAATTGAAAGAAAGTAATTATTTCTGCACTGCTTTTAGGCAGACAGACACACTAAAGTCCAGGAAAGAGACTTGACCTGTGCAAAGAAACTACTGTTGTCTAACACATGCATGACACCAAACAGCAGCTACTCCCTTAAAAGAATCATCTACTTGTGCAGAAAAATCAAGCATGCAGCTACCAGATGTGCACCATTTCAGATAGCAACTAAATCTAATAAACTACAGCTCTGATTTAAACTTTTAGGAAAATGTTTTTCTGTATAATCCCTCTAAAAATTGAGGAATGTGTAACTAATATAAATGTCTATTGTCTCAAACATGAAAAATACAACGGACTCACTTCTTAATGTATTACACAGAAGACTTGATTTATCTCAAAGACATAGATACTTTCCTATGACTAAGGGAAAAATTAATGGTAGAGATCCTTGTATGATAGTTAGTTAGTCCTAGTAAACCATCTTGAACAGTCCTTTTTTTATTTTTATTTTAAACAACTTTAGGATTATTACATAAAACAAAATTATTGATTTATGCAGCTATAGTACTTCCTTCACTCTATACCAAAAGATTCTGTGCTGTGGTAACCTTTACTGCTGGTGCTACAGAAGTGATGTGAAAGCATTACCACAAGATGTTGCCCCTACAATCAAACGTTGGGAGACACTTGCCAGAAGCCACTGATAATCCCACTTCAGTAAGCTAAATGTTTCCCTGAGACATATTTAAAAATTATCTGCATCCTTCCCACTAGTGACAACATTTTCAGCCTACCAGTTCTTTTCTTCAGCTTTCCAAGCATGCAATAGGCCCCCTAGTTTTAAAAGTGAGTTTGCTGCTGTGCAACAAGATGCATCTCAATGCTGGCAGTCTGCTAACCAGTCCTTACAAAAAGAAAAGCTCCACACATCAGTGACAATACTTAATACCAGCAAATAGTACTACACACAAACAAAATATCTGATCATCCTCACAGGCAACTACTTAGCCTTACTTCAGCATGAAGAGAAATACTGGGCACTTAAACCAATGTAACACAAAGACAGCACAGCAGTGAAGGAGGAAACAAACCCCCCATGCCCTCCACATACCTGTGGAGAGACAGGTTCACTTCCATTGTTTTCTGTGGACCCAGGAAGTGGTTGTTTATTCAAGTTCTACAGGAAGTAAAAACAACTGTTAGAAGAAACAGAGTACAAGGGCTTTAATTCTGTGGTTCCTAGAAACAGCATCTGTGCTTTTTTCTTTGCCTCTGTTTTTAGTACCTTCTTTAGAAAGCTTATTAAAATGTCTTCATGCAAACAGGCTAGCTTGTTAAATTCAAAACAGATTGCTGCAATATGCAGAACTACAAAGCAGCTATGAGTGCATGGATTAGTATGAGACATCTGCAAACACGGATATCTCCAATTAAGTAAGTCATCATGATTATTTATATAACATTTATGGACAAATCAAAGACACAACAAAAAGACAAAATTATAGCAGGAAAAGTCTAATTAATTACTAGTATTTACAGCCAATATGAGTAAGAGTTGCTGTAACACCATCTTTCTCTGTTTCAGTGCATTGGGGGGGCAGAAACTACCTGGAAAAGAAGTGCTGGCAACAAACTGTTTATAACTCCAACAAACATGGAAAGAAAATTAGACTTTCAGAAAATATATCTTTAACAAAACTTTTGCATTCCCAAAAAAACCAAACACACAGACATTAAAAAGCTTCATCCAAAACAACAAAACCAATACAACAAAAAACAGCAGTCTGGAGTTGGTTGGTTTGTTTGGTTTGGGTTTTTGGGGTTTTTTATTGGTTTGGGGTTTTTTTACAGAGTTTAGACATTATTGTTCCTAGCCTGTCTATCCTGCCTTTCCTGTGTTCAGGTGTTTGCTAACCCAGTCCTAATTTTCAGGAACGATGACCCTGGAAACTACAGGTCACTTAGACTCATTTCATTGACTGGTAAAATTATGCAGATTTTTCTGGGAGTTATTGAAAAACAACTTCAAGACAGAGCAATCCTTGGTCACAACCAGTAATGGGTTCATAAGGGGACACTCCTGCTTGCCAAATGTGATTTCCTTTTATTACAAGGTTACCCACTGAGATGAGCAAGGGAAGCCACTTGTTGTAATCTTTTTGGATTTCACTAAAGCCTTTGATACTGTCTCTCACAGGACCTTCCTGGACAAAATATTCAGCACACAGCTGGATAAACACATCATGTAGTGGGTGAGCAATTGGCTCATGGGTTGGGCTTAAAGCTTTAGAGTGAATGGGGTGACATCAGACTGGTGGGATGTCACTAGTGGGGTTCCACAGGGCTCCATCCTCAGCTTTGTGCTCTTCAACATCTTCATAAATTATTTCAATGTGGGACTTGAAGGTACACTAAGTTTGGCAATGATATTAAATTGGGAGGAGCTGTTGACTGCCTTGAAGGCAGAGAGGCCCTGGAAGAGGGGGCCTCAGCAAATTAGAGGGCTGAGTAATCAGCAACCATACGAAGTTCAATGAAGACAAATGCCAAATTCTGCACCTGGGATGGGACAACCTTGGATGTATGGACAAACTGGGGAAAACAAGACACTGGAGAGCAGCACCACGGAAAGGGACCTGAGGGTCCTGGTCAATGGAAAATTGGATATGAGCCAGCAGTGCCCTGGCAGCCATGACGGCCAAGTGTGTCCTGGGTACATCAGGCACTGCATTACCAGCTGGGCAAGGGAGGGGATCATCCCACTCTGCTCTGCCCTGTGTGCAGTTTTGGGTGCCACAACATAAAAAAGATACAAAGCTATTAGAGAGTATCCAAAGAAGGGCTACAAATATGATGAAGGGCCTTGAGGGAAAGCCATACAAGGAGCAGCTGAGGTCACTTGGCTTGCTCATCATGGAGGAGACCTCAAACCAGTTTACAATTTCTTCATGAGGGGATGTGGAGGGGCAGGAGCTGTGGTGACCAGCAACAGGACTCGAGGGAATGGCATGAAGCTCTGTCAGGGAAGATTACGTTGGATATTAGAATAAGGTTCTTTACCCAGAGGGTGGTTGGGCACTGGAACAGGCTTCCCAGGTAAGTGGTCATACCACCAAGCCTGTCTGAGTTCAAGAAGTGATTGGGCAACACTCTTAAGAACATGGTGCGATTCTTCAGGCTGTACTGTGCAGGGACAGGAGTAGGACTTTGGTCAATCTTGTGGATCCCTTGCAACTCAGGATATTCTATGTTTCTAACTTACACACATCCAGATGGTTTTTTGCTGTATAAATCCAGTCCAACTGAATTAGCAGAATATGCTAGAAACCATCTTGGACATGGATTTTTTCAACAGAAGTGAAACACTGAGGCATATCAAACAAAATATGGGTAAATTCACCTAACAGCAGTGTAACTCTTTAACTTTTAATCAAGCTATACCCTGACAGTTACATGCAAGCTGCAAAATCTAAGGTGTATGTAGAACTGAAATCTCAATCACAATCACCCTTGTATATATATCTCCTACATGATCACACTCACAGCTTCTACTCTGGATATGCCAATAAGCACACATAAACATTTATGTGGCAGAGGAATGATAAAAGAGCTTTAAAAAGGTCTGACATGGAGCAGATTTGAGGTAGTACAGAAATAACACAGAACAAAGAGAAATCCAGATAGTTAAGGAAACCAGAGAACTGAGCAGTTAACCCATATGCAGACAAAATAAAACAAGCCATACAAGAAGTCTGGATTTGGAAACTGTGCTTGAACAAAATCTGCATTCTGCTTCAGAACACTGTCCTGTGGCGGTGGATTTGTTCCTAGTGGTTTAACAGTTTTTATAGGTTTTAAACTGAAGCACTTCCACACTGTATTCTTGGCTCCATTACCTGTTCTTGTTTTTCTCCTAACAGCAAAAGTTAATTATAAGATAATTCAAATAAAAAATTATCTTCTGCTTCATAATTTACAAAGCATCTGCTATGCTACTATAGGACTGACAACAGAGGAAGACAAACACTTCACCAAGACATCACAAAAAGAGTGATTGGGCATTGGAATTGGCTGCCCAAGGAGGTGGTGGTGTTACCATCTTGGGATATACTTAAGAAAAGATTGGATGTGGCACTTAGTGGCATGTCTAGCTGGCAAGGTGGTGTTAAGTCATAGGTTGGACGCAATGATCTCAGAGGTCTTTTCCAACCTACTTTATTTTGTGATTCTGTGACTAACAAACTAAATACACTTCTTTCAAAAATCAGGTATTCTGATACATATGAAGAAGAGTTAAAGGGAAGTCTGAAGGGTTTGTGCATGTAATTTGTAAGTACAATTTAATATTTAACATCTATTTTAAAACACAAGATTAAGTAGATTTATTAAATTTAATAAGGTTTTTATGAATATAAAACCCATGGATGCTGTTTCTTTCTGTGAGACACTTTAAAAAGCTACCATTTAAGGACCTATAAAGATCCTTAACAATGTAATTTCAAAGCTAAACTAGTGCTGGCACTTTTAAAACTTTCCTACTCACTATGCAGGCATCTTTTATACAATCTGTGGGAACAAAAGATTTTGGGTTAAAAATTCTGTTGGCATAAATAATAAAAGGGATACACTGGTAATCTTTCATATAAAAAAATGGACCACCATAGGTATCTGGCTGCTGAAAGTCTCTAACACTGTGCTCTAGGGCAAAGGATTGTATTTGGGTATCTGCATACTGAATGGTAAACATGAATGGAAGTTGCTATATATAAATATAGATGCAAGAGGCTTTGAAAAGCTTAAAAGCCCGAGCCTTTCATAAGCCTGAAGAGAGCTTTCAGCATAATTAGACTCACAGAGCACAAGCAGCCATTTTGAGAGTCTTAAAACCAGCAGTTACATCAGAGTTTCTGGAGACCAATGGAAGTTTTTCCTCCACAAACTCATAGAACATAACATCCATATCTCTATCCAAAGATAGCTATACTTACAATATCTAACAAAACCACTGTTTTTCATTATGAAGATATATAAATCAGAACTCAGTTTCAACTGGAGCACATTAGGGTGTTCCACTAACGTTTTTCATCACCTTACTTCCCTATTTCTGCAATGCAAAATGATATTTTTTTCTCAAAGGCATAAATAGATTACCAAGCCTGAGAAGTGAAAGCTTAAATGTTTTTATTTAGAAACATTTTAACATTTTACTGCTTTTAATAGTAATACTTTCTCAAGCATTCAAAAACTGAGTAATTATGAAGGGAGAAAGGAAGGAGAGCTTAATGCTTTCTTCCCTCATTTTCCTTTTATTTTTCCTTTAAAAAAAAACCACCGAGTCGAAGAATATTTTAACTGTTTCTTCATGCACAAAACCTTTGCAGCTTAGCTAGTAAAGAGTTGATACTAACTTCATCCATGCCAAAAAAATCCACAGTTACAGTCACTTCTTTACGCTGTTCACTCTCAGATCACATATACAACTCAAATACTGTTCTGTTTTAGCAGAACTAATATGCATTTGTGTGTGTTGGTGAAACTTTCCTCTCCTGAATTTTTACTGTACCTAGGTTTTGTAAACATGTATAATGTGGGTGTTTCTTTAATATATTTTTTAATCAGTCATCCTATTATCTTTAAACTTTCCCATCATTTTCTCCCTCTCCCAGTTCTTACTGTGAGTACTGCCCTAGAATTTTCAAGAAGTTCAGAGAACAAAATGAGTTTTACAGGTAACATATTAGTACACATTGGTAACATTAACAATAAATGTTTCATTACTGCAGCCTTGCATATAAATATGTGAGCCACTACATATGCCACTAAAGTACATACTAAAAGGTCATTTAAGGCAACATTGGAGCACTCACACAAACAGTTATGTGAAATTAATTTTTTTTGCAATAATTCTGTTGTATAGTGAAAACTAACAAAGCTTACTTAAATTTGCAGTGAATCCTTAAGGACCTGGAATATGGCCAGAATACACTTTCCTAGGATCACCATTTTAATCACTGTTTCTGTCCAATCTTGTTTAGCTTGAGAGAGAGACAAGTCCAACAAGTGTGTTGTGCTGTGTCCTGGTTATTACATTTTGATCTGTTACAGCTTTCAGTGACTGGTCAATTTAAACCATGAGCAGGAAAAGAGTACTTACAAAGTAATTATGATGTAGAACAATGAACTGGGATGCTAAAAATTACTGTGCTTTAAATCACTTATGGACTTGGGAATGCCATGCCTCTAAAGCTTGTGAAAAACGCCATTCCTGTCCTGTGCCAATAAGAATGCAGCTTCTATGTGCCTATATCAGAAAGCAGAAGTCTGACTTCCTCCCTATGCCTGCTTCCTTTTCTTCGCTGCTTGCCACCTCTCACTGAGCTTCTCTACTTATATATAGTGAAGACAACATTTCCAGGCAAAGAAACATATATTTAAAATAAAATCTAACTATTAAAAAAAAGACTATTTATCCTCACAATAATAACTGTCAGGTTATCAACTAGATGTAGATTAATTTATGTGTCTATGTGAAATAATTATTTCCTGCTACCATTAGAAGCAAATGACATGCTGTATTTCACCGTAAGCAGCAAATATTACACATAACCAATCGCAATGTTAATTCTATCCATTTATCTTGAAATACATACAGACATACATAAATATGAAGAGGAAATTTCTATGCAACACACATACAAACTTGTGCAACAGTTATTTAAATTTGTGTATTGTTGCCTGTATAAGAAAAAATATGTTAATTTTTTAATGTTACAATAAATTCATATCATACAAGCATACCAGCCAGGAGCTATAACCTACTACCTCTGTGAAATTTAGTGCAGGGTTAGCAACAACATAGTTAAGACTGAGGTCTTTGTGAGAACAAGCCATAAGCAAGTAAGTTTGCCTTCTAGTACATTACTCTCCTCCACCTGCTAAAGGCATCACTAAGAGGGGTGGGGAGGACTCACCACACCATCACTCTGTGGCTTAGGTTGTTTGGTGGGATCCAAAGCAAAGATAGTATACTCAGAGAGAAAAGCAGGTTCTGCTATCATCCCGGCTAACAGCTGTTATTCAATGCAAAAAGGAGGAAAATGAAAATAAATCAAGCAATAAAGAACATCGCAAAATTTTACTCCATTTTTCCATGCTATTAAATACATAACAAAGCAATACAGCAGTTTATGAGACAACAGATATCAATAAAGGGAGGATGTAACTAGAAAATACACACTAGATCATTTCAGAACAGCCAAAATACAGTTTTGATCAAAACTCCTTTAGAACAAAAGAAGCATACTATTTAAAAGATCCTAGTTTAGTCCAAGATAAAAAATTATGTTTCAGGCATTGCTATTGTAATTTTTTTTAACTTCTGTGGATGAGTTGTCTTCATATATCGCTGAGCCCTATTTGCTCTCAATTATTCATTCATTAACAACTCACTATTCTAAAAATTCTATCAGTATTTCAGTAATATATAATCTAAAATGCTTGCTTTTGACTATTTATCATCTGATGCTTTTATACACTAGAATGCTATTTCTATTTTTAAAAATTCCTTACAATTTTTTTAAACTACTAGCAGACTATTTCATAAAAATACCATAAGTTGAATATAACCATTTTATTAAGTCAGTATCCAAGAAGAGATATAAATTCCTAGAGGTGAAAACACGAAGCCAAGAGACTGGAATTTGAATTCAAATTGGATATATACATTTAATGTAATGTAATGCATTTAGGATGCTGTAACTGAGAGACAAGACTATTCCTCTTATGATTATACTCACATACCTAGGTTCAAGGTTCAATTTCCTTACAGCTTGAGATTTCAGAATTGTACTGATTGCTGACTAAACCAAACTAAATAAAACAAAAATGTTCTGAAATAATGAGACAAATCCCTCTATCAAGTTACCAAACAGTACTTTTAGGAATCAAATACTAATATAAGTTAGGAGTTTAAATTACTTTTTTTTGGTGACAATTACATTTATTCCAGTGCTGTAGCAGATTAATTACATAAATTCAAATTGAGAGAGAGAAATATTTTCACAGGTAAGACCTGAAAGGCTACATGACTTTGAATTTGTGTTCACCAAACCCTTCATGACTTTGAATTTATGTTCACAAAACGTAAGAAATGGTAAATATTCTGTGAGAGCCATATACAATAAATAGCCTCAGATTTGCCAATAACTATTTGCCAACAAAGCTGGAGTTTCTCACTTTTAAGTTACTGCAAAGATGAGCTGCTAATAAAAAAATGGTCACATTCCTCAGGCTCTCAATCTTCATTCCCCTGGAGCCTGAACACACTTGCCCTATGCATTCACTGTGGTAGCAACAACACACTGAGTTAGCTGTCCTCCTCTTCCAGCCTGTCAGAAGTATAATTCTTAAGAGTAAGCTGTGCAAAAGCTCCTCATGCATTCATTTATATATATAAATGTGTGTGTATGTGTGTATGTACATATATTTGTATATGTGTATGTATGCATATAGGTATGTATATATATATGTATACAGGTGTGTAAAACCCACCTACATTTTTTTCCTCCTCTGAGCTTTCAGACAAGAGAAAAATAAGGAAATTTACAAAACTGACAAGTGATAATGGTTCCAGAAAATCTTCATCAACTGTTGATGGCTGCATAGATTCTTGCTCCTCTTGAAAGGGCATATGCCAATAAAAGAAAAGGCATATACTATGTATACAAAAGTGTACAAACATACAGCAGCAATACTACAAGCAAGTCTGATGGCCTCATGAATTAGAAGCATGCAAATTCACAAATAAAATTATTGAATTTTTAAAGATAAAAATTACTTTGCATGGTTGGAGAGGACCAGTTAAGAAAATGAAAGACAGTTTGCAAAGCACTGATAAATGGATTAGGCAAATATTATTAACCAAAAGATTATGAACATTATTAACATGTAACATATATTATCTTCAGCTTAATTAAATCAGTTTTAACAACATGACCATCAAGAACTTCAGGAATAATTTAAATTATCTCTTCACAATAATAGCCTGCTAGTGCTCAAAATATTAAGTTGCGACATTTCACCATAGCATTACTTTGCTTAATCCTAATTGCATTATTTCGTACACCGAAGTTTGCATTAAAAAGGATTCCTATTTGATCTCTAACAAGTTCATCCCCTCCAAAAAAGATGGTCTGTCAGCTTGTTCAGCATCTATGAATTGTTAGATTTTCAGTAATCCCTGGAAGTCGATGACCATCTTAGTATAGCCAGGTTCAGAAGGCTCAGGCATAAATTCACAAACTCATTCTTTCAAACAATATTAATTATAAAACCCAAAACATACAGGTAAGATGACAGAACTGTAAGCAATGGCAAAAGTTCATTTTAAAAATTCATTTAAACTACCTGGACGACTGATAGGGATATGCAACCCTGTTTTAACACAGTAAGATCCAAACTATTCAATGCCTAAAACATGTCAATCCATATAGCAGTTATGAACTCGAGAAAAAGGAAATTGATGCAGTACTGCTTGAATTTGCAGACATACAACTCCAGTGTCTCCATCATAACTAAAAGCTTACACAAACAGTAGAATGCAATTAAAAATTCTGCTCAGTATCACTGATGCTAATCATGATGCAAGTACATTTCTTAATCATCTCAACTTTGCCCTTTTTTTGCTGGAGTAAAGGTAAGCACAGAAGAGAAGGAGGCCTCTTTTCCTCAGTTTTTAAATAGACAGGTTGTCCTCAGATCAACTGGCCTCCTGAACTATCAGACAGACAGAGAATAAATAGCCCCTTTGCAATCCAGAAAGAAGCAGTTAGTGACCTGCTGAGCCACTTAAAATGCTCACAAGCCTGTGGGACCAGATGGGATCCATACTAGAGTAATGAGTGAGGTGGAAGAAGAGCATCACACAGCACCTACAAAGTGGCCAAGGGATCAGAACCAGGCAGCTTGGATTTAGGATGGGCAGGCCCTACCTAACCAACCTGACCTCCTTTTATGACCAGGTGACCCACCTTGTGGATGCAGGGAAGGCTGTCGATGTTGTCTACCTGGATTGAGCAAAGCCTTTGACACTGCCTCCCATGGGAAAATCCAGGAAAAGCTGGCAGCCCATGGTTTGAAGAGGTGCACTCTTTGCTGGGTTAAGAACTGGCTGGATAAGCAGGCCCAGAGAGTGATGGTGGTGTTGCATCCAATTAGTGGCCCATCATTGGTGACATCCCCCAGGGATTTGTGCTGGGCCCAGACCAGCTTAATATCTTTGCTGATGATCTGGAGGAAGGGATCGAGTCTACCATTAGCAGATTTGCAGATGACACCAAGTTGGGTGTGAATCTCAATCTGCTGGAGGGTAGGAGAGCTCTGCAGAGCAACCTGGACAGGCTGGATTGATGGGAAAAATCCAACTATATGAAGTTTAACAAGACAAGTGTCAGGTCCTGCACTTTGGCCACAACAACCCCCTGCAGCACTACAGGCTGAAAACAGAGAGACTGGACAGAGGCCAGGCAGAAAGGGACCACGGAGTACTGACAGATGGCAGACTGAATGCGATCCAGTGGTGTGCCCACATGGCCAAGAAGGCCAGTGGCATCCTGCCCTGTACCAGTAACAGTGTGGCCAGCAGGACCAGGGAAGCGATTCTTCCCCTGTACTCAGCACTGGTGAGGCCACACCTTGAATATTGTGCTCAGGTCTGGCCCCCTCAACTTAGAAAGGATGTTGAGATGCTGGAGCATGTCCAGAGAAGGGCAACAAGGCTGGAGAAGGGTCTGGAACACAGGTCCCATGAGGAACGGCTGAGGAATTGTTTAGCCTGGAGAAAAGGAGAGTCAGGGGAGATCTTTTCACTCTCTACAACTGCCTCAAAGGAAGTTGTAGCCAAGTGGGGGTCGGTCTCTCCTCCCAGGAAACAACTGAGAGTCTTAAGCTGCATCAGAAAATGTTTAGGTTTAGGATGCTTAGGAGGATATTAGGAAGAAGTTCTTCACAGAAAGAGTGACTGGGCATTGGAATTGGCTGCCCAAGGAGGTGGTGAAGTCACCATCCCTGGAGGTGCTTAAGAAGAGACTGGATGGGGCACTTAGAGCCATGTCTAGTTGATAAGTTGTTAGGTCATAGGTTGGACTTGATGATCTCAAAGGTCCTTTCTAACCTTAATTCTGTGATTCTGTGAGCCAAGCTTACAAGTAAAGAAGGCACAACAATAGTGAGACAGAACAGTGAGCCCTCTATCAAGATGAAATTTCAAAATATTTCCTCTTCAGTAGCCAAGTGTTTCACACTTCAAATAGCTACCAAAGACAGAATATACAGTCATGGTCCAAAAGTGGTATATCTTTAATACATATGGATCTGGCTGCATTTGCCTATTAGTGAGTTCATCCTCCACTCTCCAATGTTAGGTGACCAACTATGAAAATATTTAAGGACTTGCTTACAGTATTTTTGTTACTCTGTGTGTTGATTTGGCATTGTCAGAACCCAGGACATCTCTCTGGCTGTCCTGAGCAGCCAAGACCCCTGCCAGGGGGCACAGAGCCCCAAAATACCTGTGGTTTTGATTATGACCCATGGAGCAAGTTACCGACCTTAGATGAAGATCTGCAAGCCATGACAAATTAAGTAGAATGATTGTGAATTTATCACAAGGTGAAAAAGTAGATTTTGGGGGTTTTAGAATGGGATTCAGGGGGGCAAGATGGAGGGATCTGGGTGTGTCCTGCCTTTCTCCTTCTTCTTGGCCTCCATCTTCTGCTGTGATGTTGGCACATTTAGATTGGTTTAGAGTAGAAGCTCACTGTCTAACATAGGTGATAGGTACTGGAAAGTAATTGTATACATAGTATTAGTATGTATGTATAAACATTGTATACATAGTTTTTAGTATAAAGACATAACACAGCCTGGGGGGGGGGGGCAGGCAGAATGCCTCTGACTGCCTTGCTGAGCTGACCTCGGCAGGACAGGAGAGAGAATTTTATAGATAAGATACAATAAACAACCTTGAGACTGAGAAATGAAGAGCTCTGACTCCTTCTTCAAGCGCCAGGCTGGGAAAAGAGACTTTCTAACATTTCTCGGGGTCACTCTGACAAGCTAGAGGCCCTGACATGGCATGGCCTGGTTCTTTGGTAGTGAGGGAGGGCCACAGAAACGGCTTCTGTGAGAAATGGCCACAAGCTTTCAACATGTAGAACTTCCAAACTAGAACAGCCAATCCTCAAAGGACTGCACCCTGCAAATGAGCGACCCACACCACAGCAATTTCAGAAAGATTGTTTGCCCACGGGAGGGACTCCTGTTGCAGCAGTTTTGGCAGGACTGCTGCTTGTAAGACTGGAGCCAGGCTGGAAGAGTTCACAGAGAGCCACCTCCCATGGGAGGGACCCCACGGCATAGCACAGAAAAGACTTCCCTCCCTGAGCAAATAGAAAAAGATCTCGGGTGATGAGCTAACCAAAATCCCCACTCCCTGTCTCCCTGCACTGTCAGGGGGAAAGAGGGAGGGGCTGGGCTGGGAAGAAAGATATTTAGAAGGCTTATTTTAGTTCTCATTATCCTTCTCTGACTCTGTTAATAACAAATTTACCTTACACCTTTAAATTTGAACCTATTTTGCCCTTTGAGTGTTTTCCCCCAATTCTTATCTCAACTCATGAACCCTCCATTAATTTTCTTTCCCTCTCCTCTGCGCAACTGTAACAAGAGTGAGTGAGTGAACAGCTTTTCTAAGTGCCTGGCGTCTGGCCAATGTCACACCACAACACTCTCAGCTCATAACCTGGTACATATTTAGTTAAATTATGGGCAGAAGCCTCTAGTGAGTCCTGTAATTACACTACTTAATGCATTCCAATATATACATGTGTTTTTATCTGCAGTTTTCTTTTTTTTCAACCAACTATTCAGTACAACTTTAAGAACTAACAGTCTTGTTAACTCTGGGGTGGGGATGTCAGGGAAAGGGTTATTAAAAGTCACAAAAAAATTATTCACCTCTGCCTGCAAACAGGCAAGAAGCAACCTGCTAATCAGCCAACATTAAATAGTATTACCACACAGGATCCTTGTGCTCCAGGATTTGTCCTAAAACCCACTCTGAATTATCTTACTAGCTTCAGAAACATTAAATACATTTGGTGCTATATTGTCTAATGTATCACTAGCAGCATATCAGCAGTAGGCTGGTAGAGCAACCAATAAAACTAGATAAGCTAGAATCAACTGAGATGAAGCATACCATAAACAGAAGATGCAAAGATGTAGATCATTCTTTAACCTTTTCTAATCCTAAGAATACCATCATATCACACTAGCTTGCTATAGGAATCCTGCTAAGATCTTCCAACACTTTGTTTCAAATATACTCTGGGGGGAGGAGAGGACCTTGGAGTCTTGGAGCAGCTGCAAGTTTACCATGAGTCAGCAGTGCCCTTGCAGCTAGGAGAGCCGGTGGTACCCTGGGGTAAATCAGGAAGACTGTGCCCAATAAGTTGAGGAAGGTGATTCTCCCCTCTACTCAGCTCTAATGAGACAACATCTGGAGTGCTGTGTGGAGTTCTGGACTCTTTAGTACAAGAAAGATAAGGAGCTACTGGAGAGGGTCCAGCAGAGGGCCACAAAGGTAATTAGGGGTCTGGAACATCTTTCTCACATGGAAAGACTGCAGGAGCTGGGCCTGTTTAGTCTAACAAGAGAAGACAGAGAAGAGATCTAATCAATACATACAAGTATCTCGAAGGTTGTCAAGAGGATGGTGCCAGACTCTTTTCAGTGGTGCCCAGCAACAGGACAAGGAGTAATGGCCATAAACTAAACCACAGAAAGTTCCACCTCAACATGAAGAAGAACTTCTTTACACTTAGGGAAGCAGAACACTAAACAGGCTTCCCAAGGAGGTCATAGAATGCCCCTCTCTGAAGACATTCAAAACCTACCTGGACACATTCATTTCCTGTGTAACCTGCTCTAGGTGACCCTGCTTTGGAACAGGCTTTGGCTACATGACGTCCTGTAACGTTTGGAGGTGGGGGGAGGAGTGGGTCAGAGACAGGGATGACACACACTCTGAAGTTCTTGTGATGAACAGCCTTGAGTTAATTCCCGCAGCTCCTTTTATAGGCGCTCCAGTTACACATGTGATTTGCTGAGGTCTTAGCCCCATCCAGCTCTCTGGCCAACGATACATTTGCATTTAGAGCTGAACGACACTGGCTGAGGGTCCCTGTGCAGATTGAATCCAACCTATCCTTGCCCACCCAGAGACTCCAATGCTACAATCTCCACAGATTCCTTCCAATCCTACCAGTTCTGTGATACTCCAGGGTAAATAATCTCCCTAGCCCATACTGACCTTAATCTCAGGCACCAAATTTATAAACTGAAGGCTGTTGAGAACTACAAATAGTAGTTAGCTCAGTATACAATGGCACTGCAAACTACAGATTGTGCCCTGGGTGGGGAGAAATGGCTGAAACCCCCAGTGATGAGCCCTTTGCCCAACAAAAAGGCACAGCCTTGCCATGCCAGCTGGACTGTGTCCAGCTACCCAGTGACTCTGTAGAACCCAATGAACAGTGAGAAGACCCCAGATCAAATATCACCATTAAAACAGGCACACAGAATGAAAGCCAGGCATTCCTTTGTTCAGGGTCCCTGAAGGAGACACCCAACTCCATCTGCCATTATATTGCTGCACCATGATAAAAATTCTTAAAGGAAGCAGAGTCTAGGACTCTGCTATGGGAAACCCTGGATCAAGGCAGTGAGGGAAACTTGTCTGACGTGTGAGCGTCATGAAGCTTGTCTTAGCATGAGTGTGTGGGGAGTCAGGTGGGGCACCCATCAGCTCATTGGAGCTGCTTGTGGTGAAGGGGCTTCAGTCCCAGCAGCAAAAGCCTAGGGTGGTGTGAGTGTGACTGCCAGAGTGGCTCATGGGCAGTCAAAAAGGAATGCTTCCTTAGCAAACTGTGACACTACTGATCTTCTGTCACAATATTTAAGGCTTATTCTGTTTTTCTGCAAGTAAAATCCTATTGAGTAACAAATGTTTCTATCTTGGATAGAAGGCTGCAAATGAGGTAAAATTTGCAGCTGATGAAGCTGCAAATTGGTTGATGAAGCCAAACACCAGATACCTTCAGTATCCTATCAAAGGACACATACAGTTATTGTTTAAATAACCCTTGAATTTTCAACATTCTGAACAATTTTTGTACCCCTCAAGTTTGGCCTAACTGAAGCAGCCTTACTTGATCTTCAAGGACTTCCTGAACTCTAGAAATCACTGTGTTCTTATTAGGATTATTATTCCTCGTTCCTCTGAAGAATTACCATGCTCAAATCTTCTTTCACAAGGATTCTGGTGAGTGGGGTGCAAAGGCCATAGAACATGCAATTTCTAGATCAAACAGCTTCCTTAATATGCTGTGAAAGAAACCCCAAAATTCAACAGGGATCAGAGTTTGGCCCAAGTCTCATTGTTGTGGAGATGGCAGTAGGTGAATATTATACATGTTACATGCATGCAGTATGTTTGATTGCCAAAGGTAATGATTATTCCCCTTCAGAAAAAGAGAATCAGTAGTTCTAAATTTTGTATTAGCCTGTTATGAAGCAAATTTTGTTAGCAAATTGCATCACAGCATATGGGTATTTGTAGTATGTTAATACTTAAAAGCTTCTATTAACTGTACATGAGCAGTTTTATGTTATATACCAGCACAGCAAGACAGAAGAAAGAGGATGAGACTACAAAACTAGTCTAAGTGAAAAGCCACCATTTCCTCATCTACTTAAGAAGCTAGAAGATGTCAACTATCAGCTAAAGGTTTTCTTTCAACTCTTACTTAAAAAGAACTTATTCCCCAGAGTAAAATATAGAAATAAATTTGGTTATTTGTCCTAAGGGAATAGGAAAAAGTGAGGAGCTAAAATTTCAAGAGTTTCTCTCTGCGATAAAGTCCCAGGATCTAGGAGAGCTGAACTGCACTTTAAGAAAGCTGTAGTACAGAAATCAAACAGGTCTTTTCTGGTTCGCTTTTCATTTTGATGAGCCACCTAAGCATGTAAGCATCCTGTATGTATCAGGAGTTGTAAAATACAAGTAGTTTAGATTCAAACTAGCTTATGCAGCCTCCAAAAATTAGTCCTAAATATCAGACAGGAAAAAAAATACAGATATATCTGAACCACTACCATCTTTGCATGGCAACACCTATTTAGAAGTACTTCAAATAAAGTATATGAATACAGAAAAGACACAGGAATAACAAAGGTACTGAAGGTATATTATTTCAGCTTTACTTGTCATGCTTTACTAATAGCCAATGTCAAAGAAGCATTTCAACTAATTTAATAAAACAGCCATTATATACCATTAAAGTGAGACCAAAAAGTACCTGGGCTAAGTATCTTTAGGTCTAAGTGCTACATATATTGTGCTCTGCTGTCACTTCCATAACACTCATAAGGATATCAGTGACATTTGGATGCATGACTGGTAGGTCACCCACAGCAGTCCATCAGCTGCTTTCTCTCAGCTGATAGCAAACTAGCACTAGCTTTGTTATCTTCTGCAGTTGGGCCTTGTATACTTGTAAACAAGTATAATGTTGTAGAACAAAAAGAACATTTTTAACTTACAGGAGCTGAAATGAATACAATTTATGTATTTCACCTCAAACTCTGTTCAAAAGCCAATGTGGTAACAGTTTGAAAACTGAACACT
The DNA here is from genome assembly GCF_027887145.1 of Ammospiza caudacuta. Classification (NCBI taxonomy): domain Eukaryota; kingdom Metazoa; phylum Chordata; class Aves; order Passeriformes; family Passerellidae; genus Ammospiza; species Ammospiza caudacuta. The sequence continues at coordinate 55,390,704 of NC_080593.1, read as the reverse complement.
ATTTTTCCATAGAAAAGAAGGAACTCACTAAATAAGCATATTTTAATAGTCTAGGGCTGTTTCAAATAGCAGCATATCAAATCAAAAAGCACTGGGTATGCAAAATGTCAATGAAGTTCTGCGGAAGTAGTTTTACCTCACAATGTGATCATGTTTTACAAGCTACTTGCAGTAAGAGAATACAGAACTATTCAGACCTCTGCCTTTTCCTATACATTAAAAATTTTGAGGTTTTCCATAACACTGCTACTGGAGATTCATATATCAAATAAAATACAAGCTGAAGAGGAAAGTTGGCATGAAAAAGAAACTTACCTGGTATTACATAAATGGAGCATACAAGATGTAGGTTTATTTTAAACTGATAGCATCTTGGAATCTTGAAATATTAAAGTATTTTTAAAATCTTCTCATTGTAGAGTATAAAGCAAAAATGTTGGCACGTATGTTTTATTATAATTATTTGATCAGACTAATGATGTCATTTACAACTGTAACTAATTCTGAAATTACTTTTATTATAAAAATATTCTGAGAATAAACCAAAGATTTCATGTGTGATACTTGCAATTTTAATACTATGGAAGTAAAAATACAAAATCCTGATCTATTTAAAGACTTACTAAAACATACCTCACAGAGGACACAAAACATATAAAAAAATTATGAAACACTAATTTTGCTTAGCTTTCAGTAGTAAAGGGACAGTAATTATTCATGTACTGCAAAAACGTTTTAGCATACAATACTTCTCAACCAAATGTTTTCAGTGTATTAAATGTAGCCCAAGAGCTCACTGTAATGCCATTGCCATTGACACCTGCACATAAAACAACTGCCTGGGCAAATGAGAACACGGCAATAAAATACCCTCCAAAAGACTTAATGCATTCATCTAATCAGGGCATGTATTTTCACTGACAATATGCAATATCTGCATCTTATTTACGCATTGTATACTGCTGCTGAACTGAATTTTATGAAAATTTAATCCAACAGATTTCAAAGATTATTTACTTTTAATCATACTGCCAACATTTATGAGAAATTTTTGGATAAATTAGGTTTCTTCTTTTAATCATTTAAACTTAATTTTTGTAAAATATTCTGCTTGATGTAAAACCAAAAAAAAAAAAAAAAAAAAAGGTTCTCATCCCCCTAGGACTTCACTACTTCTTGAATTTCTAATTAAAGGATGTGTTTCACAAGTAAAACTGTTATGGCAGCTCCCCTAAGACCAAGGATAACTGCAAATCTGAGGGTGCTTTAGTACTTCTACTATTAGTTTTTCTACTCTTAATCTTATTTCTTCTTCTGCCTCTCTTGTCATTCCAGTCTAACCAGTCTATTTAGAGATTAATGTTCTTCCAATGTAACTTGGCATGGGCTATGGAGAATCCTTTGCTTCTCTTGTTTATCTGGAACAGCACTCTGAAAATGGAGTTTGCTGGGGACAACACTTATGTAATGAAGTAAGTGTAGTTCTCAATAGAAACCATGAAGAAAACCTTGGCCAAATCAGTTCTTTTGCAGGTTATACAATTAAAAAAAACAAAACAAAACAAAACAAAAACAAACAAACAAAAAAAACAACAACAAAAAAAAACTAACAGGGGAATCAACTCTCAGTACCAACTCACTCCTTCTAGGCCACAGTAGTAGTTCTCATGTGGCAATATGTTAATTCTATACCCTGTATTAAGAACAGAAAACTCTCCTTACTGAAAAACTTAGTAATTTATCCCAGGTGATGCTGCTTGCTAACATTCTGGAGCACCAGTTAACAGAAAATCTTTCTCCAAGGAGAGAGGGAATTGATTACAGATACATATACATGCACACACACACACACACATATATACATATCACAGTAGAAAAAAAAAAAAGCATTTATCAGAAAATACCAAAATACAAAACAAAATCATGAAGTACTTTCCCTTCCATTTCTACTATTGCAGGAAGCAAACTGCCAAGCTGGAATCACTGACAGCATTCATAATGAAATCCATTGCAAATTTCAGGTATAGCTGATTATCTCCTAAAGAAAAAATGGTGTTAAAAATTAAAGTGGATTGTTCCACTGCAATAAAATGCATTATTTTTTGTGGCAAAACAAAGCAACTGAATTCTCTGACAAGGACAAAACATTTCCTCTGAAAAAGTTCACAGATCACAAAAGCATCCTGTTTTATGCTACCAGACTATGTCCATGCTCACTAAGTCAGGGAAATGTTATGTTTATTTATATTGTTGCCTTTTTTTTTTTAATCAAGTTGCTTCAAAAGAGCCATAGTACTTAATATGAAACAAGGTAAGTGCAGATTATCTTCTTTGTTTGCTTTATTATGCAAGTCAAGGTTACCCATCATCTTGATAATGATTTTAATGATATTTTATGACTGATAATTTAGACTCAGTTTAGTTTGTTGTTCAGTTTTTTGGGGGGGCGGGGGGAGTGGGAGGAAGGTGAGGGGGGCTGGGCTGGTTTTAAGTTTGGGGGAGGGGAGAAAGGAAGTGGGGTGGGGGAAATAACTTTGAGTTTGATACTTATTACTGGCATGGTTAGAAACAATCACAAATGCTCTGTATAAATCCTTTGGATCATCCACCTCAAATGACCTGGATTCACCTAGCTTTTCAACCAAAAGTGGGACAAAATGAAGTGAGTCTCTCTGAATTTATCCTCTGTCCCACTTCCTCACTGAGTTCAGTTCAGGAGTAAGATTTTTAAGACCTGAAGACTTAAAGCGTTTCCTAATCTGGGGGTTAATCACTACAGCTTAAAGATCTGTTTTATTACTATTAAACACTTCAGTATTTAACCTAAAAATATACTATTTGTAGCTATAAATACACAGAAAATAGTGAGACTGAGAAATAAAAAAAAAAAGTAATGAAGGACATAAAGTTAGATTTTTTAAGGTGAAAAGCAGAGAAAAACAGTTCTCAACTGACCTCTTTGTCTGGTGTTAAAGTGCCTTCATGATTCTGATCTGTAAATGAAGATGTCCTGATTCTGTTGCCAGTTGATGGAGGGGATCTGGAAGGGACCTATAGAGAGATCATGTATATCAACAAGTAATACTATTAACTCCAGAACTAATTTTTCTGTATCATAATTTACTTCAAGAATCACTAACTATATCATCTCAGTGAAACCTAGTCTAGATCTTTTTAAAGAAAAAACTGTCTGTGACAAGTTCTACCTTTCGTAGAGGAAAATGTGTCCTGAATCAGCCACAAAAACAAACAACCAAATGGGTTATTTTCATTATTTCTGACTATGGTCCTCTTAGACCATATTTGAAAAACAAGCCTCCCAATATTTTAGAAACATATTACAGTTGCTTGAGGTTTAGGTTCAGTGATTTGACAGGGATTCAAGTATTTAGAAGTGGAACAGAATCTGATCGAGAACTTAGAAAATTAACAACAGAAAATGACACTAAGAAAATTTATGAACTTTAAATTTGTGGTATTTATAACACTGAATCTAAACAATGAAAAAGGGGCAAGAAATTGCTATATATTTTGTTGTCTATATGTACTTGTTGATCCTATCAAAACTAAACATCTATTCACAGGAATTTTACAATTTCATTCAAACTGAGGTTCTAAAATGTCACACCAGCTCAAAGAAACTACCTTGCCAGCCTCATCATTCAAACTTCAAATATAAAATTTCAGTATAAATGTAATGAGTAGTAAAGTATCAACAAGCAGATCTATACAAAAGAAGGTATTTAGCAAGATTTCTCATCGGGTATTGTGAAATGCTGGAAGGAAATATTTCAGGCATGTGGCAGGAGGAAGAGGAAGGTCAGGCCTTGCTTTTGATGAGGTGATGCCTTCCTGCACAGACCCCATCCCTCTGGACCTGTATCCCAGTCCTGCAGTGGCTGCCAATACCTGGCACACTTGACGAAATGTGCCATGCTCTGCCCCTGGAGCCCAAATCCAGGCCCAGAGCGGTCAGATGACCAGAAGTTCCACCTGCAGGAAGGGCCCAGGGGTACTTCACCAGGATATAAGGCAAGCACATGCATGTTTTGACCCTACCTCTTCTTGAAATTGCTATCAGCTGAACAAGTCTGGAACCAGGAGTGGTAGCTGTATTTGTTCTTTTTTATATCAAAATTATTTGTTCTTATTTATATCAAAATCAGTCACAGTTACAGGTCTGAAGAGGTAGGCCAATGTCTCAGCTTGAAAATACTATTCAAAAGTCAAACAGTTTACCTAGTACCAAATAGCTATTCATCATGAAAGCTTTATGTTCTGCTGAAAACAATCATACCAAAGTATTCATAGGATTTGTACAAAACCTAACCTATTAATGCTGACAGCCTACTCTTCTTTTATTCCTACCCTCAATCTAATGCCAGGGTTTTAAAGATTATTTGAAAATCAATTTCCTTCTGTTTGGTGAGGGCCAGAAACATTCAAGGACACTTTGTCACTGCTTAGAAGCAGTATGAACACATCTCTATGGTTCTACAGTTCTCACTGCTGCATTCAGACTTCTTGTCAATTTACAGTCATTTCAGTGGCACTAAGGTTTGCAGCACAAATATTCATTGATCTTATGCAAAACCAAAAAGAGCTGAAACAGGACAGTACAGTTAAATTGGAAGGGTTCAATTTCCTGACCAGCTCAGGGTTAACTAAAAGTTAAAGCTTGGCTTTAAGGGCACTGTCCATGCCCCTTCAGCACTGACAGGCAGGGGTGAGGAAGGCATCAACCACCTCTCCAGGAAGCCTATTCCATGCTTTGGCCACCCTCTGGGTAAAAAGTGTTTCCTTATGTAAGTCCAAATCTCCCATGATAGACACAGTTTGAGTTATTCCTGCATGTTCTGGCACTGTGTACCAGGGAGAAGATCTCAGTACTTCCCTCTCTACTTCTCCTCCTCAGGAAGCTGTAGGGAGCAGTGAGGTCACCCCTCAGCCTCCTCCTCCTCTCCAAACCAGACAAGCCCAGTGCCCTCAGTGCTCCCCAGAGCACATTCCTGCCAGCCCCTTCCCCTGCTTTGGTGCCCTTCTCAGCACATGCTCAAGGACCTTCACATCCTTTTTAAATAGTGGGGCCCAGCACTGCACCCAGTGCTCGAGGTGAGGCTGCACCAGCGCTGAATTCAGTGGGATAATCACCTCTCTTGGCTGGCTGCTGATGCTGTGTTTGATGCACCCCAGGATGAGGTTTGCTCCCTTGGCTGCCAGGGCACACACACTGCTGATCCCATTGATCTTCCTGCCAACCAGCACCCCCAAACCCCTTTCTGCAGGGCTGCTCTCCAGCTATTCCTCTCCCACTTCAGACTTGTGCCTGCAATTATTCCGTCCAGGTGCAGAATCCAGCATTTGCTTGGTCTTGCTCAGCTTCATGTCACTGGTGACTGCTCAATACTCCAATCAATCCAGGTCCCTCTGCAAGGCAAAGCCTCTTATCCCATGGGAGAGTCAGCAGCACTTCCCAGTTTGGCATCACCACCTAACTATCTGCACATTCCCTGCAGCCTCCAGATCACTGATGGAGAGACTGAACAGAGCTGCCTCTAGACCTGAGCCCTGAGGAACACCACTGGTAATTGGTCACCAGCCACATGTCCTGTTTGCTGCAATAATTTGAGCCCTGCTCTTCAACCAATGCTTCAGCCAGTGCACTGCATACCTGCTCATCCCACTGTTGGAAAACTTGTCTGGAAGAAATAGTGGGAAGAACAGTACCAAAAGCCTTTATAGAACCCAGAAAAACTACATCCACCACCTTCCCTTTGTCTACCAGGCAGGTGAACTTACTGCAGAAGGTTTTTTAAACAGGATTCTCCCTTTGTGAACCCACGTTGACGGTCTGATAATTGCACTGCTCTTTACATGTCTTTCAACAGCATACAGTATGATTTTCTTAATAATTTTTCCAGGTTCTGAGGTTATCTCTGTAGTTTCCTGCATATTCCCTCACGCCCTTCCTGGAATAACACTGGCTAGCTCAGTCAGCAGGGACCTCCCCAGATTGCCAGGATGGCTGAGAGGTGTCCTACCCCTAACATCTCCTAGCTCCTTTAGTACCCTGGGTTGAATCCCATAGGCCCCATGAACTTACAAACATTCGTTCAACTGACACAGCTCGTCTGTTAAAATTTCCATGTTCACAAATGAAAAGTTAATGTTCCTGTAGCCATGGTCCTCTGACTCAGGACCAGGCAGACCAAGGTCTGTCAGCACTATTAAAAACTGAGGCAAAGAAAGTACTGCCTGTCTCCATTTTTTCTTCATCCCTATTTGTCAGGTGACAGTCTTGGACATGTAGCAGTTTAAGACATCGGTAATTGCAACAGCACTTTTTTCCACCCTGTCAGCCATCAGAAAGAGATGTGTTCCTCAGACTGTGAGGAACAGCTATGCTCAATTTGACAGATGACATCAGTTAGTAACCATTCATATGAAAGAGGAAGGCCTACAAACACCTCCTCAGAAAAGGTTATATTTCTCAAGTTATACTTGAGAAATTTTACCTCCAGGTTTACACCAGTCTTAAATTAGTAAATTTAGTCTTGGACACTACAAATCAAAGTACAAATGTGAAGTTCTAGGTCTCAAAGTAAAGGATATAAGTAGAGCATAGAGGGTATTAAGCATAGTGAGTGAAGCCTCTCTACAACAGGGTGTAGGAAAAAAAGAGCAAAAATTAATGCAAACATGAGTTTCATAAACTAAGAAATAGTAAGAGTTAGAAAAATTTGGTCTGAAAATGTTTTGCCAGGAAGGAATGCATTTTGAGGATTGGAATTACTGATCTGAATAAAAGCAAATGAAAAAAGCATATCCCACACTTTTTGCAAGACCACAGTATATTTTATAAGCCTCAAAACCTCACTTCTTCCTTCAGACTGTTTTCAAATGTGATACAAGAAGTGAGAAGAAAAACTTAGTTTACTCCTAAGATCAAATTTAACTATTTCCCCCTATTGTTGCTTGAGAGCAACTGAGGAGTAAGAAACATTGCAAGACAACTATTTCACATGAAATAAAATTGTTGTAATGTCTTGTTGTAATTTCTTGCTTTTGCCTTTCCATTTATATCAACCCTTGAGTTACATAATCAGCTCTGTCCACAGTACAGCAGACTAGGTCTATAAACTAGGTATAATTTGCTATAAACTCTCATATCAGGTTTCAGAGTATTTGTCAAAACTAATTTTTCAAGAGCCAGATAAAGACTAAAGTACATTAGGGTGTTGGGTGCATATATGCATGTAAGCCCATATTTATTCAGTAGAATGATTCTCAGAGAGTATCAACTCTTGAACACAAGCATGGAGCATCCCGAACAAAGCAGATTACAATATCCTGAACTAAGTGGATTACAATGCTGTGTGAAAGGTGTCATAATTTAGCTGCTGCACACTGAAAACAGTAAACTCTGCAGATCGATCTCTTTTACACTGCACTGAAAGCTCACCACATACGGCAATAAAGACAGCACTCTAAACTTAACTAACACAATCATACTTCACTAACTAGAGAAGGCACAGAATGAATACTATGGAAGGCCTTAAAGTAGGATTCAACAAGCTACACAAGACTTCACAATAGATCCATTTCCAAAAATCTTACCTCTATTTCACAAATGAGTGATTCAAATAATAGAACATAACTGTCAGCAGTTTTGAAACCATGGTCTAATACTGTGACTATGCAGTGCCAAATCTCCCAGTGGTTCAAATTACATTCAGATCTAGCCCAAGCAACTAGTCACCTATTTGTCAAAGTAATTAAATTACCTGTCTCTAGCTTAAGATTCACAGAATTCAGAGTTTATATTAGTATTTATACTTTTAGATTCCAAGATACACGGACACTTAACCTAGAATGAGACACAGACAGCCATTATCAGCAGACTTTGCCATTAGGATGTTAACTTGCTGAAGTCTTTCTACCCAAAATTATTCTGCTTTGACACGTGCATGAAATCATCACAACTTTTTTTTCATCACCACTTTCACTTACATACTCTGGACACGTCCTATCTGGTGGGTATTATTATCACTTAAAAATATCCTTTACTAGAATACATTTATAATAACTTAGTGAAAGAAAGTACACGCAAGAGGAAAACGGCCAATGAAATTATTACTAGACCAAATAAGTAAGTGCCTTGTTCTCAGACTTATACTATATTCTCAATTAATCTACAGTTTAAAAAATGCAAAAAATGCAAGAATAAGGTCGAGGTAAGCAAACCAGCCCTCTACAAGATGTTAACAGAAGGGACGTACAGAACTGAAAGAACAAGCATTAAGATGAGAGAAAAGGATAACTAGGGAACTCAATGCTGGATTGTTATTCAATACACTTAAAAGTATCATTACTTTAAATGCTAAGGAAGAAACCCATTTCTGTTTCGTTCTGTTGTACGTTCAGGCAAGAGATGGTTTTTACATTCTCCCACAGGACAGCTATCGTAGAGCGGACAAAACGAAGCACAGTTTCTAGCAGGAGGAGGATGGGCAAGCACTTAGATGACGAAGTTCTAGCGAAGCCGCCCGGCGCTGACAGCGATTCCCGCCAGCCGGCCGAGCCCGGAGCCCTGGATCGGACCGGCCCCGCCGCAGCCGCAGCCGCGGGAGGGTCGCGCCGCGCAGGCCCGGCCGCCCGACCCGCAGGACACCAAGGCCTGGCCGGGCGAAGCGCGGCCCTGCCCCGACAGGTGAAAGGCCGTCACTAGCGCCCACAACGGACACGTCTGCCAGCGGCCCCTCCTCGCCGTACCTGCGGTGGGAGGGAGCTCGCACGTCCACCCGCTCCGCGCGGCTGCATCTGCTCCTCGCCAATCTTCTGCTTCAGTTTCTTGAACATGGTGGCGGGAGGGAGAAGGGGATGAGGGCACGGCTCCCGGGCCGGCTGGTCCGGCGGCAAGGGACGCCCAGGGGGCGGCGGAACCGATCTCCCCCCGCCCCGGCCCGCGGAGCCGCCGCCGCTCCGCCCTCGGACCCCTCCGCGGGGCACGGGCAGCCGCGACCACTGCGCCTGCGCAGCCAACGTGGAGCCCAGCGCGTCGGCCGGCACGGTGTACGGCGAGGCACAAACTTCCAAAGGCTACGCGCGGCGCTATTCCTCCCACAGCCCGGGCGGAGGTGCAGCCTGGGCGCCAGGACTGCGGCGGGACAAAGCGGCGTTGCCTGGCCTCACTTGCTCCATCTCTCCCGGAGGCCGAGGGAGGCGGTGCCGTCCCGGGAATGTTGCAGGCGGAGGAGTGATTAGTTCTGCCCGGAAGGACGAAAAACAGAGCAGTAAAAGCTGCCGCCTCGCTGCGCCTTTCCGCCGCCGTAGCCGTTTGATTCCGTACCTTCAACCGCGCCACGGAGACGCTTGACTTGCCAGAATGCTGCCTCTGAGGGGCTGTGAGTCCTCGCCTAAAAGTCCTCCTGAGTCGGTCAGCGACAGTGTCGAGGACAAGCTTTCACAAGCCGAAGAGCCGGTAACAAAAGAGCAAGGTAACAAAAAGGTGCTCGGTTCTAAGACTTGTGAAAGCTTCCGACTAAAAAATGCCCAACAGTTGCTTTTTGAAGCTGCCTGGAAACCTATCTGCTAATAAGAAAGTCGCCGCGTTTTTCTTTTGAGTAGCCTGTTCGTAAACCTGAGATACACTGTTACAACTAAAGTACCATTGAAGGTGGAAAGACGGTGTTTGCTACTACCGCTACTATTTGCTACTACTGTCTCCACGAAACTGTGGCAGAAATGTTCTTGGCGGCTCAAGGTTAAAACCTCTGGCTTTAGATCCCTTGTTGGATGAGGTTTGTGAATGTGTGTTCAGGGCTGCGAATGTCGACGCAGAGGGCTGTCAGCAGTAGCCAGCATTCATTCTCCAACAACGGGACTATTTTGAAACTTACTGTGTTGACAGTGACAGTGTATGAAGGCTAAAAAATGCATGGTGCTGTTTGCAAGAAACAATGAACCACGTGTTCTTCTATAAAGCTTCCTACTAGAGAGGCTGTGTGCAATAATCACAAATGCCCAGAGGTGTTTTCACTGAAATACACTCCTGAAATCTCTAAGTAATTTGAGGAGGGGGGAAATGGATAGGAAATTATTTTCCCATTTGTTTGACGCTGACTAAAAAAAAAATCAAGCTAAATATACAGCAAAAATAAATTGCTGGTTTTCTTGGTTTTTTTTTTTTTTTTTTTTGCTATATTAAACAAACATAAAAATATGGTTTTATGTTTTAAATAGCAGAAAAAAAACCCTTTTTTTAAAACAATTTTTTTTTTACAATCTGTTTAGTTGTAGATAAACCCATTTGTTTGTGTGTTCCTGTTAGGACTATATGCATACTGTGTGTTCCTATTAAGACTGTATGCATAGTTCAGATGACAACAGTGACTTGCACACTCTACTGATTTTTCGTGAGAACAGCTGTTGACTTCAAACACCTTCAAAAAAGCTAATCTGAACCTACAAGCTGTAATAGCCAGGTAAGTATCTTGAAGATTTGTAGGGTATCTTTCCTGTAGGTTGAGACAGAATTATAGGAAAAAGTCCCCAGAATTAAAAGGACAAAACCATCTGAATAGCAGTCCATAAGGAAATAAGATAAAATGGGCAATTAAGTTTATTGCATCCATAAAAATTAAACATTTTCTGCTTCAGTAGGGTAGCTTCTGTGTCCTCTAAATATGACATGCAGCAGCATGATGGTAAAATGCAGAGATTATCAAGTGAGGGGAACATTGCCTGATGAATGCTTTGGGAAACATTTTAACAACCTTCAATAACCTAATAAATCCATTACCCTCTCATACCTATGTTCTCTATTACAAATGCTAGCTCATATTCTCTTTTTCTGTTCAGATTACTCTTCTGATTTAAACCTAAGTCACTAGATGTAGTATGTGAATTTGATGGACAGATGCATAATTGAAAGGACACTAGCTCCTGTAGGTATCAAATAGAAAAGCACAGCTTTTTTAATTCATTCCTAAAATGTATACAACACAAAAGAGAGCTCTGTATTATTTCCTTAGAAAATTTAAAGCTTGAAAGGGTATGTTGTGAGTGTTTCTCATGTACTGATGTTTTTGTAGGACTAAAGGCTGTGTGGAATAGAACAAATCTGAGACAAGAAACTATGACAAAATAAGTAAATTTTTCCTACACTAAATTCTTAATTACTACAGAAAATGGTAAGGGGATTTATTAGTTGAAACTCTGATAATGGGTTGCAAAAACAGTAATCTGATAATCACGTGATAATTGGATATTTTCTAGGGGACTTTTTTTACAACAACAAGGTCTTTTGATGTGTCAGTTTCAAGGTACTTAATCACCTCCTGTTCTTCACAGGAGATGCCTAACCTGGGTTGTAGAAAGAGATTAAATAATATTTGTATATGTCATTTAATCATATATAGATGGGTGTCATTTAAAAAACATTAATGTGAATTTTTGTGCTCCTGAATTGGGATCTTTTGTGATACATAGCTATGTGCCTAGCAGTGCTCCAATAATACAACGTGGAATCCCACATTAAGCAGCAGTATCCAAATTCTGAAGATATGTGTGATAACTCTGCAAAACTCTATCATAAGCCTTCTAAATGGGATTCAAATGTTTTAGCATCTGAGCAGGTTTGATTGAAACATATTGAAACAAACAAAGTGTTTACTCTAAACCCCACAGAAATCCTGGGGAAAATGTCTCTAATTACATTCTTACACACAGAATGCCAAAATTCCATACTTAACTGAATGATAACTTATTTCTAAAGGGTTGATCTGATCCTATTTGAAAAATTAAAAGAAGTAGTTAAAAGTGAATATATGCCCCTCCTTTTTTATAGTCCTTAAGTACACCAGTTAACAGATTAAAAAAGATAAATGTGGCATCATGGTACCATCTGCAAAAGATAACTGTATACTTGCAAAAGTCACTGGTTATGACAGATAATTAAGAATAAAGGTCTGTTTAAATTCAGTCTATAGCAGTCATTAAGGTATTTCTTTGGGAAAGGGTATTGAGTAAAAGACTGTTCTTTTGCCAGTCTAGATTTTTCTAATTGTCAGCAACACCAGCCCACACATGCCTGCCATCTCATTCCTTGCTTTTTTTTTAACTTCAGTGCTTGTGAGACCATCTCCTTAGTCATTTCTGCAAGTTCAGTCTGCAGAAAACTGACCTGGCAAAAGAGCAAGTAATTTCTGCTGACTTACTGTGCTGAGTTTCCCCTGAGAACTACAGCTGCTGCAAGGGAGATATAGAGAGTCAGGAGCTGGACGGTTTTATGTTGCAAGTTATTTCAGATTGCTCACAAATATTCAGATTGCTCTTTGCTGAGCAATTTTCTTAACTTTAAACTCAAGTAATCCCATTTCATTCTTCTTCAAGTTCAGATAACAAGCAATTCTATCGCTGGAAGTATTGTTCTATTACTGGAAGTATCTCAAATATCTTAGTCCCTACTGATGGCTGAAGTCTTTAGCCTTCAGCCTACTGATGCATAAAGTCTTTAGCTAATCTAATCTAATTTTTTAAATGCTGTCTAAGATTGTAGCTTTCTGGAAGTGACAAAAAAGCATGGGCATAAATTATGAATATGGCTCTCAATACATTTTCCTGCACATTCAAATTGAAATATTTTAGGACAGACATATGAATATGCTAGCAGCTAGTTCTTTCAATCCAGTTATCCAACACAAATATTAAAAGATATAGAAAAGTGTAACATAAAAACCAACTTTTAAATGTTGGTTCAATTTTTTTTGGGAAGGAAGTTTTTCATATTTGAATTTTTCTTTACTTCATCATCATGCTGTTAAAACACTGTTAAACATTCCTATTATTCCACCTGGATAATATTTGACATTGAGGGAATTCTTTTAAAAAATAAATTAACAAGAACTGGTAATAGAGTAAAAAAAGCTAAGAATAAAGGAGCACTGATCATGTAACAGGAGTTACTCTCCAGAGCTTATGTACAAACTACTGTTCTTTGCACACAGTTTACAGAATGTTGCATTTAGTAATATTTGCAGTTTCTACTCCTACTCATAAAAATCAAAATACTACTGTTGATGTTAAAGTAGTCAGGGAGTATATCATGCACAGTTACACAGGTAATAATTTTCAGTTCAGAAGTATTTTGATCTTTGCTTCAATACAAGTGTTACAAAACACAGCACATTTCCTAACAGTGAAAATTGTGGCAACCCATTATACTTGCAACCTACAAAATGAGAAGCAGTTGTGCAGTGAGTTCATTATAGTCCTGTGATTTGAACCCTAAAAGCTTTAATCTAAATAAAAGAGGTGATCAGAGCATTTTTCTAGCCTGATCTGATTGCTAATTTTACTTTTCTATTTAGAAGCTGTGACTTACAACCACCACCAGATGACACTGTTCTAGGAGATTATGCCTCTGCAGAGTCATTGTCAATACTACAAATGCAAAACCATATCAACAAGATAGGAATGAACACCATTCAGGTCAAGGAACAAACAAAACCCAGGGTTTCTTTGTCAGCTGTATAATCCTTCTCTGTACAAAGTACAGGTTGCTCTAAGTAAATTACTGGATATCAAATTCAAAATTTCTTTACTACATGCTTGAGTTCATAGCAAACAGTCCATGCTGTTGATTTATGCATTCATATATTCACCTGCCCAGATAGTGGCCTGAACTCAGTGCAAGTAAAACAGAGGAAAGAGGTTCATTAATTAATTGAATAAAGATGGTGAGTGGCATGAGAGAGAAGTCAGTGAGCATGTTCAAAATGCACAAGGCTATGAAAAGAGCAAGAGCACTGTCTGAAAATACTGAAAGGTACCATAAAGGCTGAAATTGTTTACGCTGCGAAGATGAGAGGAATGAAGTAACTTCAGAGAGAAGAAAAAATGATAGGCATCACTGCTTTGCACCTTGGGAGGGAGCAGAACCTCTCTGTTTTAACAGGAAAGTTGAGATCACATTGCCATATACCTGTCTTTCCAAAAGTACAAAGTGCAAGCTCAGCCAGTAAAGACAAACTACTAAGAACCACTGCAGTAAGCTGGCTCACTCAATACACCTTTTTTTATGTGAATGGGAATATAAGAGATCTAGAGATTTAAAATTGAGTGGCATAGTGTAATCTTGCAAGAGTCTGACTTTTCTAAAACAAAAATATTAATTTTATCACTACCTTAAGTGATATTTCCTTTGTGCTTTCTCTAGAGTTTCAGAACCTTTTTTTAAAAATTCTATTTTACTTTAATTAATTTAATTATATTTAAAACTCTGAACACCATGGAAAGAGAGCTAATGATGCAATAAACCAGCAACCATTTTTATCAATAGTAATACAAGTAATGAGTTTGACTTTAAATTACTTCACATAAGATGGTCACTTGACTGACCACTTCATCCTTATTTCTGTGAGCAAAAAACCCCCAAACATGCCTCCCTGTGGTATTTTCAGGGTCCCCAGGATGAAGGAGGAATTGATGAATCTGACTCCATGTTCTTAGAAGGCTAATTTTTTATTTTATGTTACTTATATTAAAGAATGCTATACTAAGGAATAGAGAAAGGATACATCAGAGGGCTTAACAAGATAGTGATTAAAAATTCATTACTGACTCCTCACAGTCCCGACACAGCTGGTCATTTAGTTAAAACAATTCACATGAAACCAATCAAACAATGACCAGTTGGTAAACAATCTCCAGACCACATTTCAAAGCAGCAAACACAGGAGAAGCAATCAGGTAATTATTGTTTTCATTTCTCTCTGAGGCTTCTCAGCTTCCCAGGAGAAGAAATTCTGGTGAGGAGATTTTTCAGAAAATATGACAGTGACTCCTCTCCCCTTCCATACCCCCGCCCAGACAAATCTATATAGGCAGGGACCTTGATCAAAAAAGAGAAAATAACTTGCTCCTGAAGACAGAGCTGCTTCACAGTAGAGGACTTGGCTGGTTATGAAGGAAACCTAGGCTCTATTCCTAGATCTTCCAGTGTTCTGGTCACCCACAGTGGGAAAGCTATTTTGCATCTTTGTGCTTCTGTTGGTATTTTTATGAGAAACAGTGATTCTATCCAATTTCCTGCAAACACATTGTTAGTTTTCCTCTTATCTTGCCCAGCTCATGATAGAAAGGTCTGTCTTGGTTTGAAAGACCAAGATATCTGCTAAGGAAGATAGGAGCCTCCCTTGGAATGGAAAATATGACCCCCTTCCCTCCAAATTATTACAATTTTGAAATCAAGGGGCTTTCAGGCAAAGACATGGGAAAAGGAATAACAGTTCTTTACTAGTATGTATGGATAACAAGGCAACAATGGGAGTGACAACCAGAAACCCAGCAACAGCCTTCACTTGGCTGCGGCCCTTTCCACTTTGGTGCAGTTATGGTCACAGCCGGCAGGGGCGCTGTGGGCTCCCGGCCAGGCAGGGCAGGTGCGATGATTCCCCCGCAGCTGCAGGGGGCGCTCTCCACACAACAATGGCGGACGCAGGCAGCAGAGAGGGATGGAGAGGGGGCTTCCCTTACAAACTCACTCAGCCCGACCTTCTTCCCCCTCTGGATAGCAAAAGGAGCTGTAGCAGAAACCTCGGAGTGGCAAGCTAGGAAGGCAGGGATGAGCAAAGTCCCGGGGTGGTAGATAAGATGTATCAAGCTCAACAGTTGTAGCTGGAGCTGCGGGGCCTCCCTGCAGGGCAGGGGTGTGAGTTACAGTGTAGTAAAGAAAGCTCCGAGCAGTGGCAAAAACCACTGGGGGCTGGGCAGTGGCTGCTGGGCTCCTGGACATACCCAGGAGAAAGAGGCTCCCTTGGAGGGGGAGGGGGCTCGGGGATCCTGGGTTTTCCCCTGAGGCACCTGAGTGGATGGTGTAATATATGTTGGGAAATAATGCATGCTGTAAAATAATGTATTTTATAAAGATTGTGAAATCCAAACGAGTCGCTGACCACAAGCAGCCTGAGAGGCAGACGTCTATTCAAATTCTGAAATTCCTGAAGGCAGCAGAAGAACAATCAGCATTTAGCTTATGGATAGACGCACCCAGTGCGATGATCACCACTATCCCGATCCATCAGACCTAAGAGCGATCATCGCCCTGTTGATAACATCGATCAAGATTGCCGAAGTCGTCAGAGAGATGCGTGTGAATACATGACTTCCCGGGATTCAATCAACACTGGTTATCAACTAGGAAACAGCGATTGTCCAGCTCTGCACAGTGAAAGAACCAACTATGAATGTGAAGAGTTACAAAAGAAACTGGGATTCCTCTGCCTCGGGCACAATAAACTGTATAAAACATCCCCGCTAGAAGCGACTCTTGTGAAAGGGGGAGGGTCCTATGTGATAGAGGGTGGATCCAGGTTCACCCAGCACTGAACCGGAACTCAACGCCGTCTCTTTGGTTGTGGTGGTTTTGAGGACCATTCAGTTGCGGAAAAGATAAATAAATCTTTTCACATTTTTGATAATTTGGCTTTCAATTGATCATTTATAACAATGATGAAAGTCCTTTTCAGTGAGGTAGGATGTTAATAAGGTCCCAATGCAACAGCTGGTCTAAGGAGCAGAGCTCCACTCATGGTAGAAGGTAGCAAAAGACAGAATCTTGCAATGGTGGTGGATTCTTCCCGCAATGACTGCAGCCTCATTCCCCTCCAAATGCTGAGAGAGCAAGAGGGAGCTAGAAGCTGCCCCAGCCACTTTTTTCTTAGCCCAGTTCTCATGTATCTCTGCCCCACCAAGAGAAACCCTCAAATAAGAGGAGTGAAGCCACTTGCCCTTCTACCCCGAGCTTAGCAACTTCTTTTGTCTCTCTTAAATACCTGCTCATTATTTTCTCCTAGCAGCACATATGGGAGAAAATTCCCTGAGAGAAATAAACAAAAGGAGGAATCCTAAATCCCAACAAGTTCAAAGGAATGACTGCTTATTTAGTTGCTTTTTAGTTGTTGCGAGATCTAGAGCCATAAAACACAACTAGGACTGCTGGGATTTTTCTTATTCTATGATAATATTTTTCCCTAAACACTAACATTAAGAAACAGCAAATTATTTTGCTTAATAATTTCTAGCCAGCAGGGCTAAGAATTCATTAAAAGATCTTGAGACACTGATTTGGGAAGAGCTAAAAAAAACCCCTAATATGTATGATTCTTTTAGCTAAAATACAGAACATCTAAAACCACATCACTGGAGATGCTGCACCAAGCAGAAAAGAGCTGAGAAAAGTCACTAAGTTATAGCGTAATAGATTTTTAAAGAAATGTACTGAATAACATTTGCCACCATCAAAATAAGCAGCTATTTTAAGGAGAATCAGAAAGTATTTTTCCCACTTACAGTACTGTATAATTTGATCAGTCATTAAGGAAAATGCTCACTTTCCTTCTATGGCATCAAATTTATGAAATTTGTGAGACATGACTAATCACTTCAAAAATTGAAAAAGTTTATTAAACCTTAGCAAAAATACAACACAAGGACTCAATAAGGAAAAAACAGGCCTGGAACCTGCCCTCATAGCTGTACACCACGTGGCTGGCTCATCTTCAAGATAGATGGTCAGTCTTTTATACTCCTGGGGGTTGCATCAGCCAGCCCTGTCTCCTCCCAAAGTCTGTCAGTCAGCTCTTTGCCATTTAGCAGTGGAAACTGCTTTCTTGTAACTTGATTGGAGATCAGGCGTTGCCACCTTTAGCACCAAGCTTTTCCATTCGCAGCTGCCCCAGGTAAGGGACACATGTGCACACCTTCTCTCTACCTGTGCTAGGCAACCCCAGCTGTCTGATGGCAACAATACAGAAGGAGGTGGAAAAAGGAACTATGGGGAGAACAGAGGACATCTAAACTACAGTAACATAACTATACCTCAATAAAGCTTCTCTTAATATTCACGTTTTATTCATCCCTTAATTGCAAGAGCAAATCATCTCATTATCCATCTATAACAAACCGATGTATGCAGAACACAGAAAGTTAAACTTTCTGTTGTAACAAGGAATAAATTAGAATACTTCTCTGAATCACAGTTTCTGGAATCTATGAAACAGAATTGTTACAGTCTAGATTTTTTAGGTTATTAGAAATGCTTCTGCCTGAATTAAGGTGCAAATGAGACTGTTTGCCAAAGTTAATAGTATGAATTTTATTTAATAGTAAATATGAGAGAGAGAGAGAGAAAGAAAAGGAAGAAAAAAAGTAGAAAAGAGGTGGGGGACAGAAAGAGAGACATATTAAAGAAAATATCACCACTATGACAGTGATGGAGAGAGATGGAGACTGGCTCAGTGATCAGAATCCGATTTTGTTGTGGAACACAAGTGCTTACATACTATTTCAGGAAGACTAATAATGTGTACTACAATGATTAGGTTAAAATCACATACACAAACTTATGCATTTGAAAACATCTTTTGCTTGCAGAGCTTAATGGGATTTTCTTTTTCCGGTAAACCTGTCTGATTGAATCTTCTTGCAATCTAGGTCTAATTTTCAAAGTTCTGTTTGCTTTTGCCAAGGCATCCTGTTATCAAATCTCTTATGTTAACCAGGCCCAAAGTCCATTGTCTGTTTTGTGTCCCAATATCCCAATACTCCATTGATCCCAACTATATTCTGTTGATTCTCTCCAGCTGGTCTTCTGGGGGGTGAGCATCCCCCCAAAAAAGGATAGAATCCAGTTAATTAGTATATGTTCGGCCCAGGTGGGAACTCCCAGGTACCTCCCCTGGGGGAATGCAGTTTGACAGAGTCTCTTGCAGCGGATTCTGGGTTGGTTGCATTCCTTTGCATCACAAGCAATGCTGTGGTGCATGACCTCAGAAATAAGTCTGGGAAGCACCTTGGGGGCTCTTTGATTGATTATGACACCTCCTCAGTTGCCTGTTGCATGAATGTCCTGTGGATGTGGCCTGCGGGGCTGGGGGTTTCACAGCTGGGCTGGTTCGTATACAGGAAGAGGGATGTTCAGCACCTCTGACCAGAGTTTACGCCCTACTGCGAAGCCTTTTCCTTTCTCCTCATTTGGGAGAGGTCTGTGTAAGCCGGGTCTCTGGGTACTGTGGTATCCTCACACCAAACCCAGCCAGGGATGATTTTCTGCTAAATTTGGCTTTCTTGTGGATGCATTCCTTTCCTTCAGCCTTATTTTTTTTTCTCCCTATACCTGAGATGATTGAACAATAGCATCCTGTGAAAAATGCATATTTTATAATTGCCTTTTCACAAATATTAAAATTAATATTATATGTGTTACGTTAGAAAGTTTTGCTGTATTAATTTTCTTTACTGAGATAAATATAGTTTTAGGTTATAACATAATGTTAAAATAGAAATTGTACTATATAAGATGCTTTTTTTAAGAGAGGACTCACATGGAGATAGCAGCCACAAGACACCTAAATCTCTCAGAGAAAAAGAATTTATGGCTCCCTAATCAGAAGAAACAAACTTCTTCCCGCTTCGCTCAGCCCTGAAGACGCCGTTAGGATTCAGAGGAAGAAATTGACACTGACTAGACAGAATCCTATGTTTGAATGGAATTTATGCATCCTGTATGAGGTGTATTGAATATGCAACAGGCTATTGCTTTTAAGGGACACACTCTGTTAACGTGTGTCCTCTTTCTGGGTTATTTTACCCAGAAAGATGTACCCGGACTGTCTGTAACTCTTTGTTTTTATTGTCTCATATAGTCCTAAATCCTAATTGTCCAAATTTTTATTATTCTAATTATATTACTATTACTGCGACCTGTGTGGGTCGCAGTTGGTGAGAGAGACGGTGAATCTTGTATCTTGATCAGAAGGCTGAATTTATTAATATATGATATAATACATTATAGTTATACTAAAAAGAATATAGAGAGAGGTTTGCAGAGCTGCTAGCTAAGCTAAGAAGAGATAGAAAAGAACCCACAACAAAGTTGTGGCCAAGGACTCAGTCCCCTGGCTTGAACTGATGATTGGCTCTTAATTATAAACATAGAAAATGAGCCAATCAAGGTGAATCCTATTGCATTCCACAGCAGCTGATAACAATTGTTTACCTTCTCTTCGGGGGCCTCTGGCTCCCGAAGACACAGAAATGTGAAATAAAGGATTTCTGTGGAGAAATGTCTGCGACATCTCACCTTTCTAAATTGTATAAAAATAAAAGAAAAATGCTGATGTGGAATGAACAGGAAATTCCTTCACCTATAAAATATAGAATACTAACAATTCACTAAAACAATCCTACAATATAAGAAAAATTGCAAGAAACAATGCAAAGAGAATTCAAGTCCATGCAGCTGAGTTTCAGGAACAGTCCATCAGCTGAAGTTGTTTCTTTTGGACATCTGAGAGTCCTTAGAGTCCTTTTTGTCCTGAAACAGCATAACACAATTTTAAAGAATTTGAAACAATTTGAACAATTTTTAGAATGTCCTTTTCTGGCCCTTCAGTGCTTCAGCACTTCAGAGCTGCTGCCCGCCTATTTTCAATCTTTTTTATTTAATTTTTTTTTTTTTTTTTTTTTTTTTTTGATCGAAAAGCAAAAGAGCAGCAGCCCAGCAGAGCAGTGCCAGAGAAGGAAAGGCCCTGGGGGCCCTGGCCCATACTGGACCAGGAACCCCAAAACTGGCTCACACAGGGGGACCCGGACCGGTAGGACAAACCAGAATCCCCAAAAACATCAAGAGGCCTCGCAGTGGGCCCGGCCCAGGAATTTCCTGAGCCCAGCATCCCAGGCCAAACCCATAAGGAAGGCTCTGCATTCCCGCGGGCCTGAGCCTTGCTGCCAGCACAATGGCAGCACGGGTAGTGAGACGCTTCCTTTCCCCTAAACCACTGAGGCATGCCAGCAGCAGGGAAATGGAAGCTGCCCCGAGAATCTTCATCTCGGGTCTGGGAATGTTTGTTTCCCACAGCATCACGGCACCACCCCCACTGGGCTGGGGACCAAAGGCAAAACTTTCGGGAGCCCCCTCCCCCTCGCCGCTAGGGCACAAGAGAGGCGGCGGCCTCCATGGGACAATCCCCGAAAAACCACCCCCCAAACCACCGAGCTTGAAAGCCGGCAGCTGGACTGCCACAACAGTGAGCTGGCGGGCAGCCCCTGCTCCACTGAAGGAGAGACCAGCCTCCAGGGCGGCTGCTGGGACGTCCGGTGGAAGCAGCGGGGACGGAGCCGGAACCGGGGAGGGAGCCGGAACCGGGGGGGGAACCGCGCTGAGCGTGGGATCAGCCGCGGGCTGCTTCGAGGGTCCCGCAGGTTCAACTCCGTTTTCTGCTGCTGACTCTGGGGTCCTCTGCGGAGGCGCAGTCGCAGTCGCCGTCGCAGTGCAAACAGACAGCAGCGGAGCTGGGAGAGACAGCGGAGCGTCGCCGTTGCTTAGCAACAGGTCAATCGACGGAAGTGCTGTCTCTTCGGCCTTCTCCGACGCAGGCTCTTGCGGGGGCAGGGAGGCCGGTGAAACCGCGGGCGGGACCTCCTGGAGAGGCGGAGACGGGATCTCCTGGAGTGACGGCTCTAGCAGGGCCGTGGAGGAAACCTCGGAGACCGGTGCCGCCCCCGTTTCTGAAGGCGGAGTCTGAGAGGCCGGCGCTGGCTTGAGCGGCCACTCCCATCCCCCCGGAGAGAGAGAAGGGGGGGAAGGAGAACACTCCATCTGAGCATGCTCCGGAGAAAGAGTAAAAAAAACTTCTTCACGCCGTGAAGTTTCGGCCCCCCCCCCCGCCGCGAAGCAGGGGGGGGGAAAAAGCCCAAAGTTGTCACCCACGGGGTCTTCTGCCAAGGGTGGTGGAAACGGAGCTTGGCCATAACAGTTAGATATCCATTGAAAACAAGCTGCTCTGCGTTTCAGGACAGGGAAAAGCTTTATAAATGCTGGGTAGATAGAAGGCAACACGCGTCCCTCCAGGTAGACGCACTGGATAATCGAGTCCATGCACTCCCAGACAAAAACATCCAAAGCATATAAGACATCAGCAAAGAACCCAAAAAGCTTTGCCCATCGAAAGAATTCATAGATATCTGTTTTTGACAAAAAGAAACCGTCTTCCCTGCACCAATGTTTCCAGAGGGCTATTATTTTCTCCTCTGAAGGGGAGAATTGAAGCTCTTCTGGCAAGGCATGGGTCTGCCATACAAACAGCCACAAGCTACGAAGGGCTGGTTCATCAGGGATAGAAAAGTGAACAGTACCTTTTGAAAGAGTCCAGCTTGCTCTGGCCAGCTCCACAGGTCTGCTGCTCTTTTCCATCATCTTTCCTGATGATTTTCCAGAAGAAAGATTCTCTTGTGGTCAGCCTTGGCTGTGAACTCTGTCCAAATCAGGATCTTCGGTTCTTCAGCTCCTGGCTTGAATCCACTTTCTGAGGTCACTTCAAAGCAACCCTCAAATGCCACACATACAGGATTTTTACCCAGTGCAGCAATTTTGCTCCTCTGGTCTTATCAGATTAATTTTTGCTCTTACACGAGGGGTCACCAGATATTACTGCGACCTGTGTGGGTCGCAGTTGGTGAGAGAGAGACGGTGAATCTTGTATCTTGATCAGAAGGCTGAATTTATTAATATATTATATAATACATTATAGTTATACTAAAAAGAATATAGAGAGAGGTTTGCAGAGCTGCTAGCTAAGCTAAGAAGAGATAGAAAAGAACCCACAACAAAGTTGTGGCCAAGGACTCAGTCCCCTGGCTTGAACTGATGATTGGCTCTTAATTATAAACATAGAAAATGAGCCAATCAAGGTGAATCCTATTGCATTCCACAGCAGCTGATAACAATTGTTTACCTTCTCTTCGGGGGCCTCTGGCTCCCGAAGACACAGAAATGTGAAATAAAGGATTTCTGTGGAGAAATGTCTGCGACAATATTACTATTTTTATAACTATTTTATTTCTATTAGACTTCTAAAATTCTAAAAACAAGTGTTTTGCTGCTTTGGAATGCGGTTGGAGATTGTTTATCCAACATGTGAATTGTTTTCACTTAATGGCCAATCACGGTCAGGCTGTGTCAGGACCCTGGAAGAGAGTCACAAAATTCATTAGTATCTTGCTAAGCCTTCTGTATCCTTTCTCTATTCTTTAGTATAGTTTTAGTATAGCATTCTTTAATATAATATAGTAACATATAATAATAAATTAGCCTTCTAAGAACATGGAGTCAGATTCTCAATTCCTCCTTCATCCTGGGGACCCTGAAAATACCAGACTTCATCACCTCTCCTGAACTAAAACAGAACCACAGTTATTATTCAGTATTGATTTGCTCATATAATATCTGGCTTTCTTAAAGTGCTTTATAAACAAATGTGGGCTAGCTCTGATGGCATGCCCATAAAATAAACACAAGTAATTTTACAGGTGAGTAAAGTAATTTCTGGAAACCACAAGATACTGCATAGCAACTTAGTGATGGCAATGGAATTGAAGTGTGGACTATTTGATACTGTTCTCAAAATTTATAATTTAAAATATTTTTAATCCTTTAGCTAGAAGACAGTTATGTAACTCTGTAAGTCCACTATGAAAATAGATGCTTCTTTTGTTGCATTTTCTTGCTATTTTATAATTTCTAGGAACTCACCTGTATATAAGGATGGCATGCTGACATGCTTCCTTTTTATTCTCCCCCTTGTCTACAAAGAAATACTGCAAATGGAGAATCTTGAGGTGTGAAAATCTTTGACTTGGAAAATATATATAAAAGAAAGCAATTGACAAACTGCTCAGAATGCTGTAGGTATGTGAGTCTGTGTTTTGGTATCAAGACAAATTTCATGAGAAAACTCCCTGGAATGAGCATCTTCTCTAAAGGGAAAGGACTTTAATAAGTGCCTTTTATTCTGCCATAGAGAGAAATGGATACCAGCATGTGGGGAAAAAAAACCCAAACAAAACAACAAAAAAACAACCAACTGTTTCTTACCAAAAAAAAAAAAAAGGGGGGGGGGGGGGTGTGCCTGCAAGAAAAGGATTTCAATTTCAAAACCTTAACCCCCACACCCCACCAGACTGCATGGCCATGAGGCAAAGATGGTGGCTGCCCCTCTTTGTCTCAGGGAAGGAGAGGAAAGAGCTCACAAAGCAGTTGGGAACCTGATGGATTTCTGACATGAATCTCTTCCTTGCAGCAGGTGAAGTTCGTAGAGTTTAATGTCCTTTTTCGTGTTGGTTCAGCTTCTCCGAGATCTCAGGTTTGGGCCACCTTCCCCCTGGCCAAATGCCTGAATGGACTGAAGAAAATAAAAGAGCCAACCTGAAACAGGTCAAGAAAAACCAACCAAACAAACAAAGAAAAACAACAAAACAAACAAAAGGCTGCTGAGAGGATTTGCTGGTAAAAAGCCTCCAGGCCACGGCAAGGAAAAATACCAGAAGCTCCTTGCTTAAATTGACAAAAACTAATCCAGTGAAGGCAACGAAGTAACAATCTGTGCCACACCTGACCACACTGGGGTGAGGAGAGTTTGATCACTGGGATCCTCTTGGGCTCCGGCCGCTGGTTCATCTTAAGGCTACAGCAGCCATTTTCTGGGCATAAAGCAGATGAGTAGGGAATAGAGTATCATCATAAAATCATCCCAAGACATTACGCATCTTCATCTTTTACCATGCACTATTTCAAATTAAATTAAAATTCTAATAATCAAACTGTTCTCTCTCAGACTTTGCTCACTTTGTCACTTTGATTCCATACTCCTTTCTCACACATTAAGTCTTTCTCTGCTTATACAGAAAAGGCCAGAGATATTGGGTTAAAAACCAGGTACAGCTCATAGAATAGTTATGCTTAACTGTTAATATAAAATATAACATCTTGATTTACTAATATAAAATGTTACTTATTGATGAGTTCATCTATTAAAACGGAACACATAATTTCTAAGTAGCAAGATAACTGTTTTCGAACTATTCAAAATAAACTCTGATGGCTGCAATTGAAGTATTGCAATGTTATATTTACTCAAGAAAAAGAAACACTTTTAAAAAACCCTTATCACCACAAAACAGTGAGGAGTCTTCAGGCAAGTATTTCCTCTGGTAATTTCCTTCAAACCACTTGAACTTTTCCATGAGACTACTGAAGGGGAAGGGAGTTTAACTTAAGGGTTGCAATTACACAGTTACATTTTTAATAAATCAAATATGAACTCAGATTATTCTATTATGAAAAACTAGGCTGACCTCAGCTTGTCCTGCATCACCAATTCATTTGGAATAGCAACTTTGGGAAATAAAACAGATGCTTTGTTGATCATGATTGTCTCAGTAATAAACTGTATTCAGTATATTTGGGTCAGACAGAGGCCACAATCAGAAAGTTCAGTTCTAGAAAGATACTAGAAATTTTACAGGTTTTTTTAGTACTACAAGATAGAGTGAGCTAGCCAGGCATAAAAAGAACAAGACAACTGTATTTTATTACTCTGTCTGGCTAAATTAAATAATTGCAGGCAATTTCTTTTTATACTTTCATTACTGTTAAGTCCTTATGAAACCAGGAATCATATTGGGAGTTTCTCAACTGTGATTTAGCAGCAATTTGCATGCAGCCAAAGAAACTCAGAAGTATGATGGAAGTCACTGCTCACTGAAGAATTTACAGTATGATTTCTACTCTTGTGATTCTTATCTATTAAACATGTGATACTACTTCCTCACAGAAGTGCTACACTGAATTATTTACCTGAGATGAAGAGCAGACATTCTCAAGCAGGGAGGCCTGCTGTGGCTTCTTGAATCAAAATACACAGAATTCATGGATACACCAAGATGTAGTTCTGTCTCCTACCAGTAATGACTAGAATAGCCTTTGAATAGTCTCTGATATAAAACTGTAAACTGTTATTTATTGTTCTTCTATTATCCTATCTTATTCAGTTCATCCCTGTAACTATTCAAAATAGTTACTAACGTTATTACTGTGACATGTAAGTCCTTAGACCCCTGTTCACCTCATTCTTCAATATAAAATGTCACGATCCAAAGCACAAAGATAATATTGGTGTTGGTTAACCAAGAGAAAAAGATGATGATGATGATGATGATGATGATGATGATGATGATGATGATGATGATGATTATTATTATTATTATTATTATTAGAAAAAATGTTGCTAACAGTTAAAATTTCATGATTATACTATAAACATGCACTGGAATTCTTAAAAGGAAGGTGTAACTTCCTTTTGGCTCTGTTCAGATACTGGAAGAAAGGTAAGTGTTCACATGCTCTCATAATGCATTAACCAGCATCATGTATTGTAATGAGGGGGAAAGTGGGTTGGAAACAGAGATGACACATGCCCCCAGGTCTTCATATGACAGTAGTGTGTTTTATTGTTCCTACCTTCCTTAAATAGGAGAATTTGAATCTCTCATTCCAGACAGCTCATTGGTCTGGCTTAAACACCACCCAGATCTTGTGCCAGTGAGATGTCTGCAGCTTAGAGTGAAATGTGATAGGGTGAAGTTCTTGTATTTATTTAAATCCATTCTATCATAGCTCAAGCCGGGGTGGGTTCATGGAACCAGGCTGGGTTTCCTATTTGTAACCAAATTAATTGCCTAGTACAAGATAGCTTGTACTGTAGCAAGGTATTATATAATTCTTGTTCAAACTGTATCTGAATGGACGCACTGAAAATGTTTCATGCAGTATTTTCTTTTCTTCCTCCATATATTAAAAACCGGTTTATTTAATTTTATCTATATAGGCACAATACGAAGTATCACACATTCACTAATTTTATTATTCAAAGTATTTTTCTGGATATTTTGTTCTTTACAGTCTAGCGGTCCAGACTTCTGCTAGTCCATTAGGAATAAATAAGCAAATAACATACTGCTTTCCTTCTTGCCAACCTCTGTTAAAACCTTTTAATTTCTTATAGATATGAACAATGTCGGAAAGACTCATTGGGTAATATAATACCTGCAAACTGTATGGGCTTGGGGTCTTCTGGTATAATCCATTTACCATGTGCTCAAGCAGGAGCTACACAGGAGGGTTACCAATGGACAGTGCTCCCATAAGGAATGAAGAACAGCCCCACAATTTGCCAGCGGTATGTTGCACAGGCACTTTAAATACTGAGAGAACAACTTCCAGGGGCATATTGTTATCATTTATATGGATGACATCCTAATAACAACACCAACCAAAGGAGGCCTTTTACAAATATGGCCAGAATTGATGCAGGCACTGCAAAAATTTGGCTTACAAATTGCACCAGAGAAGGTACAAAAAATCCACCATGAAAATACCTGGGAGTCAAAATATTAGATAAAATCATATAACTGCAAAAACTTTCATTTTCAATGAAAAATCAGACTTCAAATGATGCACAGAAACTTTTGGGTATCATTCATTGGGTAAGACCTTATTTAGGATTAACCACACCACAATTGGTACCTTTATCTAACATCCTTAAAGGTGACCTTGAGTTAATCTCATCAAGAAAATTAACACCAGAGGCAAAAACTGTGCTTGAATTAGTAGAATGGGCATAACAAACAGACAAGTGTATTGAATATGTCCAAAGGTTTGTGTTACAGTATTAGTTGTTATTGCTGATTTACATCCTACGAGTATCATTGGGCAACGGGACTCTCAGTGGTCAGACCCACTACTTATTCTGGAATGGGTTTTTCTACCATATCAACCTAAAAAGAAAGCACTTTCCGTATTTGAATTAATTGCTCAATTAATTGTTAAGTGTCATCAAAGATATACAATTAAATGCCAAAGATCCTGCAAAAATTACTATACTTGTTCCACTGGAATATTTTCAATGGTGCTTTGCAAACAACACAGCACTGCAAAGTGCTTTACAAAATTATTCAGGACAAATCACCTACCACCTACCTAGTCATAAACCGCTGCAATTAAGTTGGTCCACTGCATTGTCACTGAGACCAGGACACCACTGAAAGGTCTCACTGTCTTTACTGATGGATCTGAGAAAATGCAGAAAGCCATTGTGGCCTGGAAGGAGGACAATGGGTGGCAAACACTCAAAGGGCATGATACTGAACTACCTGAATTACTGGAGTTACATGCTATCACTATGGCTTTCCAACAATTTCCTCCCACTTCCTTAAATATTGTAACTGATTCTGCCTATGTCGCAGATACAACACAAAGATTAGACCAAGCTTTACTGAAAGAAATTAATAATGCTGCATTATTTGAACTGTTTAAAAGTTTGTGGCATACAATCAAAGTCAGAATATGTCCTTATTATATTTTATAGATTTGGAGTCATACTAATTTGCCTGGTTTTATAGCAGAGGGTTTGGTTAGCTAGCCCTTCCTGGACAGCACCACAATCTGACATGCTGACACAGGCAAGAGCATCCTATGCCTTTTTTCATCAGGGTGTCAGAGCATTACAAAGGCAATTCTTACTGACACAGGCATGCAACATTGTTAACTTCTTGTGCCAACTGTCAAGGTCACATGGCTGACTACTGGCCTGGAGGCCTTACAGTTTTAATTAATCCCAATTATAATTTTATAACTGAAATGTAAGTAATTATATAATTACCTTAATTATATCACTTGACCAGTCTGGGTCACTGGGGATCAGGTCTAGGCTGATGGGGACACAGGCAGCCATTGGCCAGTTAGCCCGGTGGCAACTAACTTAGCCAATCAGAAATAACTGTGCAGACTTTCAAAGCTGTATAAGGTGAACAGCTCTCAGTAAATTGGCTATGGTCACATGAAAATGGAATTTTGTGTCATTCCTTCTGTCTCAACTGCAATGGGAGGCCTTTTTTCTTTTTTTTTTAAGAAAGGTGTGTTTGTCTTTTCACTAACAACATGTAGGTAGGAAGCCACTTTTTTCCTGTTCTAGGGTATACTGCAGATATTACTTCTACACTTATCAATGACAAATTGTGAGAAACACAACAAGTATTATGTAGTTCCAATCAATTAAATTCTAGTTCCATTAACTCATACTTCTATGTTTAGAAAGCAGTTTTCATCCTACTGGTTATTCTTGGTACCATTTTTTCAAGCAACCCAGTCAAATGTTCTCCCCATAACATAAAAAGTAGACAAATGTAGATGCAGAACTGGTTTTTCTAAAAATAAGCATGGCTGTCTTGCTTATCAGGAATTGAGAATTGTAATATTGCTTTCAGGAAACAGGCCAAGCTTGAAAAGTCAGTACACATCTTACTTATACTGGTCTGGTGTCTTTGAATCTTTTCTCAAAAGTTTTGACACAAAGCAGCTATGGAGAGTTAGGAGAATACTGTAACGTCTTTGATGAAGTAACAACCTAACAACAATAAATGGTTATGTAAGTAATTGCTTGTCATTAGATACTGGGACATGTTTTAGATTCTGCTCAGTTTTAGATTCTACCAGTTTTAATACTTAATTTATTAGCATATGATGTTCTAGTTTGTAGATTTTGCATGTATCTGTATTTTATATATGAAATCAAAAGTTACAATTTCAGTGGGTAGTGTGAAGGACTCTTGAATTGGTGGATTAACTCATTCTGTTATTTACCAATCCTAAAAGTTTTTGTTTTCAGTCTTAAGTGATTAAACTGATGTCTGTAACAAAGTAACAAGGCCAAGTTGTTGCATAAAATCTTAAGATATGGTTCAACTTATAGCTTTGTTCAGAAAAACTCCTATAAAAACAGCATGAAAAAGGATCCTTATTCGTTTTGCCTTGATTCTGACATCACATATGCTTTCCATAGTCATGTAGAGAGATGGGATTTGGGTTTTTTTGGGTGTTTGGGTTTTTTTGGGTGAGTATCTTGAGCAGGTATTTTTTTGGTTTTTTACAAAGAAAACTGCCAGACATACAAAACCAGCCTCCTTTAATCACCCAGCATTATTTCTTGCTCTCATCTCACTTCCTGTAATAAATGTCCTCCCTTACAAAATAGTATCCTCATTACAGCTGTGTAATCCCATTATTTAAAAGTATGACTTTGGTGACATCTGTTAAAGTTTTGATCAGTGACAACCGTCACTCAAGTGGATGCTTACAAACCAGTCTGCACAAGCACCTATAATCTGGTTTGTGTGTGCTCTCCCTCACTATTTAAACTGAACTAGTCAGAACAGTAAGTGTCCAAAATACTCAGGCACGAATCATAAGAAAAGTTACCCTGTCTCTCCTTTCAAATTCTACAGAAGTGTTAAACAAGACTGTCATATCACTTTTCAGAATTAAATCATGTCTGGAAGTAGAATTGTCCAGTATATACTTAGAGTGACATCTTGTTTTTATAGTGCTTTTACATTTGTTCAGACTAGAAACAGTTGAAGACAGATTCTTCCACTTTTGTAATCTATAGCCTTCGAAGCATCTCTCTCTATCTGGCTGCCCGTTATTCCACTTGGTTATTTATAAAATACATTACACAGCATTAGCTTTGTTGCTGAGCCCTTCTCCTAACCCTATGAGCCACATCATTCACCACAGTATACACAATCTGCATGACCGTACTAGTACAAACTGGCTTCGTTCG
Source organism: Ammospiza caudacuta (assembly GCF_027887145.1). NCBI lineage: Eukaryota > Metazoa > Chordata > Aves > Passeriformes > Passerellidae > Ammospiza > Ammospiza caudacuta. The sequence continues at coordinate 55,360,186 of NC_080593.1, read as the reverse complement.
AATTCTGCCCTTAACCCCATTAAATGAAAACAACCCCACAGTAAACTCTCCAATTACTCGCCTTGCACTAGGAAGCATCCTAGCAGGATTCCTCATCACTTTATTTATCATCCCCACAAAAACCCCTCCAACAACCATACTACTCTCCATTAAAATAATTGCCCTGGTTGTAACAGCCCTAGGCATTGTTTTAGCCCTAACAATCTCAATTGGTAGAGGTGGTGAGACTGAAGAGTATAATTAAGCTGAAATGAGAATATAATTTAGGTACCTCAGCTGTGTTCAAGTTTTTTACCAGGAACTGTAGACTTTTAAACAGACTTAGGACGCAATAGTTATCTCTGGGAATACTTTAGTATGTATAGTGTATTCATCTTTACATAGCTCTGTTTTATAGTTATGACTTATGTTTTAAATTTTATTTGAAAAGAAATATTTGTGATTCAGATAATTTCCATTTCTGAAGCATTTCAGTTGTTGACAGTTTTTGCTGTCTCCTGAGGGCAGGAAAACAGTCTTTGTACCAATACTGAAACAAGATAGATGGAAAAAATTGTTCTCCTCATTATTTTCTATTTTAACAGGCACAACAGCAAAACCACTGCTATGAGTCTGAGTTGCCCTACCACTCATGGATGGCACACTTGTAGTGGCTAGTATTTTATTTGCACACATTTCTGATGCTGGTTTTAACTGTTGTGCCGAAAGATCTGTCAAGTATTTTCACGGGAGGACACTCCTGAATTGCTTCACTTGTCTCTGAACCAGAGAACTAAGCTGGCATTTCTGCGATCTTGCTGTGCTAGCCCCCAAACCCATTTCCTTCAAATGCATTTTACTTTCAACCAAAGCACTCCATTATTTCATGATGTAATCTGTTGTTCTTAAAGTTCAAGGGACTGTTTTAGAACGATAAGAACATATTCCAGTAAGCAGTATAACACCTGTCTTAAGTAGTATACTTCACTTGCCTTTGGTTCATGGATCATAACATCTGCAAGGAATGTCATTTACAATCAATATATGGGCTGAGGTAACGGGCCACAGGTTTAGGAATCTTTCTCAAATTAATTTTGCTTTAAAATGTAGCTCTTATAATTTCAAGTGTGTCTTTATGAAAGCAATCAACTATTTATTACCTGTACCACAAAGAAGAACAATCAACAGTGGCTGAGCATCCCACAACAATTCCAAGAAAAAGAATGGCCTGAGCCTCCAGTGTAGCACACGGAGTCTGTCATCAAGCCAGAGTCCTGCAGGCATCTTGTCAGCCTGGAGAAGAGCAGACTCTGGGAAAACATTAGAGCAGCCCTCCAGTATCTGAAGGCAGCCTACCACAAAGAAAGCAGATGAGCCGCACAAGGACACATAGTGATAGGAAAAGTGTTGATGGCTTTAAAAACTGAAGAGTATATGTTTCCTTTGGATATTGGGAAGAAATTCCTTGCCAGGAGGGTTGTGAGACACTGGAACATGTTGTGGGTGACTCATTCCTGGAAGAGTTCAAGGCCTGGTGGAATGGGTGTTTGAGCTTAATGCAGTCTAGTGAAAGGTGTCCTTGCCAATGACATGGGGGGTGAATTTAGGGTGAACTTTAAGGTCCTTTCCCAGCCAGACCATTCTATTATTCTATCATAATATTCATTCTGTGCAGAAGCAGTATGTAGCTCAAGATAGAAATAACAGACTATTGATTCTGAGAAACTGCCATCCAATGAGTTTAACTGTTTTGGTATCACATATATGTTCCATTTT